>NW_026706870.1:122500-1322500 GCF_024137745.1 Phymastichus coffea
TCCGAGCTCATACGCATGTCTCACTGCGGGGGATTCTACTACGAGAACCGGTCGGTTGGCCGCTCGCGAGCACCTCGCACGAGCTCGCTCGCTCATTCCTCTGACCCCCCGCAGGTACCTGAAGGGATGCGTGCAGTCGTGCAGCGACGCCGACGCCTGCAATCGCTCCGAGCGCCAGCTCGGCCGCTCGCACCGCCTACTGGTTGTCGCCGCCGCCGCCGCCGCCACCACCGCCGCCACCACCGCCGCCACTGCAACTTGGCTCGCCTGATCCGGGACTAGGACATCCTAGTCGGAGCGCACGGCCAGCGATTATAGGCACGTCGACGATATGAGCTTTGTAACGAGCCGACACAGGCCATTGCTAAAGTCGCACCGCACTGATGCAACCACTCTTTTCCCGCGATGAATTATTGACGCAGACGAACGACCGCCGGCGATCGATCGCGCTTCAAACCTGAACGTAACGTCCCGTTGCGGGCTCGACCGAACGGAAAGTAAACGACGATCGCGCCCCCCGCCCCTAACCAACGAAGCGCCCGCTACCGCGGTAGGTGCAATTTTTCCGAGTCTCCGGTGCGCCGTTGTACGATTCACGTGCTGAAATGTCGCGCCGACGCTTCTCCCTGCGGCAGTTGGTCGCCGTCGACGAATTCGAGCAACAGTGTCAGCCGCAGGACTCGGACGGGCGTGAGGTGCGCTGCCGTTCGCCGCTCTACGCCCCGTTCGCGATAAACGACATTTAATGCCGCACGCACCGCGCAGACCTCGACGGCCTTCGCTCGGCTGCGCGGCCGCGCGTCGGGCTGGCTCAGCGCCCAACTCGGCCGGATGCTCGTCGCCGACGACAAAGCCCACGAGCCCTACACAGTCTGGTCCAGCCTCGTGTCCTTTGTTTTCGGCCTGCTGCTCGTCAAGATTTACGGCGACGCCTTCGACAGCGTGAGTATTTCGGGACCCCGTCGTGGCTACTCCCCCGACCCGCTGAGTTAAGCAACGGCAATCGGCGCGCAGGCGATCGGCAGCTACTACGAGCGTCTGAGAAGCGGCTTCGGTACCTTTTGCGGACTTGTCGCCAGAGTGAACGCTAAGGATATCGAGACAGTGGCGGCACTGTGCGTGCTCCTACTACTTTGGATCGGGGCCCTTAGAATTCTCGCCAATGTCGTTCGACAACTCGTCCAACTTGTCAGACTCCGCTAGTTCGCGGCTCGCGAGTGAATCGTTCGTCTCTTGAATATCATTGAATCGAACTCGAGCTTTCGAGCCTCTCTGGGTCAGTCGATTAGAGCTCTCGAGCAGCAACTGAGGTATTTAGACCGAATTTTAAAAGCTTCTTTCATTGTTCGCCTATTCAAGCTCTACACTCTGTTTGATTTCTCCAAGTCGTTTCCCCCTTTGTACACGGTTCGGATCTTAAATTTGTATACTAAAAAAGTTGCAGCTCAAGCTACTCGAGCTCTTGCAGCTGCCTGTAATTGAAATTAGGTGAGAATCATTAGGCCTCGCTCATAGATTATGTACAAAATTTTATTTTTTCATTTATCCATCGTAATAAACTGTCTTATGTACAAAATTAAAATACAGACTTTATGAAAATGCACACTTTTTGTTGGCTAAACTCGTACTATAAAATATTATTTTGTATAAATAAGTCTTTCAAGTTAATTGATCTAGTACGATTGTATACTCTAAATATGTATAATACATTTCAGGCTGGCCAATTGAATGTCTATTAAAGCCTCTATAGGTAATACTTTGATTGATGAGTATTAATAAAACTATTCGACTCGTTCGCGAAATGAAAGAGAGAAAGAGAGTACTGCAAATCCATCGACTGGTTGCACAACATAGTAAAAATAAAACAAACTCACACGTCAATAATAATATGTCATTTGAAAACGCAGTCTTTTGCCGCAACAGACGGTACGCCAACGAGTATGAGCCATTCGATTCGGCGTAAGATAGCAGAGAAGGCACTACTCGAACCACAATTGCTGGTAGATTGGCAAACGAAAATCCGTCGCGTTCGGTTGAAATGGAACTAATCGTCGACAATGGTAATGGTGAGGTTGTGCTCCGGCCAGGAGAACGTTTTTGGCAATTGAAGCTGGAAAGAAGAGGAGATCGGTGAGTGCACTTGCGCGGAGGCGCGGCGAGCGCGTACTTACCCGCTGGGGACTGCCGAGAACCTGCAATTCCGGGGCCATCTTCGCCGCCAGCTCGTCGGGCACGAGCGCCTGGAGCCAGGGGCCCTGCACGACGTAGGGCCTGTCCTTGGTGACGATGGTGTTGGTCACGGTGGGCGCCACGAAGGTGATGGCCGCGTGCGATAGCACCGACTTGAAGGTGAAATGCCTGCCGTGCATGACTCTGCCCCTGTGCGCAGAGAGAGCCGCGGGTGAGTGGAGAAGGGGGGGGGGGGGCGGCGAGCAGACGAGTACCGACTTGATGGCGAGGGGCAGCAGGCTGCCAGCCTCCAGGTTGAAGGTGAGCTGCAGGCCGCGCAGCACCCTCAGGTCGGCCTCATCGGCGGCGGCGCGCTCGCAGGACGGCGATAGCCGCTCGGACTTGACGCCGGGCTCGGGCTCCTCGTCCGAATCGTCGCGACTCTCACGGTAGCTGGCGCCCGCGGTGCCGAGCCCCCCGGGCCCGGCCTCGGCCGGCAGCCAGCAGCACTTGGCGGACACGCCGCTGAGGTTGGAGCCCTCGCGCTCGATGCCCTCCTGCACGCTGAGCGCCACCGAGGGGTCCTCGTCCATGATGGAGCGCGAGCGGCGCATGTCGGTGAGCAGCCAGGGCCCGCAGGCGCGACTGCGCTTCAGCAACTCCACGAGGCCCAGGC
This sequence comes from Phymastichus coffea, assembly GCF_024137745.1. Lineage (NCBI taxonomy): Eukaryota > Metazoa > Arthropoda > Insecta > Hymenoptera > Eulophidae > Phymastichus > Phymastichus coffea. The sequence goes on from NW_026706870.1 coordinate 125,346, forward strand.
CGTTCCAGTGTTGGGCCGCGCGCAGCTCGTCCGAGGTCACGCCCACGATCTGCACGAACTGCACCTGCGGGCGAGAAGGCTGTGAGCCGCGGGCGGCGCGGGCGGAGCCGGCGAGCGCTTACGTCTCCGTGAGGCGTGAGCAGGCTACTGGGCAGCTGGGCGTCGCTGCTCACGAGGATCTGCGTGAGGCGGCCCGGTCCGCCGGCGGCGCCGCCGTCGAGGGGCGCGTGCCAGGACACGTGGTCGCCGGCCACCAGCAGGTTACCCGAGCTGAACACGTACTTGGCCAGCTGCTGCATGAGGTGGGCCGGCCAGGTGGGTGGGCTGCTCTCCCCGGCGCCGCGCACCAGCCGGAAGGTCAGCTCAAAGCCGAAGCCCGAGGGCTGGCCGGGGCCGCCGAACGGGTGCAGCCGCTCGTCGCCGTGCAGGTCCGACAGGCCCAGGCTGCAAGCGAAGTAGCCGCCTTAGTTTCGTGCGCGCGTCGCGCGGAAAACGGGGCTCACCTGACGTAGTGCCAGTGCGACGGCACTCCGAGCTCCGGGCAGCCGGGGTTCTCGTACATGCTGATATAGTCCAGCGGGTCCGGGCCGCCCAACCTGCCCGTCCAATGCGATGCCAGTCAAATGAAATCGCAGCCAGCGCCGGCGATCACTTACCAATACTTCACGATGGCCGTGACAGTGAGCGGGTTGCTCTGGTCGGGATATAGCTCCTTGCAGGCGTTGTGTATGGCCTCGAGGCCCGGGGCCACTTGGAGCCGAGGCGGCTGCTGCTGCTGCTGGGGCATCCTCGTGGCGACGCTCGACGCTCGGCCGGTTTCGCGTTGCTCGCCGTGGCCGTTCATCTCGTCGCCGTCCAGCTCAAGGACCACTGATCTCGCTGTTGTTCCAGCCCGAGGACATAACCTACACCGAACAGCGATATAAGATACACTTGTGCCGCGACTAACGCTCACGCACGCACACAGCGGCCTCAGCGCTCCTGCGGTACTGCCCGCTGCTCACACTACTGAGTGCTGCTCTGTGCTCAATGCTGCTGAGTACTGACTATAGTAGACTAGACAGTCCATATAACTTTAGGCACACTATATATAGCTGCATACTCACTCGCGCGCATACACTAAAGAGGGTATGGTTGCGGTGATTAACACAGCTAAAAATAAGATTTGCTGGTCATTTAGATAGGATGTGCTTCAAAGCTTTAAACTCGAGAAATTTATGTTTGGAAATAGCATGATTTTGTGATCAAAAGCACGTTCTGTATAGTTTAGACGTTATAAAAAAATTAGAAAATTCCGAATGAATTCTGTTATATGTGAAAACCAATCTTGACTCCCTAAAAATAATGAAGAGCTTACATGAATAACGTAAATTTATATCGGCTTTAACTTCAACAGTGAATTAAATAACAGGAGCAATTATAATTAGTTGGTACACATATATATAGCAACGTCGCGATTGCTATATATATATATATATATATATATATATATATATATATATATATATATATGCATACGTGCTCTCATATAGGCGCGAATTTCAAAATGCGAAACTTAAGTGTATGTAAATAGAGGTGCAATGTTACTAAATATCCCACTATTCCCATGCGAATCAACTACACGTCGCAGATTTGTGACCTAATGTGCTCCGGCCGTTTACTTTGTTTTAGTTACGAAATGATTTTTATGACTAAATAATATTGTAAGTACTATTGCGAAAACCAACATATTTTTGTTTACATTTATTATAATTTTACATTTTGTCCATATCTTTCACATTTCTAGCAGCTTTATAAAAATATCGTAAATCTAAATCTACTAACATGTTATAACTTATGAAGATTCTGCAAGTACAGAAACCTTTAAGCTTAGGTTAGGAAATTGTCAACACACGTATACGTGTGTATGTGCACATTGTACAGCGACAAATCGCGCAACCGCAACTATGTCATTTAAGTCTGCGACAAATTAACAATCCGATCAGTATTAAAAAACAATGAAGTGTAGTTAGCCTTGAAAGGATGGGATCATTCAGTCTCGGAATTGCGGTCTTATTGTTTCTGTTGCTCCCAGAACAGAGGCATTGCCTCATTCTGACGGCTGTCAACAAAAGCGTTGATCCCCAACCAGAGTATAGACCAGAGGGACCTCTTGTTCTCTGTAAATTTTTGTAAGTCTTGTCGACGTCTTACCTATTTATTTCGCGTATAATTCTTTTATGATAATCCTGCTAGTATCGGCAACTTGTTGCAGGCCCAGAGAATTTGTAGACTGTGATGAGCCTATTGATCACAAAGGAAACAAAACTGCCAAAGACGACGTGGGCATGGGTTGTGTCAAAGTATGTTTCTATGCTTAGTAAGTTTATTTTTCTGTTCTATTCTAACATTTAACGTATTTGTACAGTTTGGGGGATCGAGGTACGAGGAAGTTGAAAAAGCCAAAGTCTTCTGCACAGTACTACCAGAAATTGAGTGTCATGGTTACAGAACATTTCTCAGAGGTGGTGTGCCATGCATTAAGTATGCTGGACACTACTTTACTACTACTCTACTCTACAGCATTTTACTAGGATTCTTAGGCATGGATCGCTTTTGCTTAGGACAAACTGGCACAGCAGTTGGCAAACTATTGACACTTGGTGGCATTGGAGTTTGGTGGGTAGTAGACGTTATATTACTAGTTACAAACTCACTGCAGCCAGAAGATGGCAGCAATTGGAATCCTTATGTTTAAAAATGACAATTAGTGAAGTGACTGGAGAAAAAATTAAACTGAAGAAAAGTATCATGTTGATAAGTTTCGAATTTTTGTATTATACACAAATATTGTTATATTTTTGTACATAATAGAGTTTAATAGCCATTTGAATAAACAAAGTTTGAATAACAGGTTGTCAGTCATACAAACTTTAAATAAACAACGTTTAAGAGTTTTATTAAAATTATATAATATAAATTTTTTTTAAACCGATTATTTTTAATTATTCATAATTCGTAGTCATCTGGGTGATAGTGCTCACTTATCAATCTATAAATATACGATGGTGCATTTCCTCCACTGAAAATGAAAAAAAATTAAATTAGTAAATAAGTAAAAATTTGTTAGTTGGTGGGACTTACGTATTTGATATGAACAATGTGACCAATTCTGGAGGTACATAGTCGAAAACTGGATTGAAAAACTGACTTTTTTCCATCAATGCAATATTATTACCACTAATTACACCTTGCAAAGGTGAAACATGTTTATTGAAGGCATGTTGTTCATAAGAACACAGGTATAGTGGAGACAATTTGTACAAAGGTAAGAGAACCATTACTGGCACAGAATAGTGCTTTGCAGCTTGAGCCACGGTATGTGAACCAGTTATTGCTCTAAGACCTCCATTAGCCATAACAGTATGTGTTCCAATTATAACTTTATTCACACGCGACATCATGGCAAAAATTGCTGCATCTGATATTAGTGTAGTTTTGATCTGAGCTTTGGCTAAATTTACAGCCATTTCATGACCCTAAAAATTACAAATATGTATTATAGCTGAAATGTATAATTCTTTGTAAGTTATGTATTACATACATCTAAGAATGGAGCACCTTCAACAACAATAACTTCAAAAGCTCTAGTTTCAGCAGCTTTTTTGAAAAATTTCTCAACTGATCTAGATTTGCCAATTGTCATCACAATCTCATTCGAGTGAATATGTTCTGAAGCTTGCTGTGTTATATTTTCTGCACTATTGTAATATCATTTATAGTTAGTAATATAAAAGTAACCATTCAAACTAAATTCAATTGACTAACCATGTTTCCAGTTCTGTTTCAAATTCATTGATATGTTCTATCAAAGCTGACTTAAGAGCAGGCACTACTTGATTGAAATCAATGTTTTTGTCAGTTTCAGAAGTCAAGATTTTATGCAGAGATTCTTGTATATCTGTTTCCTCTGATTCACTTTTTAATTCTGAATAATATTCTTCTCTGATAATTTGTAGTATTCTTCGAACCATGTGACCAATGGAAGATTCAAAAGGAACAGCCTCCATAATGTGTTTTCCATTTAAGACAATAGTTTCCATTAAAACTCTGTAAAAATAATATTTTTATTGAAAAATTATTTGTGAATAAGCTCCAAAAGTAAACTTACTTTGCTGTATTCCACTCTGAGTTTATTATGACTTCCTTTAAAACTGAAATAGTGGCTACCACTATTTCGTAAGTACCTTTGATGTCTCTGAAAATTTGTAGAAAGTTTTTCAAAATTGATATTATTTATTATTCAATACAGATGATTTTTTATAAGGTATTAAAATGTAATATTCAAGTTTACCCATAAGTTATCCGTCTTGCTAAATCAGAAACTTTTTCATGAATTCTGTCATTTGACGCCATTTTTAATAAACTTAATAAATTTTTTAAAATGTTTTTTCTATCAATATGGGAAACACAAACAATACCAAACAACACGTAGTATGTGTACACCACTGTACGTGTATATATGTTATTAAGCTCAGGTTAGGTTAGATTTGCGAAATTGACAAATTGTCAACACATTAATTCATACATTATATATATGCAAAACTATACATAAGCGTATAGTCTTATATTCGTGAAAACTATATATACTTAATATAGACTATAGCGCTGTTTACCCCCTTACATACACACACACATTCACACACATTCGGTTAACTATTCGTACAGGATGTAGTACGTAAGTACGTCGAACACGTGCTCTATAGAAGTATACTGATTCATGATAAGTACTTCTCTACCAAAATTGACAGATTATCTAAAGTGATCAATTAGTTATTAACCAAAATATGGCACAGATTGGAAATATTGTAAGAGTTAATATATTACTGTTATTTATTTACAGAGTAGTTGTAGAAAACGTAGTCTTTTTTTGTTGAGCTTCATAAGTCAATAATTTAAATAATGTTTTTATTCGTTAAATTTTGATTTTGTTCTTATTTAAAAGTCAGCTGATCAACTCATTGCTGGCTCAAGTGTTTTATCTAGACCAGCAGAAGAATTTGAAAATGATGTAAGTAATTTCAAACTTGTCAAATAAAAATTTGGCAATTATATTAAAATACTAAATAAAATTCTAGCAAACAATTGAAGCCTTGTGGGCAATGAAAGCAATGGAGCATGCTGAAATATATTTCAATGTAAGTTATTGTTACAAGCTGCTCTAATTAGTCAAGAGAATGAAAAGTATTTTTTTTTTCAGATTTTATGTTCAGTCGATCCAAAAATTTTAAGACTAACTCCCCATGATAATACTATTTATAAGACTTTTAGAGAAATTTTTCCAAACTTCAAAATTGATGTAATAAATGAAGATGAATTAAAGTCAGAAGAAGGTAAAAACAAATGGAGACCATTTTGTGAGCAGTTTAAAGATCTTGTGGAAGATTATAGTTTTGGTACTTTAATTCGAATCAATTGCACTGATGAATATTCAGAATCAAACAGTATGTTGACAACTAGGATACAATTCTATGCAATTGAATTGGCTCGTAATAGAGAAGGATTTAATGATCAAATAAGACAGAAATTTAAACCCAAAAAGATTCAGAAAATATCTTGTTGAAATGTATTCTGCACATATTTTACTATCTAAAGATAATTTTCTTAAAAACTAAAAAGACAATTACATTTTCACATTTAGTAATTCTTGATTTAATTACTTTTTACCTTTGTCATTTTTATTAACTTTGGTGTGAAGTTACACTTCATAAGTTTGAATTGCAGCAAAGAAATTTTTACAACTTAATTATCTACTTATGAGTTAAAAGACATTTCTGCAATATGTAAATTATGAGAAAACAAGTTGATCAGATAAAAAATATGAATAATTCTTTATGTAATATCTATCTTTTTACAACATAATATTTATTATTTATATATTTGAAAAATACTTATAAATAACTTTATTTTTTCTTTTTTGATAAAGACATTGCAATCAATGGATTGGAAATTCGGGCTTGATACTTCGATTTTGCTGCACTAGAACTAGAAGCTACATCTCTGTTAAATTTTCGCTTTCGACGCCCAATCCCTGCTAAACTTTTCAATGAAGCAGGTACAATATATTCTGGTACATCTTGTAGATGAGGTTGCAACTTAACAGTATGGAGAGCTTTATCTTGTCTAAGAGATTGTAAATCGCGTGGATTATCTTCAAAGTAACTTTTGAGCTTGTCGCAGTTTAGAACTTGTTGCTTAATTTCTTTGAGTCTGGCTTCTCGAACAGCAATTCTTGTTACAGCTTTCCATGCATCTCGAGCTCTATACCTGTAAAAAGAAGATGAAAACGATGTTTTATTAGGATTATTCATATTATTTTCATATATTTATAGTTATTCAATAAATAATTAAAAAGAGTCAGTCTGGGGGATGAATAATTTGCGTGCAAAATCCTCTTTTGCGTACGAATACTTAGATATTTAAGTCAGTCTGAGCATTTTTCCAGTCGCAGCGTGGACTATCTATTAAGATTAACGATCAATCAGGGTTATTTCTCTAACTTAGCAAGCCAAAAAGGATTTCACATAAGAGGTGAATTTCGCGTACAAGGTGCTCGCCCTTACACCCACTCATAATTCAAATATACCTAAAGCCTTCAACTTCATTTAATTTAAATTGGTAAGTTTTGAATAAATTTTCTTGTGCATATTCCTTCTTCAAACTTTCTTCAACATCTTGTAACAAGAATCTCTCTCTGATTGCTACAAAACTTAAAACTGTCCCTTGGTTTTTACCCCTTGCAGTGCGTCCAGCTCTGTGGATGTAAGCATTAATGTCGAGAGGAAAATCAAAATTGATCACATTAGAAACAAACTGAAAATCTATTCCTCGAGCTACACCAGATTCCTTATCCTTTCTTCGTTTTCCTTTTTTATGTTTGATAACATGAGGCTATAAAAGATTATTCAACAATATTAGTCAAGTTATACATTTTGAATAAAGGAAAATCAAACTTACTTCTTCTAAGGCTTTTTCATCTGAAGCAATGATTATATCGTATGTGCCAGTATTGAATTGTGAAACAGCTCTACATCTCGAACTTGCAGGTAATTCAGAATTCAAAACACAAGTTGGAATACCAAACTGTTCAAGAAATAATTTAAGTTTATAACATCGATCTACAGTATTTACAAAAATTATACATTTCCCCCTAAAAGAAAGACAATTATTAAATAAATAAAAAAATTTGAGTAAATAAAATATAAAAATACTCATACCTAATCAGATGTAATTTAAACAGTGCATACAAAATAGCAGCTTTGTCATTTTCTTCAGCTGCTAATGTATAATGAGACAGTTGTGTTGGGGGAGCAAGCGATGGCTCTTCAAGCTTCAATATAGCTGGATTGTGTAGGACCAATTTTTTTAGAGATAATACATCTTCTGATAAGGTTGCAGAAGCTAATATAGCTTGATAAATTGTTGGAAGATAGGTTAATAAAGTTTTGACTTCTTCTTCATAACCAAATGAAAAAATCTGTAATTTCAAAATAGATGATTGATCAAATTTTCCTAGCTTTCACATATAATTTTCTAATTTTAATATATAACTTACTAAATCTGCTTCATCGATGATTAATGTTTCTAAGGTCTTTTTGACATTTAAATTTTTAGCTTTCAAGTGCTGAAGTGCTCTGCTAGGAGTAGCAATTACAATATCGGGATTCTCAGCTAAAAGTGATTTCTGAGCAAGTAAGTCAACTTGAGGACTAATATCCAAATATTTCACTTCTCTACTGCATTTTATTGTAAGGCTTAGAAAGACGTTATATATTTGCTTACATAGCTCTTTACTTGGGGTTAAAATTAAACTTGTAGTTTGTTGATACTGTTGTGTTTGTTTATTTGAAAGAATTTTTTGAATTAGAGGAATTGCAAAGGCTCCAGTTTTCCCAGAGCCAGTTCGTGCACGTACTAAAACATCTTTTCCATCCAATATTAAAGGTATTGTTTTTTCCTGGATCAATGTTGGCTCAGGCCAACCTAATTTTGCTAAAGCCTAAAATAAAGTCATAACAGGTTTTCAGATACTGTGTATTACAATTAATATACACCGTATACCATATCATATATAATTTATAATATTATTAAAAATCGTTTATATAAACTTAACCTTTAATATTCTATCGTCTAATCCCAGTTCATGGAATTGTTTAATTTTTTCATCCTGTTCATCTGGTACATCTTCTGTTACGGCGCTATCCATATTATCAAAAATATACGAATATCAATCAATTTATAAACTATTAAACACGTGTTGACTATTCGAAGAAGGATTCAGACATTCTAGAAATGACATCAAATTCCGAGTATTCTGACCTGACACGATCAGCAGCACGGATAAGCGACTAGTGCCAGTGTCACTGCGCAGCTATACATAGTGTGTGATCCGAATGGAGGTCCTTTAAATACGCTATACTTGTGCGCCGATTGTGGCGCTTATTATGAAAAAAAAATTAAATAGAATGTAGTATGAATAAATAATGATTGATTAATTTCCATTATACCATGATATTAATTAAAAATGTATTTATTTTTACTTTTACGATGGAATTCAATTTCAATTTTGAATGATAATTATGTACAAATTTCGTAAATAATACTTATCGTACTTATGCAATATGCAACTATTTTGTACACAAAACTTACAAAATATGTGCGTATTTTATACACAAAACACACGATATATGTACATAGATCTTGCTTACGTACATTTCTAAATAAATATGTACATAATATGTACATATTATGCATAAATAAGGTACAGCTTTGCATTAAAACTTTTTACAGGTATACATATGAATTATGTATGAAATTCGTTCCTTAATTTTCAGGGAGGATAACAATCCAAAAGTAATTAAAACATAAATTTCATCAATGCATTTATTTAATTTAAGCTCCCTACGATAATTTTAGTCATAATGCATCCATATTGAAATAATTGATATTAAAATTGAATTCATCGCCATTCTTGCACGCTTATTTTACAGCAATTCTATTGCTCAACGTAAGCGTGATATCGAAAATCCGAAGAGCTTTTCTATCGCCAGTGCAGAGAAAATGTGAAAAATCCGGTATAAAATAATTAGCACCATCGCGGATATCGATACCGAAGAATTTCCAATAGTCAAATTCATCGCTACATTGAACATTTCCAACGAGAAGAAACATTCGCCCTTTACCCAAACTCCGTACGTCAATCAATGTCATAAACGCGTCGAACGTCGCACGTTTTTGAAAAGTAACTTCGTTATCCTCACCGTACTGCACGCACTGAACGATTTTGTCACAATTCGGGTAAATAATTCCACAAATAGAAAGATCGAACGTGACAAATTACGGCTCTGGATTAGCTTCGAACTGCATGATCTAGATTTTTTTGGCACCCGTTAAACGATTCACACGTAATAGTCTGTAAGTCGTACCATCGTAACCGCGAACGAGCAAATCACCAGCATAAAGCCGTTCCACTCTAATAGTCGACCAGTCAAGATTAACATCCAATGGCCATACACGGTCTACGTTACGATAACCCAAGTTATAACAGATTCTACAGCGTTTTCCAGCAGCTCAACATGCAACCTCATCGTTTACGACAATATCGAATTGGTTGGCAGCCGATGGTAGAATTATCGGAATATCTGGCAAATTATCGATTATAGGATTTATACGATGATAATTATCGTTCATCGTCACGATTCGCGTTCGACGATCCGAACCATGTTTCATTTCGTCGTACCAAGCGAAAATTTTTCTGTCGTCAGCTAATCTTTTCACCGTACTGACACCTGTCTTCATTGCATCCCATCTGGCTGTCAAAATGAACGAACATTCCTTATAGTCGTCCGTCCATTGATTATAGATACGCAATCTAATGGATAGTTTGCGCGGTTCTTGGTGCGTGATTTCGCTGTCCAGTATTACTGCGAAGGTATCGTCAGTGGATTTGTCGGGTGCGATTGAAAAATGATTGCTGGACAATACTTCAGTAATTGATAGCAGTACGAACAGGGTGTATTTTCACATATTGAAATAAATCTGCATTTCGAATAAGTCACAACTACTGAGTAGACTGAAGCTATACTGTAGCTTCTAATTGTTTTTTAAATATATCAGGCGGAGGGATTGATAAAACTTTGCATCTCAGATAATAAAATGCCGGACGGAGCATTCATAGCTTGTTACGTCGCAATTTTATTTATAAATATGTTTTAGATTACTTTGAAATTATGCAGAGTAAGTTGAACTGTTTAGTATTTTTTTTTCTGATAACGTAAGTAGAGTAAAATTCGTTCACATATTGTTACCCATGTCGACACTAAGCGGCAGCACCAACGCAAGCTTCGCTACCATGATCGAACGCTATAATAGGCAGTTGCTCACTCGTTATGTGTATTTCAAAGTGTATAATTAATAAAGCTTAGTTCTTATTAACCCCTGAGTGCCTTCATTTCACCTATCTAAGTCTAGTATGAGTTCTTAAATTTTTTAATTGTGGGCTTTGCGTTTTAAAAGAAGAGATCTACGTCGTCTGTTCTGGCTAATCAGTATATTTCTTACGTAACGCAACACCGCTTGAATAATATCAAATTATTTTCTCAATTATTCATAATACGGAATATATATTTTTCTTAATAACTGCAGTTTTAAGAGATTAAGTGCAATGGTACGTTCATTTGATGCCGGTAGACAATATTAACACCGCGGTGTTCGTTAGAACACGTGACTCTCTCTGACTAAAATAAGCATATCGCGCTGGCTGATACATTTTCGGCATTTTTACAAAATTAGATGCAAACGATCGAACAAATTGAATTAAATAAGAGATAGTTAATTGAGAAAAATATCTTTCACTACCGATTATAAGCCAAATTATAAGTGAATGTTTGACACATTTTTAGCCACGTGTAATTAACGTATATTTACGAAATGAATTCACGCCTTTAAATTCCCTAAGACGTTTCGTTCCGACTATTGCATTGGACTCCTCAATATTTATTGTGAGCAACCCGAGAGGATAACTCTGTTCTATTCGTTTGTTCAAATCATTTTATAAAAAAAAAAAATAAAATAATTGTCAACAATGTTTTCATTCTCAAGTGCCTTGTTAAAAATAAACACACTAACACAATTACTGTTTGAATTATTCTGCGTTAAATATGACGATTCTTTTTTTCATGATTACTCCTCAAATTAATATTAACTATCAAGAGTATTGAATGATTGATGAATGATAAGCTTGTTTACATCAATGATGCATTGTTCATGTAAATAACGCAGTGATATATAGATGAAAGAACAATGTTTGGTTATTTTTACATGTCGTTTATTCGCAAGCCAACAACGTTACAAAATGTTTTTTTATCAAACTTCTATATTGTCTACAAAGAAATACACTTTCAAAGACCACATACTAATAAAGCTTACAAAGTCCTTTTGTAAATGAGTTATGAACGTCGCATGAAACTATGTAATTGCGATTTTTTTAGTCAAGTTATCCGAAGTGGATTAACTCTTCTCTTACGACAAAATATATCCCATTAAAGTCCGATTACTGCAAGTGACAAAATTTTCAATATTAAACGCAATCTTAAATCGCAACTCACATTTAGAAAGGATGTTTAACTGATTGTTTTTCATCAGCGTGTTGCAATGAAAATTATTTTGAAAAACTGACCTTCTCACGAGCATTGAAATCCATGAGCTTTTAAGTTATCCTGACAGTCGCAGTAAAACCTATTAGCAGTAGTTAGACAAAACTGCGCGCAGCCTCCATTATCCTTAGCACAAGCATTCTCTTTGTCTCTAAACTGAACGCTCTCACTGATGACTCTGATCCCAGCGATTCGCTTTTGATAATTACCGATTTGTGCTGGGGTTCTCTTGGCATCGCCTCCCCTTTCTTTGTGAACTCGCCAGATACTCGTCAAATTACTGACGTATAGCCATTGCTGATGAACATAAATCGTTTTAGCATCTTTGATACCATCGATACTGATGACTTTTATATCGGTGCCATCAAATTTGGCATGTTTAATAACTGTAGCCCCATCTCTTTCCCCAATCCAATAAACTCTATCTGTGATATAATCAATAGCGATAAAATGATACCTCTTCTCGTAGTATGGGAAAGTTTCGAAAATTTTATGCACGCTGGTACCGTCCATATTGGCATGATGAATGAAGCGTGCTCTGTTATCTACACCCGCGAAGAACATGGCATTTTTAGCTGGATGAAGAACTATAGCGTAGGGATAGACGTCAATGTCGTATGTGCTGTTATATTCATAAGAGTACAACGTTTTCAGATGATTCTCACCCAAATTCACATTGAATATCATCAATGACCGATACTTCCACATTGTCGACCAGGCTTTGCCACGTTGAACAAAGTATATGTTACCAGTATACCAGTCGTAAGCAATGTCACCTATTAGTTTTTCAGAAGTACCGACGGTCAGAATCGTCGCTTGGCCATGGTAAGCCTTCAATTTCATCTTGTATATGCCATAATCATCGCTCCAATAGAAATGGTCGTTCATTACATCGTAATCGAAGTCTATCTCGCCTTTTTCCGTGATCGTAACGTTCTTATAAGGTGTCGGCCAGATCAGATCCTTCGTAGATCTATGAATGGGTCTGACTCTGACGAAACCATTTTGTGGATACAATAAAAAATCGCTTAATTCATAGCAACTTCTCTTATCGAGACTGATCTGCCATCCCATTTGACAAGCGCAATTTCTCTTGTTTCTCGAGTTCAGAAGACACAAGTGTTGACAACCTCCGTTGTCAATTTCGCATGGGTTCTTAGTAGACATCCCCTGATTAGATAAATGCCCTTTCATGTACTTCGGAACACCGAGATTCGCCATTGTATAGATCATGTATTCTTCACACGTATCATTCGAGCTGATTTTGCACGATAGTAGATTCACTGAAAGACCATAATCAGGCCAGAACCAATACAACTTATCATCAAGAATTGCAAGATCGTTAATAATAACGACGTCGCTGAAGAATGATTGTCGATTTCTTTCTTCGTAGTCGGATGACTCGATGTTCACATAGTCATTGATCCAATATAATCGTTTACGTTTTGGATCCAGCGTCAAAGATGTGGCCTGAATGTTGCTGACAAGTGTACTCACTTCCGTACCATCCATTCTTGCTCGAAGAATCTGTAGATTCGAAAATTTTGCGTGGTTTAAACATGAAAGAATATCGTTATCGCTTATTAAAATTAATTAGTATCTAAAATCTACAAGCACTTGAACTACTTTATGTCGAGTGTCAAACGATTGCGTCATAAAGAATGATTCGGCAAAAGCAGAATTACTCACCGAACTTGACGATTGTAATATGAACATGTAAGCATCCTCTGGATCTATTACAATTTCATGAGGTCTATTTAACTCTGACATCAACAAAGTGTAATTTCCAGTACGAATATTAACTACGGCGAGAATTCCTGCTATTTCATCGATGACGTACAAATTGTACGCAATGTGATCTACAGCTATAGCTCTTGGATTAAATCTCTCATCGTCGATCAAATTACTGAAACTATTGTTGATCAGAGTCTTCAGTCGCGCTGATGTATCGTCGATCATTTCTATCCAGTAGAGTCGCTGATCGTCAAACACATCGAAGGAAACTACTGGCTTGACTGACTTGTAGATCAAAGACGAGTTTTTAGTTTTTGGATCGAACTTCAAGATTTTCGTGTCATTTATGAGGAAAAATAGTTTGCTATGGATGTTAGTTAGAGTCCCGTTGCTGCCTGTTTCATTGTCTAAACGAAATTCGAATACGATGAAGAGGACAATGGAAAGAACAATATAATCAAACAGAAAAGCTTAAAAAAATGATGTTATTACTAAAATAATAAATAATGGTATATAAATACTTTAATACTTACTGTTACTATTCGAAAAAAGTACGACGATCAAAGCAATTGAAACCATCACAACGGTAATGCCAACGGCAATAAAAGTATATTTCTGGTAATATGGGTGAAATCTCTGCGGAATGTAATTCTTCATATTAAATTCATCCTGCTCCATTTCTTCCACTTTTGGCTCAGTATTAGCATCTTGAAAAAAAACACTATTAGTGTCCACGACCAGAACAAAGAAATACTTTGTACATACCATTGGCACCTAAAACGTTGACCAAAACGTTGTCCAAGTGGCTCATCTCGTTGCAGACAATGGATGATTAACTGCAGTATAAATAGCAGCAACTCTCCCGGAAGCCAAATTACTGATAAACAGCTTCCTAATTTGTAAAAGATAATATTTTTATCAACCATTATATTCAGCTCTATATTATATATATATATATATATATATATATATATATATATATATATATATATATATATATATATATATATATATATATATTTATAACAAAAACGAATTATAACATTATAAATATATCAATTTTAACGATTATCGTCGTAATTGGGTTAAACAATTATAGAAGCAACCATTGCTTAAAGCCATGCGTAATGCGCTAAATCTACCACCTGTTTTACCGGCCGTATTATATCCTACAAACTGCGGGGAATATAATGCGTTCGGAAGGGTGTCAGGTAGTAAGGACAAGTAGTTAGTTGATCAACCGGCTGATGAGGGTCGGTTTCGATTTCACCAGTTACGACTCATCTAATATTATTACTCCGAATAAAACTCGGCTCCTTAATGACTCCGGGGAATATTATGACCGACGGTGTCCTACAGGCCTCTGCACTCCTGCAACGATTTCTGCTATCCTGATCGCAAGAGTTATTCCTCCGCTTATTGTCGGAGAGAAGTTGCCATCGTAAATTATTCTCAACAATTTTTTAATGTTCTTAAAACTTATCTATATCCACCTGATAAATATATCAATGTTAACGATTATACTTATCTAAATATAATCTTAATACTAAATTTTTATGCAGCTGGTGGGGCCAAAGTTAGCAAATTAGATTTTTATTCACTTGTATCAAACGGAAATACTTAGACCTTCAGAACTTTGCTTCTTTCAAAAATATGTATATATGTATACATATATACATACAGATATATGTATGTATGTAGTTATTATTCATTATTATTCATTATTATCCAGTTTCTAATTGATATTTATTATGTAAATACGGATATGTTTTAAAAATATTAAAGAATTTTTGAGAATAATTTACGATGGCAACTTCTCTCCGACAATAAGCCGAGGAATAACTCTTGCGATCAGGATAGCAGAAATCGTTGCAGGAGTGCAGAGACCTGTAGGACACCGTCGATCATAATTTTCCCCGAATTCATTAAGGAGCCGAGATCTATTATGGGTAATAAGATTAGATAGTAATAATAATAATAATAATAATAATAATAATAATAATAATAATAATAATATTAATAAGCCGTAAGAAGTGAAATCGAAACCGACCGTCATCAGCTGGTTGATCAACTAACTACATACTTGTTACTACCTGACACCTTTACAAACGCATTGTACTCGTCACTGTTTTTATGCTATAATATGGTCGGTACATTCAAATAACATCTGAGTATCTGAGAATAACATTTCGCTTCGCGCAAATACGCACTTGTCCCCATAGCACGTGTTTGCTAATTATCACGTACTATGAACTTACCTATACTGTGTTGGCCTAAGTATGTAATGTAGTAAATAAGTACACAAATGTCAATTATATGAATAAGACATAACAATATTATTATAACAATACGATGAGAAAAAACAAGTAAGCTGTATTTTACCAATTAATTTACATTATATGTGATTATAATATACGAATTTTGATTTATTGACAATGAATTTTTTACGTGCATATTGTGAGTATATATTTTTTAGGTAATCGCAGCGAGTAAACATTAGTGGAATCGTATTCTACAGGTCGAAGAACCTTGGAAAAGAATATAATGTCGTGTTTATTGTACTTTGTCAAAATTTTGAACAATTAAATTAAATAATATTACTCAAATATGAAGTTGGTAAAAAATACGACTTACTATATTTAATATTTACTACTACTTATTTACTAATACTTTTGTGTTAGTGCTATTATGCCATTCAAAACCTTATCTGAAAACTTTTGTTTATAAATTTGGTTTACCTCGATTTTTAATTGACTTTTTAAAAAACTATGATTTAATGATTTTTTTTGAAACTTAGTTTTTACTTATGGTAATGACATCTTGGCACGTAGCCTATAAGGTATATCAATAAAAAAACTTGTTTTCAAAAAGTGAAAACAAGTAAATTAATTAAGATTAAGTAATCCGTAAGCAGACAAATAATAAATACATTTGCTTGTATCTAAAAAATATAAAATACTTTTTTGTCAATACCATTAACGTGAAAAAATAAAGTGAATTTTTTTCTTTGTAGTTTTAATTTGATGCAATCATAGATTTATTGTCTTTGATTAATAGTAGATTCAATACTTTGATCGACATTCATTGCGTAGGCGCTTCAACGTCAAATATAGATCTCTATTGTTAAATAATTTTAAAAAATATCAAAATCGATTACAAACTAAGATTTTCGTAAAGATTTTAAGAAAAGATCAAAATACGCCACTGTGGGTAGCAACCATACATGAACTTAAGTGTCACCTTTTAAATGGTTGGATACTTGATATTCACGCCGGATTTCTGTAGAAGAAACTCTTAGTAATCCATTGACATAAGAATAAAAAAAATCATTTTTACGTAATTTGCATTTGTTTGAAATGAAAGTTGATAACTTTTGAAAACAAATTACTATTTTTTGTTATAATTATTATAAAGCCTAAGATAATACAAGTATTTCAAAAAAAGCTGAACTTTGATATTTATAGTAGTTTTTTAGTAAGAGCCTTTCGAGAAATTTTCATCATGTTTCCTTAATATTCAATTACTTTTGATATAATTGATATTTGGAGTTGAAAGTTTGGGGAAAAAATCTTAAAAATTGGAAATGTATACAATTGTACAAAATCTGTACAAAATCCATGACCTGGTGTCTCTGGACCCAACGAAATCGCTAAGAATCACCTATATAAAGATATGAATCGTCATAAAAATGTCAACATATCTTTCATCATATGTATTTTAGAATAAGCCATGTTGACATAACAAAATATTACAAAAAAGTTACAGTTTTTTTTTTTATTGAGATTTTATAAATTTTTTAGTCCATTCTAAAATAGATTCCCAGTAGATGATTCAATTAGAATATCGAAAGATAGGTCTTCAAGTTGAGTCTGCACCTGAAAATAATTACAGTATACGTTGAAACATTCGCTTTGAAATATACAAAGCAAAATATAAAATATTGAGTCGCCATATGGTATGTGCCAAATGACGCAGACATAGAATGTTATTATTAACAGCAAAACTGAGTTATATATTAGTCCATAATGAAGATCTTGTAAATTCCCATTTTTATTATTTGAATACTGTTGCTAATAATAAATTAATTACTTTACTTCGGGTTTTTTTGCGAAAAATAATTACGCGTAAGATGATACTGCGGTTTCGATCAAAACTATTTAAGTGAAAGTTTTTATTTAATGTAAAATATAATGTTCGCAATTGAATTGAAAAATTGTTATAATAAGGTCAAGACAGAAATTTCATTGTAATGTTTGATGCGAGAATAGCCAATCTTATGGCGACAAATGAGTGTCTGACACTAAACGTGTCAAACGTGAAACAAGTTATGTAAAAGGGATAAATATTATGTGAAAATAAAAAAGAAAGTTGCAAGTTTAACAGACACGTACACAATACTAGCCAATATTTTCTTACAACAATATGACATGGAACTTTGTTGACAAACGTTTACCATTTCTACAGTAAATCGAAGTCTACATGAGATCACATTCTATTATTCGCAATCTTGTTAATTATCACGTTAGCGAAGAGCACAAGAGTAGCATATATTCTCGTCGTTACCTGTATTCACACTAGAGCTTAACTAGCTTTCGCAACGACTTGGTCAATTCTTAGCGAATTGATAAGACGCTCTTATATTTGTAAGGTATAAAAAAATTGTAACTCGCATTTTTCAAGTATAAATGCAGATTATATTTACTCCATATAGTTGATTCGCAGATAAATTAGCGCCTTTCTTTGGAAATTCACAAGAACGAATTTGATTGTCAGATGCGAAAGAGACAACAATAAAAAATAAACGGTATTGATTGAAATCAAGTGCAAGTAAACTAAAATAAAATTTCGAATCTGTATATCAGAACAATGAGAAGAATATGCCAAGTTATACGGTGCATTTCAAAATTTTATACAGTTAAACTGTTTTAATCATCTATTAAATTGTCTATTAAATCGAAAAGAAGAAAACAAATGTTATAATTCGTTCTCGTTATAAATAATATATATATATATAATACAGAGATGAATATAATTGTTGATAAAAATATTATCTTTTACAAATTAGGAAGCTGTTTATCAGTAGTTTGGCTTCCGGGAGAGTTGCTGCTATTTATGCTGCTGTTAATAATTCATTGTCTGCAACGAGATGAGCCACTTGGACAACGTTTTGGTCAACGTTTTAGGTG
Source organism: Phymastichus coffea (assembly GCF_024137745.1). Classification (NCBI taxonomy): domain Eukaryota; kingdom Metazoa; phylum Arthropoda; class Insecta; order Hymenoptera; family Eulophidae; genus Phymastichus; species Phymastichus coffea. Next base: position 143,959 of record NW_026706870.1, read on the forward strand.
CCAATGGTATGTACAAAGTTTTTCTTTGTTCTGGCCGCGGACACTAATAGTGTTTTTTTCAAGATGCTAATACTGAGCCAAAAATGGAAGAAATGGAGCAGGATGAATTTCATATGAAGAATTACATTCCGCAGAGATTTCACCCATATTACCAGAAATATATTTTTATCGCCGTTGGCATTACCGTTGTGATGGTTTCAACTGCTTTGATCGTTGTACTTTTTTCGAATAGTAACAGTAAGTATTAAAGTATTTATATAACATTATTTATTATTTTAGTAATTACATCATTTTTTTTAAGCTTTTCTGTTTGATTATGTTGTTCTTTCCATTGTCCTCTTCATCGTATACGAATTTTGTTTAGACAATGAAACAGGGAGCAACGGTACTCTAACTAACATCCATAGCAAACTATTTTTCCTCATAAATAACACGAAAATCTTGAAGTTCGATCCAAAAACAAAAAACTCGTCTTTGATCTACGAGTCAGTCAAGCCAGTAGTTTCCTTCGATATGTTTGCCGATCAGCGACTCTACTGGATAGAAATGATCGACAATACATCAGCGCAACTGAAGACTCTGATCAACAATACTTTCAGTAATTTGATCGACGATGAGAGATTTAATCCAAGAGCTATAGCTGCGGATCACATTGCGTACAATTTGTCAATTTTGTCAATTTCGATGAAATAGCAGGAAATCTCGTCGTAGTTAATATTCGTACTGGAAATTACACTTTGTTGATGTCAGAGTTAAATAGACCTCATGAAATTGTAATAGATTCAGAGGATGCTTACATGTTCATACTACAATCGTCAAGTTCGGTGAGTAATTCTGCTTTTGCCGAATCATTTTTTATGACGCAGTCGTTTGACACTCGACACAAAGTAGTTCAAGTGCGTGGAAATTTTAGATACTAATTTATTTTAATAAGCGATATACGATATTCTTTCATGTTTAAACCACGTAAAATTTTCGAATCTGCAGATTCTTCGAGCAAGAATGGATGGTACGGAAGTGAGTACACTTGTCAGCAACATTCAGGCCACATCTTTGACACTGGATCCAAAACGTAAACGATTGTATTGGATCAATGACTATGTGAAAATCGAGTCCTCGGACTACGAAGGAAGAAATCGACAATCATTCTTCAGCGACGTCGTTACTATTACCGATCTTGCAATTCTCGACGGTAAATTGTATTGGTTCTGGCCTGGTTATAATCATCCAGCGAATCTACTATCGTGCAAAATAGGCTCGAATGATTCGTGTGAAGAATGCACGATCTATTCAATGACGATTCTCGGTGATCCGATGTACATGAAAGGGCATTTATTCAATCAGGGGATGTCTGCCAAGAACCCATGCGAAATTGACAACGGAGGTTGTCAACACTTGTGTCTTCTGAACTCGAGAAACAAGAGAAATTGCGCTTGTCAGATGGGATGGCAGATCAATCCCGATAAGAGAAGTTGCCGTGAACTACACGATTTTGTGTTGTATACACAAGACGGTTTCGTCAGAGTCAATTCCATTGATGGATCTACAAAGGATCTGATTTGGCCGACACCTTATAAGAACGTTACGATCACGGAAAAAGGTGAGATAGACTTCGATTACGATTTAATGAACGACCATTTCTATTGGAGCGATGATTATGGCATCTACAAGATGAAATTGAAGGCTTACCGTGGCCAAGCGACGATTCTGACCGTCAACACTTCTGAAATACTATTACAAAACATTGCTTATGACTGGTATACTGGTAACATGTACTTTGTTCAACGTAGCAAAACCTTGTCGCGCGACACGTCGAGCTTTCGGTCATTGATGATATTCAATGTGAATTTGGGTGAGAATCATCAGAAAACGTTGTTGACTTATCAACCTGATAGCTATCACAACCATAACGCCTTCGTCTCCGCTATAGTTCTTCATCCAGCTAAACATTCCATGTTCTTCGCGAGTGTACATAACAAAAAACGCTTTATTCGTCATGTCGATATGGCCGGTACCAGAGTGCATGAAATTTTCGAAAATTTCCCATACTACGGGGTGAGGTATCATATTATCGCTATTGATTATATCACAGATAGAGTTTATTGGATTTGGAAAGGCGATTGGGCTACAGTTATTAAACATGCCAAATTTGATGGCACCGATATAAAAGTCATCAGTTTCGATGGTATCAATGATGCTAAAACGATTTATGTTCATCAGCAATGGCTGTACGTCAGTAATTTGACGAGTATCTGGCGAGTTCACAAAGAAAGGGAAGGCGATGTCAAAAGAATCGCACCACAAATCGATGATGATAAAAAGCGAATCGCTGGCGTCAGAGTCATCAGTGAGAGCGTTCAGTTTAGAGACAAAGAGAATGCTTGTGCTAAGGATAATGGAGGCTGCGCGCAGTTTTGTCTAACTACTGCTAATAGGGTTTACTGCGACTGTCAGGATAACTTAAAAGCTCATGGATTTCAATGCTCGTGAGATTTTTCAGAATAATTTTCATTGCAACACGCTGATGAAAAACAATCAGTTAAACATCCTTTCTAAATGTGAGTTGCGATTTAACATTGCGTTTAATATTGAAAATTTTGTCACTTGCAGTAATCGGACTTTAATGGGATATATTTTGTCGTAAGAGAAGAGTTAATCCACTTCGGATAACTTGACTAATAAAATCGCAATTACATAGTTTCATGCGACATTCATAACTTATTTACCAAAGGACTTTGTAAGCTTTATTAATATGTGTTCTTTGAAAGTGTATTTCTTTGTAGACAATATAGATGTTTAATAAAAAAACATTTTGTAACGTTGTTGGCTTGCGAATAGACGACATGTAAAAATAACCAAACGTTATTCTTTCATCTATATATATATATATGAGCCGCTTATTTTGAAAGTGGCCTAACTCCATTCATCTTCAAATCGAGATATTGAAAGTTTAGGCCATTTTCAAACTACACGGCTCAGTTATTCAATTAATTCGGAAAACTTATGTGTAAAAAATGTATTATTTTCTCTGAATATAAGCAATCTGAAGTGCGTCCCTGATAAATAACATGAAGTTGTACATGTAACCATTGTAAGCGGCAGAAAATTGAAAAACGGAGTTAGGTCACTTTCAAAATAAACGGCTCATATCTATCACTGCGTTATTTACATGAAAAATGCATCAATGATGTAACCAAGCTTATCATTCATCAATCATTCAATACTCTTAATAGTTAATATTAATTTGAGGAGTAATCATGAAAAAAAGAATCGTCATATTTAACGCAGAATAATTCAAACAGTAATTGTGTTAGTGTGTTTATTTTTAACAAGGCACTTGAGAATGAAAACATTGTTGACAATTATTTTATTTTTTTTTTTTTATAAAATGATTTGAACAAACGAATAGAACAGAGTTATCCTCTCGGGTTGCTCACAATAAATATTGAGGAGTCCAATGCAATAGTCGGAACGAAACGTCTTAGGGAATTTAAAGGCGTGAATTCATTTCGTAAATATACGTTAATTACACGTGGCTAAAAATGTGTCAAACATTCACTTATAATTTGGCTTATAATCGGTAGTGAAAGATATTTTTCTCAATTAACTATCTCTTATTTAATTCAATTTGTTCGATCGTTTGCATCTAATTTTGTAAAAATGCCGAAAATGTATCAGCCAGCGCGATATGCTTATTTTAGTCAGAGAGAGTCACGTGTTCTAACGAACACCGCGGTGTTAATATTGTCTACCGGCATCAAATGAACGTACCATTGCACTTAATCTCTTAAAACTGCAGGTATTATGAAGTGTATATTCCATATTATGAAGAATTGAGAAAAGAATTTGATATTGTTCACGCGGTGTTACGTTACGTAAGCAATATACTGATTAGCCAGAACAGACGACGTAGATCTCTTCTTTTAAAACGCAAAGCCCACAATTAAAAAATTTTACAACTCATACTAGGCTTAGATAGGTGAAATGAAGGCACTCAGGGGTTAATAAGAACTAAGCTTTATTAATTATACACTTTGAAATACACATAACGAGTGAGCAACTGCCTATTATAGCGTTCGATCATGGTAGCGAAGCTTGCGTTGGTGCTGCCGCTTAGTGTCGACATGGGTAACAATATGTGAACGAATTTTACTCTACTTACGTTATCAGAAAAAAAACTACCTAACAGTTCAACTTACTTTGCATAATTTCAAAGTAATCTAAAACATATTTATAAATAAAATTACGACGTAACAAGCTATGAATGCTCCGTCCGGCATTTTATTATCTGAGATGCAAAGTTTTATCAATCCCTCCGCCTGACATATTTAAAAAACAATTAGAAGCTACAGTATAGCTTCAGTCTACTCAGTAGTTGTGACTTATTCGAAATGCAGATTTATTTCAATATGTGAAAATACACCCTGTTCGTACTGCTATCAATTACTGAAGTATTGTCCAGCAATCATTTTTCAATCGCACCCGACAAATCCACTGACGATACCTTCGCAGTAATACTGGACAGCGAAATCACGCACCAAGAACCGCGCAAACTATCCATTAGATTGCGTATCTATAATCAATGGACGGACGACTATAAGGAATGTTCGTTTATTTTGACAGCCATATGGGATGCAATGAAGACAGGTGTCAGTACGGTGAAAAGATTAGCTGACGACAGAAAAATTTTCGCTTGGTACGACGAAATGAAAGATGGTTCGTATCGTCGAACGCGAATCGTGACGATGAACGATAATTATCATCGTATTCGATATTGTCGTAAACGATGAGGTTGCATGTTGAGCTGCTGCTAAACGCTGTAGAATCGGTTATAACTTGGGTTATCGTAACGTAGTCCGTGTATGGCCATTGGATGTTAATCTTGACTGGTCGACTATTAGAGTGGAACGGCTTTATGCTGGTGATTTGCTCGTTCGTGGTTACGATGGTACGACTTACAGACTATTACGTGTGAATCGTTTAACGGGTGCCAAAAAAATCTTGATCATGCAGTTCGAAGCTAATCCAGAGCCGTAATTTGTCACGTTCGATCTTTCTATTTGTGGAATTATTTACCCGAATTGTGACAAAATCGTTCAGTGCGTGCAGTACGGTGAGGATAACGAAGTTACTTTTCAAAAGCGCGCGACGTTCGACGCGTTTATGACATTGATTGACGTACGAAGTTTGGGTAAAGGGCGAATGTTTCTTCTCGTTGGAAATGTTTAATGTAGGGATGAATTTGACTATTGGAAATTCTTCGGTATCGATATCCGCGATGGTGCTGATTATTTTAAACCGGATTTTTCACATTTTCTCTGCACTGGCGATAGAAAAGCTCTTCGGATTTTCGATATCACGCTTACGTCGAGCAATAGAATTGCTGTAAGATACGCGTGCAAGAATGGCGATGAATTCAATTTTAATATCAATTATTTCAATATGGATGCATTATGAATAAAATTATCGTAGGGAGTTTAATTAAATAAATGCATTGATGAAATTTATGTTTTAATTACTTTTGGATTGTTATCCCCCCTGAAAATTAAGGAACAAATTTCATACATAATTCGTATGTATATCTGTAAAAACTTTTAATGCAAAGCTGTATCTAATTTATGCATATTATGTATGTATTATGTACATATATATTCAACAATGTACGTAAGCAAGATCTATGTGCATATATCGTGTGTTTTGTGTACAAAATACGCACATATTTTGTAAGTTTTGTGTACGAAATTAATACCATGGTAAAATAGAAATTAATCAACCATTATTTTGCAAAACATTATTAGAATATTCAATTCATCAAGAATATTCAATAATCAAATAAATAATGTATCTGCAAAATTTGGTTTTTCTGGTAAAAATCCAGAATACTTTATAACTTTTGAAGTGTGTTTTTACTGTTATATCAGGATGGTAACATTAGTTACACGGAGAGTATTTATGAAACTGAATAATGCCCTGATGATTTTATTAAAAATACCTATTTTTAGTTGTTTTCCAAACTACAAAGCAACAGCTGTATTATTAGTCGTATATCAGGAGGAAGTTCTTTAGTAGGAGGAAGTAATCTAGTAGTTCAGTAGACCGATTCAAAATATTAATGATATTTACGACGGATATATGTACAGAGAATTCCTTGCTTATTTACCTGTTTTCATTGCTTTTGACAGTGCTAATTGCATAAAAATCATATCATCCTACTTTGTTTAAATTTATTATTATTTTAATTTATTTAATATTCATTTTAATTAGTTAATCACTCGATTTTAATTATTATGCCACAATCGGTGCACATGTATAGTGTATATTTAAAAGACCTCCATTCGTAACACACACACTATATAGGTATAGCTGCGTAATAACACAATCCTAAATTATATTGAAATTATAAGAGCTGTATTAATAGGAATGGGTTATTTCAGAAAATAACCCATTCCTATTAATACAGCTCTATATTTTCTTTTTGGATTATATTTTCGGTTTTCGTAGATGTTACAAATTAAGAAGAAGACATTCATAATCTTTTACATTAAAATTTCACGCTTTTTCCGCCGAGAAAAGAGATTTTCTGTAGCGCGGAAGACCCGGAATTAGAATCGTCGAATTAGACTACGAATTAATTTTTTCTCAATATTTTCGAAGGGTTCAAATTCCAAAATAACTATTTTTCAACTGGTATTGATTAAGGCAAAGTTAGTGGTGTATTTTGTTTTAGGAAATAAATATTTTTCCTACCAGAGTTATCTACTTTATCATCCGAGTAATCAGCTGTTTTTGCGGATGTAGGAGTTTAAGAACACACGTTAACTTAGGATATTTTATATTAACATGTCTAATCAAATTTTAGAGTGTAAAAATTACAATAAAACTATTTTCTGTTGGTAAAATTTATGGTAGAGCTAGAAATATATTTTTTTCTTAAGAAATAAAAGATTTTCCTGTATAATTTATCAATATTACAATTACACAAATAACATTGTATAATTCAAATCCTACAGGGGTGCAAATTAGTTTTATATATTTTTTAGATGGTACAAATTAAGAAGAAGGCATTCATATTTTTTTTTCAAAATCACATATTTTTCTGCTGGAAGATAGATTTTCCGCCGCGCATGCGCAGTAATACGTTCATTTGAATTGCTAATCTACCCTACGAAAATCTTTTTTTCTCTGTTTTTAAAGAGGGTACAAATTCCAAAAAAGCATTTTTCTGATGGTACAAATTAAAATGAAACTAGTGGTAGTTTTTTTTAAGATATTAATCATTTTTCTCCTAGGAGTATGAGTTTTCCGAAATATCGTTCATTTCGCTTTTTTTCAAAATTTTGGGGGGGGTACAAATTCCAAAAGAGCAATTTTCGGTTGGTACAAATTAAGACGAAGCTAGTGGTATATATATATTTTTTTAATCAATCACTTTTCTGCCAGGTCGTCTCCTACTAGCTAGCTGTGTTTATCAACATAGACAGTTGTATGGGTGACAGTTCTAATTCTAAGGAGTATTATTTTGTCAACTGTTATTTTTAGAAAAAAACTTCAAAGATTATGGAGTGTCATTTGCATCTACCTCTTCCAACTTGAAGTATACACCGGTATTTCTTTAATGTGCTGTGAACACATTATATATACATCTTTTTTTTACACGCAGCGAATGTCGTAATACCAAGGTCGTTTATACTAACCTATAAACAAATTTTAATTTTATTACCTTGGTTTTTTTATGAAATGTTCGAAGAAATGTTATGAATATGATTTTCATTCGGATTTTTAACATCTTATGTTTTCAGTTGTTTATATTAATCGTAAAGAGGTAATGTTTAGGTTATTTATTAGTTTTTGTCAACTTTACTGCGATGTCGTATTTCATTAGAAAAAATACTCAATCAAATACATTTTAATAAAGTAGTCAAAAAATTTCCATACTGTTCCTTTCAAGCTGAAAATCTCCATCACTTTTTAGTGATTGACACAATTTGATTGAATTGCATTCAAATAAACTACTACTGAATCCTCAATTCTCGCGATCTATGCCTATTATGCTTCTGAATCTATCTTCATAGATTTTTCTTGCAGGAATTTTTTATCGTGGTGGATATAATCCACGCATTGATTATCTTCTGCCTTTTCGCTCTGTGCACATAATCATTGATATCTTTTGTTACTTTACCAAGTCTTTTCTCTCTGAATTTATTTTATGGAACTTTGTTTAACAAGATTCACAAAGCCAATCTTTGCCACTATATGATTTGAATTTTGATAAAGTAATTTCTAGGACTACAGTAAAATATCCTTGGCTAAGCTTAAGTATATTAAAAATACTTTTGCATGCTTGATAGCCACTAATTGTATTATCTGCCATGTAAGAAATAGAATCCAAAGAAGATAGTAATTCGTAACACGTGAGTTTTTGATAGCCAAGACTACACCTTCTGGCTGCTGGATAAAAACCTACTATTAATGTACCACTCTGTTTATTTATCGCAAGCACGAACTTTGCTTTTTTATTTTACTGAAATAACCATTTTTTACTCGTTTAATTTATTAAATTGAAAAAAACTGTATAAAAATGCAAAAATGAAAAAAAAAAACGGGTATACGCAACGTATGTTACATGTTACATGTACTGTCGTGTAAATTCTTGGCATAGCGAGCCGCGGTGGGTTCGAGTATAGTCAAAAGTTCAGTCGTCGGCCGAATTTCGCCGCTCGTGCAGTGATTTCACTCTTATCCGCGCTGCTGCTATTGCGTCAAATTGGGTAATTGTATATATAGAGAGAAAATTTCGTGATTGCTAAATATTTATTGTGAATTAAAAATTAATGTTACATTTTATTTTTACAAAATATTATTACTGCATACAACTCTTGCGAATCGCACGTTCACAGCTATTAGCACGCTGAGGCCGGCGTGACCTATATACATGCGATTATATATACTTTTCATTTAATTTTTAAATTGATTATTCCTAAAATATTCAATGTTAATCGCAAAAAAAGAATATGGTTTTTTAACATTTCGTTTTCGTGATAAATATTATAAAAATGTTTGCTTTTCCTGTATACGAAATGTCAGTCGTGTATAGATCTCCAAATTTGACAAATTTTCAGAAGTCCAAAAATAACTATCAATAAACATGTTGACGAGTTAAAATAGTTGAAATTCGTTTAAATAAAGGCATTTTTTTCAAATGTATATAGACTTACAGTCAGTTAAAAACGTAAAATCTTTTCAAAGTAAAAAGTGACCATGGTTAAGTGACATTTTTATTTTAATTTTTAAGTAATTTCGAGTAATCTTGTTGAAATCTATCATGATTGCAAGGCCAATCTTTTCTTAAATTTATTAAAAACTTGATAAATTTTTTTTTACTAAATGTGATTTTCTTTGATATTAAATCTTCTATGCTGTTCTTCACTTGAACTTTGCAGTTGTTATTAGTTCATACAGACCATCTTATATGAAATTTTGAAAATTGCAACAAAATTTATTGTAAAACATACTTACTTAATTTATTTGAAGAAAGTAAAATACCTAAATAATTACAGCATAGAAAGTATAATATTCAGGATTATAAGACTTATGAAGTTAAAATTGTTTTAATCAATGGTTAAGTTGAATTTTCGCTCAGAAGATTTTTTCCCCATTTAAGAAACACTATTAACTATTGTGACGTTCTTGACCATTGAAAATATTTTTTTTTAATTCATACAAAAAATACAAAAATGTGCTTTTTCTTTTTCAGGTAACTACATTTTTATAAAGTTACTTGAACCAAAATCCTGGCTACTACTATGACTGAAACTCAAGAATCTGATTCCCAAAGTTACTCTAAATTATCGCAGCTATACACAGCTTTACGTGAGCACCTCGATGACAGATATATTAATGAAATTCTCAACCGACAAGGCGACATAAATTATCAAATACCTATCAATAAAACTCGCCTACCAAGCTCTGCCGGTTGCACAGCTTTATTTTTTGCACTTCAGAAACGCAATGTCAAGACTTTCAACTTACTTCTCAACCGCGGGGCTGATTTCACGATAAAGAACAATGAGGGATCAACAGTCCTCCATCAAATCATCGAAGAAAAACACAAGAAATACACGAATAATTGGAAATCGAAAGGCAAAATCGAAGACTGCTTCATCGACTCTATATTATCATTCCACGTTCAATTTAAAATCCACGACAATCCATGCAACAGCCACGGCATATCGCATTTTCATGCAGCTTGCATGACCAACAACGCGCGAGCCGTGAAATTTTTCTTGAGCAACGGCGTGTCAGTCAACCAAACTGTAGACGCCAACTCACCGGTGTTTCCCGGCTACACGGCATTACACTTTGCCAGTCGATTTTGTGCGCTAAAAGCCGCCGAAATCTTGCTGGAGAACGGTGCGAGCGTACACGTCAAAGACTCGAGTGGCATGACAGCGCTGCACTTGCTGCTGGAGCGCAACGTGCGAATAATGCAGTTGAACGTGGAGAAACGCGGAGCACACGCCAACCTATTAGCGGACGTGGGTATAAACGAGAAGATAATCAGTCTGCTGCTGGAAAACGACGCGACGCCCGACAATTGGCAAACTCTCGGCTTAACGAAATTGCACGTGGCTTGCGGGATGGGAGACGCTGTGCTGGCAAAGCGTTTCCTCAAGCACGTGACTGACATCGATCGGCCGATCGCGATCGACTCGCCAGTCGCCCCGGGCTGTAGCGCGCTTCACTTGGCCGCTCTGTTCAGCATCGACACTCTTAAACTACTGTTGAGCAGAGGAGCGAGTATCAAAATCGTGGATGCTAATGGTACAACGCCTCTCGACGTTTGCCTGGAAAAATACGCAGTCGCCGATATTCACGCTATTATGGAATGTCAAGCAGATTGGGGCAACCTATTAATGTCGGACGGCAGAACGAAACTAATGGATCTGTTGCTCGCTATGAGAAGTACGGTTGACTTCAACGCGTTTCTACGTAATTTCGACAATGTCGATGCCGTGGTACCTGCTGACTCGCCACTGTGGCCAAATTATACGGCACTACATCTAGCGATAGCTCTTTACAATAGAACTAAGAATCTCTGCAATAGGAGGACATATTTCCACGTGATAAAGGATTGTTTGAGCAGAGGTGCAGACGTGACTGCTAAGAACGTTCACGACTACACTGTCCTACACTTCGCTTTCAAACTCAAAGATATGGACATTGTTAATCTGCTGTTTCAGTATCATAAATTGACTGTCAACCCCGTCGACGAGGATGGCTGGTCTCACCTTCATATAGCTTGCGTCGCGATGAACGAGACTGCATTGGAGAAATTACTTGCCAACGGTGCTGATGTGAAATCTCCAGTGAGGAGAAGTTTCAAGATTCAAAATTCTTATATTTCTCCGGGATCGACTGCCTTACATATCGCAGTGGCTGTCGGCTGCTCGACTATTCTCAATTTTTTGTTAAAACAAGCTGCGGATATTTATGCGATGGATGTCGATGGATTGACGCCGATTCATCGTTCACTCTTGATGTCTAGCAATCAGTCGTGTGTGGGAAGCATGCTTCTGTCTGTTCCAATTCTAAAGGAATGCATCGTCGATGGTTTTGCTCATTTGCACGTCGCTTGTTTTTTCAATTGCTCGACTGCTGTAAAGAAGTTGCTTCATCTTGGAGCTAATGTTAATGCAGTTATCGTGAATCCAGTGGCTTCCGAATACCTTGGATTGACTCCGTTACACATTGCAGTGCACAAGCGACACTGGGAACTTGCAAAATTACTCATTCAACATGGTGCTAACGTCACTAATGACATTCTGTTCGATGCACTAAAAGACAAGTATGGACCACATCAAGATCCCTTTATCGCAATCATTAAACGCAACAATGTGGCACTGAAGGATTTCACTTTACTACACATCGCTTGTAAGAAAGTCGACGTTAAGTTAGCCAAAAAGGCGCTTGACCACGGAGTAAGTGTCAATGAGAGAACGAAAGATGGATGCACGGCTTTGCATTTACTGATGATTGAAGCGAACGAATTTATGCACAATCATCGGCGTCAAATCGACATTGATGCTATTTTGAAATTACTGCTAAATAACGGGGCTGATGTTTCACTGAAGAATGACAGCATGCAAACTCCGCTTCTTATGGCTGATAAATTATTTTACATTTATATAGGTAAGGGTTAACGTTACTTAAATGTTTACTGTAAAAATTATTTCCATATTTTATTTTGAAATTTTTGTCTGTAATTATTACCTCACAGATCAGCCAGCCGATTCTCCGTGTGGATCGCGTGTCAATTTAATGCTAAAAAGTATAAAAGATTTTAGTGTTAATCCCGTTGATGCTGATGGAGTATCTCACTTTCATGTCGCTTGTAGCTGGAATAATTTCGACGTAGCCGAGGCATTTTTGAATTCTGGCATCGTCGACGTCAATCAAACGACCGACTACTTTGCCGATCAATATGCCGGTTGCACTGCCTTACACTTAACTTTGAGTAGGCAAACGAAAAGCTTTACCGGCATCTCTGCACAATTAAAAACTGTCGAAATGCTGTTGAAACACGGCGCTGATGTGAATGCCCAGGATGCACGTGGTAATAATCCACTTCATACTGCTGCCAAGTTCGGTCCACCGCGTGAAATCCTCTTCGAAATGATTACTTGGTTGGTGCAACTTTTTATTTGTTTTCATGGAAATTTAACTATCAAGGTGAAACTACAATTTTTATATTTTATAGCGCTGGAGCGGACATCAATGCTAGGAATATATATGGCGAGACGCCGTTAGAAATTTTACTGAAATCAAAAGACGTGACAGCTGACGAAATAGGCTTTTTCCTAACTCATAGCTGCCACGTGAACGATTTCAATCCGGTCAGTCAGAAAGGTTACCTACCGATAACATTCTCCACACGTCATCATGAGACCATGCAGAAGTTAGTTTTTGAAGCTATGATTAATTCACCAAACATTAATGAAGTGGACGATACTGGTTGTACTGCCATACATAATGTCGTATCTACTGGCTCACCTATCATCACTGATGACGATTATACTGAGTTGATTGAAAGACTTATCAAACTTGGTTGTGATATAGATTATCAAAACAAATTAGGTGTGTGATTGTAAGTTTTATTAATGGGTTTTCAAGGAATAATGTTCTTTGAACTTCTTTAATAGGTAAAACGGCTTTGCACATTGCGGCACAGTTTCAAAACGACCGAGCGATTTCGGGGCTACTGTCGGCAGGTGCGGATATAAATGTGATCGACATGAAGGGTAAACCAGCTTTTGCATACAGTTTGGAGCCTTGCAAAGCATTTGACGAGTATTCCGAAGGTCGCGACGAGATAATAAAAAGAACGTTCGCTGTTCACGTTCACAAACTACTACTAGGTAAACTCGACGTAAGTCCAATCAATAACAATGTTCAAATATCTGTGATGAAAAAGAAGTCCTTTGATGCCGCTATGAATGAGCGCTTTTTCAAAGAAATAGAAAAAATAAAAGATGTTAAGATAGGTTCGCACTCGTTGTTTCTACACGATTTCATGTCCGAGACAGGCGCTGTGACTGTTTTTCCTTATATGACGTTTGTGGAACGTGAAGCTATCAAGGATTTCTTCGAGTCCAGTAGGACGAATCTAACCAATAGATTTTGTGAATTAGCAGATCTTTTAAGGCTGCAATATAGAAAGGCTTTAGCGAGATTTTCATTAATTGAAAATTCCAAGGCTTCATTGACTAGTCTTACAGGTATTCCATTTCCTGATCCATGTTCCGAGGCTATTTTAGTATTCTTGAAAAATTCTGAGTTGAAGAATTTAATCGAGTCAAGCATTTCAAATATTCAAAGAACAAATAATGAACGATTACGTGGTTAAGTAATTTTCAAATGAAACATAATTGTTTTTACTTGGTTGAAATTTTTATTATAGCAACTAAATGTACTTGATAGACAATTATATTACTCAAATTGATGAGATTATAAAAAAGTGTATTGGTGAAGTATATTTGTCATATACCAGTATTGCTTCACATATATATATTTATACAAAGTATAAATCGCTTATTTTAATAACGTACGAATAAAGCATTCACAAAATCATTATTTTTAATGAAATTGTTTCTAAATTAATTTATTGTTTCTTATAAACAGTACAATTATTGAAAGGTAGTTTGACCTAATTATTGTATGATTTTATGCGCAATAAAAATGAATATTTCTCATAATATCCGAAGTTTATTATCATTGAATGGTTTTTTACTAATCTTTTTTTATGCTATCTACTAATTGGTACAAAGTATTATTGCTAAAAGAAATAAATTAATCGTATCATAATGTAATTTATGCCTGAACTGATTAAATGAATTTAAATAGCTTCATAACAGTATCAGAGAAAACAAGTAGATGCAAGTATTACACATTTTTTAAAGCTACTTTTAAATCTGTTATCGATTAAAGATAATGGATCATTCCCCTTTATAAAAAAGAATATATTTATCATACTTCTTCAACGACACTACATCCACGTGAGCGAGCAGATGAGACCTTTATCAGACGTTAACGAAATATGAGGTGATCTCATATTGAAGATAAAAAATGAAATAATATTGATTCTGTCATTCAATTAATAAGAGGTATTTATTTTAAAGCACTTTCTAACAGCTGTAATGGTAAGAATACTCTTTTATGATTGATTATTGTCGTTAAAACTGCATTTTTGTATAATTTGCTGATAAAATTAATGTAAATATCTATGAAAGTATTTACCCAGAAGAAAATAGTCATAGAGCAATTAAATCAATTTTTCTATTATTTTTTCGCCAATAGTTTATAAAAGAAAGACTATATAAATACAAGTTAGTGTTTCTAAACCTTCGCCGTAATCCTTCGTCATAAATCTTTAATACGTGCAAAATTATATCTGTATATCGATAAAAATCAATCTTATTTGTAAATATCATTTGCTTTTAAATGTTATTCGATTACAATGAATATTTAAAAACTATTTTTTATACATTTTTTGACGTGTTCATCATAAATGATCAAATATATATAAAATGTTTAATATGGTTGAAATTGAATTGACATTAATCCTTGTTAACTGTGTTAACTGATAAAGATTGAGATATTGGGTTTAAAGTAATCGACAAAAATGAATAAAAGAGACTTTAGTTTTCCTTATTACTCTGTGGTATTGGAAGCAACTTTCGAGTACAAAGCACGCTTTTGAACCAATGCGCAGACTTTTTCGAAGTTCTTGATTTGTCTGGGTTATTGAAATCAACTAACCTGACAAATGCCGAACTTTTCCTTGAAAACAGTTATAAATTTTACATTTACTCCGTGAATAACTATATTTATTGATTAACAACGTAAAATATTTACATGTAACCCATATTTCACTTGAAGTTATCCATTAAGCTCCATTCGCTAAGCTCTGACATGATAACCACGCTTATTAACCGTAATCAATATGTTCTTGGTATACGATTGAAAGTATTTGAGTAATAAGAAAGTAGGAGTACAAAGTCAGTCTGATTTTTCGACCAGAAATGAAAATTGTTCAACACTATTCCAACTTGTCCTTTTTTTTCAGTTTTTCTTCTTCGTAAATGTAATAAGAAGTTTGAGCTTCGAAAATATGTTGATTACAAAAATATTCGGCTTATCTCCATAACTTTACTTATTGAGAATAACATTTATGAGGGCTTTTAAAAACTAAACGGAGGATTAATATCATACACTTGCTGCCAATTTGCCTTTGACGTAAGTAGTTCTATAAATACTTTCTAATTCGTTGATAGTTACAAATGCTTCAACGTGGTGATCAAATTCGCTGAAAACAATTTTGGCATAATCTAAAAAAAACTTAGACAATAATTTCATTTGTCTAATCACCTATTCGTTGAAAGATTTGTAGATGGTCTTAGTAGTACACCGTGACCTCATAATATGCTTTTGCAGTTAGTCCAATAAACGGTGATAACACCTAGTGCTATCCTTGCTAATAATATTTGAATACCTTGTTAGTTAAATTCTCGACCAACTGAGGGAAATCGGTAAAAGCTCATTTAAGAAACGAGCATTTTCATTTATTTAAAAAGTAATAGTTTGTGAATATCTCGAAAACAAATTATCTATCTTACACAATTTATTAGTCCCATCTTTTTAATAAGTCAAATCTTCTTTATACTTGTAATTCGAACCGCAAGGAATATCTTCATTGGATCTATCATTCATTTTGTAAATTTAAGTATGTGCGTAATGATCCCATGTTTCCTTTTACCTAAATAAATCGATAATTCATGCAATGGAATTGTGAAATTTAAATTTACAATCAATCATTTTAATGAACTTCTGTATTAACGTTGCAATTCCATACTCCTTCGACTTAATAAGCAGCTGTTGCTGTACCGATCATAAAACCAGCAGGGAAGCTTATATAATCGTCGACGATCTCATTCGCTAAGTTTTGGTGAATTAGGAATGGAAGTAAGTCAATTATAACTTTTTAAATGCAATTACATATCTTTAATAGATACACACGAAAAATAAAATACTTCCTACAGAAAAAATAAAATAAAATACTTTCTACAGAAAAATTCACAAAAGATTAATTGGCATAAAATATATTTTACATATGATCGTACATTTCATCATTTGTTAATAATGAGCAAACGGTCATCTTAAATATAATTTCAAAGTTATTTATTCCTGGAGAAATATTTTATATAAAATATTTTGAGCATTATTTTGCAAATGTATTTCCTATAGGAAGCTTACATGTTCAATAGTATCATCTTTTCTAATGAATTCAGAAATTCAATAGAGACCTTTATATTCTCTGTTGAATTGGAAAAATTTTGCGTTAAATAAATATAATTTAAACAGCTGTAGAATCGGCATCTCTAAGAAACAAATCTAGCTGTATTTTCAAAGATGAGATAAACGATAAGTCTATCTTTGTTAGTATTTTTATAAGGTGTAATAATTGATTTTAAACGCGCTGCATCAACCAGAGGATTTACAAATATGAATATTAATATCTCAATTCCCACTTACTACTTGCATAAGTTATAATGTATTATCGTATAATTCGGATTGATGGCTGCAATTAAATCAATGAAATGTATTACACAAATGAGATACTCTCTAGAAAATTATTATTTTTCCGAGACAGATGAATGAATCTACATTGGAAGCATGTTGTTTCGTTTATGAAGAACGAAATTTTATCTGACACGCATTGTATCTTTGATTGGTCTTCAACCGGCAGGCTACGGATAACTAACTGCAGAATCAAACGATGACCATTTATCAATAAATAATTAATGCGTGGGATTATTTATATCCATTCACCTGTCAGATTACACCAATCATTATCATAAAACTTAATTTATGAATTCATCTAGTTCAACAATCTCAAAATCAAAAATGTATTTTTTTTAATTACGTGTTAACATAATGATAACCCATACAGTAAATGAGTACACGTGATCTAAGCGTCGTGTGGATATTTGCATCCGAGAAAAGTGAGGGTGAAATCACTTTCTCGCATATGTATCTAACTTGATTTTTCTACACAACGTGTCCGATACTAAGATTTGAATTGTGCTTGCTTTTTGGAGCCTACGTAAATCAAGTCCTCGCGCGTGGAACGACGAAAAACTTATTGTTGGATTATTCAAAATTTTTGTTGTTTCTGACGTATTCACTTCCATGTTAAATATTGGCCTGATTTTGTGTGACAAAACAAATGTCTTCTTTCACACAGACAGATTGCGTTTGGGTATGTACTTACGACATATTTCGTAAGTACATAAGTTAAATATTAGTTTGATAAAAAGAGGCATTCCTTTAATCAATACACTGAATCTTTTATAATTTATTATGTAATGGTTTGACCACATGATCATTGAAAAATATATTTCGGAATTTCCTAATACTGACATCTTCTAACATCTCATCTATCTCATTATCCGATGGTATGATAGGTTCGACTAATTTCAAGTAGTCATCGATGGGACAGAATTCTTTGTGATTACCAAGTTTCAATGGTATTAGCGTACCAGATCCTGTCCAAGCCAAAAGCTGAAAATATTTTTAAAACAATTAATGATAATTTCATACGTATAAAGATGCATTTTTATTATCATATTTTTCCTCACTCTCACATAAACTTGATTACTGCAATCGCGTAATTTTTCAAAAATCAAGCCACAGCCAAACTCTGGATACCTATAATCTTCAATATTATGCGATCTTGTGATCAATGCTATATTAAAATCATGACCGCTGTACAAATAAATTTTTCTCGGATTTATGTTGCTTCCTTTTAAATTCATATTTTCAATGATTGTCTTGATCAGTGGTCCTGCGCCAAGTTTTTTCATTTCCAATGTGAATGCAAATCCATCAAACACAAACCCCATCAGTTGCCTAAACTTTTCCTTCATTTCCGGCTTGTACCAATCTGGTAATGGTAGATTCATTCGTTCCTACGATAATGCTCATTTTGATTTTATAATTTTATCGAAAAATCGAGGATGACAAATACTTACATCGGCGACGATGACGCCGTATAAAAAGGCAACGTTTAAAAAATCATCGTCAAAATTGACGTTTGTTTGTTCGGACAAAAACGCCAGAAAATCATCGTACTCGGCAATTTTTTTGCGGAACTCTTCCGTCCGACAGGCCTGATATCGAAGCTTCTGGAATCTGAAAAAGGTACTTTTATCAACGAAACCTGTCTTTTGAGTTGATCACTGACCAATTCTACCTCGGATTATCGTGGTATTTCATAAAAATGTCCAATACCGCTGGCGCATGAACATAAGGTATAGGTGACCATTTTAAATCGGGATTCCAAACAGCATGACCTACCGGTGGATAAAGCCCAGCAAGTACCAATTGCAAAGACATTTTCGTACGGTGAACGTCAGTCGAATAAGCGTAAACATCGTCGGATTGGTAATACTCGCTTAGGAAGTTTCCATATCGCTCCCTCAAAAATGAACCGAAATGGTATTCCTGCCTCTTTCCATCCTGCACACGAGCGAATTGATATAGAATTTTTTTCAACAATTCCAAGGATAAGCAGAACGTGGCTACTTGCATTGGTCAATTGTCCGACGCCCCATGGTTCGTACGCGGGCACGTCGTTGAACTTGTACACGTCCAATTCTTCGCGAACCGGAGTTCGAGCTCCGTGTCTAAAAATCTAACGTAAATATTCTCGATGAAATTCAAGCCTGATGCAATATTTCGGAATTTGGAGTCGACGAACTATGCGTTATACTTACTACTTGCACCAGTTCTAACTTCAAATCTTGATCGTTCAATTCCTTATTCACTTCCATGTCTAAAATGCAACGAACGAACCACAGATATGTTCAAGCTATTCGATTGTCGTTAGACTAGCGTGACTAAAAAGTCGTTAATTAAAAAGAACACAGTGTTTAAAGAATATAGATAATCAAACAGATAACAGCAATTAGTTGTAACTAGGGGGGTGTTACGTGATTCAATGACCACGACTGGAAATTTCGTAACTCAGAATAGCATATACTCTTGATCTCTTGTGATAAAATTTTTCGATTTTTTCTGTGTTATACAGTGATACGATTTCTCACTAATGAAATGAATTATTCTATCATAAAGTTTCTTCTACTATTGCTTATAGGAATTTTATAAAGAATAGTAGTAATTGATGATTATTAAATTATAAAATTCAAATGTCTTATTTGCACTATTTTCATAGTAATCGATCGCACGCAAACGATAATGTTTATGCCCGAGATGCAACGCAAGGGCATTGGATGGATAAGGAGAGCACCGAATTTAAGATTTGAATTGCGGATACAGAACGTCACCAAATAATTTTAGAATTCTAAAAATTTTCACATGAAGTATTAATAAATCCATTGACATAAAATGATAGAACATCGTTGCATTAATAATGTACATTTGTGATTCTCTAGTATTATTAATAATAAAAAAGTTAGAATGAATTATTGAATAATACATAAAATGAAGCAAGAAAATGTAGGTTACAAGCAATGTCTATCGTATTGCGAGTGCACATACATTATATAACGCCATTATTGTCTAATTGCAATGTATGAATGAATCATGTCGAATGAACAAACTGCTCATGGAAATAGCAGATATCTCTCACCTGTTTGTGCGTGCTATACACATAAGTACGTATTGCCAAGGCTACCTTATACACCGCTCGAAAAACACTTCGAACTCTCTCTCTCTCTCTCTCTCTGACTCTCTCTTTCTATTTGCAAAATTTAGTTGCGCGCGCATGCGCTGTTGGCTTCGAGCGGACACTCATCGGCACACCTGATTATATACAACGACGCGTAGTTCCGAGTGCATTCGAAATAGCGTGTGCACGAGTGTGCGCTCTTGGATTCGTCGAATTTTAATAGAGAATGCGGCACAGTTGATCGTTGAAAAATGAAAAAGCGTTTTACAATACAATGTCGCAAAAGTACGATGGAAAATGATGCTCATATAGCTAGTCGTGTAATTTTTCTACTACAGGCTGATTGAATGATAAATTTGTAAACTTCGTAACGCTGCTACCTTTAAATATTTCATCTAATCCTTTTTCTAAAAATGTGATAAGTTCAGATAGTGTCGATTGGACAGAATTCTTTATGATCACAAAGCTTCAAAGTTGGTGGATTTCCAGATTCCATTCGAGCGAGATGCTGAAAATCATTCGTATTAACAATCTACTCATATTATCGACAACTATTATATATTTTCACTCATACTTACATTTGTAGTTGATTATTGGAATCGTACGGTTTATCGAATTCTTTATTTTCGTGAATTCAAATGCCTTTCCTTTATATTGATATTTTAAAAGATAATTTTTATTACTATATAAATAAACCTAATCAAGATAAGCAAGAAAATTACTACTTTTACGTAGTAAATAAAAATCCTATTTATATTTATACACAATTTTTCAAAAATCGTTATTAAAATTAATTTTTGTTGCCAAGATAAAATGACCGGAATGTCCGAGAATTCGACAATTTTCTTTTGGTACTCTTCTGCCTGATAGGTTTCCACTCTAAATTTTTCACATCTAGAGATAGATGAAATGAAAAATACATCAATTTTTTCATACAAAACGAAAGTATCGCAAGGAAAAGGTAAAGTATTTAATACGATCTTATACCATCGGATCGCGTCAACCTATACGAAAAACTAAATTTTACAATGGGTTTTGGCTCTCGATAACATTGACGAGCGAAGACGAGCTTGGGCCGACAATGAAAGATAGTGCAATTGCTTCGCATATCGAGAAGAAAACAGGAAAAATTTATTGAATCAAGTCGATCTCTTTTGCAATCCTAACTTCTTTATCTAGACGGCGATGGTATGTTACTTTTTAAACCTGAACGATCCAACAATCGAATCACCGTATTGGAAACGCGATTTGTTTCTATCGGATAAAAATGATTCTTCTTGATATAATTGTGGGCGTTTTTAAGTTATTATGAACAATTATCAGAGCTCTAAGGATACTTATCGCAATAAAAATCGACATTATTTTTTGAAAGCTACATCTTCGACAAGACGTTTTACAAAGCAATACACTCCGAAAGTGCTGTCAATCCCGGGATTATAACGGATTTTAGAGCAACAAATATTCAGCTCTAAAAATGATGAATGCTGTTGAGAAAAACACGCTCATTTTATTGGTTAAATATGCAAACGTACTTAGATTGTTTTCACAATCCTCTTCACGTTTTTAATAATTATTTACTAATTACTACTCTGTAGTCCACGCCAGTACATAGCTTTTAATTATTATATATCAATATATAATTAATTATACATACATAAATAATGAAAACATCTCAATGTTCGATTTTATAATTTTTGCACATGACACTGAGTAATGAATAAAATAAACTATTTTTGCGCGCATCAATAGCGTATAGTTGCTTTTCGCGATAGTGTCGCAGACTTAATTTTTTGATTACAAATATAATAGTCATATCAACTTCAAAACACAACAATCTACATCTGCGAATAAAGATTATTAAATGCACAAAGTCTTCGGAAAGTTTTAATTGCAGTTCATAAAAAAGGGAGTGACAGTCTGGTGTACGACGAAGGTTGCCAAGCGACTTCCAATACACAAAGTTCCACGGAGAATACACAGCTTTTTGTTTTCACGAATCAATCAATTGCTACTGGCGTCACTTGTAGTATTACTCTTGAATGTAGCATGAAAAATGTTACTTCGGCATTTAGGAACAATCTTATCTCCACACGTGAGCATTGTTTTAATTGTGATTTGATAGTTTTGTATTTTTCAGATAAGCCCTTCATGTGATATTGCATTTACGTAATAATTTGATAATTCTTTTTTTGTAATTATAAAAATTGATTCGGAAAAAGTGATGTACCGTAAGAAAAAACATTTTGCTTTCAGCTCCATCGCCTTTGTAATAATACATATGATAATTAAGCGGAGTAGTAAACATTATATTTTATATTTGAATCTTTTGACGTTGATAAAAATAAAATTTTTCAATGTATAGCTAATGAATTATAACACATACAACTGTCCCTCAAGGAATCTAAAAAACAAGAAACCGCGATTGCATGGTCACCGGACAATTCGAAATTAGCAGCGACGTCAGCGAATTGTACGGTTCACCTATTCGACAGCAAGTGCGCGAAGAAAGATGAATTCTCAACAAAAGCTCTGAACGCTCGGGTAAGTCGCTCGATTCATCTTATTTTTTACGCAACAAGAAAAAACAAGACTTGATATTGAACCTCGAAATGAGTTACATTGTACAAAACTATACAGAATCATACCATAAAAGGTCTATCGTTTTCGCCCGATTCCACGAAACTAGCGGTAGGTCAGACGGACGGTTTCGTCAAAGTCTACAACATCGGCGAACAATGGTAAAGTGAAATCAAATCCTGTTGTATCCATATCTGCATTCGTTGACGATTAATGTTAAAGTCGCAATGAATTCCGAAGGGAGAAGAAAAGCCTAGAATTCGAGCTTCACCAAGGCTCATCGGTGACTTGCCTCGCGTGGCCAAGCGACAAATTGATAGTTGTCGGTCTGGAGAATGGCAAAATCAATACGGTCGCGATAACGAGCAGAACGATAGCAGTGCTATGCGACGCTAATTCAACGACGATAGCACTAGCCATCAAGTAAGTCATCGTAATGCAATAAAGTTATCCCGAGAAATGTCATACTCGTTGAATTTTCAAGCCCAAGAGTAACGGGAATGCTGTCAAGTCACTCGGATGGTAAAATCAATCGTTACCACATCACGGAAACGGGTACAATCGAATTCTTGGGCAAGGTGATTGTTCACTCCGTAGCCGCTCAAGCACTTGCCTGGACTCATCACAATTATATACTAGCTGGTGGTCGTGATAGTAGACTCGTATTCTACGATTCCCGTGGCAAAACTCATCAAGTCTTCAGTTACTGTGGAAACCTCACTGCTAACGGTATCGTCGTGGCTTGCTGCAGTCCAAATGGTCATAACGTGGCGATTGGCACGTGGGATGGTGTGAGTACAAATATTCTTACCGCACGGGCACACATCGGATTGCGTTGTTCGAGCAAGTCAATTCCCGTTTCAGATGAGGATACTCAATTTGAGTCCGAGAACTACGTTGTGGGAGGATACGGTTTTAACAACTCTACCCAAAGGAGGTGCTGCTATAGCCGTAGCCTGGCGACGTGATGGTAGGTTCTTTCTGTTCGCACTTTTCACATTGGGTTTACCATTCTCTTATTCGTAGAATCGCAATTAATCGTCGGAGATTCGAATGGCGGATCGATCGAGCAATACGAAGTGACGTTGCGCTCACCTTCGACGTTTGGTACAATAGGCTACGAGGTACTGTACATCGAACCAACTCTGGCTATCGTCAGTTCACTGGGCGATCAGTGCTCGAAGCCTATTGTCGTAAGATCGCGAGCTGGTCACGAAATCGAGGACGTTAAGTTGCTCGGCAATCACGTGATTGCCCGTACTAGTGCTACTTTGATCATCTGCGATCTCAACTCCGATTTGGCCAGCGAGATCTCACGGGATAATGAGAAAGGTAAGCAACGGTATACGCTGTGTGCAACGATTGTTTTTTAGAGAGTGTTGTTTCATTTCAGACATAGCGAAAGAACAGTTGTCTGCCGAGAAGCTAATGCAGAATACATTAGGATCTTGCAAGTCTAGCGTTACTTTGCCGAGGCAAGTTACGGCTTCGGTTTCTTTCTATGTCGAACACAAGAATGGCATTTCACCAAAAACTTGCAATATCGGCGATTTAGACAGATCAGGTAAATCTACGTTGAAAAATAAAGAGAACGCCTCTGACAACTCGTTGTCGCCAAGTTGCCCCGAGATTAGAACCAAAAACGAGCGCTCGCCTACGGAAAATACGAACGACGTTGAAGCAAAGAAAGACCGAGTGACGAACAGACCAATGAATAAAAGTAATCTGGTGTACTCGACGATCGGCGGTGATGCATTTTCTAGTAGTAACTCGTCGATCGTTAGAGACAATGAGAAAGATAAAATTATCAATATTTCATCGAACAAAAAGACTTGCATGTATACAACGGAAGATTCGACGCGTTGGACGTTGAGCACGGATTCGCGCTCGTCCAGACATGTTTCTGAAAACGAAGCAGAAACCGATACGAAATCTTCAAAGAAGACTAGACAGCGTCAAATTTATACGGAAACTGCGGGGCTAACATCACCTGGATCCTTCGTCCAAAGTATCAATGAGTTGTCGATTGCCGATTGGGATAATAATGCAAAGAAGAAGGATTGCTCCGAAAAGGTGGATCGTGGCAATTGTGAACATTCAGACGGTAGTTTCCATGATTGCTCAAGATGCAACGACGTTTACAAACTTTGGAATCAAACGAATAGCAACAATGGGCATTCGTTAAGTATAAGTTCAACGCCGGACATCCCATTAGTCGAACTCAGTGCTTCTTCACCGATTAGATTTACGAGACAATATACGCCTGAGGAATTACGAGGTGATTTTTCATTGCAACTTGCTGTTATGGCTTCGTTGTCACCTGGATTGCAACGAGTTCTGGAGAAACAAGCGATGACTGCTGAGAAGAGTTAGAATTTTTCAGTGTCGTTTTATTTTTCATCAATGTACGAAAACCTTGGTTTTTGTAGCAGACTTTTCATAGATTTATTTAATATATATATATATATATATCTACGGGCCGCAATCATATTATATTCGAGTCAACTCGTAACGATCGTCTTTAAAATGACAAGACCGTTGCTTAGCAACATTCTTTAAAAAATTGTTTAATGAGAAAACGTCTAGCAATTGTTGAATTGCTTCAGTTTTCTTGGTTATTGATTTTTTTTATTAACTTGGTTACCAAGAGCAATATAAAAGACTTAATCAACGGCTTGTTCGGTCTCTTCTCGCTCCTTTATTTCATTCGTTCGCAAACAAAGGATGTTGCGTAATTGTAGATGAGTACTTTTAATTTTAAGTTTGTTGATTTAAATTTAATCTCCGAATCGTCACCGTTAACCTCGTCTTTTACTGACATTTTCACATTTACAGACGTAATTACATGTAAACATATTTAAATTCCGTATGACAAATAAAAAAGCCGTCTTGATGTAAATGTACACTAAACATCAAAATACTTTTTTGCATATCATCATACAAATATTAATTATCTCCTTGGAAAACATATTTTCATAAATTTCAAGTCAATTGTTAATATTTTGAAAGTTAATAAATGTATAATTCAATTTACGTGTATAAATAAGTTATCATAGATTTTATTGATTTTATTAGAATCTGAAAAATATAAAATAATACAAAATATTTATTATTTTTTGCTTTACCAAACTTTTACATAAAAGTAATACTTTTTTACAAATTTACAAAATATTATCCACATACATATAATCTCTGTTATATCACACATTATTAAAATACATGAAGGTTTCCGCAGTTATACTTTAAAACCATTGTTTCGCATCATAAATTTCTAAGATTCTTCTAACCCTGTTTATGAAATTTGGATTATTAGTTGGTCTGAAAAAATCCCACATTGAGCGCATCTCGGATGTTTTTGCCATTATAATCGAGTGAAACAACTCGCTTGCTGCATCTTCCTTCATCTGTTTATCGAAATTCGTTTTCTCGAACAAACTCGCGTCACACTGGAGTTCGTTCAAAACGTCGCGAGCACATATTCTATAAAGTTCAAACGCTTCATCGAGGTCCTTCAAATCGCGTTGCAAGCTCGTCAAAAGAAAGTAGAACAGATCCGTCATTGGACTAGAGAAACAGTAATTCTGAAAGTCGAAGAATTTGAAAGCATCGATTTTGCCATTGTCAATGTGAAACATTACGTTATTGTTCCACAAGTCGCGATGAACGACGCAAGCCCGCGGATCGTCGGGCTCGTAAGTCATTTGCAGAAAGCAATTTTTGTTGTCTCCAGGCTCGTTCAACGATCGAGCTCGCTCGTAATACTCACTCAACTGCGAATGGTTCTTTATCATTTTTAGCATTGATGATACCAGAGAACCTACCATCTCTTCCGACATGTCAAGTGGTTTTGCATAATCTTTAATTTTTGCGAAAAATTCCGGATTTTTGTACTTTATTGCTAGGCCGATTGCGTGGAACTTGGCTATGGCTGGAATTGCAATCTTCATGTGATTCATATCTAAGCCTGAAATTAATTGTCCACATGAAACAATTATATTTATCAATAAGTATACAACATAAAATAGTTTTATTTTATGTATAACTCAGAAATCAGCAAGTTGTGGCACAAGCTTGGAACGCAGTCTTTACAATTTATTCTAAGCTTCAAACACTCATTGTAATATAGGTAACATGAATGTATTCGCACATTCGTTCTGTCGATAAATAAATGGGACTAAAGCAATTTCGCAAAGCATTGGACAATCAAACAAATGAATCGAAAGAATAATTATTTTTCAACGTCGCAGCACAATGATTCTGAGATTTTTAGATCGAGTGAAGAAGTTCGATCAAGCACTCCGATTCATTGGTAGAACAAAATAGTAAAAAACAACATGTAGCACGATTTGCGGAAAAATGAAGTGACAATTCAACGATCCTTATATATAAAACGCAGATAAGCTATGATAAGCAATCGAGAGAAGAAAAAATAGATGCCACGAATACAAAGTCCAGTTATTCCGCAAAACAGCATACCTTCGTGACGATCCACCATAACGTAACCGACCTCTTTGATATTCTCTAATAATATCACAGCGCTATCGTCTATACCATTAACGTCAGCATTAATGGCAAGTCGACCGCCATAAAACTTTGGCACAATATCAAACTCGCCTCGGTACAGCTTTTGATAAGCGGGAATAAGTTCCTCGTACAAAAAAATTTCCTTTGCAACGGTGACGTTGCACTGGTAGACGATTCTCTGGAATTCGGATGGAGGCAACATTTTCGCTACTAAATTCAATTTTTCAATGTCATCTCCTCTTTTGATATCGACAGTGGCTTTGACAATACTACTGCCATAATTGTCTCCAGACTTGACTAGAGTATCAGTCGAGAAGCTCACTACCTCAAGATCGTCTCCCAATGTTGAGCGAAGTACTTGTTGCGGATCTCGCAGCTGGACTTTCGGCTACGTAAAATTTTTTTGTTTTCAAATCATCTTACAGTAACATTGAAAAATTGCATATTATTAGTACTTATAGATGGAAGTAATGTAATTAATGTAAGACCTATATAATTCCTTCACAAACAACAAATACTAAATAAAATAAAATAATATTTAAATTTAGTCTCGATATTATTAATATTATAACAGTTGATAATGTTCTTGATATTAGGAAAGAGAGTGAGGGAGGGAAGCAAAGTGCGAATGTCAATTTTTACCTGAAAGGGGATTGTAAGAAAAGATTTGAAAACTTTGAAGTAGAATGAAAAGTTGCGACAAAAGCTGCCGAAACGCGAGTTCTCTTGACCTTTCATTGCTGGCGACTGACGTCAAACGGAGTGATCAGCTGGGAGGGTCCGGAATGTTGAAAGAAGTAAACACGCGCGTGCGTACAGAACTTAGCGGAGCATTGTTCATGGATCAAGTTTTAAAAATGGGATCTACATTGACGACCGGCTCAGCAGGCGCATGCGCGCGTTAATATCGTTCTTATCGACCCAAAGATAGATGTAGTAATATAGTAAGATTTTTCTTGGCAGTTTACTTTAATAGTATATGGCCATTCCACAAAATACAAAGTTACAGAATTATAAATGGTTAGCGCACGAGTTTTATGTTAGGGCTTAGACTAAATTACAAACAAAACGAAGGGTAAAATGTCAATAACTTAAGGGTAATTTGACGTATTAACTCAAAAATACTTAATATAAGTGTAATTTTAAATACTTATATCTATTTTAACCATAAATTTTGACATAATACGAATTATATTTTTAAAAATAGTTACAAGAAACGAAGTCATTGAGTAACGATCAAACTTACTAATTTTACAAAGCTTTTTAAACATATTCGTTCTCTAATCATTGAATTTCTCGCATTGCAAGAATATAATCTACAGTATCTTTTTTCTTTGGGGTAAGAGCGTATATCAGTCTTTACTTTCTTTATCTCGTTGTGTGTGACGACATATTTGCATACTTTGTCTTTTGCTACCCTGTAAAAATTTTGCTTCCTCGTAGCAATGCTAACTCAAAATATGACACTGTATTATATTAAGTAAAAATAAAAATTTTGTGTACATACGTATGCATAAATATATATATATATATATATATATATATATATATATATATATATATATATATATATGTGAATCTTTAATGCAACGTTTTTCATTGTTTATAAGTCTTATCTGGTATCTTTTTCGGCAAAAATTTGACTGTATTTATCTAATTCTTATTGATTTTGAAATGAAACCTAGCCCTCATTGCAAAATGTTTCCCGATTGTTATTACTGTCATTGATCAAGATACTTTACCACGAAGAGTCAAAAGTGATTGAAAGCAAAAGCTTATGAAATTGGTCATTCAAGTATGAAGATATTTTATTTCTGTATTATTACAGATTAATAGAAAATAATTTCATAGCTTTAGAAAATGTCAAAATTTCTATAAAATGCAGTACTATCAGTTATTTTGGTAGTCGCTAAAAATTAGAAAAGAAGCAGAATTCATAAGTTTGAATCAGATCATAATAATAAAAATAAACTTATGAAAATAGATATATTAGTGGAAGGAAGTTAACTTATTGGATCGGAAGTTTTTTTTTGGATGATATCTATTTAGAATTGATTCCTAATGATTGTAACAATTAACTTTGTCGAAGATCATGCTGGTTTGTCAAATCGTTTTACATGCCAGTAGATCGAACAAAAAGCACGCAACTGAAGTAAGAATTTAGGAAAATTTTACCGAACGAAATTGTCTTTATTATCTAAGAAAAACGATGCGCAATCGTTCGGATTGAGCCCACACAGCCTTGTTAGACACAGTCAACGGTGCACCGAATTCCATTTCTAGTGGCACTTTACTTTTCGATGAATATTCAACGGAAACCTTGGTGCTCAATGAAACAGAGACACATTTGACAAGCATACTACCCGGTCGGACGCCAGGACGCACGCCGTCGTCCCTCCCTAAACGACAAAAGCGTATACCTGTTGTTGCTGTTGCGGACCAAAGCAGTCCGGATGGAAAACTTGGAGATCCGACCAGTCTTTTTCGCCGCATTAATAGTTCAATCAATAAAGAAAATGTCGTGCAAAAATTGACGGAAAAATTTAATGTTAATGTGTTGTGGGCAACATAAATAAATACTCTATATAAAATGAAACTCGAGATTTTACATAATTTTTTTTATAAGGGTTAGAAGTCGGAGAAAACAAGTTTTCCATGTCTGTAAGTCATGATAAGTATTTTAGATTAAAATTATCCAAAATTGAAAAAGCTACAATTTGAGCCGTCGAGCGATTATTTTTGTTCATTATAGTTATTTGAAAAAGTATGATTAACCCACGAAAATAGTCTCAAAAATGCTATTTTTCAAATATCATATTCGATATTTATTACAGAAAGTTATTTTTGCCATAAATAGCGAATATTTATTGCAGTTTTATTTTATTTATTAACATTTTTATTTTCAATGTTTTTTTACTATTAAAAGAAAGCTGGTATGATATAAATAATAAATTCATTAGTTGTTAAGATTATTGTTATTAGATAACTAAGTGATGCCAAAAGACGGTAACATTTTTTTGGCCAAAGGAGTTGAGTTGCAAGATGGCTTAAACTCTGCCAAAACAACAATTTTGATATTTATTTTCAACCCCTTATTTCTAGCTTCAAAAGAAGAAACGCTTTTTTTGTCATCAGCAAATAGCTTTAAGGCTTTCCAATATACTGTAGAAATCTATAATTTAAAAATTTAGTTAGCTGCATTCACAACGATGATTTTGAAAAAATATTTATTTTCGATCAAATAGGAGTCGAGTTAGGTTGTCGCAGTTCCTGTAACAATAGTGATGAAGAAGTATATCCAGCAGCATTCGATACTTGATAAGATGTAGCTCTTCCACAAAATTGATAATAAGACTGAAAATCAAGTATCGGAAAAGTCCGAAACCGGTACCGGTATGGTGAAGGGTCTCTGTCAGTCCTCTTTTGAAATTGATGCATTTGGAAAAATTGAACGTATATCAGTAACTAATGCACCATAATTTCAACCTTTCTTTTTTTAATCTGGGGTAGTATTACAAATTATGAACGATAATTTATATGTTACAAATATACAAATCAACTGCAATTTTTTATTTGCTATACGTATTCCTGGCTAATTTAAAATCGACAATTAAGTTAATGTAATAATCGTTTAAAGTAACCTTAATTCATAAATACAGGAGGCAATAAGAAGAAATGATGTATTTCAAACTATTGATGATAATATTTTTTATTATCACATAATAATTAAAATAGTCTATTTTTCTTTGGCATATCACATACATCGCTTATTTCGCATTCATCTTCTGTAAAAGTATTTATTAAGCTATTTTGCAGATTATTTTCATCGTAAAGATTATTATCGTATTTTACTGTTTCGATATTCTTACAGTAATCCCTTGAGAAAAATCCACACGATCGTGAACATTTCAACTCATGTTTACGGCAGCTAGATGAAGATTTGCAACCCTTTTGGCATTTATATGTTGTTTTTTTTTCAGATACCTCGGATGGTATCATAGGGGGTTCGAAGAATAAATAGGTTCTAAGCTGTTTTCTTCCTTTTACCAACCATAATTAAGCGCATCTAATTTATTACTAAGCCACAATTGAATTTATAAATAAGTTCTTTTGCTGCAATGTTCGACAGATGCTCTTTTAGCCAGCGGTAAGCTTTCGAGTTTGGACATAGATTTGCTAGTTTTCTTTTGAAAACAAATAATTGGAAGTTCATTTAAAGAAAAATAAATGTATCTTATTTTTGTAATATTTGATCAGAGTTGTTTAAACAGATTAATTGAATAATTTTTGTGCCGTTATTAACAATTATTATGTTACTAGCAGATGGATCATTAAAACATAATGTTAAATCAATCAAAAATCAATTATATTGTACATTATACTGTATATTATTGATACTTTTTACGGTAACTAATGAATAAAAATAATTTCGCGACGGCTCAAATTGTAGTTTTTTCTAAAAAGTGATGTAATCTCGAATTGCATCTTAAACAGAGCATTTGCTTGCATTGCCCTCAATTCATTTACATCGACTTTTTCCATTCCTCAATTTTCGCATGAAACAGTGACTTTTTGTCTATATTGATAGGCTTCAGATGGGCATGAACAACGGGTTGCCAGGCTTTCAATGACAAGTTAATCCATATGTTTACGGAACGAAGCTTTTTCTTCCTTCTCTCTTCTTTGGCTTAAAAAGTGCCGCGCTAATCTCCGAAATTGACGTCCGCGGAAAAGCTCGGCACGCCAGCGTCGCCGCCCTTGAGCTGCCGACCGTCGTCGCGCAGCTGCGGCATCTTGCGGGGTAGGCCCGGCATCGTCCAGCCCGCGGGTCCCCTGGCCCGCACAGCGGCAGTCTTCTCTCCCTCTCGGCCCGCGGCAAGGGAGGAGAGGGCTGATCGGCGCTGGCCGACAGGCACTGAGCAGCAAGTCAGTCCGTCGTCCGACAGCGTGGTGGCCGCAGCTCTCTCCGTCTCTTCCCCCGTTCTCGAGACACGGAGGTCACGCTTCTGTGGACGCTGTCGTGGTGCGCACTGCCACCCTCGTAGCGTCGTCAGCGTAGCTGCGCCTTTAACCGTAAGAGAGCCCTCTACCTCCTGTCGTGTGTTTGGTCGATTGTAACGTGTAAGATCTAGTTCGGCGCCGACGATAGCAACAGTTACGAACGAATGCGTTTCGACGAAGATGTTGCGCTATTCCGCCAGAGGGTCGCGTGTCTTGTGCTATTCAAATTGGGAGCCGACGCACTGGGTGTGAGCAGGGAAAAGCAACGTTAGGTACGCCCTGCGTTGTATAGTTGTACGGAGTCAGGGCTGCGCCCCGCCAAGGGCCTCGGGTTCAGCGTAGAGATCAAGGCGACTGCTTGAGAGGGGCACTCGTACGTGCGCGTGCTGTACGGTTCGATTACGAAAAAGAGAGAGAGAGAGAGATGAGGAGGAAGAGTGGGAGGGATTTATTTAGTTATGGACTTTGCTTCTAACTTTTCTCCCCGCTGTGCGTGCGTATAGGTGTACTAGCTCCTCTCTCTCTCTCTCTCTCCCATACACGTATTAGTTGATGCTGTGTGTATAAGTATTGTATCGTGGCGCAAGTTGACTGCTCACATAGGGTCACAACCTGCTCGCTGGTCGCGCGCTTTACCATTGTCATTACTGCCGTGGACGCCGACTTCAAATTGACTTCAGACTGATCATTGCATCTATTTTGTTTCTAGCGATTGATTGGTTCTGTTTCCCTACCCAAACCTTGGGGGATTTTACGCATCCGGCAAGCGTTGATACTCTTTGCTTTTAATTTCTCCGCGATGAGTTCGATCATCTTCCACCCACATACTAAACTATTTATAGCACCCACTCTATGGTATTGCTTATAATGTACAAGTAGAATGAGTACAACAGTCAGATTAGATTTCAGGTCGCTAACTCTTGCTTTCATTGTTATTCGCTCAAGTTCGCAAATACCATCATGACCCGTGAAGGTTATATCCTTACCGCGGAGAGCTTCGCTACACCCCAGTGCAATCATACGCACGGAATTTTGTATCGCCTCATCCAGGCAGAGATTGATTAGATCGACGAGGGCACAATCCAGATCCCAGCCAGATTTAGCACTGAACGATGGCAGGTTTCAGCCATTTGCCGTCTCCTTTCTAGTATCGCCTTGATCTTCTGTCGCGCGAACTCGTCGGTTCTCTTCTCCACTCGAGCTATGCCAAATAAGTGTGTGGTTTCCACGGCAAGTAGAACGCAAGCGCGTCAAGTCCTGCTAACGACTTTACTACGCTATACTTGTGAAGGTGCGGCACTCTATACGTCTAACGAGTGCTAACGATAGTTTCGAAGGTACCAGAGAAAAGGCATCGCAGATGGGCTTGACGATTATCTCAATTTAAAGCGCTGAAAAAAGAACAAGACAATTTTAATATTTTTTCTTTTGCGTTTACTCGCAAAGAAGTCAGTGTTGAAACGCGAGCATCTCACAAGAATACCTTTTCGACCGTTCCAGAAATACCCACCATACAAACAAAATCGACCATCCCTCCTCCTCTTTGCCGACTTAGAAAAAAGAGGAGGAGGTTCTGTATTCGAAACTGTTAGTTCAAGTCAATATTTATAGAGCTTTATTTTGGCCTTTTGGGTTCAGAAGCGATTTATATCTATTTCTCAGATAAATTGACATTCCGTCGCACATTTATATAATTACGATTTATCATTTAAGATCGTTTATCATCGTTCTCAACTGTATTGAAAAATTAAGACATACCTAAAAATTAATTAAGATTTTTCGTATTATATTTATTTATATTTTATCAAACAACATTCGTATTTTACCTCTCGTTATCACATTTAGACCGCTATATTTTTACAGAATAAATACAAATAATTTTCATAATAAGTGCTCAGGCCTTTCTATTTTAAGAACATTTTTGCACGTTTAAGGTTTAAGGATAACTCGTACTTATTAATTTGCTGCATACTTTTCGATGAAACTGCAGAATAAAAATTGGAATGCTTTTAAGAAAAGTTGGACAAACTGACAGCTATCCTCCCATTATTCATGTATTGCCTTTGATGATATCTCGCGGTATCTATGTCAAAAACAAACGAACGATCGTCATAAAAAAATGTTCGTCGCGGCGTCTTCGCGATACAATGGTGCTTGTACCCAGCAATAACTTTCTCTTGATTTCTGTCGAAACTTGTCCAAAATTCAATTTTCTTTCATTTAGAAAACTTTCAGCCATTTTATTAAAATACAACTGAATGAAGTCAATTTTGTAATAAGTTATTTAGAATATCGTGCAGTGACAATCCGAAAAAGCGAGTGGTTATATTCATGTCAATAGATTATTTTATCCCTCTCCCATAGGAATAAAAGAAACAATTGACTTTGCTGTATACGAATTATCTTTTTATTTAACTTTGAACAATAGAAATCTTCTCAAACGATTTTATATCTAGGCAGGAAATCGCCGCAGTAATGCTATCAAATTTGTTGACTGTTAAAACATTCTAAGTCAGACTTTCAGACTTTACAAGGAGGAAATATGCGATATGTTGCTTATTGAATGGAGAACAGTTCATGCACAAAATAATTAGAATATTTATCAGAAGAAAAAAAACTTAAGATTAACGAAAATTTCAGAATAGCAGGAAAATATGCGATCTAACAAACGATAATGTTATCATCCACGTGCGGTAAATGTTTCTTCAATCCTTGGCTTCTTGTAATACGGAGCTATTTCTGGTAATATGGCTCTGAAGCTTTCTCTTCGTCTCTGCTCATGGATGGTTCTTCTACAAGTAATGAGATGATTAATTCTAGTCTTCATAGCCTCTGCTTCCCATGGTGATATCTTCACTGTTTTTCTGTCATTCCGGTCTTAGAGAGCGCAATTTTCATTGTTGAGTATGTCTTGAAAAACGATACCCACCGTATCATACACCGTATCATCAGTATATATTTACCACGTCATTAGTAATTTTACCTTTCTCTGATTCCATAAACCTGTCAAAGTTATCGAGTGCCACGTTCCTACAGAGTGATTTCTGGTGATATCATTGTAAAACGCAAATTTTTTAACAATTATAAATTACCGACTAATTGTGCTTAATCATAGATCCGCGTACGTATAATTAACGGCACCTTGAAGAGCACGCGTGGACAAATCATTCAGCTATTTTGCAACGGGCTAACGGTCTAACAGTCGCAGCACAATTTGTTTTGCAAGTTTGTAAGTGTGCATGTACACGACATCTATCTTTGTCATTTGTTAGTAGTCAATATTTTTACTTTTACAATGTATTGTAATAATTGTAGTGACTTTCTTCGTTACGTAAGTGAAGGAAACAAGTCACACGTATATGAGTATATATTCAACGAGCTTCATCGTTCAACAGAATTAAACGTTATTAAAAGATACGTGTCAGATCGATTTTTCCTCAAACACAAACATTAGTACACGTATTAAAATATATTTTCACGTGTCAAAAATAATATATGTAAAATTTGGAATTTGAATTTCCCGCTAAGAATATAGTTTAATCTCGTTGATTTGATAGTATGTAGTATAGTTGCGTCTTGCGTGTACACACGTCGCAAATAAAAAGAGCGTTCATTTCGCATTAAGTGAGGA
Organism: Phymastichus coffea; assembly: GCF_024137745.1. Classification (NCBI taxonomy): domain Eukaryota; kingdom Metazoa; phylum Arthropoda; class Insecta; order Hymenoptera; family Eulophidae; genus Phymastichus; species Phymastichus coffea. Next base: position 179,937 of record NW_026706870.1, read on the forward strand.
ATTAAGTACAATTAATAACGAGATCGGGCCCCTAACCTTCAATCGTTTGCCTTTTTTAAAACTTGAATTTTTCTATTACATTTGTAGGGAAAGCTTCTGATCATACACATGTGTAGAGAAATTTGTACACGTAGCAAAAGCAACAAACAAACATAACCTACCGAGTCGCTGGAGCAGTCCAGAAAGAGGCGTGCACATCCCCTCCATCAGTAAGGACACGCCAGTAGTCAGTTCCGCGGATGTCATCGGGCTAACAACTACTACCAAGTCATGGACGGACGACAAGTACAATTCGAATTTCTAACTGCTTTTATTTTATATTATCCACGAATTAACAGTCGATGATTCATGCTTGATTTTTACAGGTGCGAGCCCTCTATGACTTCTCCGGGGAGCCCGGCTCTGCTGAGTTGTCCATCATCGCGGGGGAAGTGCTTACTGTGATGAGGGATAATGTTGGAGATGGCTGGTGTGAAGGCTTTAATTCTGTTGGAAAGTCAGGACTGTTTCCTGCTGCTTATGTGCAAATCATTGAGGCTACTGCTCCAACGACAGGTTGTTGATTGGCCTCTTTGTTTGATTTTTAAAATAACTTCAGTGATTCAGAAGTTTTACATTTGCTTGGTTCAGTCTTTCCATTGTTTGAGAAAAGTTCACAAAAATGTTATTGTAAGTGATAAGTTAGAAAGTACATAAAAAAAGCACAACTTGGTGATTGTGTTTATCTATGGGAGATAGTTGTTCTACTAGTGAACTTTATCTTTTTCTTGGCATTTAATTATAATTGTGATTTATTTAAAAAGAAAATATATTTAATTTCTTACAAAAGTATAAAACTGATTTGTTTTTCATAGAAAATGGCAAAACAATCTTGCAATTTGTAATATAATTACTTATATCTTATTTATCAAAACAATTGTTATCATTTAATTTTATTGAAATATCTTTTAAACAAGTAAAATATTACCCTCCAAATGATCTTTTAAAGCACTGTTAAAGTGGAAAATGCAGATATATTTAGCATTCCAGTCATTATCAATATTATTTTTAATTTAAAAAATTAATTTATACCTTATTTTTATCAATCAGCCAATGCAGCAAATTCACAGCAGAATACAGGTGACTTCTGGGATGACGACTGGGATGATGATTCTGAAGTTGGTCAGACTCAGGCATATGTACCACCACTTCAGCAACAGCCAAGTGTGCAATCAGCCCAGTCTGGGAGTATAGAATACAGTGACTCTGTATCCCTACAGACAGTTCACTCAGTCATACCCGACAGGGCAATCCCAAGTATACCAAAGAAAAATAATAAATTTACTTTCTCTAAATCAGGCGAAGATGGCTACCTTCTTAGTTGTAAAAACATTACTGTGCCAGAATCAGAGCAGATATTTATTGAAGAAATTGAGAATGGCCAATTTCAGTGGGTTTCTACTGGTGAGAGCTACAACTGTGTTGTGACCTCGCCCAAAAAGGAGTCTAAACTTAAAGGGTTGAAGAGCTTTATTGTTTACCAACTTACACCTACGGTAATTAATGTTCCTCAGGAAAATGAGAAATAACTTTGTTAAACATTATAACATAACTCTGCAAATTTTAAAATTATTTAATTACTTTGTGATTACTTATTTATATACTAAAATGAAAAACGAAAATATCACAAATTTCAAATAGATGTAAATTAGTTATATAATGTGATAGTTGGAGACATTACCAAGAATATGTCATTTTAATTAGATTTTATCACAAATATATTTTAATTATAATCAATTGGTGCACATTACATGTGCATTATTACGGGTAATGATGTGTAAGCATATATTTAAGTATTATGCTATTACGCATCATGTCTATCTTACTGTAATAAATATATATGTGAAGCTTAATGAAATTTTTACGAAAATAACTTATTGAAATTTTTATTGGTTAAAAATAAGTTTGTTATATTGTTTACAGTTCAAACCACAATGCAAATTTACGTTAACAATTTTGATTTTCAAAAAATGTACAGCTCATCAAATAATAAAATCAACAATAATATCAAGTTACCGATTTTTCACTTTTAGTTCAACAACATCCAAGTATCACGCAGGTACAAACACTTCGACTGGCTACATGAGCGATTGGAAGAAAAATTCATCTTTATCCCAATTCCACCTTTACCAGATAAGCAAATCTCAGGTCGCTATGAGGAGCAATTTATCGAACATCGACGTACTCAACTTCAAGAATTCGTCGACTACGTATGCAGACATCCAGTCTTATCGAAGAGCCGCGTTTGGCAACATTTTATTACATGTACGGATGAGAAACGTTGGAAACAAGGGAAGAGGCAGGCTGAAAAGGAAGAGCTTTTAGGCGATACATATTTCCATGGAATTAAATGTCCTGACTCCCCACTCGATGCCATTAAGATCGAGTTTCAGACCGATGCATTTTCAAGGTATATAACGTGAAAAATGATCTGGGGGAGATTTTAATTTAAGTCCGAGAACTTGATGGGTTTCGTAAGTTTATGGATCGAGTGTCAAAGCTTTTCCGATTTTTATTTAATCGGCAGATATGGAAAAATTATTTTTTATTGTTTTATTTTTAACGCTAAGATGATTTTTCCAGCATAGATTTGTTTAACATAAAATGTTAAAAATTACTATCAACTTAATTTTAACAAACTCAATTGATTGTTAACCTCTCTTGCAGATTTATTGCAGGCTTAGATCCAGTAGTGAAAAGTTTAATGGCAATGGCAACGGACCAAGCAAAGAAGCACCAGCAACTCTACAAGCGTGAGTTCCAAAAAGTTGGTCAATGTTTTCATGCACTAGGCCATGCGCTCGAAGCTGACGATTCAACTCGCAACCGAACTCAACTCAATCAGGCATTAAAAAACACCGGTGAAGCGTATAATGAAATTGGAAAACTGTACGAGGAGCAGCCGAAATATGATTGGGAACCGTTAGCGGATAAATTCCACATTTATCGGGGAATCATTAATAATTTCCCTGATGTTATTAATATTCATAAGGTTCGTTCCGTTCAATAGACAATTTTTTTCTTTGAGTATAAAGCTTTTTTTCAATTCTATTGTTATAAGTTCTTTGTTTAAAAATGTGCAGTGAATCTAACTATAGTTTTATATTTAAATATATCCAATATTTCTAAAACATTTTCATTTTGCAATACAGATTTTATATTATTTTGCTTTATTTTACGTATGTATTATTTTTTACTGTTTATGCGTTTGATGAGATCTTATTTTCTCTGATTTTATTGAGAAGAAAGTTTTTAATGATTTTCTTATTTTATTTTCGTTTCCATTGGTATTGCGCAGTGTTTGGAATAAACTATAAAGAAAAGCGTCTTTAATCTGACTCATTAATTTACGAATAATGTTATTGTATTAAAAAGGCTATAATGACTTAATGTTGAGTTTCCTATAATCAAGCCTATCATTATTATTTTTTAAAGAATTATTTGTAAAGAACATTTTAATTTGTGAATTGAAGTATTAATGCAATTTTTTTATCTTTCAATATTTTATCCATAATTTTTATTTGAGAAGATTTTTGTAAATGTCATTCAATAATGAAAAGTGCATTTTTCAGAGTGCAGTACAAAAGCGCAAAGACTGTGAGCGCCTCGTAACCGAGCGTAAGATGGAAGCTCAACAGCTTCAGGAATTGAATCACAGGACAGATGTAATTGCCCGGGCGTTAGGTGCTGAGGAGACACATTTTCAGTCGGAGCGTGAGATTCATATAAATCAAGCGATTAAGAATCACCTCGTCGAGCAGATTAACTTCTATCAGAAAATCGTCAATAAGCTTCAAGAAGCTCTCAACTCTTTCGATGTCTGAAATTTTGCTATAGTATTACAGCTATATTTATTTCTCGAGGTTTTCCCTGGCGGAAATTCCTGATTTTTTAGTGTATTTTCTTACTTATTCCTTTATTGATGATTTCATGGAATGCGTCAAATTAATTTTTACATTTGATTTTTATGTTGATGTGGAGTATTGAATACTCAAAATTGGTAAAAGCATTATATTTTTATACATATACAGATTGATGCATACCTTCCAATTTTATTATTTTTAATATATAGTACATAACAATACAAGTGCTAGAATAGTACATTACGATACAAGTGCGGGAAAGTAGATTCTCGTCTGGTGCGGCGTTTACACCCGAGCGAAGCGAGAGTGGAAAGATACATGAGAAGAGAATCTCTTTTCCAAACATATATCGTATACTATTTTTCGATACTCCGTACGGTTAGCACGAATTTTCCGCACGGAGTATCGAAAATTTAATTTTTTGTAACGAACACTCAAGTTTAAACACAATTTAATTTTTACACGCGTTTACACTTGAGTTTTGTATCGTTATGCTAGGTAATGCATGTCTTTCTTTACAAGTTTCTAGGATTTTTTATTAAATGAAAAACAATGTACACAATTTCCAAATTTTTTTAGAATTGTAAGCTATGTATAAATTTTACGTATTGCATAATATTGAAAATATATTTCTGCCAGGGAATTTCTTATGAAATTCGGAGAAATTCGTCTGGATTTACATTTTAATTTATTTTTTGAATGATAATTTAAGAAATGAGTTGGAGTAAATGTCAAGTACTTCGTCTTCACTTACTACTTTAATTATGAATGTATATTAAGTGTATGTCTAGACGAGGCATTAGTAGAGTACTCTAATTTATGTATCTTTTTATACGCAACAGTAACGAAATTTACAAATCATTTTTAGTACGCTCGTTAATCATTGTCGAGTTGTACATAAGTTGCTGAATTATATATTTTTTAAAAAAGAAAATTGTAAAAAATTGTTCATGTTTTATTCATTTGAGAAATTAGGTCTCGCAACAATAGCTGATTGTATATAAATGTGATTTAGTTTGATAAGTTATTCTATTTTAAAGTATTTCAGAGGAACGTTAAAAAAATGATTTGTCAATTTTTAATAACGCAATGATATTCTCTAACCAATGGTTTGCTATTAGCTTCGTTACGTTGACGCAGTTTCATTATGTTTACACATAAATTGCTGTCACTTGCATTTGTCTCTGAGCAACAGACTGTAAGATATATCGAATTGTAATTATCACGTTGATATCAATATTGTGTAAATGAATTGTGTATATTATTATCTATGTAAGAATAACAGAAGGCTTAGGTGGTTTGAAATTTCTTTAACTAGCATAATTTTTTCAAATATTTTACATAATATTTTTATACAGAAAAGTTCTATACTTTGCATATGATGTTTTTTTGTGATTATCAAAATGTCATGTTTTTTAAAGAAATTTTTCCACCAAATTCAAAGCCTACTGAGAGCTTTACAAAAGGTTTCTACTCTTTGTATAAGTAAAAATTGTAATATTTTCTCGAATACTACGATGACAGTTTTCGTAATAATTAAATAAAATCTCTTCTCATATTTAATGGGAAGTGAAATGTATCATCGATGAAGTGCTGTTTGTAAAATGTTTCTATTTTAAAAATTTATAGAAATTTGATATTAATTAACAGTTTGATCTATAATAAAAAATACTTATGCATTCAATAAGAACTTTGTTGTTAATTTACCATTAAATAATTTACGCTAAGTTTAAATAAGATAATTATTTTTATAAATTTTTTACGATCAGAAACAAACAATTAAATTAATTTGAACCGAAATGAAAAAGTTATTTGTTCTAGAAGTGATTCAAAGAAATGAATTAGCTATTATATAGACTTCTACAATTGGATAATCGCAAGTAAAAATTGAGTAAACCTAATAAAAAAGGAAGTTTCACGAAATTGGATTATGTTTTTGCGCATACGAATAAAAATGTCCATAGCGGCGTATGTGAATCAGCCTTTACGACGACACAGCCTCGATTGACGTGAATCACTGTAGTGGAGTAATAAATCGATGGTGAAAGGATAAAGAAGTCTCGAGAGATGCGTTACTGTTTCCCTTACTTAGCTCATTTATTTGGACAACACTTGTTTTTTTTTCATTTATATATGTATATTTATATATATATTTTTTTTTATTTCGCACAGATTACAGATGACAGACGGGCTTTTCGATATACAAAACCTTTATATCGCTTTTCCTGTGAATTTTTTGTTTTCTTTTTGTTATGACAGCGTGCATTTTATTTTAATTATCTTTTGTTTGGTCGGAAGCGAAGTTTAAATTACATATCACGGAATTAAAAGTCGATGTTCTCTGGCGCGACACACGCAATTATAGAAAAGGAATCTGTACAAGTGAATCGAATCGAAGAAGGTCACATACATAGAGCGAAATTCAAGCTCTTGGCTCTGTATTATCTTTTCTTCTGCGCTCGTCACTTATTTTCGAAAAGTTTGCACTTGCCGCGCTATTTTTCTTTATTCAATATCGACTTTCTTTTTTGATTGATACTCAGATGTATTATATCCACTTTTGACTGGATTTTCGTTTTCGATCACAAGCGCGAACACTTGGTTGGTAAGAAGTCAACATACACTACACCAACATTTTTTTATTTACATCTATTTGATAATGAGTTTCTCACTTTTGTTTTCTCGCTTCATATTTCGTATTCTGTATAAAAACTATATTCCCGTACTCGTGACAATGAAGCAAACTCATACGACGTAATCCTATAAATCAAGAAATGCCAAAATCCTTCGGCAAGTATATTCTTTTGTTCTACTCAATTGATTTCTCTTGGGACAGTTTTGTTGGTTATTTTTCACAATCAAAAAACTAAATTGACAAACAAACGATTTCATCAATATTTTCATCATTGTGTAACGGATTGTTAAAAAATTGCTTCAAAATTAATTTCAATAAATTCATCGGAACTCCGTTATATAAATCTAACTATGAATTTTCCATAAACTCTAAAGAAACAACTGTACTATTTCGTTCCTACGATGAAAATTAAAAAAGTGAAATACACCAGAATTCCGTCCACTCGCAACAAAAAAAAAGGAACGACTTGTAAAAACGTGTACACATTATATATACATACACGAAGCGCGACTTAACAATCGTTAAAACATGCAGCAAAATAATTTGTTTTTCCTTACGTCCTCTCATCAAATCTATTCTTGTTCACTTTTGTTTCGCAAATATTTTTTAGACAACAATATACATCAGTCTGAATTCATCTACCGCACCGCTAGGTAACAAGCTTTTTTTAATATATATATATATATATATTCTTTTTTTTGTTTTTATACAATCACATCAACAACGTGCCGATATGTGTTATAACTGCTTCATCGTCAATATATGGCACTGCGAGATGTCATTCTCTACGTCGGTCCCTATATGGCTCTCTTTCGCACACGCTTTTAAGCATCCTCTCGCGAGACAGTACGCAAAAAACCGAAAACGAAAACCAAATAACGTGTTTTCATTTTGCTGCTGAGTCTAGAAAAATAATTTCGTTTATTCGTTGCTCATTTAGTCTTGTATCGTCGATATATTGAACGATCACATCATTATTGTGTTTCTGAACGTGTATATGTTTGCGCGTTTATTTTTTTCTTTACTTTTGTTTTGTTTGAACATGCAGCCAAGCAGTATCCCCTACAATGTCTGCGTGTGTATTTTTTTTCATTTATTATGTATGTGTATGTGTGTGTGTGTGTGTGTGTGTTTGTATGTAATACACTTACGGCCTGCGAAGCGGAATTTTTTTCCTCCATTATACACGATTATGTTTATATTTATATAAATATATGCACGTTATATTGTACATTATCAAAGAAGCCTTGTCCCGCGCTTATTTTTAATATTTTTTATATTCCTCATTTTTTTAAGTACTCGATTATATCAAACACTGAAATTCGTAAAAATATAACTATTTGGTCATTCGATATATATAACATATGTATACGTACAATGGCACATTATGGGGTTCTTAGGGGGAGGAGGGCGATCGGGAGTTTTGGGGGAGGCGGGGGATATTACATGCGGTGTGTTTGTAACGTGCGGATTGTTTTGCTGTTGTCACGGTGAGAGACAGTAGTAAGATTCGAATTTCAAGATCGAGATTTACATAGTGGAAGAACATCATGGTTTTGTCCGCTAAAAGTTGTACTACAAGAGTTCAAGCCTTTAATATATATATAGTTAGTACAGCGTGTATCATAGGAAAAGTTGAAGAATGCGCGAGATATACATTAAAGATTATTTACAATTACCAAGTGATGCATATTAGTACAGCCAATAATGAGCCACATTGCGCGCCTACGTGTTGTTTGTGCTGCGGCACACACGTCAATTTTTCAATTACCTGCTCGCCGACTACTGTTCGACTGCTAAATCGTCGTCGTCGCAACGATCTTCATTGCGACGAAAACAACAACAAAAAAGAAACTAGCTGGCGTTCAGCGACAATTGGAATGTAATCTTCGGCTCCCCGTCAGAGGGCTAAAGTAGCGCGCATAAAACAGAATTGCGACGCGACTCGCGAAACGGGAAATCGCGTTGTCAAAGCCGGAGGACAATGATGGCGATAGCGAACGGAGCGACACGAACGAGCACATATTCAACGTGTGTACAACTGGCAAACAGAGCAATTTTCTTCGACGAATTTATCGTCGTACAAAAATATATGTGTATGTATAATACACACGCTCTTATGTACATGCGATTTGCGGCAAAATACAGTCGCGAAAATTGAGGGAAAAGAAGAGAAGGTTCGATTCTTGCAGTCGAGATGTTTTTATAGATTTTAAGTACGGAACGATAAATCGAAGAGATTCTATAAACTGCCAATTCCTTGATAAAAGCTATTTGCGCGTACAGTACACGCTTCTCCTGTTTTTTTACCATACTCTTGTGAACACGATATGAGATTACATAAACCTTACAGCTACGATAAGCTTTATGCTATTGCGCGAAGAATGGAATCACTCAGGACTTCAATTTTGATCCTTCGACGAAGATCCCAGTAGCATCAATGCGGTAATCACCGGATCGAAGAATATAAGAACCACGGCATCGAAGGGACAAAACAGAGGCACTTTTGTCCGCAGATAATTGAAGAAAACATTAGCATTTTTCGTACGCCCTTTTTCTGCCCGCAAATATGAAGGTGTGTCCGCCTTTTTTATTGGACGGACGTTCTCTATGTATATATATATATATATATATATATATATATATATATATACTGACACTTTATAATCGTTTATATATGCATGTGTAATTTACATATATATATTATATAAGCGTGTTACTCAAGTAAATAGTCAAATCTAGTTCATTAAAACGTTCCTGTAATATAGAATGTATATCACCTTGATGTTCCTTACCATTACAGTGAAGATATATAAAGAATTTTGTTTTGCATCGAAAGCGTGAAAGAGATAGATAGACACTGAGCTACAAGAAATTCGTCTGATGAATTCACGCGCTCTTTTTTTTTTCAACATAATTGAAGATGCTTAATAGATAATTAAAGGTGTACATCGCCACTCTCGCGCCATTATCACATAATCAGCTTTTGATGCGCAACTGTTTTCATTTTGTTTTGACTATTATCGAGCGCATGAAAGATTCAACCAGTAAGACCACTGGAATATCTGCAGAGAAAGAGAGAAAAGCCGTAGCGTTGGGAAAAACTGATCCATTAATGAGCAGCCACGGAAAATTACATCGAAGCGTGATAATTGGGAAGCTTCGGAAAGTCGATCGGAGAGAGAGAGAGAGAGAGAGAGAGAGAGAAAGAGTGAGAAAGGGGGTGAGGGAGGGGAAAGAGACTGATCGATGCCGGATACGTCGCTCAAAACTAAGTTATCCTCCTTTAACCTGTAATTTCAATTTCAATTTGATCAGAGCTTGCACTGCTTTCAAGTTCCGTGCTCTCGCTTTTGCGTTCTATCGTGATGTATATATGCTTGCATGTATATGTATACTTGCCGAGAGGAACAAAGATTCATCTATAACAATTTACATATAAATATACAAAAGATAAAAATATATATGTATACTTCATCACTGCCCTGTGCGTTAACTGTGTTCAGTGTGCCCACATATGCGTTTCTTCTCCCTTGTTTCGCAATTAAATCTCGAATAGAGTTTAACGTCTTATTAAAACTCTTATAAAAAAAATATTGCACACTCGTTTTTATTCCATTTTGCGCACGATTAACAGTACAGTTTCGACAAAAATGTCGTACGTAAAATTCCGTGAAAGTTGATTGATGTCCGAAACAATTCCTATTAGTTTCGCGAGGAACGCGTTTACCGTTCAAATATAAAAAAATAGTATAAATTTGAAAATATGAGTAGCTGTCAATAAGAAACCTCATTCACAAATAATTATGCAGGTTAACAGATATTTGTTCGGTCGGTAACATAACTTTGTCGTCGTTTAATTTAATGCGGTCGCAGTAGTAGTTTTATTTCCAAGACTAATAGAAACTTGAATATATATCAGGAAAAAAACTTTACAGGAGGATTATAACATTCGCATAGACAATTATACGTAACATATATCTGCGCCTCTTCTCTGAATAAGTGACACTGCACACGCGTCTAAATTTAAGCTACAGGCAAGAATATACCCCGTACATTTAATGAGTCGTCAGTGAATATAATGTGTGTACATGCTAGAACGAGAAACACAACCACATCGAGAGTTCGTTCGCCTCGCGATAACGACCAAAAAATAATAAAAACAGCAACAAGATCAGGAAAGCAGCAAACCCGTCGATGGACAGTTTTACCGACCAGGTAAAAACATTTTGCGCTCGTTCGAAAAAGAGAGGCATGCGGTCGCGTTTCCCGTCCCCCCACGGCGCATACCCGGACGCCAACGAGCGTCCGTCGAAATACATTTATCAATTCCTGTATCATCAGATCCTAATGAGCTCGCTGGTCAGTAAGATAAAAACGAGAGAAGGAGGATAAGAGAGAAAGGGAGGGGGGGGGGTGAGAGAGAGAGAGTTGAAAGATGGCCGATGCGTCACAGCTCGTTCACTAAACGACGACGAGAGAAAAGTAAAAATAAAAAAAAAAACGTAGTCGAGATGCATGGGTTTCGTGTGCATGTGTGTGTCTGTGTACGTGCGTGTCGGTGACGGTCCCGGGGCCAACAGAGCGAGAGAGAAAAGGCGCCATTCTTTCAACCCTTCTCGTGCCTCCAGCGCCGGCGCCTGGTGCTGGCCAGATCGAGCCTGAGGAGCGCGAGCACGCTCGCCCAGAGCTTCTGGCCTACGAGCCTTGGCGGGCGCTGGGGCGAGTTGGATGAGCTGGACGAGGGCGGCGAGTGAGTCGGCGTGGTATTGCTGCTGGCGAGCACGACGAGATGGTGGTGGCGTTGAAACTCGAGGCGCTGGAGCCTCAATAATTCCGGTGGTTCGGGCTCGCTGCGCCTGAGGCAGGGCCGCTGTTGAAACCTTGGCTGACGTGCTGATGATGCTGAGGTTGAGGGCTGCTGGTCGCACTGCTGGTCGCACTGCTGTTCAAGGCCAGTCTCTGCATCTGGCGTATGACCGTGGTCGCATGATAGGCTTGCTGCAACCATCAGACACAGGCCTGGTTGGTTTTGCGATCGGGTTCGTTTTCGTGAGTTGGTGGGTTTGCGGAGGCGGAGACAGAGAGTAGAGAGACAGTTCGTTTGCGAGAGAGCGACAAGCGATTCAGAGCGAGAGACAGAGAGAGAGAGAGAGAGAGACGAGTTGCCGGTGCATTGGATGGATTACACGTGCGAGCGCGGTCCCCACAGGCCGCGGCCCACACAATCACATGGAAAACACACAAGAGAAACACAAAACGTCGATCAGATCACGATGTGCTCTGCTCGTTATCTTTACTAACCTTCCACCTCGACTTGGCGAAGTTCTTTTTAAGTTGTTCCGATACCGTACCGTGGATGTTTTTGTTGCTCGCCGCGTTGCCGCTGATCCTGCAATGCATCAACAAACAACACCGGCCCACTTTAGCACATCTACAAATCTCGCGCTCTTTTCGAGCTTCGTTACCGCATGGGCGCTGAATCTTACGGGCATAGGTAACGACGCTGTGCTTCCGTTGTGCGCTTGGCAATGACGCGTGCGTGCCGAGCGCACTCGGCGCCCGCGCGCGGCTTAGCTCCGCTGTTCGAGGAGGGTCCGATGGGCGGGCTCGGATCGCGAGACCGATGGCGCGTAGGCGCGCCGCAATTACAATGGACGCGCGCGTGTGGCTCCGCCGAGAAACAGACGAGCTCGCATGTGTCCGGCTTTATCTCCACGGCAGACGCGCAGGAGGCACAATTGCGCGAGCAGTCGCGTCTCCGCGTGCATCGCTCGCGCTTACAAAAGCGGCCAGCTGCGACACCTTTCTCTTTGTTTCTATTCTCGTTCGCGCCCGCGCGAACGCCACCGTAGTCGCGCCTATCTTCGGCCACCGTTACTTCGCGTCGAATTAACCATATTTCGCTCGTTCTAGCTCAACTGCTTCTCCGTGGATCTCCGATGCGTTTCTTCCATCCTTTTCTGTTTCACGTGCGAGAATATCGAATTCTCGGCCGACCGAGCGTCGAAATTTCTCGTTACTCGGAGCTTTTTCTCTTCTTCTCTCGTTATTTTCCTTTTTTTTTTCGTATGTGACAAATATTTGCAGCTGCCAAATGGAAAGGGAAATGCAAAGAGAAATATTCCACGCCAGTCGGCAAGCAGCGCTGTTATTTTTCGACACGAAACATCAAAGGACCCGGTACGTGACCGTCGGTAAAATGTTCTTTTCAACTCACCAGGGATGTCCGAGCGCCTGTTTACACGTGTAGCGCTTCTCGACGTCGACGCACATGAGCCTGCTGATGAAGTCCTTGGCCGAGTCGCTGATGTCGTCCCAGTACGGAGAGTCGAATTCGTATTCACCTTCGAACAGAGATAAGGCGCGATGATCATCATGCGCGTCGTTGTGCGCTCTGATTTTTTTTTTTTTCTTTTTTTTTTCTCAAAACGGATCGGAGAGTCAACGAACTACACGGAGACAGATCGCATCGCGTCAATTTGAATGTGAATTGCCAGTCGCGCGTCGAGAGAAGCTCTCAACCTTACCTTTGAGTATCTGAGCGAACAGATTGGCATCGTTCTCGTCGTAGAACGGAGGATAGCCGCAGAGCAAAATGTAGGATATGACGCCTATACTCCAGACGTCCACCGCTTTGCCGTAGGGCTTCTGGGCCAGCACCTCGGGAGCTGTAGATCACACAAGCACACGAGCGTTTTTCATCCTCTGATTCCAGTGCGTCTACGGGTCCAACGGCGGGCCGTACGCGCATACCGTACCGAGCCGCGATTGACGCCGACCGCGCCACCAAAGAGGCAACTCCATCCGCGAACCCGACGGCCCGGGTGTGCGAGCGCTCGGGCAATCCCGCGGTAGCGATCCCATACTCACCTCCGCTCGAGTCGCGTCTCGGCGCCAGTGCTTCCGCGGCACCGGCCCCGGCGAACCCTGCCCTGTCCGGAGTGCCTTCGCGCGGAGCTGCGCCACCAGATCCGCGGCCCCGCCTCGCGAGCGGCGCTCGACTGCGCCGAACCAACTCGACGAGCGCCGGCGCGCTCCGATCCGCGCTGGCGCATCGACTCCTCGCACGCCGTCCCCTCGTTCCCGAGTGAATCGCGCGCGAGTACTCCGAGGTGGCGTCCGGTGATAATGTAGGTCCGCTCACCGACATATCCAGGCGTGCCGCAGGCAGTGGCCATGATACCCGAGTCCTCCATCTTGGACAGGCCAAAGTCGCTGATCATGATCTTGCTGTCCTCGTCGGGGCTGTAGTAGAGCAAGTTCTCCGGCTTGAGGTCGCGGTGCACGACGCCCTGCTCGTGCATGTAGTCCACGGCCTCGAGCACCTGGCGTATCAGACTCGAGGCGTCGCGCTCTGTATACGAGCCCTTCGCGACGATGCGGTCGAACAGCTCGCCACCTGTCACCCTGCGCGCAGAACACGTTCGACGTTTCAATCCTCTTTGTTAGCCACCTCGCGTTCTCCCTTTTCCACTCGCGCTGTCCAGAAAAAAAACAAAAAAAAAAAAAAATCGATCGAATCGCGCGGATGCGTCGTGCTTTCGTTATACCTGGGCAGTGTCACTTGTTTTTTTCTTTCTTTCCTCTTTACGTGCGATTTTCACAAGCTAGCGAACAAGCGGACTTGCGACTCTTCGCCGTTTTCCGAAAGACAAGACGCAAGAGAAACCAGTTCGCCCCCCCTCCTCCCCATAAAGGAAGAATCGCGGACGAATCAGCAGACGAGATCTGCCCCAAGACGAATAGCACTGTATTACCCGCGCGACGTTACGGCGATGACTATCGTAATCGGAATCATCTCGCGGCGAATATCAGCGCGGAGCCAGTTTCCTATCTCGCGCGAACTGGATTTCTTGTGACGAGCGGGTCGTACAACGCTACGGTGCGAACGTTGAAACTTTCTTCGCCGCGCCGTACGTAAAGCGAGTAATGTATAAATAAGGCTCGCGCGCTCAGCTGACGAAGACGAGCGCGAGCGACCGGGACACTCGTCGGTAAGTTAATTTAATGGACGAGATTTTTTTCCGCCGGCCTCTTTGACGATGAAAAGCAATCGCTTGCGCGCGCCTTAGACTAAATTTTCCGCAGAGTGCAAACTAAAAGCAATTACTCGATGGGCAAATCCCATTAAAATAAAAGAAAAAAAAAAAGAAAAAAGAATATACGGAAGAGTGCGAAAGAAAGCAATAACGTTTGAACGTTGCGCGATTGCGATTGAGGGGGCAGTTAACAGTTTTCCCACGGGAAATGAAAAGCGTTATACACTTACAGCTCCATGACCAGGTAGACCTTGTGCTTGTCCTCGAAAGTCTCGAGTAGCTGCACGATGTTCGGGTGCGTCAGCCTAGAAGAAAGAATACACTTTTTTTAAATTTCCTTCTCGCCTCTTACTGTTCGACCCGTGACCTTCCGAAAACGGTTTTTATTGCTCCATTCTTTTCTTTGTTTTTTTCTTTTTTCGCTCTTTCGCTTTGATTGCGAAAGGGTTGCTTACGAGAGGCTACCAACCTTGAAGCGTGTATTAACTTGGAGATCGTCGGATTAAAAAAAATCAATGGGTTAAAGTGCTTTTGAGAGAGTGCATATTTGATCATGCATTACTTACTTTCGTTCGTTTAGTCGGTTCACCAGTATTTACATCGATCAATTTTCTTTAGATGTTTATTAAGGAGAGCGCTTATCTCTTGTGATTAAGACTCCCACGGCACCCAATTAATATTTCGATGAAGCCTTGCGCGAACGACCGAACAGATCGCATTACCCCGACCAAGTGTGCAAAATTTAGCGAGACGATGCGATTAATGATCTTGCGCCGGAGTTCATTAAGTTCGCGTGTCCGACGCGAAATCAAGCGCGAAAAACGAAGGATGGAAGAAAAAAACTGCTCCCCGTCGGCTCTCGCAACGCGCAGTCGGGAGCTAATTAATTAACAGTCGCGATTACCGCGGGGCTAATTAAGAAACCCAGCCCCACCTCACCTCTGGAATTGATGCGAAAGTCGGTCCGGGCGTCCCAAGGCGAGCGCGAGCGGGTCGGCTGTGGCTCTCCTCGCGGCGAGAAAATGCAAATTGACCGGGCGTCGGGAAAATCGATTCAAGGCCGCCCGCGGATTGAGATTTCCGAGCGCGTCGCGCGATACCACAGCCGCAAGGTCCCGTGGCGGCGCCGATTTTTCCGGTCGCCCGAATTTTCCCGAGGCGATCGAAAGTCGCGCGGCTCGCGCGCCCTGCCCCCTACCCGGTCGCGTGTACACGCGTGTGTGTACAGTCAAGGATGCACGCGCGACACTACAGTGCCCAGAGATTATCTACGCGCGCGCCCTCCAAGTTGGCCGGCCGTCATTTCGTTGTTTTTGTCCGCAGGGCTTCCTTTCTATGTTTTTTTTTGTTCTTATCTCGATCGGAGAGAAAGAAAAAAAAAAGACCCGCAGGGCTGTTTGTCCGATTATACATACTGATTATATTCGTGTTTTCTCTCTCTCTCTCTCTCTTTCTTCCTCAAGGGGGAAGTCTCCGTACAATCGACAAGGACGCGGGAACGATACTTTTGGGTGAGAAAAGTTTGTTGTATTTGTTTTCCTCTCTCCTCGAGGGATGTTGCGAAAGCACGCAAAAGTCCGCGCTCGACGTATCGCCTCGCGTGGCAATGGAACGGAAAACTTATTTTCTATTTCTGCATCCGTATACAGCGGCGTCGCGCACGTGTCCGAAGGCCGGCTTTACACACAGGCCGTCGAGCCTCGTTGAGCTTGCAAGCACATTCGCGCTCGCCGTCGTATAGCGTACATTCATGCGAGCGCGTGCACCGGCGGCGAAGGGAACGCGACATAAAGTTAATGGATAGCCTCAAGCCGAAATAAAGCCGAATCATGCACAGCAGCCAGTCCACCAATAAAACGCCGAGCAGCCTTCTTTTTTTCATCTTCGCGGGCACAGACACGGCTACGGGATACGGAAACGGAGGGAAAGAGAGCACGCAAGCGCCGATGCAACTGTAGAAGATCGATAAGGGATACGACGACTCGTACACATATACATACATACATACATACATACGTATATACATACGTATACACACAGACATACGCGTGTACGCGTGTCGGTGTGCGAGCGTGGAGATAGGAAAGGCGGACCTATAAAAATCGAGCGATAAGGAATGATGAGACGAGCAAAGTCCCTTTTTATTCTCGCGCGCGCGCGAGCGTGTGTGTGTGTGTGTGTGCGTGCAAGCGCAAGTAAATGGCAGGGCGGAAGGGGGGAGGGGGAGTGGAAATGAAAAATACAGAGCGTTTATTGACTGCTACGCGACGTGTCGAAATTTCTTTCTTCCCTATGGCCTCCTGCCGCCATTTGCGCGCGGTTATGAGGAACTCCTTTCCGTTCTCTCTTTCTCCCTCTTAAATTTTAATATGTACGCGTGGGCGCCCTCTTCCACCTGAGGCGAATAGTCCGCGAGTCCTCGGAGATACCGAGAGAGCGAGAGCGAGAGAGAGAGAGCCTCGAGTCCGTTTCTCTCCTCGATTGAGATTCGCTTTTTCAAATTCCCATCGTGCCTTTGCGAAGCCTACTCTGGCTCTTGTTTCGGACGGGAGCTGAGGGATGGACCCGACTAGAAATTTTCCTCGCACGGGGCGAGGGCTTCTCCTCCGTTAACGGCGCGCGCGCGAATGGGTGCCGCTGATGAATTGAGCTGTCCGACGCTGTTCATTTCGTGCCTCGCGGAATGACGGCCCAGACGGGGATTCGGCGCGAGAGCCTCGCTCGTGGGCTGTGCGCTCGCCAGAGATGTACGATACGCACCGAAGAAGTGGATTTGCGAGATGATGGATTTACCACGTCTCTTGCTCTCTTAAAAGTTTTATGTCTCGCTACCCCCCCCCCCCTCCTAAAAAACAAAAAAAAATTAAACAACTTTCCTTGCAAAAAGACAAATACGAGGCCGAATTCCTCGGTAGTCAAAGTATCTCGAGGACGAATCAATAACGAGTTCCGAGAGCAGAGGAGTGAAAAGAAAGTGGAAATGTTTCGCTCTCGACGCAGTGTATCTTCGGAAGTAGACGAGCATCGATTTCTCGTTTATAACGCATTAGCATAACGAGTTGGCTTACGTGAGCACACTGGATTTCGGGATTAAGCAGTTCCTCCCTTCCCTTTTTATTCGTCGTCTTTTCATCGGCGGCGGCGCGGCCTAACGTCGCGCAGTCACGTAATACTCGTTTTCGCAATTTCCGAAGTCGTCTGATTGCCGCTCCACTTGACAACCCCGATGCGCTCTTCCTCGTAATCCAGCCCGAGAGAGAGGAAGACGATGAGAAAAAGGAAGGATTTTTGTTTTTTTTTTTTTGGTTTTTAAGGCCTCGCGTGCGCGCTGCAGACGCGACGTTGGGCTTCGAGCCCGGCACGTCCGCGCGCTGCTGAATTGAAGTATGATGGAGTGACTCTTTACACGCCAGACTAATACTCGATGGACTGCTCAAGATGTTGATTTCTCTTGGAAGCAAATCGCGTCCGGTTATCAATCATCGCTCGTACACGTTGCGATTTAAGCGTCGTCAAGGCGGCACTTTTCAAGCCGCGATGGTTCCCCGGCACGCGCGCCCGCAGGCCGCCGAACGAGCCGACGTCGGATCGGTGGCGGACGAGAGTATGCGCTTTTACGACGGAAAGGTCTCGCGAGGACCGCCGAACGAGAGGCGACGGCTGCCGCGCTTGCGACTTGACGTCGGCAATCGCGTCGTCTCATCGATCGACGGCTATAGATGCAAGAAAGCTCGGCCGTGGGCACGGCGATGTACACCCGGTGGCGTGCGGCAGCCCTATCGATCGCCGCTACGTCGACGCCGGCGGCCGAAACACTAAAGAAGAGACAGACAGAATCGGCGGATCACGCGCCGGTGAATGCAGCGAAGGGGCGCGTTCGGACGACGCTTCGAGCCGATCGCATCGCGCGGCCGCACGCGACTCCACCGGAGAGACAAAGAAGAGCGCGAGCTCGATTGAAATTCGTACGGCGAGCTCGACAGTACAGATTCAAGGGAGCAGGCTTGGAGACGCGTATAGCGAGATTATAAAGCGATAGATTACGCACGATGAAGCCTGACGAGGGGGACGAAATTTCATAGCGAGCCGTACGGATTATAAGCGCATCTCCCCGAGTAAGTAACGCACAGCAAACGAGTGTCCACTACTTCGGAGAGAGAGAGAGAGAGAGAGAGACAGGATCACTTAAACAAAACGCCTCTCGGGGCGTTAGAGTATATACGTGTAGATATATATATGTGTGTGTGAGATAGAGAGAGAAAGAAAAGTCGTGACTCAGAGTACAACACACATACGCGCGCACATATACAAACACGTGTGAAAGAGATGTGTTAGTAATGGTGTGAGATAGAGTGTGCCGGTGAAAGAGCGAGCGAGAGAGAGAGAGAGAAACAGAGGAAGAATTAGAGAGAGAGAGAGAGAGAGAGAGAGAGAGAGTTAGTGCGCTGTTGAGCGAGGAAGGGCCCACTTACCATTCCTTTTCCTCATTACTATCGTCGCACTTGAGCGTGCCGTCGCCGCCGTATGAGTTCACGCATCGACTGAACCTATGGATCATCATCATCATCATCATCACAATTAACTTTTCGTTCGGCTTTTTTTTTTTTTTAATTTTTTAAGAGTGTTCGTCTTCGGCTGTTGCTCCAAAATAAATAAAACAATACTCTGCTTTATACTCTTAGTCTGTGCTGTTGCTATTGTACTTGTTGTTGGATACGGGGATCAAGGTTCTGTTGTTTGACATTCAATCTGTCGCGCGAATCATTTCACCGGGATTCACTAACTCGCTACTATCTATTTGCAAATCAATGAAGGAGGGGGCGTGCGATCGACCAAGTGTTCACCGCACGTTTTCCTTTGCTTTAAATACCTGAATGTTTAATCCACGAATAACGTGGTCATTAGGTCTGGGGTCAATAGCACTAAAAATATAGAAAGAAACATCAACAAACCACTGTCAACAATCACGTTTAAGAGAGTAAAAGAAACATCGAAAGAAAAGAAAATTCATTTCTTCGCACGTCAAATACTTGTTTTGAACGAGGACTCGTACACGAGAAAAAGACACCAAGACATCGATAATTACACTTGATCATCGACAATCATCGCTGCCACACTTCCTCACAGTTAAATTAGCACATGTTAGTATTATATTTAAAAAAAAAATATTGATAAAAAACATGAAACAGCCAAACAAAATTAATGCATATTGAGTAACACCTACAGAGCTCACGGATCATTAAAAAAAGAAGAAAAGAATTGATAAGATTAATGCTCAAACACAGTTGCAAATATCATACTCACAGCAAGGCTTTTCATTATGTACACAATTGTATTATATGTCACTGAGTAAAAAAAAACTCGTATTCTCAGAGTATTGTATTGTATATGTATATGTATATGTATATGTAAATGTATAACAGCATGACACTCAATGAGATTATTTGAAAAAAGAAAAAAAAAAACGCGGTTCATAAGCTGTAGCACATAATCATATATATGTACACTAAAAGTAAAAGCCGTAAAAAACTAACGAGTATCAATTCGTTTAATAAATATAGCAGAGCCATAACAAAGCGCATAATAGTCGTACGGTTGATTCGCGTGATAATCTAATGCGAATTCTTGTGTGTGTGTGTGTGTGTATACACACACACACACACACAAGGGTTAGATACGCATTAGTATATACTGATATATATTGATCTGCACTCACCTCCTCAGCACTTTGATCTCGTTCTCAAGAGAATCCTCCTTGCCCTTGAGGGCTTTCTTGTCGATGATCTTAACTGCGTACATCATGCCAGGTCTGTCTTTGCTTTCTGCTAGCCTCACTTCCGAGAAAGCGCCCCTGCAATCATACGAGAGCGTCCGTGAGACGCTGCCAGCGGGATGTAGGTCAACCGCGAGCACCGATGCATTTCAGCGCGTTTTGCACTGCTCCCACTCGGGACCGCGAGCAAAGGAGGTGACTCGGACGCGTGCCTTTTCGGGGGGGTTTAATTCAATTGCCAAATCCCCGAAAAAGAAAAAGTTCTCTCTACGTGCTTTGAAAAAATTATTACGGATTTCCCGACACCTCGCACATTCGAATGTATATTGCTCTTTCATACTCCTCTCTCTCTTTGTCTTTTGAGAATTCCTTTCGAGTGTGCCTTTATTGCCTTTTTATCGCACACGAACGAACTTACGTACACACGCGTTCGAACGAAAAAGGGTCAAGGGCGGCTTTTGGAGAGGGGGGGGGGGGGAGATAGAGAGAGAGAGAGAGAGAGAGAGATTTAAAAAAATTTGTAGTCGAAGGACGGGTGGATTCGAACGCCTGTTTAGAGTTCTTTTTATCGAAGATTCATAGTATCTTTGTTATTGCTCAGTTTTTTTTCTCTTTTTTACAATAGCTCTTTTCTATACATCGGGCATATCCTATAAATCCTATCGTTTGAGCAAAAGGCGACGCGGACTGGTACATAGAAACTTTTATTGGAATTGATAAACCAATGTTTCCCCACAATAGATAAATACGAAAGAAGAAAGTTTGGTTGGCGCATAGACATTGGGTGAAGTCATTCGTGTGCGCGGGGAGGATCACATTGATAGTTTTTTTTTTATACCCGGCGAGTCACGGATATTCGCTGGCTATCGAGCAAATTAATTGTAGGGAGGGATAAATTCGACGAGATCTCAGCTTCGTGCGTGCGACATCAGCTTATTCGCGCGAGAGCACGTGTAAGTGAATTATTTCGGCGCCTCGGCTGGAAATTCCTCGTCGACGTCACCAGCGTGCCTCCTATCGCCAATCGAGGTACGAGGAACAACCAAAACGGCCGAGCTTGAAAAATTGTTTATTGGAAGACCGACCAGCCGTTTTATCGCGCGCGCGCCGCGATAATGAAGCCTATAAATACGCGAAAACGAAGCGCACGTGGCGGTTCGCTTACGCCCGCGTAAAATTCTCGCGACTTTCTCGTCCTAGTTTCCGCAGCGACGACGACAATGAAACGAAAATTCCTCCTTTTACGCGGAATGCGATTCCCTGGGCGAGCGATCTTCTCTCGAAAATAGCCGGCAAGCGGAGCCACGAAAGAAAGGAAGAAGTCGGACCGGCGAAATAAACCTGCCGCTCGCGAGCGAAATGCGCGCAGCACGAGCTGGAACGCTCTTATGAAAAAAGTGCTGGTTCGTAGGAGCGGGCGCGCGCGCGCGACTGCAGCTGACGTCGATGTCGAGTTTACGTACATGATTGATGGACGTATAGCGGCGGCGTTGGCGGCGGCGAACGGCTGGTAGTGAGTTACTTTGAAATGAAAACATTTGTAATTAGTTCGGCCCGGCGAAGACTCGCAGCTCGTCCGCGGCCTGACGCTCGAGAATACTAATATTAAAACATCAATGTGGCTTAATTGAGAGACGAGGATGGCACGGATTATGCCTCGAATTATCGATTTGTCGTTCGAAACACTTTTCCACCTTTGGCAAGCCACCTGCTCGAATATTCATGAGCTTGGCGTGCGGATATCAAGATGGACTCTGTTTTATTTTAACTATCGGAATATTCTCATGAATTTTGAGCAACTTTAAAAGTCCTTTGCGAGAATGGGCGCACTAATACGTCGAGAATACGCGCAAAAAGCTAAGGCTGGCTGTGATGCATTAGCATTCGAGCAGGCTTCCCGGCGTTACGGCCTCATGAATATTACACGCGGAGTATTAACAATGGGCCGGGACGAGTCGCCCGAGCCCATCGCGACTGGAGCGCGCGCGAAAAACGCCGGGCAAATAATTGAGCGGCCGATCAAAGCCCCGCGGGCGTATCCCGCGCCCGAAGCGTCCGATCAAACGATTGATTAGCTCGCGAGCGAGAGAGTCGGCTGGGAAAAGTGGCCGCGCCGCCGCCTCGAATTGGATCGCGACACGATCGAGCCGGCCGACCTCTCGGACGCATCAAAAATACAACGGGCACTTGCGCCGCCGTCGCCAGCGCCGTTCCGCGCACTTTCACCGGCGCGAGTATGCAAACGCTACGGCAAATTACGCAAGGCGGCCCACACGGAAAAGCTCGCGCATTCCGAGGGACACCCGTTGCCCTCGCCAATCGCGCGAGGATGGCTTCGCTGATCGGAGATGAGTCGCTGTCCGAGCGACATTCGATTGTTGCCGAAACGATTTTTTTTTTTTTTTTTTTCAATAAAACTCGCAATAAACGGCATTTCAATATTCACGGCATCGACTCACCAGTTTATTAAAGACCTTCGATACTGCCACTCTCTAACCTGGTCTGGGCGACAGCATTCTTTCCGTTTCTATATGTAATAACACATGACAGAAATTTTAATGAAACCTCACGCACTGATAACGACTTTTTCTCTCTGTCTTCGTAAGTTTTCTGCGTCATTCCAATGTTAATTGAATTTTGGAAAAAAATATTAGCCTCTTGCGTTGGATTGGTGTTGAAATCGAGCGAAACGTGCAATTGAAAAAAAGGCACTCCTGATAAATTTATTCGTGTAATATCGTCAACCATATCGTTTGTAAAATACAAAACATCGAAGCTCGTAGGTCAAGGAATCCCGATATTCGCGCATATATTTTTTACCATTTTCCAACAGATTCGCAATATCGATACGAAGATATTGTGTTTACAAAATCATATTGGAGAAGACGATTTTGCAAACACAATATCAACAAGATGATTACAGCGCGGAGAAAAAAAAACACTGCTAGGATGCATAATAGAGGAACGGTATACTCATCGTCGACTTCCTAGGCTCAATTATTTCACTCTAGCGCAATTACTAGAAGATAATTCTTCGCGAGACGATGTAAATATTTTCCTCGACCTGTCTCCTTTTTTCGCACGTATTCCAACATTGCCGCCGCTTCTTTTTCCTTTTGAACGCCGCAAGAGATATCTGGCTGCGTGTGTCAGCTAAAGTTATTCATGCGATACGAGATGCGATGGTTTATATTGTCACACACGACACTACACACAGGCAGTATTATGCTCGATATTATTACGTTTATAAATATCATCATTTGAGTAAGTTTCGAAAACGAAAAGGTTCCTTTCCTTTTGATAAGTGCAAGTTTCTCCATTGTAATAATTGCATCCCATTAAGCTTTGCACTCGACGTTCAATTCTTCATCAACAAGTATATTCAAAGACGAAAGTACGCATCTAAATAACATATTAAAATCAATAACGACGTCTTGATGAAGTTACCAAAATAGCCTCGTGTATGTGCACTAAAGGAGAGCTACTTTTCCTTGTCAATCTTCTTAAATACAAGAGCATCCAAGACACATTTTGTTCTCACATTGAGACGCGTGAAAGTGCCTATGTTATCAACGTTCACTTTTTTCGTGTGCGAATCAATAGTATGCATGTCGCGCGCGCGCGCGTGTGTGTATTGAATAATATTTTATAACCTCTCGTTATGTCACTTTCACTCTCTCTTTTTCTCTATCCCACACACGCCAGCATGTTGCAAGCTCACGACTTTATTTCTTCCATTCTGTGACATAATAACGAGCGAGCGAGATGATGATTTTGAAAAGATCAAGGGTTGAGCGATAGAGTGAGATGCATTGGATGCATCAAGCGCGTTCGAGATAAAGTCGAAGATGAGAAATAGAACAGCACTGGTTCTCTCCATATGTTGAGAGAGAGAGAGAGAGAGAAAGAAAAAAGCACGTTTGATAGATTCCAAACTCCATCTAAGAGCGTATGCTATAGGCGATCATTCGACGCACTGGGATACTTCAATAACTTGGTGCAGCGAAAAGGACGGGGAAGATGAAGAAATCGACCAGTCGAGAGACACTCATTTCCATTTCAAAGACACTTTCTTCGCGCACGATCGATGAGCGATAATACAGCGTCCGATGGATTGCCGTAAGGGAAAAATTGTTACATGGTACTCACGTGCCAAGCTGTTCCTTGAGGACATATTTGTCCTCGATAGAGGCAAATCTGTCGTCCTTTTTGGGCCGTTTAGCCGGGTCGCGCCTGAACAGAGGCATTTCCTTTTTGTTGGTCACGGGATCGTTCTCTTCGTGCTCTTTTCCTTCTTCTCGCGCTCGATTATTCGATTCGGTCGCGCGCGGAACGAAAAAAAAAATAATAAACGACGAGGACGTAGCTACGCGCGCACACTTGGGCAACGACTGAAAGGCTCTTCGTACTTCGTGCCTCGGCCTCGGCAGCTACTGCTGCGCGGACGGCCGAGCGGAGCGCGACCGCGGCGACATCTCCTGGACTATCCAGGCTATCGCTCGTCTTCTAACCACTGCTCCGGCAGCTTCGTGCCCTTTTTTTCGCAGATACGTATAGAGGATGGCGTGGTGTATTGATTTGCGATGCACTCGAGAGGGGAATATCTCGCGACGAGCCGCGAGCGGCCTTTTGTGCGCAGTCCAGTGGCAAAAAGCGCCGATATCCGACGTCCTAATTGGCAATCGACGCGGCGGTCGTTGAACATTAAATTTTAATTAATTGCGAGCGTCCGACGACGACATTAAGAGTTTCGCCGATTAGGAACTAAACTAATGCGATTTGAACATCAATTTGTTCTCTCTGCGAGCGAACTCAATTTACTTGCCATTAATCACGACCACACGCATCGCTTTGTACGATGAACATCGCTATACGCGAGTTCCATTTCGAAGCTCTCGCTCAAGCGAAGAAGAAGCTAAATCATCGCACGCCTACTTGCGCGTAAAAACTGGCCGAGTTGGACAGGCTGCGAGACCGCATTCGTAAATCAACGCCCGAGAACTGGAGCCCCCCGTTGGCTGTCTTTCGAAAAATGACCCGCCGCGGTCACAAGTCCGCACGCGGCCGACGGACGAGTCGGCTTTTTTCTTTGTTTTTTTTTTTTCTTTCTCTTTCCACGTGCGCGGCTTGATCGATTAATTAACGCCGCGATCGGCTAATTAAGGAGCGCAGAGAAACACGCGCGCTAATTGCACCAGCGAGTTGCTCGGATTCTTTTCTTTCGCTCGCTGCCTCTTTTGCCGCGGCTCGAATGCCTAGCCGACGATGGGTCGACACTTGGCGCTGCACAGATTCGACGATCGCGCGCTCGCAATCGGCGGCTGGCGCCGTTCGTCCGGATTTTCCGCGCGCTGAAATTTCAACTTCGGCAAAATAAGGCGAAGGATCGCGAAAGCTCCCGAAAGGTAAAAGAAGAAGCGAATTCTCGCGAGCGACACCCGGACGACGCCAAGCTCCGAACAGCAAGCAAAGCGGGAAAATTGAAGAAGTCCGTCGCCGTCGGTGCACGCGCGATGCGCTCGTATCTCGCGCGAAACGCCGTTCCCTGAATAATTGGACAATGAGCGTCTGGGCGCGCAAAAAGGGAGAGGAAGGAAGCACACGCTCGACGGCAAATAATTCGCGAACGAGCGTTGCCGCAGAAGAGTCCGCGATTTCACGCCCGGAGCGGCAACAACGATAAATTTGCTCTCCGCGCGCTGGCAACAAAAAAATGCAGTCACGACCGCTTCGCGCTGTTGATGTGTATCGTATAGCTTCCAATTGCCAGATGCTCAGCATTTGTAGTCGTTGGCTTCGCTCGGCGATCTGTAGATGACAGCAGTGTGACGAGTGCAAAAACTCATCTAGCAGGTTTTGTCCTTTTTATCTTTTTCGCTTGACCGATATTTCTCAGAGCTTGGCTACGTAATTGGCATATGTGTATGTAGCGATGCGCTTCGATACGGACATTTTTTTTTAATCCGATGATTTTTTTGCAGGCGTCTTTGAGTGAACACCGGGAAAAACCGTGGTACTCGACTTTACTATATCACACAGTTACGTGGAATACACTTTAACTTCCAAGGTAAAAAGGCGAATTTACGAAATTATGGTAAACGATTCTGTATTATTCTGAAGTACTAGAAAAGTATAGTTACATCAACTACTTACAAGTTATTAAAATATAGTAAAATCACCAAACATTTCATTATCCTAACCGCATTTTTATTGCTTTTTACGCCTATAGATTTGTCTATGAAGGATAGCTGGAAAATTAATTGAACTTACATTTTTTTATAGTAACTGTTACTGTAAGGAAAATCCGAAAAAAAAGAAGTAAATAACCAAAAATTCATATTATTATATTTTAAAATCAAGTAAGCGTAATAACAATTATATATGTGCTATGACTGCCTTGTTAATTATTTATAAACTAGTACAATAAATTGATGAGAAATTAATTAAATTTTAAGTGCTTCAAAAGATGCCCGGTAAGTCGGACACCCTCCAAGAAAAGATATTAGATGAAAATAAATAATCTTTTTGTCATTTTTAGAGCAAGATAGACTAAAAATTAACAAATAAGATGTAAGTGAAAAATTATTTAAACAAAGAAATTAATATTTATTGGTAAATTAATTTGCAAAATTATTAAAAAATATAAATAAATGGAATAAATAAAAAGTTTATGCAAAAAAGGAATAAAACATTTTTACTTCACAAAACAATAAATAAATTAATTAACAAATTATTGTTAAAACAATAGTTTTTCTGATATTGGAAACCATATTGATTATTCAATGCTGGAACACAAATTATATTTCAAAATTACTTATGAAACTACTGAAAATTGAAGAAAAGTAATTATTTAAAAAAATTTCGATATTAGTGGTGTTCGTCTTGCCCGGTACAGGCAAAAAAACTTTTAACGTTATAAATGAAGTAAAAAAGAAGATAATCACAATTCGAGTCATCGGATGTGTTAAATATAAGTAAACACTTATAACCTTATAGTATTTTTTAAATGTTTAAACTATTAGGCTGAATACAAAATACCTTTGATACTTACCAAAAATCGTAAGCCTGGCGGCAAAAATGAACAATGTTGTTTAGACTCGACGTTATCACCGTGAGCACAACGGACGTATTGAAATTCCTATCACAATGATACAAAGAATATACCTGTACAATGCCATAATATTCGCTACAACTGATATATTTTTGATTGCATGGCAAAATAAATTTGAGTAATCTAGGAGAGAAATTCATTACGTAGTTTAGCGCAAATGACTCGCAAACTCATTTCAAAGTAGAAAATAATTTGGTATATGACAGTTCATAATAATTTACTACACAAGTCCGACCGAACTCGTCCGCGTCTACTTGACGCACGTACGTGACCCAACGAGCGCGCCACACTCGCAGCAATTAGCTAAAATCAATCGGGGTTTCTCGATGTCTCGTGCACCCGCTAAATTGAACGCACCGCGACAATGACCCCCCCAGTGTTTGCTCGCGATGCGTCAGTGTTCAATTTCAAGCCACAGCGACGTTGTACTTCGACGACGCGTCATTCAGCTTTTTTTTTTCGAAAAAAATGCACAGGAATGGATACGGTCTTTCGAAATTGTCCGTCGAGCAATAGTTTAGACAATTACGGTCGTCAGTCTTGTGTTCAAAGCAAATAACCATTTCCATATGCTTCCTCTGTGTCTACAATTCAGGAGCTTCCAAAAACAAAAAAAAAAGTAAAAGGAAAAACGAGAAGATAAAAGCGAAGATTTTTACTGCTTACCTGCACTTAAAGAGTAAAAAAAGACCAACGAAGTGTCGCATAGAACGGTAACAATTTGCCAAACGCTGTTGCAATAAAAAGAAAAATACAGTCATGAATTCCACTCGAGTTTCCTCGCACGCAGTCTATCATCGTGGCTCGCGTCGAGCGCTTCGTGACTTCTTTCGTGCGTTCGGATGACGATGAGAAAATCGATGCGACAAGTTTAGTGAAATGGCGAATTTTAAGGTAATATTATTTCGTCAAAGTGCTAATACTCAAATTGTAGAGGAATTTACTACTTAATGAGTGACGTATTACGTCTATTGTCAGTGTTAAACAAATTATTTGCCATCCTTTCAGTAATCGCGACTTTTATGATACTATACGCATACTTATCTCGGCAGCTTTATATTTTATGTTGAAGCATAAATATTACATTATTTTAAAAAAGTAGGAAAGTTTTCGGAAAATTCAGATTGTTTTGGTTTTGTAATAGAGTAAAAAAGGGATTACCTTATGAGCTTGAAAGAAAGAAACGGATGCGAAACTGGTGTTCAAAAAAAAAAAAAAATTAAATTGAATTTGCTCGGAAAAAATTAAAAATGTCTTTATATTCATACATAAATTTATCAGTAATCTTTTCTTCTTTTTTTTTTTTTTTAAAGGGAAGAGTGAATTTTATACACTTTCATACACGGCACGTAATGTACTCGTATTATCAATCTTCATTTCAATCAATATACAAACATATCTTCAACAACCGACAAGCTCGCAAGCAAAAAATAATGATAGCGCGAGTAACAAGTAGTTTAGGTACGAATTAAGCGCGACGCTGTCACACGCGATCGCATACAGGATCTTTCCGCTTTTTTCTATTTTGTTTGCTCCGACATCGCAATCCACACGCGACCTTCGAGCGAAGATTTAGATAATAATTTATATCGCTGACTTTAATCTCAATTTTTACGACTGTCACAGAATGCGTGGTTTTACGACGCTAACGAAACTAATTTTTTACGCTCTGTGTTTCCGTGCACGGATGAAACAATGCTGTGCGCAAAACGTCTCTATTTTTTTTTTCATTACGTAACCAACGGAGCCGCTGCGGGTCGCGAACGGAGCACAGAGCCGACAGTGGTCACCGATGGCTTCGTTCGAAATGCG
Organism: Phymastichus coffea; assembly: GCF_024137745.1. Taxonomy (NCBI): domain Eukaryota; kingdom Metazoa; phylum Arthropoda; class Insecta; order Hymenoptera; family Eulophidae; genus Phymastichus; species Phymastichus coffea. Next base: position 209,212 of record NW_026706870.1, read on the forward strand.
TGCGCGCCGAAAGCGCGGCTAAAAGCAGAAACAGAGGGGAGCGTCCGTACCGAGCACCTGCCGATAGGACACATGGCTATCTTTGGAAGCCGCGATAGTCCGACGCTTGCTGGCGCACAGTAAGGAAGCGGACGTTGAGGTCCCCTAAAAGCCGATTACGACACGAAGATATTCGCTCCACCAACCATGGCTAACCAACCGTGACGCGAGCAATCGAACAATTTCTAAACTGAAGCGGACTTTCATGCTCGGATGATGCGAATAATTTCGCTAATTATCAGACCTTCGACACTTATAACTCTGTGCTCGGTGAAGCTGTCTCGAGTGCACGGCGTTAAAGCCGTATTTGTCCCAGCGATGTAATAATTATACTCCGTAAAGTATGTCACGTGCAAGTCAGGCTTGGTCGCCGTGAGAACTGAAAGGAGAGAAAAAGAAAAACGAGTTGCATTGTTTTCGTTACGTTCGATTGTTCGCCGAAGCGTCTCCCTGTACGGTTCCGAGGGATTCCAGCGAGGCCGTAATCAGGACCACAACTCTTACAGGCAGGGCAGAGCAATCGCGGTTTCGCCGCCGACGACGACGTCGAACTACGGGACATAGCGATCGACGAACCGAGTTCTCAAGGGGTAAGCAACGCAGGCTTTTGTTGGCGAGCGGGCGTCGAATGAAAAGCCGCGCCAATCTGTCGCAGCCGCCGGCGAAATTCAGCAAGGATGACCGGCAGCGATGGTCGAGCGGCATGGAATTCTTGATGTCCTGCATCGCCATGTCGGTTGGCCTCGGCAACGTGTGGCGCTTCCCGTTCACGGCGTACGAGAACGGCGGCGGCGCTTTCCTCGTCCCTTACCTCGTGGTGCTGTTCCTCGTGGGCAAGCCGTGCTACTACATGGAGACGATCGTCGGCCAGTTCGGCGGCCGCTCGTGCGTGAAGCTGTGGTCGTGCGCGCCGATACTGAGGGGCGTCGGCTGGGCGCAAATGTTCTCGATGATCGCCGTGGCCACCTACTACTGCTCCCTCATGTCGCTCACCCTCAGATATCTGCTGGACAGCTTTCGCGCGGACCTGCCGTGGGCCAAGTGTCTCGACGAGTGGGCGGACGTGTGCGTGGACTCCACGCGCAGCCCCGGCAACGGCAGCAATTCCACGTCGCGGAAGAGCCCGGCCGAGTTGTATTTCACGTGAGTGTGCGCCCGTGAAAGCTGGCGGCCGTCGGTTCGCCACGTTAACGCCGAGCATACCTCGCAGCCGCGCAGTCCTGAGGGAGAAAGCGAACATCGACGAGGGCATCGGCGCGCCCGACTGGCACCTGACTCTCTGCCTGCTGGCCGCGTGGCTGTGCATACTAGCAGTACTGGCTCGTGGGCTGAGCTCCAGCGGCAAAGCATCCTACTTCCTCGCTCTCTTCCCTTACGTCGTGATGATCGGCTTGCTCGTGCGCGCCATGAGCTTGGACGGCGCGATCAACGGCATCCTGTTTTTCGTTCGACCCGACTGGTCGAAGCTCGCGTACGCCGAGGTTTGGTACGCGGCTGTCACGCAGTGCTTCTTCTCGCTGTGCATATGTTTCGGCGGACTTGTCACTTACGCGTCTTACAATGACTTCCGACACAACATCTATCGGTGAGCGTGTGCCACGGGCACAAAGCGATGAGATTTTTTAATAGAAAAACAAACTCCCGCTGCGTGTGTGTCCGCAGTGATGTGCTAGTGGTGACGTCGCTCGACACACTGACAAGCTTGATGGCTGGACTGACCATTTTTGGGATTCTGGGCAATTTGGCGCACGAATTGGGCACCGACGACATCGCCAACGTCGTTCGCGGGGGCTCGGGCTTGGCATTCATTTCTTACCCCGATGCTATTGCTAAATTCACTTGGATGCCACAGGTGAGGCCGGAAAGAATGGAAAAGGCGAAATGTTTAAAAATGAGTATTTTCTTTTTCGCTGCAGTTGTTTGCCGTGCTGTTCTTTCTGATGCTCTACATACTCGGCATAGGAAGCGGGATAGCCTTAGCCGGCGGTATAATCAGCATTATCAACGACCAGTTTCCCAGTTTGAAGCACTGTCACATTGCAATCGCCACGACGCTTATCGGCTTTGCTGTCGGCACGGTTTATTGCACACCGGTACAGTCTGTCTGTCTGTCTGTCTGTCTGTCTGTCTGTCTGTCTGTCTGTCTGTCTGTCTGTCTGTCTGTCTGTCTCTCTCTCTCTCTCTCTCTCTCTCTCTCTCTCTCTCTTTCTCATTCTTTATTTTTTCGTTCGGTAACACAATCAAACAATTTCCTGCTGTTTCTAGGCGAGCAATTCCATGAAATTAAGCCATCATTCGCAGCGCTTCGTGCGACCTTCATATCGCGAGCATTCATTCTCGATTTTATCATTTTATGGGATATTGAGAACCTGGGATTATCTAGACGGCACAGTTATCGCATCTTTTTTGCGTATGGTAGTTCTAAAATCAATCAGGAACAATGCAAAATGTTAACATATTAATGCAACTTCCTATTCCAATCTACCAGACCTATATATGTTAGAAACTGCATTTTATATTACTTTCTGACGAAAATTTCGATTTTTAGGTAGCTTTGAAAAATCTGCCAAGTTGTGCAAGGATCGCGAAGAAAATAAAGCACAAAATTGCTTCTATCGTATTTTAACTTCCAGAATCCACATTTGAATCAAGATTAACGATTGTTGTTTAAGTTGTTCTTTTCTATTAAATTTCAGTATAATTGTTAAAATAATTACGTTTATATTATTACTGGTGTCAGCAATATTAAAAACAAGACAGCTGTCACAAGAGGGTGGGGTCATGACCGACCTGATTATTTTCGAGTGGGCGCTTTCCACTAATTGATCAAATTTAAAAATTATATGCATGCGTCATGAGAACTCGGCAAAAAATAGCTGTTTGAACAACTGAAAAAACCTGCGTCGAATTTTGGTACTTTGTTCATGGAATTTGTAATATATTCGCAACCAATCACGTCAATTAAGAATCATAGTATAACAATTGAAAGCTACCCAACGAATATATACGCAATATCGGAAGTCCATTTGGAGAACTCAATTTGCGTTGAAGATTGGCGCATAAAGTGAAGCTTTCGCGCGAGGAGTTGCGTTTAATTGGCAATCTACATCGTATACGAAAACGTCATGAGCGGGCTAAAGCGATCGATTGTTCGCGGCAAGTGGTGTACATGGCCGTCGGCGAGACCTCATTGCCCAAATTAATTTAATAACAGGGCGGTCAATTCATCCTGGGCCTGGTGGATTACTACGCCGCGTCGTTCGTGGTGTTCGTGCTGGCGAGTCTCGAGGTTACCGGGCTGTTCTGGCTTTACGGCTTGGAAAACTTCCTGGACGACGCGGAATTCATGCTCGGACAGCGTCCGACGCTGTACTGGCGCGCTTGTTGGGCGCTCGTCACCCCAATCTTCCTCATTACCATCTTCGTCTACACCGTCGCTAATCTCACGCCGCTCACTTACGCTGGCATCGAATATCCACCGACTGCGCATGGTACGCTCTCTGGTTGATTTTTCTCTTCGATATCGCAGGTGCGCTAATTGTGTTGATGTGTAGCGGTTGGCTGGATGCTTCTTGCGTTTGGAGTGGCGCAGTTACCGTTTTGGTGCTGCTACACCGTGTGGTCGAACAGGAAATTTGGTTTTCCGGAGGTAATGTTAAATTTTTTATTTTTATACTTTTGCACGTTGCAAAATTTATCGAACCGCGTATTTTTGTTTCAGATGCTGTTAGAGTCATTGAAGCCGAGCGACGATTGGGGACCAGCGAACGAGACGAACTTCGTAGCTTGGCGACGATTCAAAGAGTCGCGAAAATTGACACGCGACAAGCGCACTGCCACGAGATTCAAACAGTTTGTCTACGTTCTCTTTGGTTGCGAGGCTAAGCTCGACTGAGAGAGATATTTGATGATACATTTTGTACCAAAAATGCTTTTTAATAGCTAAGCAATAATTACTGACGTTGTTAGTCGGTCGTCTCGTGTCCCTCATCCTCTTCTTCTCCGTCGTCCGATTGTGGCGTCTGCTAAGAATATTATTTAAAAAATTTTTGCGATTACCTTAGAGTTTGGTAACATTACCGAAACGCAAATTGGTTGAGGATATTTGGCACGTTCCTCGAGAAGTTCCGCCTCGAATTCTTTTCTGCGTCGCTCGCGCTCGTCACACTCCTTTATCGAACAATTATTTTACGCACAATCGAATTAAAATTAACGTTGAACGTAATTGCATTCGGCGTAATAATCACTCTGTAGTGGAGAAGCCACTGGCCGAGATACGCGATCGGTTCGCGCGGCCGCTTAACGACGATTTCGCTCAACGCCATCGGCAAAATTCTGCCAAAGTGCGCTCGCAAATAATCGCTCTCCACGTTCGCTTTCGTTGTCTCCTCGCTGTCCGACGAACCTACCCAAGGAACTGAATATTCGTTCGCTCGCGCTTCCAATTTACAAGATACTTACAGTGGCAAGAGTTTTTCGATTCTTTGAGAGTTTTGCAAATGTTGACAATGTCTTCGTAAGAGAATCCTTTGCATTCTAATTTCCTGTTGGCAAAATTGTTGTTGCTTATGTTAAGGATCTCGTGAACGTTTGCATGGCAATGGACTTTCTCCAGTGACAAATAAAAACGACGAGAGCTGATCAATTCATCTCGATTGACGAGAAAGCAATCAATACGGTCAACTTCCGAAAAGTTGCCAGGACTAAAATGTTCTGGAGCTCGTGCGAAAAGAGCAGCTGTCGCGTGAATATCCGTATAACCTGACAACGTCATCGGTGATACCCTTCTCCACGATTTCTTCAACAAAGTCAGTTGGCAGGTTGCGCGAGAGTAAAAATCGTCTTGTTGCTTCCGTCATCCTGGCTGCATTCACACGCGCACCTTTCGATAAATTTCGTATCTTCAAGCGATTAACTTAGGTGGCCCGATTTATTTCAATGTCTGTCAGGTTATCCAAACTTTTGCACGAGTTTGATTTGTACGCTTTTGTTTCGAATTCGCATATTTACAAAGAGAGAGAATCATTTCTTTATTTTTTAAATCCATTTGTTGTTGCGAACTAACATTCCAATGTGAGCTTTGATATTAAAATTAATGAAAGCTCAATGCTAATGCAAGCACGCTTCAATTTCACGATTAATAAAAGTTCATTATAAAGCGACCCATTTAAATGAAAATAGTACATTACGATACAAGTACTGTATTTTTTTATATGACGTGTGGAAAGTGCGATTTTCAACGCACGTTTATTGCCGAGCGTGTGGGAAAAACGCACTTTGCGCAAGGAGTGTCGAAAAAAAATTAAAATCAATTCAATTTATGAATGCTGGGTATCTGAGTTTCTTTTCTGTTCGATTACGTTAAGCAGAAATTTATGATTGCGAGTTAAATTTATTTGCTCAAGAAGACTTTAAAAATGAAGCCAATTGTCCAGGGATCACGTGAAGAAATAAAGAAATCTAAGTGAGATAAGGTTAATTTAAGATTCGGATGATTGCTACATAAGATTTAAATGATAGAAAAACGAAAAGAATTGAAGTGACGCGGGGGTGTGAGTGCACCGTATACAGTGTAGAAACCGGGCGGAGTCAATGAACGTAATCAAGTGTTTCTTACGTATTTTGACCCGCTAAATTTAAAATTTTGAGGCGGAATATCGCTCGAGTGGTCAATTAATTATTATTAACAAATTTAAAACGAATTTATGTTGAATTTAGGTTTTTCGATAAATAAACATTTTCTTCGTACGCTTTAGCGTGTTTTAAACAAAGAAAAATGTCATTTTCGTACGGCAGTGATGCCTTTCCGACACCACTGATGGCACTTACGAGAGCACCTCCATTACTATTGAGGATTGAGACTCCGATTTTTTTTAAGAAAAAAAAAATTGTTAATCTTAAGTAATAACCATGCACAAAAGAAATTTCATTTCGTGATATGTATAAATATTGTACAACAAGAATTCAGATTTATTCCATAATATAAAGAACGTTATAATTTACTAAATATAATATTTAGTCAACATAAACAATTCTCTTAGGTCTTTATTCATTCCCTTGAAATGACACATTATTATGGTATTTATTTTGATGAGTGTTTTCTTTCATACAGTTGCAAAATGAACAACGAGGTATTTATTGTGAAAGACATATTTCTCGGTTATTTCCGGTGCTTGTGAGTTTCTTTTCCTTTGTTTTCTTATGACTAAGTATGAACACTTGTAAATTAACTAAATCGTCCATTGGGTTTCACCTAATATTATAATTTACGTGATAGAACAGAACGATTGCGCAGACCGCGTAAGGCCAGTCGATTCGGAACGTATACGAATGATTTAGCTTGCTTGTTATAAACAAGTTCAAACAAGAGTCCCCCGTGAGCGCAAAATTTTTAATTCAAACATAACATTTTCATTATTCATAAAGTACTGAATTTCTCAAACGAAGATATCGAATCAAGTTTTTAAGCGTACAGAAAATCGTACTAATGCATGAACATTAGCCGCAATAATAATGGCGGCTAATGTTCATACATTGTACATACTGTTGCGCCGTAAGCGGTCTCGAAAATGCATCATTGTTCAAAGCATTACACCAATGAATTCTTTGTAAAACCATATCAAAGTTTTTTAAAATAAAATTATATATCCAAACGAATTGAAAAGTGTAATTAGGTTGTATAATGGCTTTATACTACCAAATTCAACTTTGACGAAGAAATGTTTCACGGGTTTTCTTCATAATTTTTCCCGTAGAGTTGATGGTCAAACTCAGATTTTGTAAATAACAACTTTTATCATAATTTGTTTAAATAATTTTTCATAAACAATCGCAAGTGACAACGGAAAAAATGCGTGCATTTTTTTCCACTTACCAGTAATTGGCATAGTTGGTTTGATACTATCTGGCCCAGTATCAGTCTGGGGCTTAATGGATTGACATTTGTAAATAACCACTCGGATGATAATCCACTTAAAAGTTACGAACTCAGCGAATACACAATCGAGAACACTTGATTTCGTTCATTCGAATTGAAAAAATCACGAGAACCTATCTGACTCCTAGACAATAGGGACAGTCGGGAATCTCTGACGGTAGCTTCAGTTGCTGCATCGGTCTTCCTTGAAGATGATCAAAATGACAACTGCGCGCGCCGAAGTACTTGAGCTGCAGAATGAATTTTGATGCCAATTTACTGCGAGTATATCGATAAAACAATCAAGATTTTACTTTAATTAAATAATCTTTCATTAAAAACAAAAACTTCAACACATGCCTTTAAGAATGTAAAGCTCGGCGTGATTCTAACACGTTTCGTGGTATGGGTGCGATCACTCATATCATTATATTAATCCGTGAAATACTCGATCTTAGGCTGACATCTCGAGTGCTTTGTAAATTGTGGAACGTGCTTTCTTTTATTGGTAATATATATCAAAACGTTACACAATCTACCTTTGGTCGTAAGCGAATTGCTATAATGCATATGGTTTGTCCAAATTCAGTGTAAAATCAACTATTCTGAAAAATGGCAATCTTAAATTTGAATTGTTCTGCACAAAAACAACGTCATAAACACATTGATCAACTTTTGTAATGCATAAAATCAATCACTGTCCATTATTGGAAAGAAAGTCGGTTCCCTTGTAGCACCACTGCATAGTCGTCAAACAAAGCATGTTTATCTAAGCACGCGGTCGTTAATTTTCCAAATCCGAACTTAATCACACAACAAAGTAAAAAGTCACGTGACGTTCATTAAAAGAAAAGTTGTGAGTTGCAGTAATCAAAGAAGAATTCAAGTGCCTTCACGGCAACGTAATGTAGAATCAGTGCGTTATCTTTATTGCCAACGACTTCAGTTCGTCGGTAACTAAAGTGAAAAGAGAGAGAACCGTGTCTGATCCATTCTCTGCTCGAATGCAGAGTTTGTCAGTCGCGTTGACGTCTTTATTCCGGAAAACACTTTGAACACATAAGGAATCTACCATGACTGAGGCTGTGAGTTTTCAGATTGAGTGTTGACACTATCTGCATAAGTGCGAGGCCTTCGGCAAATTTATTCATTTTTTTTATTTTCTTTCTTTGAAAATCATTTTTAAAAACACTGCCGGCGCGTGTGTAATTGGACGAAGTGTTGGAAAGTTAGTGGAATCTTTTTGTTCAACGTGGTTACTTCCATCGAAATATGCTATTCTAGTTGAAGAATGTTTATGTACGCGTATGATAATTTAAACAAAATTAAGGAATGCAAGGAAAGAGAAACATGACTTGAGAAAATTCCTTAAACTCGTTTGCAGATTATCAGTGGAAAATTTCTTTGGTCTCAACGTGTATTGATTTTAGGGAATCACGAATCATCGAAATAAAGGACCGTATGGTTCCATATTTAACAAAAAATTAACATAATTATCTTATCGAGGGGTGAGCACGGATTTTGAACACACAGAAAGAGCAAATTAAATTTGAAAATTGAAACACAGCCTATTTGCGGATTGTCAATAAACCTTTATTTGCCTTAGCGACGTTTTAGCATTATTCCTGTCGATATATGGTATTTTCGATATATCTTGAATCGTGATAAGAAACTATACGCGAAAAAAAAAAAAACACCTGACAAAACTATATGTTTTCTAATAAAATTTTAATCCGAGATAAGTCATAAATATACCGAAGATTATCATGAAGTAACTCACTCTTCGTTTAATATAGTCATAATTATATAAGTAATTTTGTTAATTAATTGATAAAAACATGCAATCCGCGTCAAGATGAAACAAAGAGAAAGAAATTTGCACCTGTCATCGAAAATACAATGCATAACCCGACTGTAATTAAAAGTGATTCCTGATTTTTATCGAGAGAGAAAGAGAGAGAGAGAGAGAGAGAGAGAGAGAGAGAGAGAGAGAGAGAGAGAGAGAGGAAAAATGTGTATTTAAAGTCATAAACCGTTATCAAGGTTATTGAACGACTTTCGCATAGGCAATTTATATATCTAATCAGGTGTCGGAAAATACGTACTTAGCGTTAAAAAATCGAACGAGCGCAATATAGAAATTGAATTGTGTGCTTAGCAAAAAAAAAAATATTTGTTTTTGTATACTTTCAAGGTAATGAAGAGCAATGGACTGACGAACAAAGGTTTTGTTCACGACGAAATTTACGTCGATCAGAAACCAGCCAATGACGAAAAAGCGGTAATTAATTTTATCTATTTATTGTAACGAAAAGTCATCTCACTCCACAAAAATAAATAAATAAATAAATAGATTGATGTAATTGATCTGATTGTGTATACACCGTTGCAATTTTAGAGTCTTTTCCTTAAAATTATCTTACGATACATATCGAATTATCGATGTAAAAAAAAAAGTATTTGAAACGAAATCTTAAGAGTATAGATAGCTTTGAAACGAATCTATGTCGTGTGTCAATCAATGCAATTCAATTATAGAGGCACACAATTATAACGCGTAGCCTTTTTAAGATGCAATATTATTCTTATTTTGTGTGAAAAATGCAGCCGAGAGAAGAAAAGGAACGCGCACAATGGGGCAACGATCGAGAATTTTTGTTATCCTGCATCGCCATGTCGATTGGTTTGGGCAATGTCTGGCGATTCCCATTCACGGCCTACGAGAACGGCGGTGGCGCATTTCTCATACCTTACATCTTCATCTTAACCGTGGTCGGCCGGCCGTTCTATCTCCTCGAAATGATATTAGGACAGTTTAGCAGCAAATCGACTATCAAGGTCTGGGATATGGTACCGGCTTTTCGAGGTGAGTATGTTCGAGCTTCTTTCGGCGTAATTTCATCTTTTTCTTTTTTTTTTTTCAAATTTGTTGTACCTTTCAAAAGAGTTTTTTAAAGGAAGCACTCGTTATTTTCGGGTTGCGGTGTACCCCGTTAAAAAAATGTATGTTCCCATTGGAAGAATTTCTTAAATTAATGTAAACCCATTCTTTGTACAGGTATTGGATTTGCTCAATTCTTGGTGCTCGTAGCATTGGCATCGTACTATTGCTCTCTCATGGCATTGACTATGTTCTACCTCGCAATGAGTTTTCAATCGGAATTACCGTGGTCGAAATGTTGGCCGGAATGGGGAGATATTTGCTTCGACTCAACTAATCGCAATGGATCAAAGAGCAGCAGCGGCAACGTCACGATGAAAAGCTCGGCCGAGCTTTATTTCTAGTGAGTTTGCAACAGAGAAAAGTCCCGCGCGCAATTATCATGCTAAACGCCGGCTTGACACATTGACCCACTAATCGTCGTGTTTTTCCTACGCACGATTCGTCACCAACTTTTCCGTGTCGTTTTCTCTCGACACAGCAAAGAGGTGTTGCGCGAGAAGGCCGACATCAACGACGGCTTAGGTTTACCCGACTGGCGATTGACCATATGCTTGGCAGCCAGTTGGTTGGTGGTGTTGCTCGTGGTGGTACGCGGCGTGAAAAGTTCCGGCAAGGCAGCTTATTTCCTGGCGATATTTCCGTACACGGTGATGTTTGGTTTGCTGGTGAGGTCTGTTACGTTGGAAGGCGCCACCAACGGGATACTCTACTTTATCACGCCGAATTGGCAGAAATTGTGGGAACCCAAGGTTTGGTACAACGCCGTGTCGCAGTGTTTCTTCTCGTTGACCGTTTGTTTCGGCGCCATCGCCATGTTCTCCTCGCACAACAAATTCAATCATAACGTTTACAGGTCAGTCGATTTATCGCGCGTTGATTATGTCGCTCGCTCAATCTTCTCCTATTGATCGGTTGCATATGGACGCGCGAGTGGTGCGCACAACGAAGCGTCAGAAGCGAGCGATCCGTGACTGTCTTTGTTTTTCGCTTCGCAGGGATGCTCAAATAGTGACCACGCTGGATATCTTCACGAGCCTCCTGGCGGGCTGCACGATCTTCGGTATACTCGGCAACCTGGCACACGAGCTTGGTACCAACGACATATCCGGTGTTGTGAGAGGCGGTACAGGCTTGGCCTTCATCTCCTATCCCGATGCCATTGCGAAGTTCAGCTGGATGCCACAATTCTTCGCCGTCATCTTCTTCGTCATGATGTTCGTGCTTGGCATTGGCAGTCAAACTGCGCTTGCATCCAGTGTCATTTCGATCGTTCACGATTACTTTCCAAAATGGAAGCTCTGGTCTATTGCTTGTGGCGTTGTGTTCCTTGAATTCTGCGTTGGACTCATTTACGTAACTCCGGTAGGTTACTCACTTCTTTCATACTGCATCAAGATAATGGCAATCTCATTACACTTTAATCGTTCAGCGTAAATGTTATCTACTTCATCCAATGACGCGCTGAATTATACAACTGGTCTTAAACATATTTTTACATAATCAGATCTTGCAAACGATTGATAAGTTACGTGAAGATCTTTCAACCCCTTTAATTTTGCAGGGTGGTCAATTCATGGTAACGTTTGTCGACTACTACGCCACCTCCTTCATCGCCTTTGTACCTGCTATATTCGAGCTTGTGGCCGTATTTTACGCCTACGGTAGCAAGCACTTTCTCGACGACGTCGAATTTATGCTGAAACGACGGCTTTGCTTTTTCTGGACGTTCTGCTGGCGATTTATCACCCTCGCTATCATCACCGTTATTTTCGTTTACAGTATTATCAGCGTCAAGAAGCTCACTTACAACGGAGTTGATTACCCGGAAATCGCTTACGGTTGATATCTTATTTTCCTCTTTTGCCAAATTTTATCACGTGACAATTTTGAACTGATTATTGTTGTTTCACCAGTGATCGGATGGATACTATTCTCCGTCGCACTGTTACAGATTCCAATCTGGATGTTGGTGGCTTTTTTGAAAAAAAGAAAGTGCCTATTCCGCGAGGTTCGATCGAAATTTCTATTTCATGTCAAACTCAACTCATAAGTGTACTTATATTGGGATTTGTAATTTTTATTTTGGCGCAGGTTTTCAGGCGTATGTTCGACCCGTCCAAACATTGGGGTCCAAAAAATCTGGAAACGAGAAAACAGTGGCTCGAGTTTAAAAATGGGAGAAATTGATTGTAAATTTGTACATAAATGTAAAAATGTGAATGAATATATAAAATTATAATTATATGTATATTGGACGACAATCGATATTTTTTTATAAAGTACTATTTGTATACGTCAATGATGTTTTTTATAACTAATTTAGGTACTTACAATTTACAGGATGTGTATATATTAATAAAACTTACTATTTTTTGACATTAAATAAATAAATTTTATGTTCTTCATTGAATCACCTTGCTATTTTCAAATAAATACAAGTATGTTTGTACATACATATTTGCAATAATTTTAACGTTTCGTAGAAAAAATCTATTTATTTATAAGTATTTTTTTTAAATCCGCACGATCCATTGAAATGATAAATCCGAGTATCAAAATGATCTTAAAATCTTTGAGCTTACATCATCGTAACATTACACGAATTGGCGAGACATGTGGCGGCATCATTCTCCATGGACGGTATGCGTACATAAGTATATGTAAGTGGTAGTGCTGGTGGATAGTTGGTGTTCTTACCGGAATCGATGGGCAAGGAAAGTTTTCTAGACATATTCAGTCACACGTGTATTCTTCTAAATGTTTGCCCGACGTATTCTGAGAGTTCGTATCGTTTTAGTTCCCCTGCAGTCCTTCATTTTTACCACCAGGTGAACATTAAATATTTTATTTTTTCTATATCTATAACATAACCTTATTTAACCTGACACACGCGTGATGTCTCCTATAATAGTAATCTTTTTTTAAATTCTATTATGTAATATTTATTATTTAATATTTAATTGAGAAGTGCGGAACTAAGCTAACCAAAACAGCAACTTTCGAAATATTAGTTCAAAAAGAATTGAATGAAATGCAAGACTTAAGACTAAATATCTCGAAAATAGTAAGAACGAATATCAATCAGATCATTATATAATTTGTATCATTTTTTCACATAATGTGTGGTATGTTGCTCACATTTTTTGGAGCATAATTATCAGATCTCTCTTTTTGTATCATTACACGCCATACACACGCAGCGCCGTGAGCGCCGTTATAGAGTACTTAAGCACTGACACATACAGTTAGTGTATATACGTACGTATTATATACGCTCTACACTCGTGGCAGGTAGCGAGCAGTAGGCGAGCAGTCCCGAGCGAGGCATTTGTCAATAATACCGTTCGCGCCTTGTTTCCTTCAGGTTTCCTTTTTTCGCGATCCAGCTGACTCGCGCGTGCGTGAGAAACATTACTTTAACTTTACACGGCTCAATGTTTTTATCCTTAAAACAGTGCACGTTTTAAAAGCAAGATACCTTATTGTTTGGTCTGTGCTCTACTTTTTTCCTTTTAAATCGTTTAACACCTGTCCGAGTTTTTATAACGTTGTGTGCGAATATTATGTCTGGTTTACATAATATGATGCTTGAATTATAAAAAAATATAATTAATAATAAGTTATGATTATTTCATGAAAGTTTTTTAAAAGACAATACAAACTTTGAAGACTAACAATGTCATTGTTGCACCAAAGTACTGACCCTTCAAAGCGTGATGACTGTACAACTGTGTAAGAATTTGATTACAGTGTTTCATTGCCTATATTGGTACAAAAATCTGATTCATTCATGTAATGAGAAAAAAATACTTCCTACCTCTTCACTGCACACTCAATCTTTTGTTCCTGATTGCCTTATGCTTTGTTGATTTTGCCAGACTGTCAGTCTAGTACTTATTCTTCCACCAAATAGAACAGTCTTTTTTACAGTTAATATAATTGTTTGCAGAAATAAATCAACAGATATGGTTGCCTCAGCAGTTAAGCATCAACCAAAGGAGCCAATACGATTCAATAATATTATCAAATCATACAATGACAAAAGAAATTACAGAGGATTAATTCTTCACAACAAATTAAAAGTGCTACTGATAAGTGATCCAACTACAGATAAGAGTGCTGCTTCTCTAGATGTTAATGTTGGTATGTTTACGAATATAATTTTAATATCAGAAAGTATTAATCTATCCTGCAGCCTGAATTCACATATGCCCTTTACATTTAGGTTACTTAAGTGATCCAAAGGAGTTGCCAGGCTTAGCTCATTTTTGTGAACATATGCTGTTTCTTGGTACAAATAAATATCCAGAAACAAACGATTATAATTCGTATTTATCTCAAAATGGAGGTGCTGGTAATGCTGCGACATATCTCGATCACACAAATTACTATTTTGATGTTAATCCTGATAGTTTGGAAGGTGCACTAGATCGGTTTTCACAATTCTTCATATGTCCTCTGTTCACGGAATCAGTGACAGACAAAGAAATCAATGCTGTTCATTCAGAGCATGAAAAAAATTTGCCAAATGATATTTGGCGACTCGATCAGCTAGATAAATCTTCAGCAGATCCAAATCATCCGTACTCTAAATTTGGAACAGGCAGTAAAGAGACACTAGTTATTATTCCTAAAGAAAAAAATATAAATGTTAGAGAAGAGTTATTTAATTTTTATAATACCTGGTATTCAGCAAATATCATGTCACTAAGTGTCCTTGGCAAAGGTAAATTGTACATTGTACATTTTTATACTTCATGTGTCGAAAATTCATTTTTAATATTTAATTTTCAGAAAATTTGGATGAACTAGAAAAAATGATTGTGCAAATGTTCTCTGACATAGAAAATAAGAATGTAGAAGCTCCAAAATGGACTGAACATCCATTCATGGAAGAGCATTTTAAAATGAAATGGTCTATAGTACCTGTGAAAGATCTAAGAAATCTCAATATTACTTTTCCCATTCCAGATCTTCAAGAGCACTTCCGAGCGGCGGTAATTGATCTATTTTTTTTATCTTTTAATTTTTTCACTGAAAGTAAGATAAATTACTTACGATGCTAAATTATTACAGCCCGTGTACTATTGGTCGCACTTATTAGGTCACGAGGGAAAAGGTTCATTACTGTCGGAATTAAAGAAGAAGGGGTGGTGTAATTCGTTGATGACAGGCAAAAAATCATCCGCTCGCGGATTTGATTTTTATAGTATAAACGTAGATTTGACCGAAGAAGGACTTTTGCACGTTGATGATATCATCACGATGACTTTTCAGTATATCAACATGCTCAAGAGGGAAGGACCTGTTCAATGGATTTTCAAAGTAATTATTTTATTAATTTCAAACAAATTATGTGCTTAGAATGTCACCAATAAAAGGATACATTATATTATTAAAATTAATTTTTCATATTATAAAAGTACAATATAATGTCTTCTAATTAACATTTTATAATTCAATAATAACGTAACATTTTGACTAAAAACCTAATTAATTATAATTTTTTCTTTTCCATGATTTCAGGAATACAGTAACATAGCAACAATGAACTTCAGGTTTCGCGAGAAATCCTCGCCAAGTAATTACGTCGATTCGACCGTGCAATCTCTTCAACAGTATCCCATCGAAGAAGTTCTTAGCGCACCACGTCTGGTTAGCGAATGGAGACCCGATTTAATAAACGACGTGATGACTTATCTTAAGCCTGAAAACATCAGAGTACATGTACTTGCAAAAGCTTTTGAAAATGAAGCAGATAGTGTTGAACCTTGGTACGGGACAAAATATAAGAAAGAAAAAATACCCGACGAATTGATAGCTCGGTGGAGTAATGCTGGTGAGAATGATGCTTTCCATCTACCCGAGAAAAATGAGTTCATTCCAAGCAAGTTTGATATTAAACCACATGACAAGGTGGATAAATTCCCTGTGATTATCGAAGACAATCCACTCTTCAGAGTCTGGTTTAAGCAAGACGACGAGTTTCTTTATCCCAAAGCTTCAATGACCTTTGATTTTGTTAGGTAAGTTGTCTTGTAATCAAGTAATTAACATGAATGTAGCTAATAAATACTTTTTTACAGCCCTTTAGCGTATATAGATCCAATGAGTAGTAATATGACATACATGTTCGCTCAATTATTTAAAGACTCGTTGAACGAGTATGCTTACAATGCGGATTTAGCTGGACTCAAGTGGGAATTGAATAACAGTAAATATGGTTTGAGCGTTAGTTGAACAACAATTTGTACTTTTTTAAATTATTGTTGAATTGGAAGTAATATTTCTAATGGTTTATAGTTGCTCATAGGAGGCTACGATCATAAATTGGATGTATTGCTGGAAAAAATTTTGGATAGAATGATGAACTTCACTGTTAACGAAAAAAGATTTGATATTCTGAAAGAGAATGTGAGTACAATGTTTTAATCAAGTGATTAAGAATTGAATAAAAATATACAATATAATTTTTTATTTGTAGTATATCCGAGGCTTAAAAAATTTTGAAGCAGAACAACCGTATCAGCACGCAGCTTACTACCTCGCAGTGCTTTTATCAGAGCAAGTATGGATAAAAAACGAGCTCTTGAATGCCTGCTCAAGTAAGTAAAAATGCAACATTCATTAAAAATGTTGTATAACAAAGTATTTATATTGTTATTTTAGTGTTAACGGCGGAAAGAGTACAGCAATTTATTCCAATGCTCATGAGTAAAATGCACATCGAGTGTTTGATCCACGGTAATATAACCAAATCTGAAGCTTTGAAAACTATAAAAATGGTTGAGTCTAAGCTTACCTCGTCTGTCAAAGATTTGACTCCTTTGTTGCCGAGACAATTAGTCTTGTATCGAGAGCTCGAACTGCCAAATGGTAATTTTTTTTTCATTTACGGTATGACTTAGAGGATTAATTCAAACGTAATTTTTCAGGTTGCCACTTTTTGTACGAAGTCGAGAATAAGCACCACAAAAGTTCCTGCACACAAATTTACTACCAGACGGGAATGCAATCGACAGAGAGTAATGTGTTGCTAGAACTGTTTACGCAAATCATTTCTGAACCCTGTTATAATATTCTACGTACCAAGGAGCAACTTGGTTATATTGTCTTTAGCGGTGTTCGTAGACAGAATAGTGTTCAAGGACTACGTGTTATCGTACAGAGTAATAAACATCCGCAATATGTCGAGGAGAGAATCAATGCTTTCATGGAGTCAATGCAGGTGCGAAAATTTGTTTGATTTGTCGACTGAACCGCTGACAATGAAATCATAGTGTTGTTATAAAATATTTCACTTTTTTAGGAGTATATTGAGAATATGAGCGAGGAAGACTTCAATATGCACAAAGAATCATTGGCAACGCATCGGCTTGAGAAACCAAAAATGATGAGAGCACAGTCGGCAATTTATTGGGCTGAAATTGCTAACCAGCAATATAACTTTGATCGAGCTAATATTGAAGTAGCCCATATGCGAACGATTACAAAGCAACAAATACTTGATTTCTTCAAGGTAGATAATTATTAATATTAGAATTTACATGTATTAATGAAATTAAAAAAGAATATGGAATTGAAAATAAAATTTGTTTTTATCCCTACAGAATGTAGTACAACTGAACTCGCCAGAACAGCACAAGCTTTGTATCCACGTGGTGTCAACTGCCGAAGGTGGTGCTGGAACGCAAGATATTAGTTCAACAAGTGAAGACACACCCGAGGAGCAATTGCAGAAACATACAGTAGTTGAGGAACCGGTACGCATTAATGATATTCTTCAGTTCAAGACGAGCCATCCACTTTATCCACTTGTAAAACCTTTCAACAATATATCGAGGAAAGGCACTCAACAACAATCGAAACTGTGATGAGCTGCATTCTGCGCTATTGAAACAAAGTTGATTGTAAGCGAGTACAACGGTGCTTGATCAATTTTTTAATTAATGAATGTTATGGTGTTTTATACAATTTTCTTTTCATTCGAACCGACGTTCAAAATTCTGTAATTCATTGGTGCTAGTATAAAAATATAAAACTACACGTGCCCAAATATTAAAAAAAACAAGGGAAATTGATGATTATATTGATGAAATCGAATACCAGTGATAAAATGAATGAATGATCATTTGTAGTCGAATATGAATTTGTACCATAATTTTTATTTAAAATTTCCTGTATTGAGTTTTTAAATATTTTACAAAATTGATTTATGGAATAACAGAATCACTATTATATTAAGAACGACAAGTATCTTCGTCTTGATTAAAATATGTAGAAAATTTACGAGTTAATGAAGTCTAACGAAAGTTAATCATTGTATTCAATCTATTACAATGCCGTAGGAACTTTCTAAATAAGTAAATTGCTATAATATAACCATTATACTATTAATCAAATGAATTAAGTGAAATTTCTATAACTTATAATTTATATTCAATGAACTTGGTACAATTATATTTACAGGATTTATAAAATTTTTGAATACATTAGCAAAAAACCTTTTTCTCAAATAAGTTATGATCATTTTTTTCATTAACTAAACTAAATTCCTAATGGATTACGTGTATTTCAATTGAAGAAACGTTAACCCGCAGTAAAATGAAGAATTATAAATATTCGTACATGCGTAATAAACAATATAATAGCGAAGCACATAGCCTAAGACAGTTATTTATGGAATGATACAATTGTAAATAACACTCTAATTTAAGCGAATATAGTACAATATAGTTAAATACATAATCACTGTGCAAGTTATCGCGCCAAAAATTTGATGCTTAAATATTTTTACATCACACTACGATCGTTACATACATATGTTATATTATTTGAAAACTTCAATAAACTGGCATAGAAAATATAATCATATAATATTTTACTTATTTTTACTTTTGTTGGAATTGTAGGGAATAATTATAGATAGCTGTTGTGACTAAATGTATGAAAAAATATTTCTCGCGCTTTGTAGGAGAGTTTTATCATAGAACCGCCTGTGATATTCATTAGACTTCTGCAGAAAGTTGACTGCGCTCAGGTTCGAGGACCAAACCTTAAGCCAAGTCATAAGGCTTCAGTGGTCTTGGAGCTCGTAACCAACCCAACTTTTCACCTTCGTGCTTGGGTTGAACTTTTAAAGCGATTTTAGCTTCCGAGCTTGTGAACTACTTACCTTCCAAAAATCTACAAATATATAAGTATTTTAAAACGTCGGATTTATAACTTATAATCTACCAAATTTTTTAAGTTTATATTTTAAGTTGATCGAACTACGATACTAGACTATAAATTAAAATTGAAATTATGTAAGCCTACTTCGAAAAAATGTTGAAAAACTGAAATCTCGAAAAAATTTAAGGTTCTAGTTGAGAATGGGATTATTGCATGCAGGCTCTTTTTAAAGCGAATACATGACACACTACAGACGTTCGCGCTTGCCGCTGTGACGGCACGTTTTTTGGTACCAGTCGAATACATATCGAACATATAATATTCAATCTCGATACTTTTCCAAGTTTGAAAGGTACTTTTCCCATAATTGGTCGTTTGATCTCCTTAGTAAGAGGCCACTACGGTAGAGCCACTTCATTCAACGATGTTACCGCGTTGCCAGCCGAAACGAAAAGTCGAATAATTTGACCAAACCAATAATTTTTAATTCGTTTTAGAATTTACGTCAAGTTTATCTGTACGCGTTAATTCTTAATCTGTTCGTTCTACTACACAACTAGGTAACTTTTACAAACATTCGATCAAGGTTGTCATAAGAAGTGGATATCCTATTTTGATTTATTTTTTACTTTTTATTTTTAACATGTGAAAGAATCTTTTAATGTAGCCATTAAAACTGTTCGTTGTGACGGGTATTTGCTAGCTTCCCTGATTGTTTCGCATAATTTCTTAAGATCTTTTTTACTGAAATTTATTTTCTTAGCATTCAACGACGTGTAGTAACATCCATTTGTGATTTACACAACTTCGTTTCCGTGGAGACCAGGAAAACTGCTACTTATACGCTGTATGTATACATAAATATTTAATAACAACATAGAGACACTCTCGAAGAAAAAGCTATGTTTAAAAAAAAATTGATTGACTATACGCAATGCAAGATGTTCCAAGAAATTAATACTAAAATAAATATTCAAAATCGTAAAATAAACTAAAGCTTGTTTTATATAATATTAATATTTAATAAAGTTGAGAATAAAACGTTTTCAATATAAAAAATTAATTTAATTTTATTACTAAGTCCTTCGTTTTGTTTTTAATCTTCGCCAATAAAATTACCAACGTCAATGATCAATCCCGTAGGCATTTTTTGCAACAGTATTGGCACACTGCCAGGACACGCCAAATGCTTAGTATGATTTTGGTTATGATGTGTAGACTCTTCCTCGAAGTAACCAAAAAAGCATCCGGCGCAATTCATCAAGCCGGGCAGCTCGTATCTTCACTGCAACAAACCGCAACTCGACTGTATTATCGGAATCGACGATGCTAGAAGTGCTCATGAATACTTTCTAGAGATTCCGGAAATACTTGACGTAACGAATATCTTGACCTCGAAAATCATTTTTCTTCCTTTTTTCCCTGGAATTTTTCTTTTAACGATATTCTGCTAGAAAGTAGGATGGCGAGCTCATGGATCTCACAAAGCCATTGTCTGTCTTTTGTCAGATTTTTTAGATTTTTTTTTATCGCCAACAATCAAAGGAAGCAAGGTGCTAGTTGACTAAGTTTTCGCTCTCTAGGGTCTGATCAAAGCCTAAACTTCAATATTCTGTGAAACTTGCATTCACTGGAAAGATTCAGAGGTATTATTTCGGTCAAGGTAGCTTGCGATAGATGCAGAGATCAATTGTGACAATAATGTCATTAATGAGGCATTTGCGCTTTACTTGTCTATCACGCTACACCTTTTCATGATGGTGCTGATCGCTGTGAGATTATAATTGATGGTATATTGTAAGAAAACTATGATTTATTATTAGTAACTGTAAGTAAGATAGCCTTTTCGAATTATGTTACTTACCAAATTTGCCTCGACGAACAGGTGTGTTAAACCCCAAGGTAGATGCTTTTGTTCGTAGCGTAGCGTATAACACCATATGACCATCGTCGATGTCAACGTGAGTTTCAATTTGATTTTGTCAGACTGCAAACGTTGAATGTAACAGCATAATGGGATGCGTGAGCGGTGCAAGGTTGTTATCGCTCAGGGCGCTCGATTGTTCTCCAAAAGCTGATTGCGACTGTGACGTTGATTTCATTTAGCTTTTGTGCTTCTTCGATTCCTTGCACCTATGCAACGATGGCTTCAATTTGAATCACCATGGAGATTGATGAAAGCGCAATCTCGTTGACAATTGCACCAATTAAGCTTGATGGTTTATTTACGCTTGAGACAAGGTTCGTCGTGTTAGTTCTTGTCGGAAATCGCCTTATAGTTGCAAGCTGTCTTCTACTTTAAGATTGAGCGCGAGCAGTTTATCGTACAAGAGTCAGAATGTACTCGAGGATGTAATCGTCAAAGTTCGTTTCATTCATTTGAGTCCTGAAGTTGATGATGAAACCAGCCGGAAGAAAAATAATTTTACACAAGGAAAAATAAAACGAAATTAATTCTTCAATCTTGCATAAATAATTTTCAATGATAACGTGAGTAGCTATGGGAAAGTGAATGATTCACTTGGAACGCTAAATAGATCGCGATTGCGCAACAACTGTTGCTATCGTCCGCGGTATCTTTATCGTATAATAATAAATCGGCAATGAGCAGTCTTCACGAGCCAATATAAGAAGCTGCGTAGACGTAATTTTCACATGTTCTCTTGCAAATAGTTTAGAGTATCATTCGTCTTTGTTTTTTCTTTCTTAAAAATGAGAAGTTTATTTTTACTATTATGTTTTGCAGTTTTCGCTGTAGCGCTCATTGACGCAGGTATTTGTAATAAACAATTAAGTTTATTCGATTCTTTTTTTCTTTAGACATTCACAGTAGTTATCATGGATTCTATGCCATAAAGAATGTATTCGTGTAGATTGATATAAATATATTTAACTTCAATAAATTCTAGTACTTTACTAGCATATTATTTATTGCGATACATCTAGTATACTACGTAAAAGTGATATCACGAGTAGTGAAAAAAGTTTATTGAAAACAATGATTCTTGAAAAATATTGATTTGCGACTTCAGAATAAATTGTACGTGCAATATCGTCGCATTTGAATGTTTAATTTACGCAATTAACTATATTTAATTTATTTATTGTTTGCACACAGATTCATACCAAGACCATCCAATCAGCAAATCGAATTTTCTACAGGAAAAACACCGCTGCGAGCAGACATGCAATGGTAGGATTTGAATGACTATCTTAAAACTAGAATATCGCAATAATTATAAACATATTGTTTTTAGGTGATCCGGAAAAATGGAAAACACAATTCTGTTTGGAGACTTGTCAGAAACATCTTGTACATATTCTTTAGCAATTTTTGTAGTGAAACACTACGTTAGATAGACACAAATAACAAATTTAGGTAATTCGATGTATAAAAAAATTTGAATGAAATAGAAACTAAAATAATAATTTTTGCGCGTGGTATATAATTACTTATACCCGTTTTCTGCACACCTATATTAAAAAATAAAGTGCTTTGTGTGACGTGCGCCTGACGGCTCAAGTGGTAAAGGTCCATCGCGCATGCGCGAAGCACTTTACTCCCTTGGATGAGAGATAGCGTGACAAAATGACTGTTTTGAAGTCACCTAATGAAGAGAACGTAAATTTGAAAATAACTTTGTTTGAACTACATCATAAACAAATAAACCCGAGTACTAAATCTTATGTATTAACTTTTTATTCTGTTTCAATTGTACTTGGCTGCGATATAGCAATGCTGGCTACAGTGTGCATTATTTTAGCACGGCGCGGAGATGGTTAGAGGTTTCATTCCTCTTCAATAGTACTTCGCCAACCATATGCAGCCCCCTTATAGTGGTGATGGTCATGCGCAGTTGGACGTTGCGTAGTATATTTAGTGCAGATCTGTCCATCACAAGGACAATGTCAATGTTGCCAATGAAGTAACTGCTGTTAATTAATTTTGTGATGGACATTGTTAGCGCACAATGTAGTGAGTAACGTCCAACCCGGTCCAACTAATAGTCTCTATCTCCATCATAAAACTATATGGACAGTAGTAACTAGAGAGTAAAATAACTCACGCATGCGCACTGCCTCTTTTCCGCTATTGTCTAACGGCTCGAGCAGTTATAAATATATATATATGTATGTAGCGCATTGCGTGTATTATACATAACTTACATACACGAGGCACTTTACTTTTGATATTTTGAATCGTGGAAATTAAAAGATTTGAAATTTTTCGTAATTATTATTGCATAGAAATTCAATCTATTAACTGGAAATTCTATAAATTTAATTTTAAGTAATTTATTTAATGCATTTATTAAATACTTTTTGTTTTGTTTGATAATTGATGGCTTTTTCAATTTTTTGTTTTCATAATTTAGAACTTTTGGTGGTTTGAATAATAGAATTAAATTCTATAATACCTAAATACTTAAAAGTTTTATTAACTAATTAATTTTGAAATATTTATTTAATTCTTCACATAGCATTGAATCTTATTCAGTAGATAACAAACTCGTCACACATAAGAATACCGTGTTTAAATATGGCACATAATATTAATAATTATCATATTGAAACAAATTACGTATTATATGTAGAGTCGGTACACGGCATTCTTATGAAAATATATTTTGTCATATTTTATTCGTAGTAAGATACCAAAATAACGTATAACGGCTTCAAATGTTTTAATGCAAATACTATTATTAATTTCGAAAAAATGAAATATCCATTTACACGCCCTGATTTGTAACTAATTTGTTAAGTTGTTTTCGTTTTATGTTAGATTACTGACGTATATTTGATTCTAAAAGATTACCGAACATAAATTTTCTATTTAGTTAATATATAGCTCGAAGTTTTTCGAAATTAGTTGTGTAAAAAAATTATTAAAACAAGTATGTATGTATATAAACATATACAACCAATGAGCGCTGAGCTTTTAAAAATGATCGTTCCACACGTGCATCGCAAATGGCTACGGGAAGACGATTATATGTACCCAGTGGGTTGTTTACAAATGCTTGCCGTCGGAGGGTCTGCAGCTAGAGTTGAAAAATGTCGAGTAAAATCCAAGTGGCGATTAAAGTTCGACCGTTGTTGGATAAAGAAAAAGAAGATGATTTAAAAATTCAGTGGAATGCGAGAAATTGTTATATCGAGAGGTTGAATGATCAAAGGTTGAAAAGGAAACGCGATGGTTTGGAAAAGTTTCACTTTGGTTAGTTTTTTTTATCGACGGCTTACGTTGAATCAAATCCATGAAAGTTTACTGAAAACGTCGTTATATCTCAAAATATATGCTTTCTACGCAATATTTCATGCATATTGATAGTATTCTTTCTAAACTTGACTAGTTATTGTAATAAAATTGCATTTGTGATTAACTCATTCATTGATTTCTATTTCATAGATTACGTGTTCAATTCTGAAAATAACAACATGGATGTTTTTGAAAAAGTTGTGAAAAGATCAGTGCACTCTGCATTAAATGGTTATAATAGTACAATAGTTGCATATGGACAATGTAATTCAGGAAAAAGCCACATTATGCTTGGTACACAAGATGATCATGGGATCATTCAGTTGGCAGTTACACATATGTTTGATCAAGCTAGTTTGTTACTTAGCCGGATAGCAGTATTCAAAGTTTCATGTTTTGAAATCTATAATGAAAAAGTAAATGATTTATTAAATAGAGATAACTTTAATCTTGAGTTGGTAAAGACTCTTGATAATTTGTATGATATCAAAGGTTGTACAGAAGAAACCATAACTGCTTATGAAGATTTTTCAAATATTTTATTAAAAATTAATGAAAATCGTAGAACACGTGTAAATTTTCTTAACAAGTATAGTGATAAAAGTCATAAAGTGATAAGGTAAAAAATATTTTGACCTCTAATTTTTTCCATTGATTATTGATCTGTGTAGTAATACCATAGTTTTTGAATTTTCAATAATATTTTTAAATACAGGATAAATATTGAAAGCAGAAGTTTGGAAAATTCATATATACTTGGTTATCGTACCTCCCAATTGAATTTTGTAGATTTAGCTGGGCACAAAGCTTATAGCGGAAAGGAATCTAAAGAAGATTTTTACATTAATATTTCATTACTAACACTTAGTACAATTGCAGTTCAGCTGAATCAATTTTCAGATCCATACAAAATTATTGATTATGAAGAAAGTAAACTGTCAAAGTATTTATCGAATTCAATTGGTGGAAATGCATGCACTACTTTTATTTGTGCAGTTGCACCAACAACAATAAAAGAAACACAAAATACACTATGGTTTGCTCATAGATTAGTTCATGTCAATAATGATCCAAGAAAAAATTCAGTTTTTATTTACAAAGAGAAAGTTATGTTGAAAATATGTAAGTTTTATTTGTTTCTTGCTGCAAAAATAAAAAATATTAGGAGCAAGCTACTTCAGTTGAAGGCAAAAGTTGAGTCAATATCCGAAGAAGATTATGATAGTAGTAAAGAAGTATGCATGGTATGTATTTTAATTAATATACAGGAAATCATTAACTTAATTAATATTTTTTTTAATTACAGACAAAAATAATAAATTGTAACAAAAACAAACTGTCTATCAATGAACAAGTTCCAGATCTCCATATTTCCGATATAATATCAGCTATGGACAATTTTGCAGAGAATCTAGTAACACTTAATGACAATTGGGATGCAGTTTACAATTGTATAAAAGATAGTAACAGCTGCAACTTATTGAGTGCCTTAAAAAATGTAGAAAAATGCTTGATGTACCTTGAGCTGAGAGCTGAACTTTTACAAACTCTGGCCAAGATTCTAAAGACTGAAACAATTTGTATAAAAAAACACGATCTTTCCAACGAGTGTTTATGTTCGTAAAGTTTTTATACAGCTTCTTACTTTTATAGGCAAGTCATTATGGTTAACTGTTCTAAATAAATTGCGTTTTTACAAGTATGACATGATATTTGATAGTGTTTTTTATAAAAGTATAGAACATTGTTAAAAATTTAGTTTTATAGCAAGCTACTACTGTAAAGTTGTAACCCAATAAAAACAAATTGATTGATTTTTTTATAAAGTTACCAGACGAGCGTCATATATTTTCTGCTTTTGCATATAATTTTTATTTATCTGGAAAAAAGTCAAGAAAAACAAAATCGAGGCAATTTTTTTATTCAAAGAACCCGCGCAAACCAGCAATAGCACGCTGTCGCAATCGAATAGACGATGGCTATTGGCTGATGCGGCAGTGTGTGAGTGTTTAGATAACCACCCTATAGTAGAAAGCGAACGCGCGAATTGTCAGTTTGACATTTATCTATTGGGTGTCTTGTTCACGGAGTACAAATTATTGAAAATCCTTATCGTAATTCAAGTGATTTTATTTATTAACAATTATTATTAACAGTTTACGAAATATGTTAGTTAATCAATATGCCTGTATATAAAATTTCAATTTGAATCCTCCCGCTTTATTTTTAATTGATTTTACTTGTGTACGTATTTTACCTACTTACATTATTATTCATATATGACGTATGTACCGTCGGTTCACTACAGCAGGACGCTCCGCCCACGCCAGCAGCGCACGCGATGACGTTTGCCACCTTTTACGATCTCTGAGCTGTGATACGACACCGTAAGCACCACTACATCGTTCTATCACTCGCGTGGAAAACGCCGGATCCGTCATCATCATCATCGTAGAAATCCTGTTTGAATTGACCACGACGACTATTTCCTTCTGTCTGCAGGTCAACGCCTTAGCTTTCAGCGTCGACGTAAGCAAAAAAATATCATCATCGCGCTAGATCATAAGTATTATCTTATGCGGTGCACGACGCGGCATCATGTACTTGGAGAATGTAGGCGTGTGAACAGTTGGATCCTTCGCTAGCTAAAGATAGTTGGATTTTCGCCGAGGTGGAGACATTATTTTGAGGTTAAGTCGCGTAGACAGGTGCAACGGTCGCGAAAATATTATATCAGGTGTTTCCTTTTTTTTCTTTTGATTTCTTTATAGTAACGAATCTTAATCTCATCACGCGCCTCGAATTGTTTGTATCGATATGTGGTCAACCTTAATAGCATATACATTACGTAGTTGAGATTCATACACTCACTCAAACTGATGAAACTTTATTGCTTTGCTTGTTGTAAATGAAGCAAAGCTTCTTGATCCGCGATTGGCTTTAGGAATTTAGATACACTTACGTGGACACTTGTGTCAGACTTTCTGTTCTTTTTGCTTTCGACTGATTTTCCTTTCCGATTTTGGAGCTATCATTAATTTGATCTGTGTTATTCGAATTTTATGATTCATTCGAATTACTAATGGATTATTAATAATGGTTGTATGTGAGATTATAATACTGCATGAAGTGCATTATTTATACAAATTTCTTTTGTGGGATTTTATCAATACTGACCATATGTTATTGAAATACATGAATTGTTGATAAGAACTTACATAAAATCTTGATAAGTGTTGATCAAGAGTTGTCTAAAATTGCTTATTTTTATGAGTAAATATGAATTGATGATTCATAACTAAGAACAGTTATATATATACGTATATGTACATATATATGTACAGAATTCATTAATTAACATGAATTTTGTATTAATAGTTTTTGCATTAGATTTAAACCATTATTTACGTTCTTTTATGTTTTGTAGAATCCATACTCCAGAGCACAATGGGACTGACGATTAGTGGAATGTTGACCCGCCTGTTTGGCAAAAGGCAAGTACGTATTCTGATGGTAGGTCTTGATGCAGCTGGTAAGACAACGATCCTGTACAAGTTGAAATTGGGTGAAATTGTGACTACTATCCCAACAATTGGCTTCAATGTCGAAACCGTTGAATACAAGAATATTTGCTTTACTGTGTGGGACGTTGGTGGTCAGGATAAGATCCGTCCACTCTGGAGGCACTACTTTCAAAATACCCAAGGCCTCATTTTTGTTGTCGATAGCAACGATCGCGAGCGTATTGGGGAAGCCGAGCGTGAATTGGCAAATATGTTGAAAGAAGACGAGCTGAGGGATGCTGTGCTGCTGGTGTTTGCCAACAAACAGGATTTACCCAATGCAATGTCTGCTGCTGAATTAACAGACAAATTAGGCCTGAATGCTTTAAGAGGACGTCATTGGTACATCCAAAGTGCCTGCGCTACTCAGGGTCATGGGTTGTATGAAGGCCTTGATTGGTTGAGCAACGAACTGGCTAAGAAGTGATGGGATGTAGGATGGTGCATCTATGTGTGTATGTGTGCTGCGTTCTGGAGATTCCCTATGTTGGAAGGGACACTCTTTTTTATTAGAAAGTGCGTTGTGACCTTCTCTTTTTACCTCTCCTAGGCCAAGTGCATAAGAATCATTTGGCAAATGAGATTCTTAGTGTTCTTTCTTTTTCTGAGGAAGTTAGCTATTTAATGGGTTTTTATTAAAGTAGTATTTGTAACATGAGAGCAACATTCCTATTGCATATATTTTATACAAGAGCAAATTTAGATTGTCAGAATAGTGTAAGCTTAACAAATTTTCTAAATGATTTAATATGCACTTGAGCCTTTGGATAATTATTAATTAAAAATAATTTTCGAGTATGATGGATTAAATGTTGAAATATAGTGTGCAAATAAAGGTCAAAATACAATAAGAATCTCGTGAATATACAAGGAGATGTACATTGGTTATCTAAGTTTTTGCAAAACTAATGTTAATCAATATATTGTTTTGGTGGGGAGAATCTGAATACACGCGCATACTTACGTGTTTTCCATACACATTCTAAACATAATAATAGGCTTTTACTCACTCTTGCAATGAAATTCATGTATTGATGTTTTTCTTTCTTTTATAAGATTAATTGTTTGTACATTAAGAATAAAATAGTGCATAAGCCAAATATTATGATAAACAAGGAAATAGATAAACATCATTATCACGCTTCTTCACTCATCTAGCTTGTCAGGAGAACATGTGGATTACAGATTCTTGTATATTACTTATTTTGGTTTCGTTTTAATTTACAAAATTAAAACAATATATGATTAGGTCACTCTAGAACTCGTTTTTTGCATTATATTGTACTGATCTATATCCATTGTAAAAAAAATTTTATGATAGTTGAATTTCCTCTTCTTTGAAAAATTTGGACGTACAGAATTTCAGTTAAAAAATTAAATGTATTGTCAACAAAACTTTAGGTCAATGGTATGTGAAATTCGAGTATTAATTATTTGCCTGTATTGCAATTTTTATTAAGACTAAATGAAATAAAGGTAATTTATGAAAATACCTCGATTTATGTTTTTCCCTGTTTTCTGTATAACATTTTGTTAACAGCTCAGGAATTGGTATCAATAAAAAGAATAAACGAAAATTTTGTTTTCAAAACAGCAAAGTTATTTTAATGCGTTAATAAGGTACACTTCTCTGTTCACTTATAATTTCTTATTTCTGAAAACAGTTGGACAAAATTATTTATATATTATGTTCCAAACAAAACAACTTTAGGCTTTAATTTTAATGAAATGTTTTTTGTATTTGCCTCACTTTTTTACTATATAAAATGAGAAACATACGTACATATCAAAGGAATTTCTAGTACTGCTTATACACAATGGTAATTTAGTTATAATTGTTATAAAACTCAAATTTACTTTTCTTGAAGTTGGTGCTTCATTGTTTTTTTTGCTCCCAAATTGATAAAAATGACTGCAGTCTGATGTGTTTGTAAACGCTTCATTTTCACATAAGGTTGCATTTGCCTATAAAATCTATACGAACCATGGTTTTGTATATACATATAATTTATATTTCAGAGCAAACCAATTGCTTCACTCTTAAAAAGTGTCATCTTATATGTACAAAGCTTTCATTGAAAACCTAAAAAACACATCTTCCATACCCGAACGAATTATAATTGACATCTGCGTTTGATAAAAATAGTTGTAATAGAAGTCTTTACCAATGACGGATAATTGACTCATTTTTCATTATTCGATAGCGTAATCCTGTCAAACAACGAAAAAAAAAGCAAGTACACAAAGAAAAAAACTTATTTTTTCAATTTAGAAATACACGTCCGGGCAATGTGTATGGAAAATATGATGTAATTTACGCTCATAAAAAAATAATGGTAATCTCTGATTCGCTTACAAGCTCGATATAGAGCTTCAAGTATTTACAGGACTATTTGCGGTGCCAGCCGCTACCAATGGATGAAGTCTTTCCCAGTACGGGGAAATGATTTTCCAAACTGTGACTAGCTGCGTGTGATGGTATGTCGGAACTGCGTAAGACTTGACCGCAAGTTGCGCAACTGTCTAGATTTCTTATCCGGCCAGACAACTCGCTCTTGTGTACATCAAACAATTTGCGCTGCTTGTCGATATCCGGTAATAAAGCTAACAACTCCGGGAATACTCGATTAAAAGCTTGTACACCCATCAACGTTCTGCATTGTCTGATGAAAAAAAATTATAATATTTCATTCATTGATTTGTTTTTTGTACAAAGGGCCCGTTTTGTATAGACAACATAGTATTAATTGAAGTTATTAAAACAAATGTAAAAGTAGTTAGTGTCATTCATCACGCAAATGCCTCTGCAATACTCCTTCTTATCTGATAAGTTTATAACAATCAAACATAACACGATAATTTTTATGGAGCATTTTTTGGCATTATACATACGCAATTAAAGTTGTCTTGATACATTATCAGGCATGAAACTAAGTCAATAAAAATAAAAAAACAAAACTTACTGGTAATACTCGTCGGCGTCGCAAATCCCCGTCCTAAACAGACCACTGAGATACCGGAAAGCTTTCAGCTCCTCGCTTTCCTCACTGCCAAAACAATTGTTGAACTCGGCGATGAGTTTCTGATTCCGCCGTTGGAAATCTGCCGGCGGCAGGTACTCGTAGTGATGCTCGGAATCGGATAAAATTGCATAGCTCTCGCCCGAGCTGTTAGTAAATGTTAAGCCATTCACTCGCTTGAAGAAGCCAGGTGGTGGGTTCGAAACATTAACCGTGGGAGAAGGTCCAAATCCCGGCGGTGGATTTGTTAAACCTGGCGGTGGACGTCGACCAAGAACTGGAAATTCTTCTGGCTTCGGAGTAGTGGCAGTTTTCGTTTCGACACTGAAACATAACAACCAAATTAAAGCTACAACAACTACCAAGTAGAAATATCGATTCTGTGTGTAGTAAGCAAATCACCTTATATTATTGTTATCATTAATAGTATTATTGAGATTCTCGATTTTGATCTCAGTACGTTTTCGTGGCGTTGACGCAACTGTAACCGACTCCGAGCTTGTCTCTTCTTTCTTGCTTTTATCCGAGTTTTGCTTAGTTTTACTGCGATCCTTTTTGCTAGGTTCCGACTCTTTGTTACTTTTTGTATTAGTTTTATCATTGTTCGTTGTATCTTTGCTGGCTTGGGTAGATGAACTCGATTCTGTACTCGAGGCAGAACCGTTGCTTATACTTGTCTGCTGTTGCTTTTTTTTCTTCTTAGTTTTTCCTTTCGTTGCGTCTATCGTTGACGACGTACTATTATT
The DNA here is from genome assembly GCF_024137745.1 of Phymastichus coffea. Classification (NCBI taxonomy): domain Eukaryota; kingdom Metazoa; phylum Arthropoda; class Insecta; order Hymenoptera; family Eulophidae; genus Phymastichus; species Phymastichus coffea. The sequence continues at coordinate 240,874 of NW_026706870.1, forward strand.
TGTATTTGTTGACGTTGATGAAATCTAAAGCGAATAAAAAATATATGTTTGTATGTGTGTGTCTCGTCAATGACTGAATGAGCATTGAATTGGCATTGTGAAACCACCGAATGAAAAAATATTTAATTAATTTACTGCATCCGCACTAAGTTCAACTGATAAGCACTCGTGAAGCAATGTTAGAAACAGCGATAGAAGTATTGATAATTTAACCAACCTGAACCCACGACGTGGAAGTCACAGGAGCCTTCGTTTTGGAGAGACTTGGGAATGCCTTGTCCGATTGAACAGGTGGCGGTGACGGCGCTAATGGTGGTGGTGCAACTTTTTCTCTGCGCGGTGTCACCGACGGCTTCACCGTTACCTTCGTCCATGAAGACTGTGCTGGCGGATCAACTCGACCTAATGTTGGGAAATCGAAATCTCGCAAAGATCCGGGAGTTATTTGCAGGTTCGGGCCGGCTACCCTCGTTGTTAATGTTCCATTTGGTCTATGAAAAAATTAATAAATAAATGACTGACACTCCAAGATATGAAACGTAGATTTTCATTATGAAAAACTAACTTGTGATTAACGTGTACAGACAGTGTTTTAGAGTTAGTTGTACCAGCCGGTCTCCTAATACTCGTCATAGTAGGCTGACTTGAATTCGAAGTTACGTTCAAATTCAATGTCTTGGTGGTTTGCGTACTCGGGCCACTACTGAATCCCGAAGCTTCCAGCCCAAGTGCTGGGAAATTCTCGTCGTAATTGCCTTGTCTCAAGGTACTACGTATCGTAACATTTCGCGGTTTTGGCGTTGTTATGGGACAAAACGGTGTCGCATTACCGAGCGTTGGAAATTCTTGGGTACTCTGCACGTCAACCAATTGTTGTCGTACGAATGTTGGTGGTTCTTCTGGTATTGATGGTGGCTCTTGATAATTACGCGAGAAATTGGCATTGCCGTCGTGTGGTCGCATTGGGCCTGTGTGTACAAACATTTTTCTTTATACTCCAAATATTCAATCCTATTTTTATATTGTAATAATATGCTGCCGATCAGTCGTTCGAAGAACTAAGAAGAGTTGCGTTAATAGGCAGCTTGTTGTTGTTGATTATGCAATTGAGCATAAGTAAATATGTTGTTTAATTTAATTTGATTCGATTTGAGGGGCTTTGAGAAATCGTCAAAAACACAGCTAACATCGGGGAAAGTATCATTTCATACAATAACGAGAGCTACTGCTACGACTGCGGTTGCGGATGTTGCCATCATCGATACGCATTATTCGACTAACGAAAATCTTAGTCAACAGCATCAAACAAGTACTGTTAACCCCACTCTAGTACAAGAGTTACCTAACGACACTTACTGATGCGGATAACTCACAAATAACGACTTTGCCTATCAAAGATGTTAAGTTCATAATGAGGTCTACTTCCAAATAAACGTGTTCTGAGGCCAAATGAGTCAGGGATTGACCCGTTTGAAGAGATAATTCCATAGAAACTTCAAGTTTCAACTAGTGAAGAAGGATAAATTCAAGAGACGGGTCCTTAGGTCTTAAACACAGGAGTAACCTGCCTGAAGAAGACTATCTCTCTTTCACCTTTTTCAGATTGTCGGGACGACAATCTTAAAAGAGTGAAGGATAATGTAATGTCGATCGTTCGTTCGAACAACTGAGAAGAGCTGCGTTACTTGGAAGCTTGTTGTTGATTTTGCGACTAGTATAAATAAATAAGTTTAATTTAATTATTCTATTGGCGTGAGTGTAACAATATAATTTATGCATGGCACCGACAGAAATTTCGTTACCGTAAGGTTGAATTTCTGTTTTGAAAGGTTCTCTTTTTTTTTGTATTACCAAAATTTTCTAAACATCGTCAAAAATTATCGTATGCATATTATTCAAACGCTGTCAGCAATGATTAGTTTTGCATAATTACGTTAACAAATTGGCGTACGTCATCTCCGATAAAGTTGTGATAGCGTTATCTACGGAGTCATGTCTATGTTTTAAAAGGTGCATTGATTTGACATTTTTATTGAGTCTGCATCAAAGAGATAAGCAGTAGTTCAAAACCAGTAATATCAGGAAAAATTCAATTATATATCGACTTCTTGATAAGTATATCGAATATTTGAGAAACTTGATTCAAGCTTTTATACATCATCCTATTAGCATGTTGAATAAACGCACGTTTATTCGTGAAGCATCAATACTTTATCAGTATATTGTAAAAAATAATGGTCAACTAACCTGGCCTCCTATTTCTAAGATCACCCCTAGGTGCCAATGTAAACTCCAGCTCCAATGTTCTAGCTTGCTTGGCAGCAGCTTTGCCAAGCTGCTTACCATGTACACTTGATTTATGAGCTTTCAAGTCAATGTCAGTTCTGAAAACGCTGGTAAACTGTTCGTCCGCGCAGTTCCCTTCCTCGCACAGGAAGTGCTCCTGTCTAAAATGGTCCCTGAGGTAATCATAAGAATTGTAGTAATGATGAAGTCCGTCGGCATCACAGAAATGACAGAATAAGTGATCTCGGCGCAAGTGACGATAGAGCTCGTCGTTGTCCATGTAACGCTTGTCACAAAATTCGCATAATGGGTGGCCTTTATGACTCTTGTCGTCTGTGTCGCCTTTGCGACGGTGATGTGACAACTCTTGTTTTGTATAGCAGCGTCGCTCATTAGAAAAAATCTGTTGGTCAAAGTTTGGATTAACAAATTTGTTTCACTGAGAATTTACCATCAGAATTCTTGCAAATGATACAATCTACCTTAAGGTTTTCTACACAGAGATCGCAATAATGCAAGTCGTGTTTCCTTCTCATGTGCTCCTTAAGGCTATTGAACGAGCTGAATACCTGATTGTTTTCACAGATAGTGCACCTGTGAGCAAGTAGCTCGACAAATTTTGTTTGTATATCTAGACTCTCAAAATAGATATTGTATCTAGTGTCCACAAGGCTACCCTTTTTCAGAAAGCGAAATGGCTTGATTTCTTTAGTGAATACAACCTTGGGCAGGTCTTGTCTACAGATAGGACACTCATTCTGCTGACAGAGCACTCTCATACGCGTACTGCACTCATAGCAGACTGGATGCTCACACATGCCAATGCTGTAGTATTTAGTGTTTTTATAACACACGATGCAAGCATTATTGTTGCCGCTGCCAGTGGTTGTTTCGTTTTTCGCTGACATTTTGCTGACCTGTATCGAAGCAATCAATCAAAAATTTACCCATCTCTTACATAATTCAAGTAGGTAAACACAAAATTGTAACACTGGAGACTTACCTTGGAAATAGTAGGTTGCCAGATGTTGCTGCACAATGTCAGTTGCACCAAAATAGACTTGTAGTATGTAAAAATGCACAACCTGAAACAAATGGGGAGCGACACGTGGGAACTCAGTCGTCAAAATCGTGACATATTTTTCAGTCTTTGCGGAGCTTCCAATTACCAATTCAAATGTGTTGACGACCTTGATACGCCAGACGGTTTGCAAAGGAATATCGCAAGCTGATCTTTGGTTAATAGATAGAACTTTCTCTGTCTCTCTTTCTACTCTCTTCTTAGCCTTTTCGCGTCCTTACACTTTCGTCTAGCTCCACGTTGGGTTGACTGTAATGCAGAATATACATGTATAATCACAGCTGATTTAGCGCTTGTTGGTATAATAGATGCTCTGCTTCGAGAAATCAGGAATTGCTAGAATTTGCGCAAGTTTGTAAAAAAATAATAAAATATCCAATTGTTCACGCTACCGATAACCCCGTACGGCAGGTCTGATTGCTAGGACAAATGCAGGAGGTATAAGACATATTATCCAAGGATTTTATTAGATCCACGTATTTGTAACACCAACACTTTTATCACACGTGACTTACGCTAAGTTGACATTAAAAGGCATGGAGATGGAGACCGTTAAGATCGTATGTATCATATCATAGCAAATAAAGCGTTGCCAGTGCTGGTAAGCCAAATAAATTTTAGCAATTAGCAAATAGCAAATCGTAGCATTCTAGTTAGCGCATGCGCATCTGAACTTTCAGGAGGAGCGTCGGCACCGCCATTTTTTTCTCGTCTTGCGTTGAGTACGTGCCAGTCTCTATGGTACGTGCTCGGATACGTGGGTGTACGCTGGCATAAACGGAACTTCCTCGCCATCATCAAGGAATACGAGAACGTATATTAGTGAAGATTACGCATTTTATTTTTACGTAGGACAGTCGAGCAGATTTTATTGATGAGAACTTCTCTGGCGTTCCATCCTGATGAATAGGGTAAGTGTGTAACGGACCTTCATAGAACGTGGTGATGCGTGGTTGTGTGTGTTAAATCTTTGCTCACGAATTGAGAGGAGTGCTCTGTCGTATTCATTTCCTGAAATAGACCTAGCTTTAGACTGAAAGTTTGTTTATTTACTTCTGATGCATGGAAAACGTCATTCGATTCACTGTAGATCAGTCGAGTTGTTACGACTCGAAAATATGTTTGAATCCTGCTTGCACGCAAATTATTAGTTGTTTGTGTCCTATATACCTACGCACACACGTATATTTGTTTCTTATTATTGGAGTACGATATTTCTTGAAAGCTAAGTAAGTATACTAGTGCTAATGCTTTCCAAATATGAGGCTTATTTGATCATCTGTACATCAGTATTTAATGGATAGGTTCTTGGTTTGTATGGTTTTACCTTCAACGAGTCATCGATCATTGAATTTGGTTCTATCCTCTGTAGTCTAATCTATTGCTAATCTATTATTCTTAAATAAATTTTTATTTATATCTATTCTAGTATAAGTTGGCTGTTATATTCAGTACTTACTGTGACTAATTTTAAACCTAGTAGAGGAGCATGAAAAGATAATTTATTTCCGAAATGTTTTTTTCTGATGAAAATGCCTTTGATTTCGATAGATTGAAATAAACTATTTGATTTGTTCAAATCACACACAAAACAGACTTTTCTTGCTTATAATTATGGCTGGATTGAAAACAATCCCTGCAATATTGGCTAAAGATCTCATTGAGTCTTTGCTAAATTAACAAGTTACAGTAATTCGATATTAATTTTTTGTTCTTCAAAATTTCAGAAAAGTGTTCTGGACCATGTCCGTACATTATAAGTTCAAGTCCACTTTGGACTTTGACACTGTATCATTTGATGGGTTGCATATATCTGTAGCCGATTTAAAAAAGGCAATCTTCCATCAGAAGAGAATCGGGAAAAATACGGACTTTGATTTGCAGATCACAAATGCTCAGACTAAAGAAGGTATGAATGTTTTTCAATTGTTCAGAACTTGTATTTGTTTTTGATACATATAATGTGATACACTTCATTTTTTAAAGTATATTTCTACAAAAATTAATATGATTTTCCAGATTACACTGATGACAACATTTTAATTGCCAAAAATACAAGTCTAATTGTTGCCAGAGTGCCTTTAACAAGTCAACAGAAGAGAACTTGGGAAAGAGCTGAAGCACCAACATTTAATACCACCAAAGATGAAGGGACTTTGGGCAAATCTGTCGACCTTACCAGGTTGGATGGATCTGAAGAAGACAAGATCCGTGCCATGATAACACAGAGTACACAAGATTATGATCCATCAAAGTAAATCGAAAAAATTTTACATTTTATAAACATAATTCTTCTTTTTGTAACGATTCAAATGAAATAAAGCTAATTTTAATGTTCATTCATTACAGTTATATGAAAATACGTGGTCAAAACCAAACAGGTGAAGTACCCCCAAATTATCGCTGTTACAAGTGTCATCAGCCTGGGCATTGGATAAAACACTGTCCACTAGGTATTGGTTCAGAACCGATTGAAATAAAGAAGAGTACTGGTATTCCACGTAGTTTTATGGTCCCAGTTGACGGACCAACAGTTCCTGGCGCTATGATGACTCCTGGTGGAACGTATGCTGTACCTGCCATTGACCAGTGAGTATCATTCGCTAGGAATTAGTTCACTTCTTTCTTAACATTTATTCCCATAAAACCAAACATTTTGCTAACTAAGCACTGATTTTACTTTAGCCAAGCCTACAAAGAAGGCAAGAAAGAAAAACCGCCTTTCTCTCATGACCCGGAGCCCGCAGTGGAGAAACCAGAAATTCCGGAGGACCTTCTTTGCAACATATGTAAAGATCTTCTAACGGATGCTGTGATGATTCCATGTTGCGGAAACTCATTCTGTGATGAGTGTATACGTACCTTTCTCCTCGAATCCGAAGAACACGAATGTCCTGACTGTAATGAAAAAGACGTCTTACCAGAATCACTAATCCCCAATCGTTACTTACGTAATGCCGTGCTTAACTTTAAAAACGAGACGGGTTATGCTAAAAGAGTAGTGTATAAACCGCCTCCGCTGTCAAAACTTGAGCCCAGCGTCTCAGAGAAACTCAGCGCCGAACAAGCTGTTGCTCCCACGCAGGCTAACTCTAGTCAGGCGTTGGGAGAAGTTAAGGAAGCCGATAAAGCTGCTGGAGAGGCTTCGCCTTCCTACGAGAAGGCTACAACTGGTGAGATTTTATCATTTTAAAAAGGATTTTAAAATAAATGATAGATTATGGTTCTTTGCCAGAGTTTAGAAGGCTAATATCTGCCTATACTTAGATTTGAAACTAATGGAATAACATTTCTTTTACAGCAACAGAAGAAACAGGTGACTTGAAAATTGGAGAGGACGAGGCGGAGGTACCACCACCTCCTGGAACCGAACCACCTCTCCTACCAAAAAAGGTTTCTGACCATTCATGGCGAGAATCTAGCAGTGAGGAAGATTACGGCAAATTCTCAAAGGAAAGACGCCGGAGCTTCAGTCGCGATAATACTCGTGACAGGTATGGATTTATATTTGACATTGTTACAAAACTAGTCAATTATTTTAATGTAAAAAAATAATTAGTTTTTATGACTATGACTAGAAAGATATTTTTAAGCAAACTTAAATTATTTTTGAAATTTCCGCAGAAGTGCTGCTTATCATAGCAGTAGTAGTAGCTCACGAGAGGCAGGTATACGACCACCGAGTCGTAGACGATCGCTCTCGCCTCCCAACTCCGACTATCCCAAAAGTAGTTATCAAGCGCCACCTTCGGGACATCCTTCAGCATCGACAGCAGATGGTCGATACATGCCGGCTCCAGTTCATTATGATCCTAATATTAGGAGGTCAACCGAGGACAGAGCTGGAACTCCCACGGTAAGTATTCAGAAAAAAACCGATTGTTAAGGAAATTATGGTAATGGTTGTGGAGTAAAAGTAATAACAAAAAACATTTCATCGAATGTTAAGAGTAGTATAAAGAAAGATGAATAGATTGTGCACAATTGTTGATGAAAAAAATTGAAAGAACGTAAATTGTTATGGCTTAAACTCTTAAGAACATCATTTGATGAACTCATGCATAATTGCTTTTTTTAATTTATACTCTGTGTTTGCTTAAATGAATAATTCGACAAATGTGGTAAATAAAAACTTATTTTACAGGTGGACGAGCCGCACTTGCATCCTGCACCGGCCTTATTGCCATATCCACCAGGCGATGAGCGGGCAGCTTATCCAGCTCCGCCGCCAGTGGGTCACGCTCCGGCATTGCTACCAAATCCATACATGGCTCCACCACGAATGCCAATGTATGCGGAGCCACCAACAGCAGCACCTCCACCGCCTCACGGTTACGCACCGCCACCACCACCGCCAACAGCGCAGAGATACGACAGTCGTGCACCGGCCTATGCTCAACAGCCTTACAGACCGTCTCAACCGCCCAGAGGTTACAGTGGCCCACCAAGACCTATGAGAGGCATGCACAACAGTGAGTGGTTTTACTTTCTTTTGATGGGTGCTTTTCTTATTGTTATTGTTTTCAGCTGGAAGAATCCTTTTTATCTTTGAGCTGAATTGTCTCTGGATGCTTTAAGTTGCTTCATATTATTTTCATTCTTTTTCTCCTCTAACTCTTTAGCGATCTTAACATTTTCTTTCTTTGTTAATTCCTTTTGTTTTTTACTATTCAATTTTCCATTAAATTCAAATTAACGACTTATAGTTCGTTTTTTTTCTACCTGAATTTTTTTGCGGTCGTTCTTTTTAGATAGAGAACAGTTTTCTTTTGCTATTTGTGGTTATGGTGTTATTTGTTTAAGTTTTTGAAATGTTAGTGAAGTGCTCAAGTTAATATTTATAACAAATATATTTATTGTGTCTTTACACAACTGCCAAATACTGTTTTGTACATAGTAGTGAATAGTGAACTATTTATCAAGACTGATTTGTTATTGAATTTCTATTTTTAAACTTATGATTGTTATTGAATATTCATTTTAGATACTTTATAAATTGCAGCAGCATTGTTATATAAAATATTGAAAGAAGTGAATTGTTAGAAAATAAGTTAAAATGTATAGACTTATTTTTGTATACATTATTTATATTTACATTCAACAAGTTGCAAGTAGATCCTCTCCAGAAATTTTACGTGTCAAATGCATTGTTGATGTGTCATGTTTTTGAAACATTTTTAATGATGTCTTCATTGCACATGGGTTTTTTTTGTATACAGTTTACCAAAAACTAATTAAAATAATTTTTTAATCTGATGTAAAATTAAACTACTTACATGAAAATTCTTTACTACTGTTCCTGTATAATTCTTTCTTGTACTTATATTCCTATTATATCTTTTTTTATCCATCAACTCTTTCATTTAGAAAGTGGTAGCTCTGTTTCCTTGATTGAAATTTTCCTTTTATACTTTTGTACTTAAGACATTTTTTCCCTATTTTTACAAAATTCTCTATTAAATCGAATTTTTTTTGTTTGGTTTGTATAGTTTTTAAAATTTAAATTATAACAAATTTAAATTGTACATGTAGTATATTGTTTTTTTTAGTCAGTTGTGCAATCAATTTTGACCTGGTATTAAATACCACATTCATTTTTCATAATTATTATTTATTTACAACTTCATGCATAACCATTTTAGAAATAAGAAAAGATAAAAAAGTCAAAATCTTTCTACCATAAAAAAAATAATATTAAATATTATAAATACTATGGATTAATCCATGTTTATATTTCCAACTTGATTTCTATTATTATTTGTTCATGCAATAAAATCTATGTATCACAACGATTGTACAGTTTGAGTAAAAAATATATACAAAACAAATGAATATCCCTTGACTTATTGTCATAAGTTTAGAAATTTTGTGCACCAAAATTTTATATTTATAATTTCCATAGTACTAACGAATAACTTTTTGCTTTTTCGAATGGCAAACAGGATACAGATCACACGTTCCTTCCAAATGGGATATGCAAGGTTCTAATATTTTTTCAATATTTATACTTAAAACGCATAAAAATAAATCATGCTTTTCACTGCATTTATGGCTTCTTATTGGCAAATAATGTCAAATGTGTTGAATCAAAGTATCAAGTTAATTTCAAGGCTTGTGTATAATAATCGGATGAATACTATTTGGTTTACACATAGATTTGGAAGATTGTCTCACTTTAACTTTCAAATTTAGATTATATTCCATTATAAATATAAATAACACTTGTTTGGTTTGAAAAATAGGAATATTATATTTAACTCATAGTGTAATTTTTATTAAATTTTGTATTAAAAATAGCAAATAAATAGTTATTTGATGTTGAATTGAATAGACTCACTTAAAGTCTGTGTTTAGACAAGGCATAATAATTATACAAATATAGCATTTTTCACTATATTTTCAAATTTGCTAATCAATACATTTTGATACTACCAGAATTGAGTTAACCACAAACAGAAACAATTTTAAATCATTATGAGCAATTTAATTAACTAGCTTTATGAATATTTTACTCTAGCTGTACAAATTAAAAATATCACATTATAATATTATCATTATCATTTTAATTGTTTGTTCAATTTTCGGTTTGGGTTTCAAAAAACTATTCAATAATCATGTTATCATTTTCCTGGAAAAGGCTTATCCGTCCCTATCAATTAAAACATTAGAATAGCTAATACATGTAAAATTTATTGGGAAGATCAAATAATTATTCCATCTCTTTCTGCTGATAAGAAGTCTTTTGTAAATAATTTACAAATGAATTTAAAGCTGCATGCTCACATAGTATTTCCTCGTCAATGAAACTTTTAGAATGCAAAATCGTAATATTGAATTTAAATTTTCAGTGGGATATCGAGGTATGCAACCTCCACCTCCAGGTATGGGTCGTGGAATGCATAACGGCACACCAGGGTAGGTTAATTTAATTTTTTAATCTCTGTTAAAAAAAATCACTTTTAAATGTTATTTTTCTTATTATTTTTCCTATTTGTATCAATAGAGTGATCGACGATCCACTAGAAATATTCAATCGTATGCTTCGGGAAAAAGACGAGCGCGATCGTCGCATGGGTAAGCATCGTTCGTCTCGTCGCACACGATCACGTTCGCGATCGCGCTCGTACTCACGTTCGCGATCGAGGTCACCAGTTAGACGGCCGGCCAGTCGATCTCGATCGCCACCCAAGAGACGGGCTGTCAATTCGAGGTCGCCACCGCCATCGCATAGAACAAGAAGCCGCACACCTAAAAAGCGTAGATCGCGCAGTGGCAGTTTTTCTATTAGTCGGTAAGTTCTTGATAAGATTGTTTTTTTTTTTGTCAAAACGAGAACACGTTTTGTTTAATTTTGTGAGATCTGTATGAAACTGATGATCATCCTTAAGATGGTTCTATTGCCAAATGTTCAACTTCGAGTAATCACGCGATAAAAAAAATAATTGTTGTCTTCTACACGCTTATTGTAAAAAAATTATTAATGGATCGAAGCGAACAAATTTTGGAAGTACTCATAATTTCTAGTTTTTTATAGTGTTTCACCGAATTCGATATCTAATTTTGTTTGTCTACAAAAAATTATAACCTAAAAATTGCCAAAATTCGTAACTTTGATCGAGAAAATTCTGTTCTGAATTTTCGAAAGTACAAAATTTATTTATACTACATTATTTAATTAAGTCTCGAGAGTATGTGTATCAGTTTATAGTCCTTAATACTCACTAGAAAAATTCTAGGAGCTATTTAGTGAATCTATATGTCATCGCGGCGACAATTTTTGTCACTTTTTAACAACATTTTCGTTAACAAAAAGTCCATGGCAACCTATAATTTTAAACACGTTAATCGCTTCAGAATTTAATTAACTTCGTTGTATCAAAGTTTCGTAATGTTCTTTAGTTTCTTTTCATAATAAAATTCAGTTAGAAATAGACAAAACTAGTTTTCAATGTACTTTTCTATAAGACACAGATTTTTCATTTTGTTTTTAAAAAATAACTTAGAAAAAAAAACTGAAGAACATTACCACTCTATGGCAGAATGAAACTAATTAAATTTGAAAGCGATTGCCGTCTTCAAAATTATAGGTCGTCGTGGAATTTTTTATGTTATTAATGCAAATGTTAAAAAGTGCTAAAAATCTTCGCTACGATGCCACGCAGATTTACTAAATAGCTCCTGGAATTTTTTCTCATGAATATTAAGATCTATTAACAGATACGCGTTCTCTCGAGATGTCATCAAATAATGTAGCATAAAGGAATTTTTAATTTTCGAAACTTTACAACAGACTTTGATTGATCAAAGTTACAAATTTTGCCTTTTTTTTTTTTTAACAAACAAAAGTCGATATCGAATTCGGTCAAAGACTATGAGAAATTAGATATTATGAAGAGTACTTCCAAATTTTTTCGTTTTGATCCATCAATAATTTTTTTATAACGAGCGAGTAAAAGACAAAAATTATTTTTTTAATCGCGTCGCTATCAGAAGTTGAGCATTTGGCAATAGAATTGACTTAAAAAAGTTGGAGTTGGAGTTGTAGAAATAATTTTAACGGAATATAGAGTTAATTTCTTAGAATTAATTGCAAAGTTAAATACTGGGCGTTTCATAGTGAAACCTAAAAAAGAAGAGGAACTGATACTCCATCCATTCGTAAAAGAGAGCTAGAACGTTGGGCAATATGGCACGACCATATTGGCTCTTGAAGTCGAGGTTGGAGAATGAGCATTCGAGCATAAAGCAAAAAAAAATTTTTTTAATTGTTATTTTATTGGTCAAGTCGTTTTGGAACATATTACTGTACGTCGTTAAATTGCACGTGCGCGGTACGCTTTATGATACACTTCTAGTTACTTAAAAGTTATTTCGACTCGAGGCATAAAATCACCTGTAGCACAAATAATTGTACTACAATGTAGGCGAATCAATGCTGGAACGTAATAAAATACTACAATAAGTTACTTTTGTTGGCGAACATTTTTTACACAATTGCAATAATTACTTCATTGGCGAAATTTGTAAAATAAAATACAGTGGCTAGAAAAAAACCTCAGTCGATGATCCGCACTATTTCTAAAAATGCAACATCCGAAGGACATTATATTCAGATTGATGAATGTGTGCGTATGATTGTAGATCTCGATCGTACTCGCGGAGCCAGTCGCCAAGGGCCACTTTGCCCCGCAAACGCAAGGGCAAACCGGCTCCGTATCGCTCGCCGGCTCGATCACCCCCGAGGTATGTCTATCAAGTAGAGTTGATGTCTTTGTCGTTCTCAAATTGTAGTGTAGATTGCATTTTATTCTTGTTGGATTTTTGTTTGTTTGAACTTTTAATGTAGTGCCGTGTAGTTTGTTTGATATAATGCATTGATTGACTGTTTGTATGCGCGCGCGCATGTATGTGTGTGCGCATGTCTGTGTGTGTGTGTGTTTATTTTTAACTTTTTTATTTTTCTATTCTTTTTATAGGGAAGTTGAAAGATCGAAAGTCTTTTATATACCGTAGCACGTAATGTTTGTTTATATGGTAGAAACGGTCTCAACTTCACTGTCACACTGTGTAACGGATTTTCCAATGTGCCCGATCGAATATAAACTTTTTCATTTTACGATAAAAAACCATAACCGAAAATCCTCCTTGACATGTCTAGTATCCACTGGCACTGCTTTACAGTATTACTTCGATGGAGCCTGTACTAGTCCCAAAGGAGAACCCTCCTCGTATGCTGTATTTCTTAGCTTATCAGTCTTGTATTTTCAGTGTATTCTTCTCATTTATTTATTGACACACCAAATAGTCGGTAAACACAAGAGTGTTCTTGTTAACTATTAGTTATTGTTATCGGATTAATGTTGGCAGAGCTCTCTTTGCCTATGTCAATGCGCCATACAGTTACATCGACTCTACAAACATTGACAGCAGTTTCCTGTGTGCTGGCCGTGGTCTTCCCACTTTTGGCATAAGTCGTGACAATGGCGTCCAAATTATTGACACCTTCCTTGTTGCTTGCTTGACATCGTACTTCGATAACCATTTAATGTTAAAACATACTTCCAGATACTTTATCTCATTCTCAAGAGAAATTATGAATCGAGGAGGCTCTAATTTTCTTATTCGTATCACCAAGATCGTCTCACATTTACGTACGGTTAACTGTAGCAGTCTACTATTCAGCCATTCAGCAATCTGATCCAGCTAGCTTCGCTAGCCATTACCTCTACTAACTCCGCTATTTCGGTCATTACGAGTAGTGTTAAGTCAGCCAATCTGACTAGCGATCTCTCTTCGGAAGTTGCAGTCTCAGTGATTCATCGTACATATAGATTCACAAATAACTGCTCTTTATTGATCTTTGCGATACTCCTGTATCGACATATTAATTAGTAGCTTTCTACCTTTCATTACTATCATTAGTTTCCTGTTATCGAGGTAGCTATTCAACATCATTAGGAAAATGGGATATTTTCTCTATCTGGAAAGATATGTAGATGCGAATTTACCTAACGGAATTTCATGCATTCTTGACACGCAGTGTTATAATTACATAGTTTCCACTTGATCCGGTAATGCGTACGGTGTCGCTAACACCCATTGAGAATCATCCTCTCTAGTACTTTGCACGTTAAGTGTTTCCAACGATCTATAGATCGAGGGATCGGCCATAAGATCTGCTTTGTTTTGGATGTCAAGATCAAAAGCTTCTCTCTCTTCTACCTAGTCGGAAAGGTTCTCGCGGTTCGGCATTTGTTGAAGACACTCAATAGTGTCTAGATAGGCCAAGCAACAGGGATTTTTTCATGACAAAAATACTACCTGGAAACCGAGTGTGCAATCGTGTGCAGATAAGTTGAGACATCATTGGTGTTATGTTTTGGACACGCAACTCCTGTCACCCTATTTGTTATAAACATTTTAAACGAAAAAAAGGCATTTTTTTTAGTTTTTTGTTAATAACTCTGCGAATAATGTAGCGATGTTAATGATATAGGTACACAAAATGTAGGTAAAACAATTACGAACAAAACTAGACCTCGAGCGACAAAATCGGATAATTAGGAACCGAGGAAAACCCGGAAAAGTGGCGAAATTTAACATTTATTTAAAAATTCATATCTCCGTCACTTTTTATTTTGTAGGACTGAGTCTTTGCGAAAATGTAGTGTTATTTATGTACTTCATGTGTGCCAAAAGCTGACGCTGTGAAGTAAATAGTTTTCATGTAATCGTAATTTCAGTTTTTCTAAGCGATATTTTTCATCATCTCTCCTTGCGACAGTGATTTTTTCATCTTAAATTTGAAAACGGTTTTAAAAAATGCAGATTCCACCCAACAAAACGTATATTCTAGTTTTTCACTTAAATTTTTGCAAGTGTGTGATAAATGCCGGGAAAGTCGACTAAAAACGGCTGAGCGCACGGAAACGTTCGAGTGGTGGGGGGAACAGCAGCCGAAGAGAGGCACACATATATAGTAATAGAGGCGCGCTACGCCCTCTTATAATTTTTCCATCTCAATATCTCTGCAACCATAAATGTTATCTTAACAATTTTTTTTTTTATTTCGGATCTACTGAACTCCGGGAAATCAATTATTTATTTAGAATTTATAAATAATCAATAAATAATTACTTTCCGATGTTCTTCAAAATAAATGTTGTCATTATGTTTACGAAGCTGGATTTTGGTCCAGCCCCCATTCCCTTTTCTTTTCATCTATCTCTCTCCTTCTCTCTTTCTCTATCTCTCTCTCTCTGTCTCTTTCTCTCTTCCAATGGAATACTATTTCTCCCTCTCTCTTATACTTTCTCTCTGCATATTTTCACAATCATTTATTTCTTTACCAATAAAATTAAGTTAAATTTTTTTTTAATTTCAACAATTTATGCTTAGCCTTTTATTATTTACGAATTCTAAATAAATATTTGATTTCCCGGAGTTCAGTAGATCCGAAATAAAAAAAAAATTGTTAAGATAACATTTATGGTTGCAGAGATATTGAGATGGAAAAATTATAAGAGGGCGCAGCGCGCCTCTATTACTATGTGTGCCTCTCCTCGGCTGCTGCTCCCCCCACCACTCGAACGTTTCCGTGCGCTCAGCCGTTTTTAGTCGACTTTCCCGGCATTTATCACACACTTGCAAAAATTTAAGTGAAAAACTAGAATATACGTTTTGTTGGGTGGAATCTGCATTTTTTAAAACCGTTTTCAAATTTAAGATGAAAAAATCACTGTCGCAAGGAGAGATGATGAAAAATATCGCTTAGAAAAACTGAAATTACGATTACATGAAAACTATTTACTTCACAGCGTCAGCTTTTGGCACACATGAAGTACATAAATAACACTACATTTTCGCAAAGACTCAGTCCTACAAAATAAAAAGTGACGGAGATATGAATTTTTAAATAAATGTTAAATTTCGCCACTTTTCCGGGTTTTCCTCGGTTCCTAATTATCCGATTTTGTCGCTCGAGGTCTAGTTTTGTTCGTAATTGTTTTACCTACATTTTGTGTACCTATATCATTAACATCGCTACATTATTCGCAGAGTTATTAACAAAAAACTAAAAAAAATGCCTTTTTTTCGTTTAAAATGTTTATAACAAATAGGGTGACAGGAGTTGCGTGTCCAAAACATAACACCAATGATGTCTCAACTTATCTGCACACGATTGCACACTCGGTTTCCAGGTAGTATTTTTGTCACGAAATCACTCTTTTCAAGCCCTGTTGCTTGGCCTAAGAGGTTATTTTTCGTCACCAACTGCAATACATATTTCATTAGGATGCCATCTAGTCCTGTGTTTTTCCTACAATTAAATCTATTCACCGTGGTCATTAGCTCTTACAGAGTGAAGGTATATTCTGCTTATGCTTCATTCTAGATGCTAATCTGCGGTTCACCCGTTGAAGATAGTTGTTGGCACATTTGCCCCTTGTTCTTGCTTAGGTTGCTCGTTACAATCTTGTAAGCCAATCTTCAAGAGTTTTGCTTAGTTCATTTACTATCCTCGAAGTTTTTCTAGCTTTTTGTAGGCCTACTACGCTTCAGCATCAAGTCTATTGACTCTTTTAGCACGTTGATGTAACCTTCGTCTTTTATTACATTCTCTTAACCCAGCCAATTCCTCCCAATTCACCAGCATTCGGGTTTCTTGCGATGCATTTCTTGTCTGCACGGCATAGATACGTTGCATGCTTCTGCAATTATCTACATAACAATCTCTGCTGTTTCTGCTGTATAGTACTCGTTCAAGTTGACCGCCGTACTTATTCTCTATAAGAAAGTTTCATGATTTATTTTTAAAATACCATCTCCCCCTCCCCTCCCTTGTCCGTTAATTTCCTATATCCATTTGAATGGCTCCAAGTTCTCTAAATAACTTAAATACAGTTAACCGCTGAAATTAGCCGGTGAAAAGGCACCGCACAGGCGTCAGGCTGTCTCTACTGTAAACCTAGCGGGGGATCCTTTAACAAGGTTTTAACATTTAGATGTCTCTTGGTCATTTTAACTCGTACCTCTTCCCTTTGCCTACTTTTTCGCTAGTAGGGCCTCGGGCTTAGGACCAGGGTGACAGAGTTTTGCATATTTGAGAGTGACAGAGAAATTGATCATTGACTGAGATTTTTTCATTTGAAATTTCTTTCTACTTTTGAATGGCTTTTTATTTTCTATGCAAGGTAGAATGTCTTTTATTTTTGCTTCTTATTCTCAAAATATTATTCTTTGATGACGTTTTATTATTCAATGAATATTATTTTGTGCATCGAATTTAATTATTGATTTCATTATCAAAATAATTAATTTAACGTAGTTAAAGTCTTGCAAAATTATGTAAAACTATGATAGAATAATAAATGAAGCAAGGTATTGAGTGTAATTTGCCAAAGTAAGTGTTTAAAGCTAATATATAAAGCAAATATGGCATTATCATGAGCTGAAAAGTATAGTTTATTTCGTCCAATCATCAAAACTATTAATTTCATCAAACTTTCACAAATAAAATGAGCAAAAATAAATTTCATATCACTATTTCTATTGTTATTGTTATCTGTCTTAAGCAGAAAGTTTTGTGCTACTTTTATGCAATGAAGTAACAATTTTACGAATACAAGACAAAATTATCAAAATTTGAAACTTTCACGCAATAATTGTGTAAAAAATCTGATTAGATTTTTAATACTCGCCAAGAAGGCAGTGAAAACAAATTTATAAATTTTGCATGACAATCTGTTACTGCTGCATGCAAATCCTAACATAAGTACGAAAAATCATCCGAAGCCACAATCATATACAAATAAGTAGTATCAATGAACGTTTCCACGATGTCTTTGCAGATATCATAAAGAACGAGATCATAAAGAACGCGAGAGGCATCGCTCACGCGAGCCGTACTCAACTTCAGCCAGCTACTATGCCGACACGGCCGATCGTGGCCCACGTTATAAGACGCAATCGTCGTCATCGTCGTCGTCTCATCCTCATCATCAGCAACAACATCATCATCATACAATATCACCGCCAGCGTCGCTGCCACCACCAGCACCACCGGGTCTATCGCCTAGCCAGCCGGACAGGAAAAACTATTATGATTCCTATAACAGGTATTTTCGCCACAATAGTACTTTCATTTGCGCCGCCGCTGCCGTCGCTGCGTGCGCGACTTAGTGCCCACGTTAATATACACACATATATACTTTATTAAGCTAGAGCCGTTTATAACGAGTCTATATCGGGGAAAGCCAGTCGACGACGAATTTCTCAACATTTTATTATGTTAGAAGCGCAAAGCTCCGTCTTTGGATTAAAGAACGTCTCTTTTGTTTTGAATAATTAGTTAGTCGCGCTTAACCGACAAGTAATACCAAAGAGTCTGCGCACGAGAGTGTCGAAAGTGATAAAATTTAGTAACAACCAAAAATAAGAAAAAAGTGCCGCTGAAGTCATCGATATCAATTACCTGTATGACTCTGCCACAGTGTGAATGTGATGACAACTATTGATATGCGTAACTGTGTTGTAACTGTGATAAATCGAGCTCCAAGGGAATTCCTCTATACAGACTTCCTGCAATCAAAGTACAAAAAAAATAGAATTATCATGTGATACTCGTATGCAAGATCAAATTCTTCTAAATATAGACGCAGTTACAAAAGAAATAAGCAATTATATCTCTGATAATAGTCGCAGTCGAGCATTATAGACAACGAATTGTACATTCTTTGCCGAAGTTCTGTTTGCTCTTTTAAGACTGCAACGATAATTATCTTACACAATGTATCGATATGTGTGATGATAATCGATTATCAATGAGAAAACGCATGTATACCCTACTAATTAAGTTTACACTTAAAAGGACGTAATTCCTTTTCACATGCACACACGTACACAAACACAAACTTTTTATACACTATCAATCGATGAAGAAACTAGATTCTTGCGTTCAAAATATATATCTACTGATCATGTACCTTAATATAAGACCTCGGTACTAATCCATATGTAAACTTCACTAATGTGCTGTATTGAAAAAAAAGAAAATATTTGACAGTGATGCATTTCACTGTGTGCTTTTCTTTGTTCAAATGTGATTTTTTTATAAGGTACTGCATAGGTCAAATACGCTGCTGAAACCAAGGACGCAAAGAATTACTTTTTTACACTAACTTATATAAACTGTTTGTTTATAAATGTGTTGTACCTCTTTTAAATAAAATTCATATTAGGGTTTGACAATGTCGGTTTGCGGGTATCAAGACTGTACCTGATCACAGGTAAGCCATAAGCTTTAATTGTTTATCATCAGTGTTTAAATACCAACTCGATATCTTGTCATATCAAAAGACTCGTAAAATTTTCAAAATTCCATCAAGTGTCATATTTTATAAAATGAACCTTCTTCAAAATTACACTAGACATATATTAATTTGATGAATTGCATTTCGAATATTTATTTATTGTGCCAGGATATAACTTTTATTTCGATTTTTTTGATATTTTTTGTTTGTCAACTTACAAGATTAAATATGAATCTCAAATTTCGAAAGAAATAGCCATGAAACTCATATTTCATGAAGATTTCAAAGATTGAATAGGATTCAAAGAATAACTTTGAAACCGATAGCGAAATTTTTTGATATTGGTATTGAATAACATGGATAGTGTGACGTCCGGGTCACACCCAGGTACATCCGAGGCAGTCATAATCTCAAGTTGCTTTGTTTTAACTTGCGTACTACGTTTAAACCGGGACGAGCAATATTATTTTGTAAAAGAAACTATAAGGATGAAGGGAAAGTAATAACTAAATGTTATTACGAACACATTAGACTCTTGCTTAATGTTTCTATCGGGACTCTAACGAAAATCCACCTAACTCTTGCTTAATGGATTTCTAATACTACGCGAGTTGATAAAGAGAAATTATAATTTGTACAAAATTACTTTTTATTTGAATTCTTACAATTGCGGTTCACTATGTTACTTGTGATTTCAAATTTATAACTTCTTCACCTTTTACTCGTTTTCCTTGGGCTTCTCTGAACTCCTTCTGAACAAATCCCCGAGGCCTCGCGCAGGGTTTTTTATATCCAGGGGATGTTTGGGAGGAAAATCCCTCTCTCAACCCTCAGAACCAAGAAAGGTGGAACAGGTAACGCTTTTCTTATCTTTCCACTTTTCTCATTCTATTTTCAGGCGTGAACCTAAGAATACGGGCCTTTTTTCGAGAGATGGTTCCGCATGTACCTATTTTTACTTAAATGTTAAGAATATTATTTTTTTTAAATATACTGAATTTTATAACTTAATTTTATAAAAGATATGCCTTACATTATTTAAAAATGGAATTATGAATAAATTTCAAATTCTGTTTTTTCTTGACTGGATATTTAATAATTTAACTTTAATTGACATTTAATCTTTATAAATATTGGAAAAATAAAAATATACATTGAAATTATAATTTATACTAAAGCCATTAACATAGATTTTGATTTATATTGAATTTAAAATTAATAGCTACTAAGATACAATTGTCTAATTAAATTATGATTATTAAAATATATGTGTCGATTTTTGAGTTTGAGAATTTTATAATAAAAATAATTATTTTCGTATAATTTATTTGTGTTAAATAACACAGGAATATAAATAATAGGTCATTTTCTGTATCACAAGCGAGCTATAGAATTCCTGAAGGATTTTACTGTGCTGAATCCAAATCTGGCCTTAGAATTGTTTCATCACGTCTGGTT
The DNA here is from genome assembly GCF_024137745.1 of Phymastichus coffea. NCBI lineage: Eukaryota > Metazoa > Arthropoda > Insecta > Hymenoptera > Eulophidae > Phymastichus > Phymastichus coffea. Next base: position 261,511 of record NW_026706870.1, read on the forward strand.
TTTGAGATAGCCTAACCTAAAAGTGAAAAAAACAGTTTTTTGACATATTTGAGGTTATATAGCATCGTGAATAAATTTTTTCACAGAAAACTATTTTAAATATTTTGAAGTACAAATCTTTCCCTTTAATGTCGTTGAGTTTGCCTAAATATCTTTTTTTCATAAAGATAATATTGTATTTATGAATTTATTCAAAATTCTAAAATCCATTAAGCCTTTGAAGCGCACATTTTTCTATTAGCTCTTTTTGCATGAAGAATTTTACTAGAGAATTTTTAGAGTTGCTGAATACGAATATGCAACTAGAATTTCATTTTTTCAAAATCCAAGATGACGAATTCAAAATAAAAAATTTTCATTCGGCCATTATGAATTTGCAGATTTGCATTCAGCAACTCCAAAAATTCTCGAGTAAAATTCTTCATGTGAAAAAACGTTTTTTTTTTTTTTTTAAATCGTTGATTGCATGATTGGCCGGTATAGTGCACTATTAATGACTACTTCAGTGATCCATGGGAACTGGAACATCCCTGTTGATATCTTCCATGATCACAGTTAATTGCTGGATGATTTGCCTCCTGATTTCCTCCTGCGCAACCCTAGGGGCTTGGGGCAAATAATCCGTGAATGGAGTGAGAGCCTGGATAGATTGGTGGATTCTGTTCTTCCAGGCACTAATTCGCTGAAGTCTTTCTGATCTAACAGCTGGGTCTGGGATCCCATCTGCTGCGTCCCTAGCTGTGGAGTAACGTGAGTCCAAAGTCCTAGTAAGGAGTGTAATTCCCTGGCTAAGCAGCTCTTTTTGATAAGCTGCAGTTTCTTGGGCTATGATAGCATCTGCCCAGTGTCCTGGATTCTCTGTGGATCTGAGGACTTCCATGACGGAGTTGGCCTCTTCTTTAGACCTAGTCCCCATTACTGCTCTTGCCTTGTGCAGTGGCAGCACTCTCACAAGTTCTGCTATTGATTGGACTGATGGAGAGGGTAACGATAGCAGCACTGAGTCCGCTACTTGCAGGTGATTTACATCTGACAGATGTATTTTGAGGTTCCCAGTATTGTACTTTGTGAAGGCTTCTTTTTCAGAAGCCTCTACCAAGTGATTTCTGTGGTATCCTACTCCACAATGAACTAGCAATGGGAAGTTTTTTATGTGGTAGGCTTCTGGGATGGAGCTTCTCAAGCCTAGATAAGGAGCACTTCGAAGGGTTTCCTCAATAGCAGCAAATCTGGTAAACTCCTCTCTGAACACCGCATTGTTAGCAGTGACCATATGGAGAATTAATGGCTTCACTGTCAAGACAAAATGGATAGAGGATGCGTGTAAATGGCTGTACACTAACCTAGCCTGAGTCAGCAGCTGCCCTGCTATCTCACTCACCCCCAGATTTGCTCTCAATGTCACTATGTCCATGAGCTGGTGTACTGGTGCCTCCACATTGAAAGTCCCCTCTTTGGTGATGCAGACCACCAATCCTAGTAGGTCGTCTACTCTCTGAGATACTTCTCCAATATTCCAGACCAGATTGGTAAGAGCATCTTTCACAATCCTCTCTGATGGAGCAGTGGTCTTCATAGAAACAGCTATTGCTTGTGCCCTTTTGGCCAGCTGGGAATGTATCATATCCTCTCTACCATATGCTCTCCCCAAAACCACAGCAGTAAGCAGGGCCAGTACTTTGGAAGGGAAAAGTCCCTCTCGCGGGGCGCGGGAAAACAGTCGCTGGGACTGAGGGTAATTAGCGAGGGACGGGCGTGCGTTTTCTCAAAACAGCGGAGCAGCCGAAAGAACGGTTTATTGCGAGCTTATAAAAAAAAGGGTCAGGCGCGTCGGCGGCCAGACGTTTTCTATTTTATTGCGCGGGACCGTCGCGGCAGTGGCTGCGAGATTTACAATGTTTGTTGAAAGAAAGTGTGAACATCTGCCAAACATTTGATGAGAGAGCGCACGCCACATCATCACAATTAGTTAATCCTTCTCCAACTAATTTACTCTCCTCAATGTTTAATTCATATACATTCTCTAAATCGGCAAATTCATTCAATCTATGTCGACAAATCTATAATTTATAGATTCATTACTTGATCTCTTCTCATCCACATCACTCTCATCAGTCTCTGAAATCTCTGAATGTATACTGTCTTGGTTATTCCGTTTAAGTTTAATCCGTTCATTACTGCATTTACTCTCTCTAACTTTCGACAATCCATTGTCTGAGGTTGATGAGGATACATCAACAACATTCCTTCCAGATCTCTTAATTGACATACAGTTGTGTCGATATTTGTTGTTCTGCTCAATTTTAATTCTGGTTTCTGTAATCTTATTATTTCTATTGCTCTTTGACATTCCTTCCTTGTTAAACTCGGATACCTTTTCCATTTACCTCTTGATCCTCGATTCCTGGATATATCACCTCGCCTGTTATCACTAGACCTTGATTTATTTTGTTTCTCTTTGATATTTGCGTTGTCGTCTTTATGTTCAATCTTATTGGTTGCTTGAAAGTTGTCGTTGTTTCTAGATACCGGATTTTTTTATTTGTGATGCTGTTGTCTCAATAATATTTCTCATTTTTGTTGTAATTTATCTCACGTCTTTTGTTACTACTTTTTGCGTCGTGGGGTTCAATGTAGTTGTCAACCTGCTCTTTTTCGTGGTTGTCTTTACTTGTATACGTTGTGTCACTAATCATACTTCTTGAGGGAGCACTGGCTTTGTACTTTTCTGGTTTATAGTATATCTTTTCTGCTTCGTGGTGGATGTATGCATTTTATGCATAGTCTTGTTGTGATAATAAATCTCTGTAGGTGATGCTGAAGTCGTTATAATTTTCACGTCCAATTTTAGTTCTTCTATGTTCGTAATCTTGATTGTATGTGGCTTCAACAGTTCTTGCATATATTTGTAGAGAAATCAGTGATTTTCTTACTAATAATCTTGTATTCTTATTAAAAAAAAAATTTTATTTCTTTACTTTATTTTATTCTTCACAGATTTCAAATTCAACAAAACATTTTAAGTATATTTATTTTCTTTTACTCTAACTGATCACTGATATAATTTAAGAAAGGAAAACACTAACAGTTTTTTCGCAACATTTTAATCCCTCCGGGGCCTCCAAAATTTTTATGTGACGTCGGAGTCACTCTCAGGTACGCTTGGAGTAAGCGTAAACTCAGGGTTGCTCTGATTTGGCTATCGTGTAACACATAAGCCGGGACGAGCAATATTGTTGCGCGAAGAAAACTGTATGCTAGCGCGATATGTAATAACCAAATGTTAATATATAATATACAAAAGTTGCATAGTCACTAGAAATCCATTAAGCGACTGTCTGGTGAATTTCCGTTTGAGTCCCCGGAATAGGAATACATTAAGCGAGAATCTAGTGTGTTTGTAATAGCATTTAGATATTATTTTTTCTTCGTCCTTATAGTTTTTTTATGCAACAATATTGCTCTTCTTGATTTAAGCCTGAGATGTACCTAAAAGTGACCCGGATGACACAAAAATTTTGATGGTCCTGGAAAAATTTTGACGTCTGCGTACGGTATTTTTTAAATAATGTGTGGAATGAACGACTGTAAGCACACGTTTTTCGATGAACATGCGGCAAAGTCGAACTATCCGCACGACATGTTGAAATAGTACATTTCCTAACACATGCGTAAAGATTTTTGTGACGAAACAAGAAGTTTACGGCATCAACCGGAAGCAAATGCTGTCACCAGTTTCATCAAAAAGCATTTCCGCATCAGTTAAGGACAGTATTTTTCCGCATAAGAGTCCAAAACATGCGTCGAAGGTGCGATTTAGCGATCAGAATGCCGGAAAATGTTTTTCAAGAAGTAAGATAGTTAAGAATTAAATTATAAATAGTGTTCTATTTTTTTGTAGTGTGATATGAGTTAAAATATAAAAATCTACCTGGAACGGTAGATTTGTAATACCGTTTTTTTAAGAAACTTATTAATAATATGTCTTAAGGTAAGAGTAATGTTGCAGCTATTTGAGAAACTATGGTGCCTGACTATCTTATACTAAATCGCCAAGGAAGTTTGTGAAAAGATAGGTAACATAAGACGAGAAGGCATAATAATTAGTCGCTGGGAACTTATTTTCTTTATTATTAAACTATTATTAATGTCCTATTTCGGTTTAGGACAACTTTTGAGGTGTTGAGACAATAATGCCTCGGCTAATAAAGACATTGGATTTTTTATTGTGAGAATTATTGATCTTAAAATACTGTCGACTTTATGAATTTCCGTTAAATCGTAAAATTTTGTTGATACTACGCCAATTTGTGATCACTTAATCTCCTTAAAAACTATATATTATAGTTATGATGATTAATATTATTATTGCCTTTTAATATAATACAGTAATATACTATTTTGCAAAGGTAAACAAGTTACCTATAACAAGGATAACATAACAAATCAAAAATACAAGTTACAAAATTCTATATACATTAATAGCTAAAAATGCATATAACAATATATAGGTAAATAAATTAAATATTTTCATGTAACTTCCTCCATATTTCAGTTTTTTTAATTTCTATATCAATGAGCGTATCTGTATTATTTTGAAACCATCTTTTCAACAATTTTATGCTGCTAGACTGCTTAATATTTATATTTTTCATTCTCGTATCAACTGGCAAAATACTGATGATTTGCTGGGCTAATGTTTTATTAATACCAGGCATGATTATTTTGTGTATAATTTCGGCTTCCGATCTGGTATATTTTATTAATAGGTTATTATAGTTTTCTTTTAGCGTTTGTAATGAGAAGTGCTCTTTTATTATGAAAGGGATTTTGAAATTATGTATTTTTTTATATAGCATTTTTATTAACATATTTTATATTTTCTGAATACTGCTCAAAGTGGTCTTATAAGTTCGTTCACAGGCAATAATGTCACAAGGTATTTTATAAAGAACACTTTCTATTGGATTCAGGTCGATGTGGACGTTTAGTTCTTTTAGTACGATATCATGATACGCGCCAAATGTTATATATATTTTTGGATGTTAAACCATAAACTGTTCAACCTTAGCCAAATACTGACTTTAGTGAGGTATTAGTTTTAGTTTGAGTCTTTTGTCATCTATCTCAATACTTATTATTACCGTGTCATCAGCATAGAGCGTCATCGAATTATCTGGGTAAAGCCTAAATAAATCATTGATGTACCATGACAAGTAATGGTTCAAGAATAGTATCTTACGATACTCTAAGCATAACCTCAGTTGCATCATTATTTAAGTTGTAGAACTTAAAAATTGCCTTCCATTGATTAAGTAGCTCTCAAACAAATCATTTGTGAGTCCTCTAATCCTATACCTATCTATCTTTTTCAATAGAATTTCATAATTAACTGTGTCAAAGGTCTTGATCAAATCTAGGAATATAGCCGATACTTTGTCATTTATATTACATCAATATCTTTGACTATTTGACTTATAACATTGGTCCCCAGATTTTTCATAAGTCTACATTGTTTTTTGATAGTATGTGATATTTTCTTAGGTATTTATGAACTCATATTCAAGCACTATTTTTACTTAAACGCAACATACTGTCTTTATTCCCTTATGATTTGTTTAATTGATGAATTTTGTAATGATGGAACGAAGGGAAATAGTGATAGATTGAAAATCACTTAATTTTAATTATATTCAGCAACGTTTCGTCAGCACATTTGCTGACCTCTTCAGGCTTTATTAATAAAAAAACACAACAAATTATTAACAATAGAGTTTTCACAAGTAATTTTAAAAGCATATAATTATAAGTATATGTGTATACCTGATTTCTCTCGTAGTCAAATTATTATAGGCTAAAACGAATACATCGTAGCACAGTCAAAATTAAAGTGAAAAATCAAGTATTTCAACTCATATATATACCCTTCATCTATTGTCCCTTCCTCATGATAGATGAAGATTTTTATGATAGTTGCTCTATCATAAAAATGTTTCGACATTATTCTCGGCTTTTTCGATTCTAATATTTCATTTCTTCGTACTTTACATTTGGATTGCAAGACGACCGATCACAGGTCAATGAATTTAGATTTCGCTGTGCGAATGTTTGATGATATTTGCCTCATCGAATTCATTCAGTTGAAATAATCGCATGCATTCGATCGCCTTGCTACATTGGGACCTGTGATAAATTGGATTTGCTGACGTCGAGTATATTGATCGTTCCGTTAGTGATATTGACGATGGTTATTGTTATGAAAAATATTAGATTTACGGTAATTTATTATTGCTTTATTTTGTATTATTATTTTGGTGCAAAACAAAGGTTGTTTTCACAAAATAACGCGAAGAAAATTATTTTGTTTAATCGTTGACGAAATTATCTATCATTGTTGTAGCTTTATGATTTATTAATCAAACTCGCTTTTCTTATCAGTTACTTCATTAAATTTTATTTTTATTAAACATAAAGTAAAAAAAAAACTTGTCTCAGTTCTAACATAATTTTGACACGCACGACAACCGCGTGGCTGATTTAATATAGCATATTAAATCAGATTTAATATCTGCAGTTGTTTCCCATGTTCCTATAAGAGTTCTAACGCTCCAATTTTTTAATATTCTCACTTGTTACTTGAGTGATAATTCAATGGTATATTATATTGACAGTGAACGACTTGTCAAACAATATTTGAATCCCACATGATAATTTAATAATGCGTAGTAGTAATCCAATGATAAAGGCATTGTTAAATTATTTATAATCTAGTTAAATAATGGTACAATTTTTTGTCAAATAATGAATACTATACATGTCACTGAACATAAACATACACAAATGAGTGATACATCTGATCACACATTATTTTTTCACCAAAAAAAGTTAATTGCGCATATAAAAAGAGAATGTTGATCTTGCAAACGAATGATTATTTTGGACGGCCGCTTACCATAGTACGCAGTTTGGTAACGCCGAGAACATGCGATTGCTTGTTAATAGTATTGTTGTAATGTATTATGAGTAATTTATGTTATACTTAGAAATATATGTGAAATTGTTAAACAAAGTTTTGTCAACATTCTTGATAAAGCATCCCAACTCCCATTGCATTTACAATTCCAATCATGTCAATTAACTTAATATACAATGCCGTGCAGCAAGAATATCAATACGATCTTCATCTTTATAGCATGCGTGGCGTTTAATGGCACTTCAGATGAAAAATAACCATAATAGATGATGTGCGGATGTTTGACGTGAGGTTGAAAATACCAATTTTTGAATCCGCGTAAGACTAATGCCGAATAAGGTTAAATGAAGATTTTAAATGTTCGCGCATCACAAAAATGTATATTTTAGGATTAAATGGAAATCAGCACGTTTGGTATACCAATAGTTAAGGAAAAAGTTGACATTTTGATTGCAGCGTTGACTACTTGTTTATTTTATTTTTTTTTAATTTTTTTTCAAAGCGAAAAATCAGTCAAACGGGCTTTCGAGCTTTAAATGTCGTGCTTGACGGAAAATAAGAGTAACTTTTAACTCGAACGCATCTCATTTCTAAATAACCTACTCTGCGAAGTATAACTCTTCAACGCAAATCAAGCCAGAATTGAAATACTTGTGACTACATAGCACAATAATTATAATATATTAATAATAGTATGTCGACTAATGAAAAATCTTTGTACGTAGACTTGTAAGACTCCGTGTGAATACATTAACATAAAAACATTTTATTTTCGCGGCGCTGTTCTGAAAAACTTGTTTCCAAGTCATCGATAAGTCAGCCACGTACGCGTGTAAATTTATCCCGTGATCCAATGACCCAGTAACCCTCGGAACGAAGCTCAACGATATCATCGGCCGATCGCACGTGTGCAAGGATTGTGGACGTGCCACGCTGCCGGCGTTTAATCCAGCGCGGGACAACGCCACCGTCATCACGATCATCGAGAAAGCGGCGCACTTGTAACCGCGAACCTTGCTTTTGTCTGTCGGCAGGTATGCGCCAGCGACGTCGATGCCGACCGGCCGCTTATTGCCCCTAGCGCCGCCGGCTGCTAAGCGGTTCGACGATGTGGCGCCTCCAGGCACCGAGGGATACTACGACCTTGCCCCGCCCGGTGTCGACTTGCTTCCGCCCAAGGAACGCGCCCCTTCCAAAGACCGGGATGCCGACAGGTACAGTAGTCATATTGCCATCGATGCCTCTTCTCTTTCGCCGCCAGTTGCGTTTTGCTTTGTTGTGCTCACGAGTTGTCCAAAGCGATTGGTTATTGCAGTGGCGTTACGCAAAAGAAACGCTAGTCAAGGGGCCAGCGTAGCGTCCCGTGGCCTTTTCAATGCGAGTCGACCGGCTGACGGTTTTCCTTATGTATTCTGACCGCACTTGTGTTTTTGAAGCTCTATCGAACTCAAAGTATCTGCTTAAGCAAGTTGAAAAAATGTAATATGCATTAAGACAATGTACTAGGACTATTTAGGTTGTTGAAATATATTTAGAACAATTTCCTGGAATGGGGTTGAAAACCCAAAGTCAAACTTTTCAAAACTTGGATAATTTTTTTATTAGAAACTATGAGCTGGAGAGAAAAACTACTCACAGAATCTTTCTTGTTCAAAATCCGTTAAAAAGACTAAAGATTTTTTTATTATATTGTTGATCGTTGAAAAATTGTTAATAATTATTGAACCGACAGTCTAATTAATGAACAACAGATCCATAGAATGTATATTACGAGATTTAAAATGATTAAAATTGAAAAGGCCACAAAACCATACCTGGCTTACGGGTCAACAGTTCAAGTCGATTGTAAACAAGCTACCTTATATGTTCCATGGTATTTTCATTCACGTGCACGTAATATTATTTCATTCGAATAATTTTTTTCAAACAAATGCCCAGTGGCAAAAACGCAAACTTTTTACAAAGTAACGTCGATATACAGTCCACCACTGCTTACAAGCAAACGCGAGGCAAGTAAGTATTATAATCGAGACCAAGGCCGAAATACTTTTGAGCATCGGGCGGATAACGTTTTTTGAACGTGGTTTAATTTATTTCATGAATAAAAAGAGCTCTACGTACTTATACAAAAGTAAGCGTGGGTTACATACCGTTACTGAAATAGATTATCGCTGTAATTATGATCCATGATACGTATGAATTCTGCTAGTTTTATTATTGATCAAAGAATAAAGTAGTGAAGAGCCCCCCATCCCCCCTTGAAAACCGGTTTTCCATAATCAACTAAGTATGTTACGCTGAATTTTATATTAAAAATATCAGGCTAATCGATTCAATATTGTGACATTGATGTAATACTTCTTTCCGTGTGCACAGTGAAAATGTTGTCTGGCAACTTCATTTTATACTCTAATATGGGAAAATTTTTGGAGCCCCAATTTCAAGCTTTTGACCGAGTCTAGGGGACTCATAAAGCGTGAACTTCCTTTCCTCTAATATCGTATCGGTGTAAAAAGGAATTTTATATAGTAGGACTCGTGTAAATTTTGCTAAAACTCTTGCCAATTTCCATTTTCTGAAAAAAAATGAGCTCTTTTTCTAAGCATGAAATTTTCATTATCACAAATTGCGAAATAGTTGAGAAACTTGCATGCGAACGAGTAAATTCAAGTACTCGCGTTGCGAGCTTATAATTCATTCCGTAAGAATTCGGGAGCAAGTGAGTAGTCCGTGCTAGAGTGTGTGCGTGCGAGAGAGAGGCATGAACATGATGCAGGATTGCAAAGCAACACTAAGGTATGAATTTACTGACTATAGCGTTACACTGTCGAGCAGATCGTTGCACGAGCGTGATCGGAGGCACGATGACGACAGGTCCAGAGACGATCGGCCAAGACGGGATCGAAGAGATAACCACGACAAAGATCGGTGCGTCTCAATCATCAATTTTTTTTTTTGCTTGCTTTTCTCGCTTGACTAAATTTCTTATTTTTATGCGGCACTCACCGCGCTCACTTCGAGTAGACGTGACTGCATTTTTGTTTGGTTGTTAACATCTTGCATTTTGTTTATTTTGGAAAATAGCTGGAGGTGTAGTTACATATCAACATATATATATATTCGAACGATTCAGCACACTTATGGTCAATTTCAGTATTTGCTGTGTGTACGGATATGTAGTTCTTTTACCCTTTATCTGACACTGGATCATATATGTACATGTTTGAATAACTTGATAGTCATGAATAGTCAAAATCACGCTTGACGAATTCCGAAGGTCCGTAATTATTTTCTCGAAAAGAGTTCTTTTAGGGAAAAAGATAACACGAGATTTTATATAGATAACAAATACATTGTTTCTATTTTAAAAATACTACCACATTAGATTCGGTATATTAGGAATCAACGATAACACTGTAAAATTTTGAAAAATAAGGATTTTTAAAGCTACATTAATTGTTATTGGGAAAAAAGTGATAGTTTCTATATATTGCGTGTTATATTGAATTAGACTTATAAAAATAGAGATCACGCATATCTTATTGTCACATTTAACGTCAAGTTACATTTTTATGGTAGTTAGAATGAAATCCTGATATTGCAACACGTAATAACTTTAAATTGTCTTTAATTAAATATACGATCCAATTTTTCACTGAAGCGTTGCTAATCACCGCTGATACCGCTCCTCGGTAAACGGACGGTACAAAAGTGTAAGTACAGTGGATTATGTAAAAAACGTCAATCATAATCCAAAAATGACTTTAGAAAACAAGATGCTCGCTGTGCAAACAGACACATGCGTTATCGTCTGCTCGTATTGCATCTACATTTCGCGCAATGCGCCGTCCACTCGTCACTATTATCCTTATCCTAACGTACTTGGATACTTTCGGCTGTACAGATACAAGGACGACAAAAGCCGCCGTTTAGATCGCTACGACTCGTACGATCGACGTCGCGGCAAGCAGCATCGCGGCATCAGTAGCAGCTCGCCGAAGAGAGACTACACGCCAGAAAGGAACCGCGGCGCCAAGCAGGCCCGCGAGAGCGAGGACTCGCAACGCAAGAAGGACAAGAAAATCAACAAGGAGAAGAAAAAGAAGAAAGATAGCGAGGAGAAGGAGAAGAAGCGCAAGAAGAAGCGCGAGAAGAAGATGCTGAAGGAGGCCGCCGCCGCGGTGGTCAGCTCATCCACGATGATTGTCAAGATCAAGGAGGAGCCCAAAGACGACGTGGAGGAGACGACCAAGGTCACGCTGGAGGAGAGTCAGCCCGCCGTCGAGGAGAGCAAAGCCGCCGAGGTGGAGGAGAGCAAAGTCGTGGTGATGGCTGCTGCGGCCACTGCAGTCCTCGAGGAAGCGAAGGTCGCGGACGAGGTGAAACCGAAGCGCGAGGAAAACGAGGCAGCCGCGAGCGCGGCGACAACCACCACGGCCGAGGAGGAACAGGAGAAGCCGAGCGAGGCGAGCCTGTACGCAGGCGTGGTCGACGAAACCGAAATCACCACCACCCATTCCGAGAGCAAAGCCGAGGAGCAGCAGCCACAGCCGGCAAGTCCACAGCCCGTCGTCGCGGTGGCGAACTCTGAGTCGCCGAAGAAGGAAGAGTTCATGGCGCCATTGCCTGAGCTTTCCAAGTGGGAGCGCGATGAGAAGCCGAGCGAAGAGGAGGAAGAGGAAAAGTCGGCAACTCCCGAGAGGCCCAGCGGCGATGCCGTCAACAATGGTGGAGGCGAAAGCGAAGATGGCAAGAAGCTCGTCACCACGGAGGTCCTTAAGAGGGCTGAGAATGCCATTTTCCAGAAAGCCATCAACGCCATCAGACCGATTGAGATCAAGAAGATTAGCGAGAGCAGAAAAGCCCTCTATCAGAATCCCGAGCCTAAGGTCAGTTGTTGTTGTTGATTTTTATTTAGTCTTTGTTTTAGAGAATTTCGATGATCGACAATTTACTCTCTGTGTTTGTTACAGGTGCTCGAGCCAGAACCCGAGCGTGAGTCTCGCAAGAGTATGAACGTCATAATAAACGTCGACAAGAATCAGCGAAATGTAGAACTTTCCAGTGAGCCTCTTAAGAAGACGGCCAAGTCCAAATTCAAGAATCTGCAGTTGTCGCCGACGCGCCTGTCGGTGAAAGAACGCCTAGGCGAGAAGATCGAAGATGCAGCGAAAGCCAAGCTCGAAGCTAAGAGTAAAGCTGAGGCTAGAAGAGTATCGCTTACTCTCGACAACGAGCCCATTATACCGAATCCTGAGAGGAAAGTCTTTGTCGAGTCATCGGACAGAAAACGTGAAAGATCACGGCACGAGGTACGTTCTCATTGGTGATTGATGGCCAGTTGCTGTTTTACCTGGATAGTCTAGTTTTGTTTTTGGCACTTGCCCAGTGCAATAAATTTTCGCTGTTACTGAGCTGATTGTCCAGAGAAAAACAAAGTACATGATATAGTATGTAGTATACGTAGATGTTTTGGCGATTAATTCAGAGTATGTGGTTCTTTTTGTTTGTTTTATTTAGCGTGATTGGGCGATGCGTATGACTGTCAGGGTAAGTGGACAATGGCCGTCAGGTAAGATGACTTTTAGTAGATAAATCTGTGCCCCGTTTTTGGCCGACTCGAATGTAATTTCGTTTTACGTTCCATTGCTTTCGAGTTCAAATTGCCAGTTTTCATTTACTTTTGGGCGCGATTATCTATTATTAGTGTTTTGCTTGCGACGCCTTCACTTAAAGTGGATTGATTGATCTATGTATATTATTAGTTCATGATTGGTGGTATATGTATGTGTAGATAAAACTAACTAGTTTAGATAATGTATATTAATCGTATTCACGTAGATAGATAATAATAGAACAATTTGTTTTATTCAAAATTTATATCACATCTGCATGAAAAAATTATTTTGAAACTAATTAAGTGAATTGACAAAAATAATTGTGAGTCGTGATATTCTTTTAATAATACAGTAAAATAATGTATGCCTTTGAATGGATATTTCCGATGATCTCAATTAAGGATCAGTGAAGAAAGTTCTAGTAATTCATTTTACAGAAGTCTGCAATAAACATCGTAAATAAAATTTTATTTTTTTTTTATTTTAATATGTAATTTTTTATCCAATAAGAGTAGTTTTGTGTAGTTAATTAGACTCTAACCAATCTCCAAATATGATCTCTTAGGATCCACCTCCACGAGTGCACGAATCCCGAAAACCCGAGCGTCAAGCGCGTACACCACCATTGAAGCAGCGCAAACTGGCCGAAGCGGTTGAGGAGGTGAAAACACCATTATTGCCAGTTAAAAAGCCAGTGCGTGAAGAGCCGTTGACGAAGAAACGTAAGAAGGAGCGCAGCAAGTCCCACGAGCGTAAGAAACGCAAAGATAAGAAACACAAGAAGGAGCGAGCTTCGAAAAAGAGAAGCAAGGAGAAGGAAAGTGCTAGTAACACGCCGAAAGATGATCCTAAAGAGTCAACCCCGAGTAACGAACCAACGACCAAGCCGCAAAGGAAAAATCCTAAATTGGTGTCCGATAGGAAAAGGAGCGTTATTGACGAGGCGAATTTCGAGCCCGATTATTCGGCCTCGGATAGCGAGAGCGAAGAGGACGATAGATCGACTCTGCTTGCTACCAAGAGAGCAAAGATCGATAGTGATGAAATTATAAATGTTGATGCTGAACCTGTTAAGCCTAAGAAAAAATCTAAGGTAAGAAATGTTTTTTTTAATCCATTTGATAATAATTACATGCTATCATGCAAATGTGTTCGAAAAATGAAATTTATAGGAAAACTGTTTTTCCTATTTGTTTCTACGATAACGTAAGTCATTGCTGCTATTTTTGAGCTTGATTGTAAACAAAAATTCATTCAAATAACTCACTCAACTATTTTATCATCCTGAAAAACAAAATACTACTAATGAACTAATAATTGTTTTAATTACAGCAAACGAGTTCTGAAGATGACTCGTCCAGCTCTGACAGTTCGTCATCGGACTCGGACAGCTCGGTGGAGTCGCACCGAAAGAAGAAAAAGAAACACAAGAGGCGAAAAAAGCGTAAAGCCAAAAAGGACAGCAGTTCGGACTCGGACGCTTATAGTGACTCGTCAGATTCAAGTTCCGAAGAGGAAAAGCATCGTCGCAAAAAAAAGTCTAAGAGTAAGAGTAAAGCTTCTAAGAAGAAGAAGAAGTCTAAGCATAAATGACGACATTAATAAGTGTAAGTGATTCGCGCGCGCGAGATTTGTACAATAATCCGTGTGTCTGTGTGTCTGTGTTAGACAATGTCGACATTCAACAATGTGAATAAATCGTCGTCAAGTGCAAATGTGTCAAACCAGCTCAATGAAAGATAGATAAACACAAAAAACAAAAAAAAAAAGAGCAGTCATTAAAGTCATCAGTGTGCGATTTATTTATATAAAAACTAAGCCACTTGTAACAATAAACACTTGTGATTTTTGAAGGATTGTTTTTTTCTTGCTCATGCTTCTTTTAGTTCTTTAAATGTCTCTACCAGGCTGAACAGTACTGGTAGATCTTTAGTTTTCTCGGTATCTATCGTACCAAGGCTCTTAGTTATGAATATTCGATTCAGAGGTTGTTTCGATAATTCACATTCTGTATTGTAAAAAAACAAAACAGTAAATATTTAATAAATTAACCAACTTAATTTGATATAATTTATGATTTATTTCAATCACCTGTGACTAGTACACTTGATGTGTACTTGTATCCCATCCAATCTAGATACTCTCGTATAAGTTCATTGATGAGCAACACTTCATGTGGAGACTTGGGATGCTTTGGTTTGCTGGATCTATTGGAACCTTCAAGTAATTTCATGACCTTTGTTCTCATTTCAGCTTTAATTTGGCTCAGCTCACCATCGGCTTCCAAAGAACTTCTTACAGCTAAAAAATGTCATTTTTATGTTTATTGTCATTACTTAAGAAAACTAATTCCATTTTTTAACTGAACGCTTAAAGATTATTATGACTATAAAGAAAACCTAGATATAAGAGTTTACTTAAAACCTATAATGAACTATTATAAATTAACATTATTATAATGAAAAGAAACTATAGATATGTCATTATTTTTATAACTTTTAGCTTTAAAATCAAGCAATAAAAAATCAATTGATCTTAATTACAAAGCTCATGCAGTAAAAAAAGTATAATATTTCAAGCAATTCATTGATCAGTCAAGTATTATTATTGATCAATCAAAATGATTTACCATCTATCAACTCTTTTCCCGATGCCATTCTCAATAATATCATCAATTTAATTATCTTGTAAACTCTCGAATCTTTAAAACTATCAAAATAATGTTTTGGAGCGTTAACTAGCAACAGTAATTGACACGGCTGCGCAAGTCGTAAACAAACAGCCTAACCTAACGTGATAATACGCGGGAGCCGGGACGTTATTCTATTATAGTTACCTGATACTCGCCGACTGTTACGGAGCGGAGAGTTATTATGTGTATAAACATCGCTTTCGTTGTTTCTTTTATTTTGCTACTAACAAGAAATCTGTAAGAAATATCACAGTTCGCGATTGTAAAATTTTATTATTAGAATATTGAGTGAAGAATACTTTAGCTTTGTTCGAATTCTTGTTGGAATATCTGCATTACGTGACTTTCGTCAGTTGGAATACGTATTATAATTTCAGGTATGTATATTTCCATTTATATTTAAAAATACTATGTTCTTAATTAGTTTCGAATTTTGGAAAAACTGAATTCCCGTCTTTACAATATTTTATTTTCTAGTATTTCTTCAATTGGCAATAAAATTTATATTTCGAGAAATACTCGCCAATAACATTTAACATAATTAAAACGGAAATTGAAAGATACTATTTTAAGGTTTTTTTTCTGGCTCAGGCGGCAGATATATTATCTTGGTAATCAAACAATGACTTAAAAATTTATAAACGAATTTTTCCAGAACCGAATTAAATTAACAAAATCATATTTTTGTGTTTATTTTTATAAGTTTATTTTTGTTCGTTTATTAACCAACTTTGAGATTAAAAAATAACAATATAAAATAACTATATTTATGCTAATTTTAGTAGCTTTGCAATATTTAATGTATTCATTTTCAGTGACGATTTGTTTTTTCTTCTTATTGACTATAAATTCTTGATTATAAATAATATCATGTTAAATTGCTGATAAATTTTGTTAGAAATATATATCGGGCTTCTACTAGTTAACGTTTAATTTATTTCGGGCATAATTATTTCGTATCATTATTTTTATATTAGCACTATATTTAACAGCTAATTTGTTTAAAATTTCCATTACAGTTTCCAATAAAAAATGCTCCTTGATGAGTAGTAGAAAAGGGAGATTGTTCGACTTGTTACATAAAATTTTAATTAGTTTATTTTGTACGTTTCGTACGCCACATAATTTATTGCCGTAGGTACCGTTCCAAAATCCATGTGTTGCTAACTTCTACATTATAAAAACAAGTAACAGATGTAAATTCCTAGAGCGAGGTAATAGATCTATTCTTTAGGTATAAAAATATCAAATCTTTTAAACGTATGCATTATTTTATAAATTAAATGGAAGCAAAATAAAACATGTGGCCGCTTTAATAATGCCAGTAACGGAAATGGTTCAAGGGAGCGTAGAAAGGGCAATTGAATAATAACAGATGTTAGTGTTAAGGAAAAAATTGTTTGAATAATTATCAGTTTGCAAGACTTTTTCACATCACATTCGCCTAAACTACATATAGAGTAATCTTTATGGCGTGGAACGAGACCGATAGATATCATGGAGTTAATTAATTTCAAATAGTGATATAACGTCGCGCAGAATACGTGTAAACAATACCCTAAGTTACAGAATCCATAGCGTATAAAAAAACATCTTGTCGGATGATGGCACATTTAGGTCCGTAAGTCTTTTAGCATCTCTTGAATCACTAGGCAAGTCTGTCAAGCATTTCTCTTGGGGTATTTGATAACGAATTTGCCATCCTCAAGCACCATATCGTTGTCCTTGAAATGCGGCCAATCGGCTTGCTGATTAATGCGCCAAACGGCCAAACCTTCTCTGTAGAAGTCGGGTAACGTCTCGAATCCTCCGGCATCAGCCAGTCGCTTGTAGTACGCCCATTGTCCTTCCTTCAAGCGATGATCTCTTGGCTCGCCTTCCGGTATTTCGGCGTCTTTCAGTCTTTCCGCTAAGCTCGGCAATTGTACTTTGCCTCGCAGGAAGGCCGCGTAATACTTGGCCTGAAATCATCGCCACGCGCGCTCGATCGATCGATTCGGATAGAAGGAACGCTTTAAAAACTCCATACCTGTATGTGGTAAACGGAGAAAGTGATGACATATCCAGTCGGCAGTCCTAGGAACATCATCGTGGGGTGATAAGCGTTGATCATGTGCTCGTACAGTGGCTCAACGTATTTGTCGGTAAATGTGATGTCCGTGCTCTCGTCCAAGAATGGAAAGTCCAGCATGTAGCCGGTGCAGTAGATAAACGAATCACCAAAGATCGTCGAGCCGTTTTGCAGCTCCAATTGATTTCCCTTCGCTTTTACAACTCCGCTCACCTGGATTACATTCTTTGGCCACTTGCCCTCTATCCTGCGATTTTTCCACACTATGGTATTACACAGCATTCCACGATTGCTTCCATGACTATCTACACTTACTTGTCGTGTCGATGGCTGAGATAAATTTTTTTAGCATACGGACTGAGATCGATGGCAATATCAATGCCAGAGGTGCCAGCGCCTAGCAGAACGACCGTTTTGTTTGCATAATCTTCGGGTCTACGATAACCGTGACTGTGAATTATTTGCCCGCGAAATCCTTCGATACCTGGGATTACTGGGATTTTGGGTTTGAAGTTACCACTAAAAAGCAGTGGATATCGATTAATTCTCGACGATATCACATTTATAATAGATTTCTTACCCATTTCCAATGATTACGACGTCGCACGTTGTAACATAACTGCGGTCAGTATTCAAATCTTTGGCGTGAATGTTCCATCTTGTAGTCTCCCAGTCGTCTTCCTCTACCCGTGTAATCTTTTCTACGAAGGTGTCAAACTGAAACGGAAAGAGCACTTGTTATTTTAACATGCTCGGTATGGCTGCCTTGATTGTATTTGTAACTGACTCGGATGTGCGACCGAAAATTGAAGTGTTCAGTGTAGTTATGCAGATAGTTCAAGACCGTTTCGTGCTTGACGCAACTGCGATTCTCACCACCAAAAGTTTGGTAATCGGGAAAAGCCATAAGTACTCTTGGCGCGTTCGTTCTGCCAATAAGACAATTTTTCATAATTTTTTTTTCTCGAATGAATAACTGTTGAATTTCGCTGATGCGTACCTCAGATTTTTGTAAACGGCACTGCGCGTTGGTAATCCATGCTCATTCAAGTCGCCATTATCTGTATAAATCCACAGACCGCCTATATCCGCATTGAGTTCAAAGCCAATCGGCTCGAAATCATTGGGATACGATGCTAATTCCTTGATCATGGCAAGTCCAGCGCCTCCTGCTCCAATGACACAAACTTTTTGTTTTCGTAGTGTTTTTCCAGACACCACCATTGCGAGTAAAGCATGCAACCAAATAACCGACCACCTGAAATCCAATTTTTGCTTAGCTGTGACAATAATTATGATGTCATTGTTATTGTGTGTTTAGAAATAACTACTTTAGTGAAATGAAAATTGCGAATCATTATATAGTCTAGAAAATTCGACATTTTTGAAAAGTGATTCTTTTATCCATGTATCAAAATAAAGAAAATTATCCAGTTTGAAAGGTTCATCGAAATGGAAATATTAATCTTATTCTTGAAACTAAATTTTTTTCATGTGTTCGGCCTGTGCACAGCTCATAGCAGCCAATTCTGAACCAAATGTCTTTGACAAGCCCCATTTTTTCGTTATTTGATCTACTTTAAACTAATGGTATTGGTATTGTATGTAAGTAACATCAAATAAATTCTAATAATCAACTGTGATTACAAATGATAATTTGTACGTTTTCACAAACTTTTGGTTAAATTGGCCAAATACAATGTTCAAAGAATAAGACAGTTCATTCGTATAGCGCCATTGTTTTAAACAAATACTAACAAAAATATGGAGCTTCGCGAGAAATTGTTTGGTTCATTTTTACAGTTAGAAATCTGTGCGCAAGCAGAAAACAGTTTTTTTAACGACAAATATGAAATAGAGCTAAATAAAAGGTAGTTTGGAATACTACTAAAATATACGATTACTGAAGCCTCAAAAATTAATTTTCAAATGATTTAACCGAGAAATAAAAAATATGTCTGAGGTCTCACCCTTTAATAGATATAAAAGTTCGAATTTTGAAGGAAGTACTGTAGAATTCAAGTCAGAAAAAGATTCAATGTAAATTAGTTTTTTCGTTACAAATACATAATCAATGTAATTCGGTAGTCGAGTAAGTGAATTAGATATACATTTAATCGAATGTTTCTCGTACGATAAGTAAGTGCCAACGAACGCGAAACTTCTTTGTCAAAATATTATCATCAATAATAATAATGGACTTCTATAATTAGGGGAATTGGCGCGATACATCATCGTCGTTTAATTAAGTACGCAAACACTTCTGTATGTTTGGATTCGCGAACCTTACATTCATTTTCTTGTTACGTATAAATATTTTCGTATCGTCGACTTTCTGTTCAATTTAAATTTCCATTATTATATTAAACGCTCAACTGTCATTACTATCGCTATAGTCGATTGGTCATTACTGATGTGTTTGAATGAATATCCATACAATTTAAACTTATCGATCGTTCAAAAAAATCTTTGATTCAATTAACATCTTTATCATTTATAATCACGCCCTATTGTTTTCGTCGATTTACTCGCGTGCCCTCGATAATCCACGTTTAACCTTTTAATTCTTCTATATAATATGTATTTCCTTAATAATGCAATATTTCACAAGCGAGTCATTTACGCGATATGAAATCAATAAAAAATCAGCTGTCCATTTTCCTTGTCGAATAGCTACATTGTTTTTTTCTCTATTTGTTTACATGTCGTTTTCTTTGTTATAGAATTAGGGTTGGGTTTATCATTAGCTTTCGTGAGTTTGTCACGATTTCAGATCAGGACTGGGCGAATCTAGACGAGATTCTCAACAAGCTTGCTGCAGTCGACTTCGGACCTCACAATTTTCGCTCCCGGGAGCGAAATTTGCCCAGCCCTGTTTCAGATGGCGGCGTGAACACAATTTGCGCATTTATTTACGAATCACATAGAATATTTTTGTAGCTCATTTGTTTTTTAAACTTTTGCAATGCATTTATATATCCAGTAACTTATGCAATTTAAAATATGGAATTATTAGATTCGTAAACATGTCGTTATTTATATAAGAAAAGAGAGAGAACGATATACATCACATTTTAATTATAATCATTATTATAGTTCGAAATAAATTAATTTGTAAACATACGATTTGCTAATGAATTTTTTTAATTATTTTTTGAGGAAAATGTAAACAAATATTGGTATTGCTTTTTTTGAACGACCAATAAGTAATATAATATTGTAGATAAAAGTTCATCAATATTTGTTTATAATTTTATTTATTGTGATCGAAAGTTTTCGAGCCAACACGTATTTAACATTAGATATCGCAATGAGTATCCTGGCTCCCCCGCTACTTTCTCAGATTTCTTTTTGCAATAATTGTATGTCTCACGATGAATGAACAATAATGCTGGTAAACCGTGTAGTCATTCTTCACTAAGGAAATATTTTTTTTTTCATTGGGAATCACCGGCGGGATTACGTATCCTCGGTGAAATACTTCATTGTAAAATGCTGACGTGCGATTAATGCAATAATAAAGCGTTTTGCGATTTGATCAACTGATCAAATCGTCAACTGTTGTCATTCAAATTTTTTAAGAAAATTTCTTAAATCAGCTTTCTCTTTGAATATTTAGAGTACTGATTATTAGTTTTTTTTGTATAAAATAATAAGATATTTGGTAGACTTCCATTGTATTGGACTGAATTTTTGCTTCTTATATACTTGAAAATTAAGGCATTACATGTTGAATATACAATAAAATATCTATTGCATACTTAATCGTTAATGTCTCAAATTAAAAAATAAACAAACAAAACTTTCTTATCTTAATTGGAAATATTTCTTTGAAACTAGCAAATAATCTTCTTTTAAAAATGAATTTCTTAATTAAATATAGTCCTGAAAACTAAGAAGCTATTGTTCTTATTTTGCCAAAATTGGAATGACAATGAATGAATCTTTTTAAAATAAAAAGAACATTTTTCACTAAAAATAAAGAAATATATTTCTTACTTGAGAACATTTATGAGTTTCTCGATTTTAGTAATGGATAGTTATATGTTAAATTGCATTTGATATTAATAAAAATATTTTGTTAGTTGTCATTATAAATTTTATTATCGCAGATTATTCAGGAAATCTAATTTTGAATTTTTTTAGTACATCTATTACTTTGATAATTTCTTATTTTAATATTTAATAGTAAAAAAATTTTTCTTCGTTTTCATGAAAATTTTGAATTTCGGGCTCGAGTAAATCGGACGTACTCAGAAAGGGGATAAGAATAAAATGAAAACACGTAAATATTGGAATTACATTTTTTTATAAAATGATATAACTTACATTCTTTTAGTGGTCGACATTTTTAGCAGTCCGAATACTTGTCCAATAGGAATAATTGATGATTAGTATGAGACTAGGATGCGTTAAATACTTCCTCGTTTAAGCTAGAATGTCTCGAATAATAATGTTACAAGTACTCGTGAAATCCTCTTTAATCTACTTTGATAACGTACACGATAAAATCTTTATAATCTCTGATTTATAATTGACGTATTGCCCATTACACTTATCAAGATTCGAATCACTTGTTTTATTGATTTATTATGTATAAATGAAATCTAACGAGGAAAAAAATGCTATACTTATCTTCTTTGCGCAAACTGGATTATTATGCACGAATGTAAGTTAATTAGTACATTATGTACCGAGGGAGCACAGTGAGCAATGAACCTCGCTTCGTTCGGTTGGAATTATGGGTGGTTTATCTACTGTACTCCCGTGGGGTATACTCTCGTGCAGTGTGAAGAAAAAAAGGCAAATAAATGAAATAGTTAGATTTACGTACTGTTGGCGCTCAATTCTGTGCAGAATTTTAATGATTTTAGCCAGCTGTTCGTTAAAAAGAGAATTCTATCGCTTTCAAGATCTATATAAAATTTATTAGTAAAAAACTAAAAAAAATCTTTAACAGTTACTTTGTCTCATTTATAATTTGACTTTCAAACATATAATCTTTTTGCTACCTTGGAGAATTAAGCTTACGTATTATTGACGAATAATGTTGAAATTGATGCTTCACTGCTCTAAGAAAAGAAAAGAGAAAAAATTACCGATTGCTTAGAAATAGCGAGACAATTCAATTAAAAAAAAATAATTAGATGGAAGTTTATAATCTTATCAGTAAAGTATATTACATGTTATTTGTCGTATTTTTAAATGAAAACCATACTTTAGTTAATCCATGAAATATCTGATATTTAAAAGAACACTCGAAACTACAATTTTTCTGTATTTAATAGCGAAGCAAACACTTTCATCCAAAAATTTTTTTCATCAAATTATTTTTGCTTTGTGTACTGACACTTTTTTCGTCATTTTTTAGGTATTTTCTTGAGCGGTAGTAGTACATATTTCAGTAGTTTCATTAATCTATTGATTATCTTAATCATTCGCAAATTTCATTGCAAGTTCATGATTTATTCTCGCGATTTCTACTTTCATGAAATTTCATAAATTTGTCGGTATTTGAACAGCTGCGCAGAGATATAATTGCCTTGCAAGTAAACTCGATCGTTTGAATCCACTCAAAAGGTATTCTCATGATTATAACTTATAAGTTTTTGAAACTAGAATAATACGTGTGAGATATCTACTTTTAATGAATTAATTATGAAACGACTCCAATTATATTGGTAGTTTTAAATCAACATCAATGCTGTTAAAATATTGCCCCTATTTTATAAACTTTTCTTAAAATTGTATTGTAAACGTAGATTAATTGATTACTCTCAAAAGTTAACGAATCAAACGTTACAGTTTCACTGACCTAGCGACTTTACCAAATTCAATAAATGAACAACTGGTTTATTGATATCGTTTTATTTAATGCACTGTCATTTCATTGGTTGTAAGATATAGATATATTTATATTTCTTGGAACAATTGAAATCAGGCATTTAATCGAATAATAACTGTAATAATAATTTGATATTACCGTGATTTTGAATTAATGTTTGGGCAGTGGTGGATAGTAACGATTAACGGCGTTACAAGTAATACCGCTAGTTGCCCCTTCCCAACTTTATCGAATTATTTGTATCAATTTTACGGTGGAATAATGTAATAAAGTTATATTTTCAATAACGTTACTTTATAAACAATTAGCTTCTCTATTTTTCATACATTTAGTTAGTTTTTTCTCGGAAAAAGACGAATTATAACAATAAACAGTACCTTTTGTATATACCGAGATCGTCAAAGGGTTTTTGGGTGACCGAGGGGTACAAGTACAGCACGGGTTGAGTCAAGCTAGCACGAGCTAACGACGAGTGCGTTCTGTGAAATGAGGACGAGTACTGCAATTGTGATCCTGATAAAAAGCCGGAAAGCTGGCGCTTAAAGTCCGATAACGCGGATAAAATCTCGAAAATTCTACATGGGTTTGATGGATGCATTCTTTTACTACTTAACCTCGTTGGAATAACACAGTACTGGTGCATTATCGTTGTAACAATATTTTTTATAAGTAATTCTAGTAATGGCGTTTCTTTCGGAAACAAGCGTAACGGCTTGACTTATAACGGCGACATACAGTGATGACGTAACTCCAGAGTTACTACAACTGATTTCAAAAACTAATTATAATATCACTCTTTCAGATTTAGAAGAAGCCAATTTCTGAATATTTGTACAATTGCGTTATTATAGACGTTCACATTCACTCTACAACTGAACTTTAATTTTCGGACTCCCTATCAAACTGTGTAGTTAACTGTGAGTACATCAAACCAACATACATGTGTCTGTATATATAAATATAATGTATGTATTTTTCACTTTTATATATTAATGTTACACATCATTGCATCTTCATCAGAATAGATAATTATTCGAACAAAAAAAATGTTTGAACTGGAAAAAAGAATAATAGATGACAAAAACTACATTGGTATAGCTCAGTTATATACTCTCATGAAACGAAGCACGGGTCACGATCGACTAAATAAAAAGAAACTTTTACATAGTTTATACATGATGATCGATGATATGTTAGACCAACGCGTAGACCTTAATTATCGAATTCGAGCAAGCTATTTTTTAAAAACCAAAATGCCTCATATGATTGGTTCTACTATACTTCACTTGGTTCCGAAGGAATGCCACGTCAAGACGTTCAATTATTTGATTAAACGAGGCGCAGATTTCACGGTGCCAAACAGCAGACAATTTACTGCCCTTCATGAGATGATGTATAAAAGCAACTACAAAAAGTGCTTTGATAACGGAACTTTGGATAACGGCTTGAAACCAGATCCATTCGTTACGTCCGCATTGTTGGCTCATATTGAATACAACAATTCATCGAATCCGTGTGACAATAATGGTGTGTCTCACTTTAGTATAGCTTGCATGACAAATAACGTCAAAGCTGTCGAATTTTTTTTGGACCACGGGATATCAGTTAATGAAGTTCACAAAGCAGATTGGAGTAATACAACTGGTTACACGCCTCTACATTTTGCCGTGAAATACTGTGCGGACGAAGTTGCTGAAATACTGTTGAATCGTGGCGCTGACTTGACGGTAAAGGACTCGAACGGAATGACAGCTTTACAACTACTCGTCGAAGAAAAAATGAAAGTTTGGTACAAGCGAACGAGAATGTTGTCGATGCGTCTTTCCAACATCAAGCGCATAACTTACAAGACTGCGAGGTCGCTTATTGAGAAGTATGAAAGAATGATGAAACTGATGCTGGACAATTATAAGGATGACAACGAGGCTGACGTTGATTTTACGAGGTTCTGCGCTGCTTGCACGATGCAAGACACGTCGACGCTCAAGCGTTATTTGAACAATAAAGCCGTGAGCTTCAAGCAAACGACTAGCTGCAATTCTCTTGTATGTCCTGGTTACACGGCGCTACACTTTGCCGCCCATTGTAACGTCAAGGCAGTCAAGCTTCTAATAAAAAATGGAGCAAGCATGGAAGTGAAAGACGCAAAAGGTGTGACACCTCTAGATATCTGTTTGCGCACATTCAAAGTAGAAGACATCCACAATATTATGCTACTTCGAGAAGATTGGTCAAATATCACATTCCTGAATGAAACGGTCAAATTATCAGATTTCATCTATGCCATGCGAGCACCAAAGTTATTTGAGGATTTTCTCAGGAATAAGCTGACGAGCATGAACACTTTTGTTAGTTTGGATTCGCCTATTTACTCCGGCTACACTCCTCTGCATTTGGCAATTGCTTGCACTGAGACTTGTCCGAGTAACTGGCCAAATCGCGTAAATCGCTTACCCAGATACTTAAAGAGAATCAAAGTGTGTTTGATACTTGATTCGGACGTCACCACTGTGAATGCCGATGGATTGACATCGGTTCATCAAGCATTCAGGTTATGTGAGTACGACGTGGTTTCTCATCTGCTGCATTATCAAAAATCGATGGTTAATCCAGTCGATAGTAACGGGTTTTCACACTTTCATGCTGCCTGCGTGGTCAACTGCAAGACTCTAATAAAAAAACTAATCAAAGTTGGCGTTAACACCAATACACCTATCACATCAGGATTCAAATGGTACAAACAAACTAGCGTTTGCGAGTCTTTCGTTGCTAGTCGTTCGACGCCGTCACACCTCCTTGCAGATACTGGCGATGTTGAAATGATGTTTTCAATGGCAAACCGTAATAAGGATATGTTTGTCAAAGACGCCGACGGCTTGACTGTAGTCGAGCGAGCAGTTAAGGCACCTTTCAAGTTTAAAACCTGCGTATATTGCACGAAAAATACATCGTTACGTGAATCTGATTCTCATAACGATTTTTTCAAATTAACAGACAGTAATAATTTTCTTGAGAGCTTCGGTGATTATAATCTTACGTTTCTAATAAGGGACATCATCTACGAAGTTACAAACAGTAATATCCCGCGTAATTTTGATGCACTTTACGAATTACTACATCATATTCCGAATGTATATTTCAATTTGGATATGATCGTAAAAATCAACACATCAAATAATAGCAGAATAATCGTTGATGAACAAATACTGGAACGCGTCTTCAAGAAGATGGGTATAACGATGTTACATTTAGTGTGTTACAAGCAAAGTTACAAGCAAATCAAGGAGCAATTGGATAATGGCACGAGCGCGAATGCTCGTATCAACGACAACTCGCCATTCTATCCCGGCTTTACGCCACTTCATTTTGTAATTTTAGATTGGCAAAAGGAAACTTTTAATTATCAGCTTATCCGGAAAAATATTAATTTATTGCTGCAGTACGGGGCTGACGTTACAATCGCTAATCATGATGGGAACACTCCGCTTCATGAGCTTGTTGAAAAGATCCCGCATAATAAAGGTATACAATCAATGTTCACAATATTTGCAGATTTTCAATCTATTTATCTATTTCGACAATAGTGAATTGAGATTATTTCCGAGAAAAAAAATTTAGTTTCGTGAAAAATCAAAACAAGATTAGATTCATCTGTTATTAATTTTATACATTAATTGTCATTGTTTCACTAAATAATTAACAAGATTAAACAGTATAACAGTCATATAAATATTTTAATAATCATTCATTTTTTATTTTGATTCTGCGATCGTTTCAATTTTCAAATCATCTTTCAGTTTTCAACGTAAACTGTTATGAGCCGTTGATCGTGCTACTGAAAGGTCAGAAAGATTTCAGCATCAACCCAGAAAATTCAAATGGGATCTCACACTTTCACATAGCTTGCATCGTAAATGAAAGGAACATGGTGAAAAGGTTTATCAACAACTGGATCAAAGTGAATCAAAGCACTGATCATTTTTCAAAAAAATTCGGAGGTTACACGTCCCTTCATTTTGCTATGATTTTTCCGTCCGAAGATATTTACAGTCTACTTCTGAGGCATGGAGCTAATGTAAATGTCAAAGACAGTTCGCGTAATACTCCACTTCATGTGGCTGCCAAATCTAAGAAATGCGGAAGAGGTGAAGTTTTCAACTGTATTTTAGGGTAAGGAAAAATTATGAGTCATGGAATTTTTCAATACTAGTGTGGAAGCTAAGTCCGATGACGTATGCAATTAGTTTGCTAAAGCTAAAAACATCTTATTCTTATGTATTTTGACCCACTGAATCCGAATCCGCAACTATAGATTTTTCGAAAAAAAGGTGAAAAATTGTTTAAAATGCAATTTTTTATAATGATTAGTTTAGCTCGGCCTTTTGTTTTAGAAAATATCGCCCATTTTAAGACGAAAAGGCTCTTAGTAGTTTACTCGTAAAATGTGTATTTTAAAAGTTAAGAATTTTTATAAGTCATAAATTTGACGTTTTTTACTGACTGGCTATTAATAACTTTTACTGTACAAATTTATATAAATTCAGATTTATCTAGACCTCCGAAAAATGTACTTTTTTGCAATCATATATGAGGCTTTTTCGATTCTTCATATGCAGTGTATATACTTGGAAGGGACCTTCCTTCTTAAAGTTTTTATACTATGATTTCATTTTTCAAGTGTGTACAATGGTTCAAAATAATAATTATTATTGTGCTAGTTTAACAATTATTACATTCATTAAAATATAATTATTGTATTCATTAATTGAGTTAGTTTTTTATTATAATTATAAAAATATAACTTAAACGTGTTTCTACGTCAAAAATAAAGTTAAATCCTGTTTTTCCTGTAAATGTGCCAATGAAAAAAAATGTAGAAATAAATTAAATGAATTTATCTGAAAATATCATTTGTGCAAACAAATATTGTTCTCGTATTATTTATATAAGTTAGTAACCAAATCGATAGATTAATTTAGTAACTAAAGATAATGTAAAAAGACTAGATAGAAGGAAGGCTCTCCCAGGTGTATATACTGCATATGAAGAATTGAAAAAGCTTCATATATGATTGCAAAAAAGTACATTTTCCAGAGGTTTAGACAAAAATATGAAATTATATAAATTTGTAGAGTAACTTTCAAAGAATAAGAATTTTTTTTTAATTTAAAAAAATATTGATTTGGTCAAAAATTATTAGCAGCTAAAGTCAGTAGAAAACGTAAAATGTACGACTTTTAAAAATTTATAACTTTTTGAATATGCATTTTACGAAAAAACTACTACAGACCTTTTCGTCTTAAAATGGGCCATATTTAAAAATATTTTTAATACTTTATTTAAACAATACCTTTTACAACAATTTTCTACCACTTTTTCGAAAAATCTAGTTGCTGATTGAGATTCAGCGGATCAAGATACATAAGAATAAAATGTTTCCAGCTTTGACAAGCTAATTTCATGAGATCAGACCTAGCTCCCGAACTATATGTTTTCCTGTTTTTATCCGAATCATACAAATTCATTTTTCATTATTTTCGTTAAACTTTTTTTAGCACTAATTAACTGGATCTATTTAATTGCAGATTTGGAGCTGATGTCAATGCCAAGAACAATATGCAAGAGACACCACTGGAGATACTAGTTATTAACACGAAGGCTACTCCACAAGCCGTTATATATTTCAAACAACATCGTGCTCGTGTAAACATAGTCAATCCAATCAGCCACGAGGCCCTTTTATCTCATGCCATAGAGTGCTTAAGTCGAAATGAATCTATTTTCGACGAACTTACCGCATTTCCAGATATAATGAATGTGGATGAAAATGGCTCTACTGCTATGCACAATATCGTTAGGGATACGTATTATGAGGTATTTTTTTCTTACTATTTTTGTTACTGTCTAATTATACTTTTAATGTGACACTTTTGTCAAGCAGTGCTGTCAATTAATATAAGTACACTGCTATAAAAAATGCATTATTATTTTTAAGGATCCAAATTTTGGAAGCTTATTTTGGAATATCGAAGAGAAATATATTTCCCTGCACGCCCGAGCGATCGAGATTCTAACAAGTTTAAATTTCGATGTCGATAGTCAGGATAATAAAGGTACTCATATGTTGATTAGATTTATTAGTTAAAGGTGTTTAACGAGTTAAATATCATTATTTTGCTTCCATAATCAAAATAAATTTTCAGGCATGGCACCTCTCCATGTCGCAGTCGAAAACTACAATTTCGACGGGATGATTGGTCTTTTACTGAACGGAGCCGATGTCAATGTATGCGATACGAATGGAAATACTCCGCTCACATACATCTGTCAAGCTTACAATCGAATTCCTAATGCTACAGATCACATATTATTGTTAAATAATATTTTTACTTTCCTCATAATACACGTACACATATTGTTATTCATGAAAATTGATGTGAACAAAGCCAATCGGGACACGTACGCTAAGGCTATGCAGAAATTCAAATTGAATGAACTGGACATTACTAACCAACCGAAAAAAATAAAAAATTTTCTCACTTACTCGTCATCAATTAACCTTAATTACTTTCTGTCGGAAACCGGTGTCATTGCTTCTTATCCTTACGTTACGAAACATCAACGTCAAATAATTGATGAATTCTTTAAGGACAGTGTGGAGATCTTGTCCAAAGAATGTCCTTATATGACATGTTTACTTAAACTTCAGTATCGTAAAGCTCTTCATAGAGCAGAGTTGGTGTCGAAAGCCACAAATGCATTGAATACTTTATTGGGATTTCAGTTACCGGTACTTTGCTCCGATCCACTTATGCGGTTTTTAACAAATCAAGACTTGAAAAACATCGACGCCACGGTACATGTGACATAAGTGTTGTGATTAGATAATTTTATTATATTTTGTTCAACTAGGATCATTCAGTAATTGTATTTTTTATACGAACTGTTTATTTATATTTTTTTATATCAAATATATTATAAAATTATTTTACATATTGCGACACAGCTTCCACTGCTAACAATATACATTTAATATGATTGCGAGTGTCACTCGGTTTAATAATATGTTAGTATTAAAATTATTTTTACAATCATATTATACACTTGTTTTAATATTGAAATAAGTTCGATTGTATTGTATCAAAGAGCTTGTTAAAATATTATGAGAATGTTTATATTACACGTACATAAACAATTACATTGATCATCATGAAAATAACTTGATTATTAATAATTTATTTTTTAATTACATCAGTTTAAATAATAGTTTCTTCATTTGAAATTCGAAAAACGAAATCTTTCTACTTAATGCTTTATTTCATTCCTTATAAATACTGTATTCGGTCAGATTTCTAGACACATCTTTATCTAAAGTCATATAGATATTGCAATCAATAATTATTCAGTTATTTAATATGCGATATTAAACAGATTAAATAGATATATTATTAGTTAGATATACGACAATGATTTCTTTTAGTTCAATTGAAAATATGATTTAACTGGTATTATCTAACTTCTTTGATTTCAAGTAAAATAATTTCAAATATGGAATGAAAGTAAATAAGGCAAATTTAAATAGTAAACGCAGAATTAATAATGATCTTTCAAATTCAGTTTTGATATTTTTTTGACAATGTTCAAATAATAATAAAAATTTCATTTTTTTGAGTATACAGAAATCAATAGGAAGTGATTTGATTATTAGATATAACTAACAGTAACAAAAGCGTACGTTAAAATAAAATTCTTTTCATAGTGAAGAAAATTCGGCTTTTGATCAGTTGACATGTAGTTTATTTTTAAACATGAAATAAAAAATCATATTTACAAATATGATGTAGAAAAATAACATATTTTAAAACAATACAGAGCAACTTCGTTATTTCTAAACGAGATTTTCGGTATTGGCTTATTTTTATTTAAGAGCTTATTTAAACTTTTCCAGTCATCCATTACATTAATGAAACGTACTAAAACTATATTATGATTTACTTAAAAAATATTAGTATATTTCTTTGTATCATTTTATACAATCTATGTGTCTCCATATGTGTGCGTGTGTGTGTATGTGTGTATATAAATACATGTTAAATTAAAAAAATGTCAAAATACAGTTAACGCCAGTGATTGCGATTGATGTAAATAACACGAAATTATAACACTTTTTGAATGGAATAGTTTGAGGGTATGGAAGGTGTATCGTTTTTGCATTACATCTTATTTTAGCACTTTTATTATTTCATTGTAGGCATAGTTGTGGAACTGGAAATGTCAGTAGTATCATCAGAACGCCATAACTGAGTGATGGTTTTTGTTTGGGTGTGAAAGTTTATGCCCTGGAATATGAAAGAATCAAATGAGAACAGGAGAGATGTGTCATTTCTGTCGTTGCGGATTTAAATGTGGACTTACGTATTTGCCATAAAAATGATTATCGCCGAAGAAAGATTTCTTGTTGCCCGTGAAACTGAACATGGGCAGGGGAACTGGAATTGGCACGTTCACACCGATCTGCCCGGCTTCGACTTGCTCGGTGAAACGTCTGGCGCTGGCACCGTTGGTCGTGAAAATAGCCGTGCCGTTTCCGTATGGATTATTGTTGATCAGCTGTATGGCCTCGTCGAGGGAACCAGCTTCCATGCAGACTAGTACCGGGCCGAATATCTCTTCCTTGTAGCAAGTCATGTGAGGCTGAACGGAAAAAATGAGTCGATCGTTCCACAAAAGAAAAGAAAAAAAAAAGAAAAGAAAAATTACCTTGACCGAGGTGATGACGGTAGGGCCGACAAAGTTGCCGTCCTCGAAGTTGGGCACCTTGATGCCGCGACCATCGAGAAGAACGTTAGCGCCCTCCTTGGAAGCTGACTCGACGAGCTCGCAGATGCGCGTCTTGGATTGCGGCGAGATGACGGGGCCAAGATCGGCGCCGGGCACGTGGCCGGCGTTGACGTGAAGCCGCTTGGCAGCCTCGACGATCTCGGGTATCCACTCGACGGACCTGCCGACGAAGACCGCGACCGACAGCGCCATGCAGCGCTGCCCGGCCGCGCCGAAGGCCGCGCCCACGATCTGCGAGATGCTCTTGTTCTTGTTGGCGTCCGGCAGCACGACGCAGTGGTTCTTGGCCCCGTTGTTGCACTGGACGCGCTTGCCGCGCTGGCTGCTCCTCTCGTAGATGTACTTGCCCGCCCGATCCGAGCCGACGAACGACACGGCCTTGATGTCCGGGTGGTCGCAGATGAAGTTGACCGCCTCGCGCTGGCCGTGGACGACGTTGAGGAGGCCGGGCGGGGCGCCGGCCCTGGAGAACAGCTCGGCGAGCATCATCGACGCGCCCGGCACGCGCTCCGACGGCTTGAGTATCGCGGCGTTGCCGCAGGCCACGCTTATCGGGAACGTCCACAGCGGCACCATCGCCGGGAAGTTGAACGGGCAGATCGAGCCCGTGACGCCGAGCGGCACTCGGTGCGAGACCGTGTCCATGTCCGTGGCGATGTTGTTCATCGACTCGCCCAGCAGGAGGCTCGGTATGCCCGCGCACATGTCCACGACCTCTGCGATTCGCCCACATGTACACGCCGTCGCCACCCGAGGGCCCGTCGCTCGCTCCTGTCCCATACTTACGAAGCCCGCGCAGCACGTCGCCCTCGGCGTCCGCCATGGTCTTGCCGTTCTCCCTCACGAGGCTCGTCGCCAGCTCCCTCTGCAACCGAGCGTCTCGTTACTTGGTGCGCCGGTCCCCGGCAATAACCCGGCCGGACGCTATACCCACCGCGTGCTCGCGAACGAGGGCCTGATACTTGAGCATGAGCGTCTGCCTGGTGAGGACGCTCGAGGTGCGCCACGCGCCGAAGGCCTTCCTCGCGCTCGCCACCGCGGCCTGCATCTCGGGCTCGGTGCTCTTGGGCGTGCGGCACAGCAGCTCGTTCGTCGCCGGGTCGTGCACCTCCGTGAACTCCGTCGCCCTCGACTCTGCCGATTACCATTCGATTTTTCGCTTTCGCATTCTCGCGCGACTCGCCTTGCCTTCGCCGAGGGCAGCTGTCACGAGTACGCTCGACGCGTAGGTCGTTCGACCATTCGAAATCTCATCGTGGATCGAGTATCGCGCACGAGGCGGTGCTACATCACGGCGCGCGACGAGACAAACGTACAATCTGATTTTGATTGATTCGCCTCGCGCGCCAAGCACGCGAGCTCGCAAGCTATCGCAGATACACGCGAAGCAGGAATTTTCGAACGCCGCTGCTGGCTTGACGTAGGCTCAGTTACGTAAACGCGCTTGCGCGCTTCTTCTTTTTCTTTTCTTGTTGTCGTTCGCGCATGCTTATGCAGATGACATATACGTATGATTCAATCTACAGGCAGCTTTTAACCGATGTAATCGAATCGATCGAGCGCGCGTCACGCGCCGCTTTGCCGCTGCGCCAACCAAACATTCAATGCACATTACCAACGAATTGGCCGTCGATGAACATTTTCACGGTTGGCACGCTGGTACTGTAAGCTCTCGTTGATGTGGCTCTCTGTAATCAACAGTTGACAAGCGTTGGCTTTTAATCCAAAGCAATTGAACGTTCGATAAGGAAAATCTATTTTTAAAAAATGGCGGGGAGGGAATTCTGTTAGTGAATCAAGGAAAGGCCTGGCGAGCGGAGAAATTTGGAGACGTATCGAGCTTTTGTTTAAACCTTATCTTCATGGTCAGCAGTTAAAATCTGCGTACCATCTGTGCATGATCTTACGATCAGCGGGGGTGGGGCAATGTGTGCGCGTAATATCAGCTTATTTGTTCCGACGGGCGCGATATTACGATTCAATGATTTCTCACCTGGCCTCTTTTGATCGGCGATAAAAAACAAGAGATTTCGTTTGCCCAGAGCGGCGAGGCGACAGCGCACGCGATACAACTCGCTTTCCATCATTTCGGAAATTCCACGCGAATGAAAAAATGCAAAGCTCGCGCGTGGACTCGAGGGCGTTTCTCTGCATCGCGGCGATTGTCAGTCGTACGAGATAGTCCAGAATCCGTATAAGGCGAATACGAGCGAGATCTTCCGACGCGCAGGCAGATTCAGAGCAATCGTATTTTGCAGTTGGGAGGTCGTAAATTAAAGAAAAAACAATTGAACAGTGAAGGTCGCATTATTATTTCTACTAGCGTCAAATTTTGTAAATACATTTTTTCGACTTTTCAATCACTGTCATTAATCGGCAGCGAAAGAATTGACGGTAAACTATTTTTTTCAGATGAAAGAATTTTAACTCTCTTCGTGTGTTTTTCATGAAAATATTCCGAAAAAAGTTCATTCGCCACTGCATATTTTTTCCCTGACAACAGTTCATGTCACTGATAGTTCTTATCAAACCGCTTTTTAATTTATCAAGATATTAGATAATTTTAACATTGACTTCTATTCAATGAGATTAAACGATTAAAGATAAAATGAACAAAAAACGTGTTATTAGCTATTTCTCAAGAGTTTGTGAAGTTCAGTGTATCAAAAAATTGAAAATATTAATCTTATTACTATTAGTGTAATCAGGCGTGTGTAATTTGGAAAAAAAACGAAGTTAAAAAATGAGCGATAGAATGCAGATGATAAGTGTTTGTCACAATTTGTACCTTCTGAATGTTCAATTAGTCCAAGGGACATATATATACTAATTGAACAACCAAAGCTAAATCTAGACGTATCCAATCCAGACTCCTTTGTACATTAAAAACTTATAGACATATTTTAACAAAAATGCTTGTTAAAACAAACGTGGTTGTAAAAAATTAAATTGTGTAAGCTACTCTATTCTAACTAAGTTGCAGAAGTGATTAAGTAACGAAATGATTCCGAATTTTATAAGAAATCCATGTATGTAACTTTCATGAAAAAAGTTGTAGTGGTTCAAAATTTACGTAGCCGGTCAGTTGAACTGATCTCGGATTCTAATTAATAATAATTTTAATTTGAAAACTGCTACTTTTTTATATGAAACGGCCAATCATTTTGGTTATCTAGATAACATGTAACATTCACTACAAAAAAGTTATAACCATTAAAATTGCTAATGAACAATTGAAAACATTTTCATCTATCTAAACATCCTCGAGATTCGGACATCAAGATACTTCTAGAAAACTTTGGCATGTGAGGGTAGTTCGATCGATCATTGGGAAGCCCACAGGCCCAAAATTAAATCACCAAAAGAACCTTTTTTTCCGAGAACTATCGGAAAGTATTACGCGTCAATCATTAATGAATTTTCAAATTCATTTCCAAATTCAAAACTTTCTTCTAAGTCATCGGTGACTTTAACTGCACGTTGCTAATTAAAATTTCTAATCAGCGGTGACTCACGCAACTATGCACGTGTGAAAATTTGAATATTTGTTTTGAGAAAGCACGTGCTTCGATGTGATTTACACATTCTTTTTTTATTCCGTTTGAACAAGTTTCATGTTGAAGCTGTGAGGTAAATAAAACTACTCCAAATGCAAGAAGCACGAATCGTTACTAATTTTTAAAAATAATACTATAATAGTCGCTATAATCGTTAAAAAAATGCGATTGGTTCTGAATGTTTCCAAACTTACTTTTATTATAAATAAAAAATTCGTGATTTATAAAATTTACATGTTTTGTTTGCTATTCTAATTTCAAACATACAAGAAAGAAAACCAGAATATCAAGAGTGGGAGAAGGAGAGACAAGAGGGGAGAGAGAGAGAGAGAGAGAA
This sequence comes from Phymastichus coffea, assembly GCF_024137745.1. Classification (NCBI taxonomy): domain Eukaryota; kingdom Metazoa; phylum Arthropoda; class Insecta; order Hymenoptera; family Eulophidae; genus Phymastichus; species Phymastichus coffea. Next base: position 297,445 of record NW_026706870.1, read on the forward strand.
AGAACTGAGATGAAACGAGAGCCAAACGAGACAAATCTTTAATAAATAATACGTACTTCGCATTTCGTAGCAACTCTCATGAACTGTGCCATTTTGGAAATTAACAAAAATTACAGTGCGTGGGTAGATTCCTCAAAAATCCAATCTTAATCGAAAGAAACTCAAAGAGAAAATGTGATAGTGCCGCAGCGCGGCGCGCATCAAACTGGAGTGCGACCTTGCCTAGTCAACGCCGTCGCTAAAACTGAAGGTATAAGAGAGCAGCACGCCACGCGTAAACTATATGCCAGAAAGAGAGGGACGCGCACGATTAGAATGATTCTGTCTTTGTTGCGCGTCAGGGCCGTAAACTGTGCCATAAAGAACCCCAATGCACGACAAAACCCGTTTCTTTTGAAATTCCACTGAAATACTCAGATATGGATCAAATTGATGTTTACCAGCAATCATCTATGATTCGCAGTCGTTTATTTTTGTTATTATTTCATTTCACGATTGGAATAATAGATGGCGATCGAGTTTTTCATCGGTTTCTCATTGCGATTTTATACCGAAGTTCAATTATTATGTGTATTTTTATTCACATTTTACGCTCTTTTCTGGTTGATATTCATCCAATTCCACCATTGTTTTCATTTTTTTTCACTCATTCCGTTATATAATTATCATTTTTACTAAATATCTGTGAACACAAAAAGAAATTTATTTTTAAATCATAAAAACTATGTAGTAATATAGCCCTCTGAAATTTTCAAAATAGTGTCATAAATTCATCTTATTCAGTTTATTATTCTTATAACTTGTATAATTCTAGATAATTTGGCTCTAAGCATTAAAATTGAAAATAAATTTGGATAAATTAAACCGTAAATACCGGCGTTATATAACTATTACGGATTCTCTGGATTCTCAAAATACAATCGATACAAGTATAAATAATTAACTTTAAACTATACCTCTCATGTATCATTTATAAGATTCATTGGTGATTGCCTCTCTTCGCGCTCGTTCACCCGCGCGTGTCGCGCAACTTTTCAAAAGAAGAACGGTTCCCTCAAGACATAATTGAAATGGAGCAGCGACAAAAAGGAAGATGGGATATTAATATGATTCTGTTGGACGTTAAAAAAAGAAAAGGATTCAAACCGGAGGAAAAAGATTTAAATAAATCCGCAAGATAGATCGTTCGAATAAAAAAAGTGTTCGTTACAAGAGAAAAAAGCTAAACGATGTTGACGTTTGTTGACGTTTTTTGCGATTTTCGCTAAAATCTGTAAGTAACAGAGCTCAACAAAGATCAAAATCGGGTTTAGGGCATCGAAATATATAATAAATATACCTCATTAAGATCAGAAAATTCCTTCCCGAATTGCTTTACGCTCATACAGCGATTTTAATTGTTTCTTTGATTTTTCGAGCTATAGCTCGCGATTTTCGGTAGTACTCACTAAAATAAGAAATATACTTGTTGAAAGTCAAACAAATTTTTTCCTAATTTTGTCGCACTTACTAATGCGATTTTGCGCTATATTTCACAATTTTAAGCTATTTTTTGCGATTTACTCAAAACCAAAAAGTAAACGGGTTAAATAACCTTCAGATTCGGTTTCAGCGGGCTAAAATACATATAGATAGGTAGGATTCGTCAATAGTACAGATCACTTTTTTGTGTCGAGGTGTAATTGATTGTAAATAAAAAAAATATTTTTTACGTTGACAATCAATAGTATACTAACAAATTGAAAAATGTACATTGTTCTACCTTTTCACAAAATGCGTTTTGTAAAATTGTAAGCTAAAATTTATACTTCGAATTAAAATTAGGTACATACATTTTGAGTACTGCGATCACTAATAAAAAAACACTCTTTACAACGATGCTGTTTTCAATTACAAAAGTACGCGGAGAGTATATATCAAAATTCAATATAATTTCTTCCACATTATATTTTTTTGCATTTGATTTTTAAAAAATATTTGGTTAGCGACAGTAATTTTCTTTTAATTTATATATTTGTTCGTTATCTTATTTCTATTGAATTGATTGAAACTACTATTTCAGTGATAATAGAAAAAATAATAGTTAGAATCTAAAGACAACATACCATTCCATATAAATAAGTAATGTAAAAATAACAATTTACAATATTACTATTATAAAAGAATTTTGTCATAGAAACAATATAATTGTTCTAATCTCGATCGATTAATTTTTTCTGGAGTATTTTCTCAATAACTAACATTCACTTGATATAATATCACATGAATTATCCAACAATACTAACACAAAAAAGTATATTTTACACATCTATTTATGTTTTATTGAAATTCAAATTTAAATTGAATTATTTTTAAGATAACATTTATCCATACCAACAAACATGCATTACAAACATTGATCTTATTGAATTGATTGTGCTATTGAAATTACAACTTAATAAGAACTTCGTGAAAGACATACTATAACTACGCCCGTAAATGAAGTATCACTATAGTGAATAAATTTGGAATTAGATTGTTTTATTGTAGAATACCTTTCGTTAAGAAAACAAAATTTTCTAAGAAGTAAAACTTAATTAATTAGTCATAATGTTACAGAATAGCAATATGGAAAAAAATGATAATATACATGTGTGTTCAGCTAATTAATAATCTTTCTTTGATAACGATATAATAGAAGTCAGTCGTATTGACGAATGGTACACATTTTTGATATTCAAAATCAATTATAATTTGTGATTTTCCGTCAGATGGTAATCAGATATTTCGGGATCTAAATTATCAACAAACCCAACTGATAATGTGATAATAAAACCGTTTCTGTGCACGTTGCTACTTTTCTATCGGATCTGCGTATGAATTTTTTATTGGTGCACGTAAAATACTACTATCTACTTGATAGAATCATTTATTCTTATTTGATTTCGAACCCGCTGTGAATATATCTGAATTATTTACGGTCAAGTTATTTTTTAATATCTGAGACATTCGTCCTTCTTTGTTTTCAAACTCATTTATCAACCTTAATATTCTTATCGTAATAGTAGTATTTTTTTATATGCGATTCGCTTTACGTTACGGAAAGTAATCCCGTGTATTTTGCTTGAGAATCAACCATCGATGCAAGCGACGGGATTGGTTCATGCCTGGAGATAAACGCATAAGCCACGCCCATGCAATAGGGTTTGGCGAAATTCCCCCGATCAAAAGGGGATTCCCCATTTTTGCACAACATTAGACAGATGTTGAAGGCCGCCACCACATATGCGTGCAAACGCTTCGAAAGAAACTTAGTTCTATTATATTCTGCCAATCAAAGTCACTACGTCAAAATCGCAACGAGAGATATCAACAAATGTTATTATGTTTCTACTGCTTCAAATCAAACAATAAAGTTAGGTTTATTAGTGGTGTGTTAATCGGAGCATTTTGGAGACATATAGTGACTTTTCTATGATTAGCAAAATAAAATAGAACTAAGCTTCTTTAGTAACTTCGATGCGTTTGTACGCGTTTATACATACCTGTACGGCAACTTATGTCAAATATGTCGAATAATGCTACAAGTTATACATACTCAAGGCTGCTTCGTTTTGTCTGTGAAGGTATAGTCTTCGGCATCGCGCGCGTTTGGAGTTCAAAAAATTGTTCTATTTTTTACGTTACAGTAAAAATCATGTAAACTTTTTTTTGTGATAGTCTTAATTGTAATTATAATTTTTTTTTCATTTTTACGTAAAAGAATAACTAAATATATTTCAATCACTTAAATATTTATTTATACAGTGCACACTATATGTCGTACAGATATTTATGCAATTTGCACTCAAGATTAAATGAAAATAATTGAATCAATTAAAGAGAGTAATGATCATCAAGAATTGCAACAAAGAAATAATCAATTTTAAGACTTGCAGTCAGAAAAAATATATTTATAAAATGAAATTTATAGAGTTTATAAACATCAGAATTGACATTTTTGACCTATAAATTTTGATACTTTAATATTGTTATATATTGTAATGTTCTCCAGCAGAAATTGTACTTTTTTTGATTCTCGGCTCGATTTATTCAAGCAAATTGCCTTAGATCTTAGAATTTTTGTACGTTGCTTCTGATCTAGATTTAAAGCGTTCTTATTACTTTCAACATCATGACATATTGATAAATTATTACTATAAAGGTACTACGAATTACATTCAGTTTATCAGTATATATGTTAGTTTTCGCAAAAAAGATGTTTTTGAAATTTAAAAATAAAATAACATTGAAATGTTACATTTGAACTATATTTACCTATTTCAATATTGAAGTTATTTTACGATGAATAAATGAAAAAAGAATAAAAACTGAGATACTATGAAATATTTAAAAAAATGTATTATAAAACTGGACAGTTACATAATGTGCTATTTTTCATTTCACACTTATTTTCGGCGATTTTTTTTTATTGTTATTTAAAAACTACTTTTTAATAAAATCCTAGTACGAAATAACTTTCATTATTATTTAACTGATTAGTTAATACATAAAAAAAATATATTTTACCTAGTCTTATTGCCCACGAAAGTGTTTTATGAAATTCTGTTTTGACTCTTAAAATTTGGGACGTAAAAAACCGCCCGTGTGATAATCATCTTCCACTGCAGAGTAATAATTTTAATTTGATTAAATAGAACACAAATAAATATAAATCTCTTACCATCACATTGTATTAAGCAATCGGCAAACTCAATGGAATTTTTTAAATCTAGAATTTTAAAAAAGTTCAAAAAGTGATTATGCATACAGTCAGCTTATATTTCTCTGTGAAAAAAAAATCTTTTTAACGTAAATTTTACTAAAATTGAGTAATAAAAGTTATAAATGAAAAGGTATTCCCTTCAAAAATGCTTATTCACTCATTCAAATGGTACCCATAAATTGCTCAAATTGAGTAATTACTAGTGCTCCAAATGAGAAAAAAATAACTCCAATTGACCAATTTCATGAATTTTTACTTTAAAATAGTAAAATTTTTCTGCGTATTTATTTTTGATATTTATATTTATTCTTAAAAAATATAAAAAGACTAGTTTGGCTACGTTTTAAACTTCATTTACTCAAATATTTAATCATCTAATTAACTATTGATATTATGAATAAAAGCATTTAAAAATATACTCACGAATGCATCTTTCGGTTTGGCAGTTTAGTAGCCAACGTAAATCTGTTTAAAACTTGCTGAATGTTTAGCTTGGAAAAATTTCGTTGAAATAAGAAAAATAATAATCAATTTTACCATGCGGACGATCTCCTGTAACCGATATTAATTGCACAACTATAACATTGTCAAAAGAGTGATTATAATGGAATTACTCATGATACTATTTCCTTTAAACAATTTATAGAAATTATGCTAAAATAAAAAAAATGCGTTTACTGCACAAAATTCTTTGAGCTATATTTAATTACTACGAAATTGAGAATGATATAAATAATAATCACACACACATATTTTACAAGTTATTTGTGACCTAGCGAAGCGGATAAGCTTATCACTTGTTGATTATTGCACTTTGACAACTCATGTGTAAAATAGAATGTGTATCTTTCGATGCGTATACATAAATTATCAATACGTAATTTTAATGAAGAAATCTTTATTATAAGATTTTGATATTACATTATTATGTGCATGCGGTTACGCGAATAAAATTTTTTGAATAAATCGGTTCGATTGCAGCGATTCTTGTATTAATGAATGACATTCAAATTTTGTAATTGAATCACTTTGTTCTTCTATTATTTAAATAAGTTAAAATTTTATAAATGTCTTTGAAGGTTATTACAGACACGCAAGAATATTGCAATTATATTATTAATAGAACTTAATTTTTTTAATTTGATCAATCATGTGCTTTATGTTATGTCGCGTGAACTAAATTATATGAAACGAAATCCGATGGCTTTGCAAGTATTGCATCACTTGCAAAGTACAACTTGTTAATACCATATATCTGTCTTGATGTAACTTCAAATTTTATCAAAACGATCTAGCATCGACAAAATGTGATTGGAGTCACACTGCATATGATTTTACTAGTGCGGCTTGTTTTCGACGATTGAATTTTTATCAAGGCGATAGCGTTGCTATGCTTCAATTGGATTACCCGCGTCACTTATGAGTGGTGATGTGCAATCTAACTGCAGCGTTTCTCAGCTTTAGCTCAGTTAGTAATAATTCCCATAGCGATACATTTTTTAAAACTACGCCATGCTCCAAGTATTTCAGTTGAAGCTAATGGTTATTTGTATAATATTAAATACTATGCTTGTTCAAGGTTAGTATCAAAAGCTCAAAGCTTGTTTTTAACTATTGCATGATAAGAGAATGGAATGTATATTACTAAAGTGTGCGCATGTTTCCGCTTCAGTCACGTGTCGATACGATAATTGCCCTGGAAAAGAACGTTCGAGATGCATTCACGATTGCAGATTGAAGAATAAAGTAGGCTACTGTTACGTTCCCGACTTATCTTTCGGCGACCTCTTAGTGGCCAAGCGAAGAAAGGACCCAATCTGCGATTGCAGAATCATGCTCTAATTGATATTGAGTTGAAGCGTTCTTCGACAGAGATTATCCCTAAATACACGTGTAAGCGATCGCCCACGATGACTACGATATAATGCAATAAAAATTATTCTATCGTATACTACAATTTTGTGATGATCGTTTCGATTAGATAATCCTAATTTTATCCGCGACAGGCTAGTGATATTTTATCCTCCCACCCTAAAAAAATAAAAAAATCTCCCAGATAAATACGCCAAAAATAACCGATATGATATTCTTGCTGAACTTTACCTTTATTTGTAAAACTTCACCTCGTGTGCACGCTCGTCATCAGAATGTGACGAGACGACGAGTGTTCCTTGAAGTTGCTGCGAGACGTTTGCGGCCTTTCGTGTTGGGCAACGTGCATCGAGAGAAGATGAAGCTAAACATACGGCGAAATCGAAGAAACACCGATAATCAAGTACCGAGCAAGTACGCCGTAGTCGTCATAGAGGCGAGTACTTTATGCACGGAGTGTCGAAAATTAAAAAAATAGGCTTTAAGTGGTTATAAAATTACTTTTATAAACACTGTTTCGATTTTCTATAATACGTATATAGTAGATGGCGACATTGCGCGGGAACGATTTAGAGACGACGCTACTACACTTCGTTTCATAACCGCTTATTATATACCTACTGTTATTGTTAAAATCGATTTCGAGAAAAAATTAGGCGTAGGATTTATTCATTTCCAGTTCACATTGTTTAGTATTCAGTATATCATTGCACTTATAATACCAACGCACGGATGTAAGCTCTCATGTATTTCAACCGTAAACACATTATAATACGTTAAAAGCTCATCCATTTTTTGAGCGCACATGCAGAAATGGTGCTGCTACGCATTGAGAATGCTCGTATCAAACACGTGGCTCTTTATAATACGAGCATTCATTAGCGATTTAGCTTTCGACTATTATCTAATCAACTCTATCTAAACATATTAATGGATTGTAACAATTGATGAACAAAATGTATTACTATGAGCGGCGACGTCGCAGTAGATTTGTCCACTATTTTATTGAAAATATATTTTTGAAGTTCGACACATTCTTGAGCAGCTCTGATGCGTTTTCTATCAAATTTTTCGTGCCCTTAGTGTCATCGGCCGTTTGAAATTGAACGAGAATCACCAAGTAAGTGGTTACCGATCCCGCGATCTACAAATAAAAGCATATATTTATATGTTCGAATTGAACACATCGATCTACTCATATTAATGATTATACCGATGTGATCAAGCTTCGATTCAAGTAGAACAATCCGCAAACACTGAACTCAATGGGCCTCTGTAGCAATTGTATGGCAAATATTTTCAACTGCTTTTGCACTTCGGGACTCCAGTCGACGATCAATGCTCGGTTAACCAAAGCTCCCGTTTCCTTTGCCTGTTTGTTATTAAACAACTCGATTTCACGCATAGTTTTTGTCGACCTTCAGTTCGATTGTATCGTATCTATGGATATGAAAGATAATAGTGAGTTTTAAGCGTTTACCTTGCTGATAACCATATGGCAAGGCTGTACGAAAAGCAGTATCCTGCAAAGATGAAAGAGCATCCAGCAGAATTGGAGAATAAGCAAGAGCCAATTGTTGGGGTTACGGCTGTAGACGTGATTGTAGAGAAAGTAGGGAGTTATGATTAGGTGTATGAGACAGCTGATCGTTCCCATGAGTATAGCAGCGCCGTAGGCTTTGTTTATACAGTTGACGCTCTGGCAAAGTATGCCGTGCAGTGTTATCAGCTGATCTACGGACTCTGCCACATTGTCCCCTGCTGCGTCTGCAAATCTTTCATTGTATCTCGAGTAAACATTGGTTGTGGTTTGGAGTGTCACCTTGGTCAGAAGCTTTGCTCGATCGATTGTGTTGGCTGTATTCGCCAAGATTGGAGAGCATCGATTGTATCATCCTTCGTTTCGAATCTCGAGCAGCTTTCTGGGCTATGAAATTGAAGTTACCGAACGTCATTATTCCTAACATTCTCATAGAATAATTACCAAGGCTCGTGTCGTTGCGCAAGAATTTTATAACGACATTATTCTTCACACTGAGATGCTCGACAACTTGGTTGAGCTTCAGAAATCTTTCGCCAATATTGAATAAGACGACAGCATACTGCACTTCGAAAGTGACAATGACCAGATACATAAAGTATATGGGAATATAATTTATGGGACCCTTGTCACCGCTGACCTCGCCACTTTCGTCAGTGGCTGATATACTCCTCGAAAAAATATCTAGACTCGACGTAATGATTAGATAGGCGATATTACAAGAAATAACAGTGACTGACAGCTTGCGAAGATTCGACGACGTAACTACGTCCAATTTCTGGTCAATCTGCAGAGAGAGAGAGAGAGAGAGAGAGAGAGAGAGAGAGAGAGAGAGAGAGAGAGAGAGAGAGAGAGAGAGAGAGAGAGAGAGAGAGAGAGAGAGAGAGAGAGAGAGAGAGAAAGCTTTGATATAATCTGTCTCGCATAAAATAGAAAAGTTTTGACGAAAGTCATACAAACGTCGACAAGCTTGTCGAGTGCACGTTGGAGATGAGGCCAGCGACGCGGCGAGTCGAGGATTACGACGGCAGCTACGCTGATCACGGCGAATACGTCGCTGCAAGTAACGGTGATCGACGACTCCGAGGATAGCCTTGTGCTCTTTTGCCAGCCATCGCGTAGATCACGATAGAGGCCGTAACACTGGCCTCCCGTTAAAGCCAATAACAGCATGATTCTTTTACGCATGTGACAAATAAATGAAATAGAAATGACGACAAAAAATTAAACGTAACCGCTTACCCGTAACATACTTGCGTGAAATCGATAATTCCACTGTATCTACCAGCTTTCCGAAATACAAATCTCACTGGGAGTAATCCACAAATCTTACTTATGTGATAGATCGGCATGATGATACATAAAATATCGGATTTAAGATCATTTTTTTTCTCTTCTTCCGCCCTTTGGCTCTTTTGCCTCGCAGCATTCTCTAAAAATTACATGCAATCTTTTATTTTCAAATCAAAGAAAAAAAATACAGTTTTAAGGATCTTACTTTCTTTAAGCGTAGTCCGACTGTACATTTCTGTACGTTATTTGAATCATTTGAGCTTGCAATGGCAAATGAAGAGTACAAGGAAAATTACGGTATTTGTGAATCAATAGAGAACAAACAATGCAATTTTCTTATTTGCCGACGGTATTATAAATTCATTTATGAGAAAATCAATTATCCACCTCGTGCATGCTCACTTAGGTCATTCCATTATGTGGTTCAATCTCTGAACAATAATTTACATGGATTTCAACAAATTCTATTGTTGCATTTTCGAGTTTTATATATGTACATGTAAAATTTTTTAAAATCTTTTTATCTATGAATTTCAGTTCAATCCTGTATATTTGAAAGGTTTGCTTAGACTTTATTTATGTGGATCGAAATTATATATTATATTATTATTTTATAGCGGTATAACTGTTTATTATATTATTGTCTTGTAGCGTTTATGACCTATTACCAGCCTATGTAGTTCAAATCAAATAAGAAGATACATGTTTACTTGTTATATTGAATATCACAATAACGGCTAGTTAGAAAATATCGAATAAATCTATTTTTTGTTAGAATATTATAAAATTGGCCGGGTTTGTTTCGTCCAGATAGCGATTCTACACGATTTGATTCTATATTAATTTCAAAATTTGTTGAGTTTAACATAATGGTTTCCTATAGAGCACAAAAATTAAAACACTATTTTCTTAAAAAACGAAGTATTATCTTTATTTTATCTTTCTACAGAAAAATTAACAAAAAATTAGTTGACATACAAATTTCTATATGGCATAATTGAACATTTGATTATTTCTTAATAATGGATAGAATATTATACATATAATTGTTTTAAATATTTATTTACTCTTCGAAAAATATTTTATATATAATACTTTGGACCAGTCATTTTCCAATCGAATTTTCTCTAGGAAGCTTGCATGTTCAATAGTATCTTTTATTTTAATAAATACTATTTCATGTCTTTTATTCAATCAAAAAACTATTATGTTAAATAAATAAAAATTTTTAAATTGTGTAGAATCAATATCTGTATGAGACGAACTCGAACATACTCGTAAGTTTGACCATTATAACATAATCTAATATTGCATTCAAAAATTAGTTTAGTCATTTAATTGGGATGACAGCGTATTGAAAAAATATTTCAGTAATGTTTGAAGATTTATAACACATATTCATTTATATTATATTACATTTAGTCTAGATTCAAGCATCAAAAGCAGTTCAATATGCTGGGCAATTCGATTATCCAAAATTCATTCCAAAAAATCAAAATGTTTACTACTCCGTATAACCTGTATTGTGTATCTAGTAAAGTATTATGATCAAAATTAAATCGTGTGTGTAATGGTTAAATACGATTCATGTGTATGCGCTCGATTAACTTAAAAAATCTCCATTTATTCATCAAAGCCTTTTTAATAGAACTTTTTATAACAGGTACTTTCTTTGATATATTTTACTGGACTAATAATAGCAAATGTTTTGAAATAGTAATAAGAAATACTTTCAATATTACAAAAAAATAATGTTTCCTCAGCGTATTAATCCCTACGTTATTGCCAATTCTGCAAGTCTAAAAGATAAAATAATATCACCTATAATTATTTACGCAAGTGACTTAGCAAAAAATATCTTAAGTAATAATTTAAATATATAATTTTAATTGAACCTAATAACGGGATTGTACGTAATGATGTGTAAGTAATAAACACATCATAAATTTAATTGGAATTTGCAGAAATAAGATTTTACTTTTAAAACGCATAACGAACTTCAGATTACATTGACATTGTAAAAAATATTATTTTAAGTGGATTTAAGTTTTATTTAAGAAACAATTTCTCGACGTAAAATTGATAATAAGGAAAATGTCTTATGAAAATATCTCATGTTTAAAATGAAAACTTAACACTATTGATAACAGGGTGAGTGAAACAGACTGCTGGCTACCATATGATGCTATTTTTCAGTTACGTCTTTCAACTGTTAATAAATAAAGATATTTATTTTCAAGCTCTAAAAGAATTTAAAACCATAACTATATCCAATAACATATTTGTTATTTCTGCACTCATAAAGATTTCATAATAATAAATTAGGAGTAAATTTTTTTACTAACGTAAGCAATTTTGAGTAATAAGTTTTTTTACAAATGCAGACAATTATTAATCACTTTTTGTTAATATGTATGTTTGAATAAGAATGACTCCATGGTACCTTACCTACCTACTACTAGTCCATTGAATAAAGTTATTTAGGTTCATATTTTCACAATCAAGTAAATACATTAGTGTCAGAGACATAATTTTATTGTATGACCTTAATTTAAGACGTTCTCTGGTTGATAAAAAATAAACAGGAATATATCGTGATTCATAATATACAAGAGAGGTTATGACAAACATAATCCGCAGATGTACAAATATTGTAATTACAAACGACACTGATGGTAAACTTCCAAAGATTGTGCAGATTACTTTCACACGTATAAAAGGTGCCGAATAAATTGTTAGTTGAATCAGCGATTGGGAGTAGACAAAATGGCTATCAAACTGGTGAGTTTTCAGACATTAATTATAATCTTGGAAAAAAAGAATTAATTTTACTCTGATTGAAAAACAATCCAGATAGCTTTTCATTTTTTGAACGAAGTTTCTATTTTCCTGAATCATTTTATATTTTTTTTGACTTCTGAAACAACTCGCGTACATTTTTAACTATTTTAAGGACAGCGTATTCAATCTAGTATTATTCATATTCCAATTCTAGTAATATTAACATTGAAATTGTTAGAACATTGCTTCTTAAAAAAAGATCATTTTGTTTCCTTGGTATATTTCACTTCAAAATTATTGTCTATCATTTAAACTCAAGATGATTATTTTCCACATATGCAATCCTTAAAAACATTACATTTTCAATAATAAAATTAGAAAATGTTATTGTAAATCATCTGTTTCTTGAACAAATTGTGTAATAGTGAAAATTTTCAATACATAATTTTGATTATTTTCAATGTTTTTATAATTGCTGATTATGAACATTACATTTTTATATTATGTCCAGATCGTCAATAAAAGTGCGTGCGCGTGGATGTATATGGTCATCTTTTTTTCGGGATTGTAAGCTTATAGTTTTTCATGATTTAATGTTTTTTTATATGCGATGTCCATTCGATTCTTTAATTTTATTTCTTTTGAGATACGTGTTGTTCATTCAAAAAAATTTATTTACTGAACGTTCTCTCAGTTTTTCAACGTTTGATATGTAGGTTTCATAGTTTTCTTTACAATTCCTATGTAACTACCAATTTTTAACTCACTGCTTTATTAGATGCTTAAAACCAAACATATATAAACCTAAAAATAATGAATTTTCTAAAACACTGAAAATAATTAAGTTGATTGACAATTGTTGAATTAATTTAATCATTTAAATAAGCTATTTAACTAAGAAGTTGTGTTTATGAAATATTATTTAAATAAATTTGTATACTTTTTCTTTGTTCTTTCTGTTAAAGTATTTGAATCATATGCTGTGTATTATTATGATTTTAAAAAGGACAACAATATTTAATTAAGAAAATTTCTATTTATTTAGGTATTTTTCGCTCTCGCAGTTTTCACTGTTTTAGCAACAGATGAAAACGAAATTAATCAAAGAACCGGCATCATCAAAGACCTCCACGATAAACTACATATACAAAGGAGTCATACTTTATACCGACATCGTGAGGCTGTCGAGAGACATGTAGGAAGTGGGCATAAACAAGGTGGATACCAACATGGTAAAAAAAATGGAGCCAACAAAAAAATTGATTATGGTGGCTTGCATACAGGAGAAAAAAAAAGTGAGAAGGGATTGAATATAGAAATGAAAAGTGGCTCTAGACATCAACAAAGTGTTCAAATTGGCTTAAACGTAACTGCTGAACGGGAAGCCAATGTAGAACTGCAAGGTAGTTCGGATCATCAACAGGGCGGGAATAAACATAGTGAAATCAACGTCGGTCTGCAACAGAATACAACTACTAAGCACCAAGTAGCTGGTCATGCCGAATCTAATGTAACTGTTGAAGGAGGACTCAAAGTCGAGCAGCAAAGTGGTTCAGAACCTAAAACGATTGTACATCAAGAAGACAATAAGAATGGAGCCACCAAAAAAATTGACGGCTTGGATAAAGGAGAAGAAAAAAGTGAAAAGGAATCGAAGGTGGAAATTGAAGGCAGCTCTAAACGTCAACAAGCTATTCAAGTCGGCTCAAACGTAACTGCTGAACGAGAAGTCAATGAAAAATTGCAAGGTAGTTCGGGTCATCAACAGGGCGAGAATAAACATGGCAAAATCAACGCCGAACTCCAACGAAATACAACTACTAAACACCAAGTAGCTGGTCATGCCGAATTGAATGTAACTGTTGAAGGAGGACTGAAAGTCGAGCAGAAAAGTGGTTCTACAGTTGAAATGATTGTACATCAAGAAGGCAACAAGAATGGAGTCACCAAAAAAAATGATCATGGCGGCTTGCATGATGGGGAGGTAAATCGTGATAAGCAACTGAGTGTGGAAATTGAAGGCACCTCTAAACGTCAACAAGCTATTCAAGTTGGTTTAAACGTAACTGCTGAACGAGAAGTCAATGAAAAATTGCAAGGTAGTTCGGGTCATCAACAGGGCGAGAATAAACATGGCAAAATCAACGCCGAACTCCAACGAAATACAACTACTAAACACCAAGTAGCTGGTCATGCCGAATCTAATGTAACTGTTGAAGGAGGACACAAAGTCGAGCAGCAAAGTGGTTCTGAACCTAAAACGATTGTACATCAAGAAGACAAGAACGGAGCCATAAAAAAAAATGACGGCTTGCATATAGGGGAAGTAAATCGTGAAAAAGAACTGAGTGTGGAAATTGAAGGCAGTTCTAAACGTCAACAAGCTGTTCAAGTTGGCTTAAACGTAACTGCTGAACGGGAAGCCAATGTGGAACTGCAAGGTAGTTCGAATCATCAACAGAGCGGGAATAAACATGGCAAAATCAACGCCGAACTCCAACGAAGCACAACTACTAAACACCAAGTAGCTGGTCATGCTGCATTGAATGTAACTGTTGAAGGAGAACTCAAAGTCGAGCAGCAAAGTGGTTCTACTGTTAAAACGATTGTACATCAAGTAGGCAACAAGAATGGAGCCACCAAAAAAATTGACGACTTGGATAAAGGAGAAGAAAAAAGTGAAAAGGAATCGAAGGTGGAAATTGAAGGAAGCTCTAAACGTCAACAAGCTGTTCAAGTTGGCTTGAACGTAACTGCTGAACGGGAAGCAAATGTGGAACTGCAAGGTAGTTCGGATCATCAACAGAGCGGGAATAAACATGGCAAAATCAACGCCGAACTCCAACAAAATACAACTACTAAACACCAAGTAGCTGGTCATGCCGAATCTAATGTAACTGTTGAAGGAGGACTCAAAGTCGAGCAGCAAAGTGGTTCTACAGATAAAACGATTGTACATCAAGTAGGCAACAAGAATGGAGCCACCAAAAAAATTGACGGCTTGGATAAAGGAGAAGAAAAAAGTGAAAAGGAATCGAAGGTGGAAATTGAAGGAAGCTCTAAACGTCAACAAGCTGTTCAAGTTGGCTTAAACGTAACTGCTGAACGGGAAGCCAATGTGGAATTGCAAGGTAGTTCGGATCATCAACAGAGCGGGAATAAACATGGCAAAATCAACGCCGAACTTCAACGAAATACAACTACTAAACACCAAGTAGCTGGTCATGCTGCATTGAATGTAACTGTTGAAGGAGAACTCAAAGTCGAGCAGCAAAGTGGTTCTACAGTTAAAACGATTGTACATCAAGTAGGCAACAAGAATGGAGCCATCAAAAAAATTGACGGCTTGGATAAAGGAGAAGAAAAAAGTGAAATGGAATCGAAGGTGGAAATTGAAGGCAGCTCTAAACGTCAACAAGCTGTTCAAGTTGGCTTAAACGTGACTGCTGAACGGGAAGCCAATGTGGAACTGCAAGGTAGTTCGGATCATCAACAGAGCGGGAATAAACATGGCAAAATCAACGCCGAACTCCAACAAAATACAACTACTAAACACCAAGTAGCTGGTCATGCCGAATCTAATGTAACCGTTGAAGGAGGACTCAAAGTCGAGCAGCAAAGTGGTTCTACAGATAAAACGATTGTACATCAAGTAGGCAACAAGAATGGAGCCACCAAAAAAATTGACGGCTTGGATAAAGGAGAAGAAAAAAGTGAAAAGGAATCGAAGGTGGAAATTGAAGGAAGCTCTAAACGTCAACAAGCTGTTCAAGTTGGCTTAAACGTAACTGCTGAACGGGAAGCAAATGTGGAACTGCAAGGTAGTTCGGATCATCAACAGAGCGGGAATAAACATGGCAAAATCAACGCCGAACTCCAACAAAATACAACTACTAAACACCAAGTAGCTGGTCATGCCGAATCTAATGTAACTGTCGAAGGAGGACTCAAAGTCGAGCAGCAAAGTGGTTCTACAGATAAAACGATTGTACATCAAGAAGACAACAAGAATGGAGCCACCAAAAAAATTGACGGCTTGGATAAAGGAGAAGAAAAAAGTGAAAAGGAATCGAAGGTGGAAATTGAAGGAAGCTCTAAACGTCAACAAGCTGTTCAAGTTGGCTTAAACGTAACTGCTGAACGGGAAGCAAATGTGGAACTGCAAGGTAGTTCGGATCATCAACAGAGCGGGAATAAACATGGCAAAATCAACGCCGAACTCCAACAAAATACAACTACTAAACACCAAGTAGCTGGTCATGCCGAATCTAATGTAACTGTCGAAGGAGGACTCAAAGTCGAGCAGCAAAGTGGTTCTACAGATAAAACGATTGTACATCAAGAAGACAACAAGAATGGAGCCACCAAAAAAATTGACGGCTTGGATAAAGGAGAAGAAAAAAGTGAAAAGGAATCGAAGGTGGAAATTGAAGGAAGCTCTAAACTTCAACAAGCTGTTCAAGTTGGCTTAAACGTAACTGCTGAACGGGAAGCAAATGTGGAACTGCAAGGTAGTTCGGATCATCAACAGAGCGGGAATAAATATGGCAAAATCAACGCCGAACTCCAACAAAATACAACTACTAAACACCAAGTAGCTGGTCATGCCGAATCTAATGTAACTGTTGAAGGAGGACTCAAAGTCGAGCAGCAAAGTGGTTCTACAGATAAAACGATTGTACATCAAGAAGGCAACAAGAATGGAGCCACCAAAAAAATTAACGGCTTAGATAAAGGAGAAGAAAAACGTGAAAAGGAATCGAAGGTGGAAATTGAAGGAAGCTCTAAACGTCAACAAGCTGTTCAAGTTGGCTTAAACGTAACTGCTGAACGGGAAGCCAATGTAGAACTGCAAGGTAGTTCGGATCATCAACAGGGCGAGAAGAACCATGGCAAAATGAACGCCGAACTCCAACGAAATACAACTACTAAACACCAAGTACCTGGTCATGCTGGCTTAAATGTAACTGTTGAAGGAGGAGTCAATGTTGTATCGCAAGGTAGTGCTGAATATCAACAAGGTAGTTACGGACGAAGCAAAATGAATAGCACAGACAAACAAGATGATCATGGTAAATATAATGTAGGATTTGATCACAAAGGATTGAAGATAGAAATGAAAAGTAATTCTGGCCATCAATACATTGGTAAAGTTGCATTGAATCGTACTGTTGAAGGAGTCAATGTGCATCTGCAAGCTAAAACAAGACATCATAAAGGCGAACACAAAGAAAGCGGAATTCATACAACTTTTAAAGAAGGCGGAACTTCTAGACAACAGCAACGTAATCATAGTGTATCGAAAATAGGACCTTATGGCGATCACAAAGGTTTGAATCTAGAATCGAAAGGTGGTTACCGATATCAAAAACACATTCATCAGAGTGGACATAAAGTAGGAATGAAAGACAATCACAGTGGATGGAATCTAGCATTGGAACGTGATTCCAGGCATCAACAAGGCGGACACAAACGACATGACATCCCTGGCAGATTGAATGTAGGGGTTAAAGAAGGATTGAATATACAATCACAAGGTAATTCTGTACATCAAAATTGGAAACATCAGCAAGGGAAAATCTATGGTGGACATCAACATAGCGGTCGTAGTAAATTGAATGTAGGAATAGAAAGCGGTCATAGAGAATTGAATGTAGAACGGCAAGGTAATTCTAGAAATCAACGGGTCGGACACAAATGGAACGGAATTCATTCGAATCTTCGACAAGACGCAACTACTAGAACTAGTGGATATCAACAAGATATCAACAAGTATGATGGCTTGAATATAGGAGTGAGGCCGCCTCATAGTAGATCGAATATAAAAGCAAAAGGTAATTCCAGATATCAACAAGTTGGTCAAGTAAACTTAAATGTAAAGGTTAAAGATGGACCCAATGTGGAACTGCAAAGTGGCTTTCAACAAAAACATAATAAACAGAAAAATAAAGGAATCAATGCAAAACTCCTACAAGAAAAAACTACTCGATACCATCAAGTTGGTCAGCGTGTATATAAAGTAGGAGTAAAAGAAGGTCAGAAGGGTTTAAACGTAAAATCAGAAGGTGTTTCTAGACATCAAAAAAAGGGTAATTATGGCAGATCCCCACTAGATAGAGCTAATGAACACCAACACGATGGTCATGATGAATTTAATGTAGCAGTAGAAGGTCAGAATGGATCCAAGATACCATTAAAAGATAGCTCTGAATATTAGCAAGGCGGAATGACTGGAGGACAGTAATATGGTGGGCACCAACATGCTGGTATCAAAAACGAATAGATTTCATCTAATTAACTTAATGTTAACTTTTATAGATGAACATTTGGTTGATAAGATTTTTTTCTAAAAATAAATAAAATAATTTTTAGCTGAATCGACTTTGTACATGTTCTATATGTTGCTTTATTGTGATTGTAAGTAAAATGTATTATAAGTAAAATTGAATTAAAATTATTTCGGTGTCAAAATTCTTTTATTTTAAAAAGTCTATGTATACTAAATTAAAGAAACAAATCAAATGAAATCCACTCAGTAAGAATTATCTTAAAGTTGATCAACAGAAAGACAGCAGATATCTTAGTAAAGATAAAATTATATTCTAGAAAATTTTATATAACATATTGTTCCGTTGTCGTGTATAGATTATCTTTTCAGAAATAAAAACTTGAGTGATTAGGTGTTATTTTTATTGAATTTACAAAACTTCAAAGTAAAACATATGATTTGAAACTTAGCGTTTGATATTACAATGAATGGGGGACGCACTATCTTCTTAATTTCTCATCGTTATTGATTTAGAGATATTTTTGAACTTTTTTTATGGCAACTTTTTTATGGTACATCAAATTTAAAAATTTGTCATTTCCATTTCTTTTTGTAAATGTACTTTAAAGTTCAAACGACATCATAACTTCAAAAACTATGATAACATACAGTGTACTAATATGTATAATAAAGAAATGTGTTAACAAAAAGTTGTTTGAGATTCAAAAAACCCAAGATATTGTTGAAAATATAACTAATGTTATAACTAATATGTCAAATATCTTAGCAGAATCTATATCTTCTGAGACAAAAAATCTACCTTTTAACGATTCAACTGTTTTATTAATCTATCAGAAATAGAGTAAATTTGAAAATATTGCGGACGTGGATTTATGCTTTCAAGAGATGTGCAAAGTTTTCAGTTCTGACAATTCAAAATATTTTACTATTGATGCACTTTTTAGCAGAAGATTTAGTTTTTAGTAAACTGCAGTACGTAGTTTCAGAATGCTTATATAATAAGTACTTTTGTTATGCAAATACCCAGTGTGAATAAAATTCTTTAATAAAATAAAAATTCTAACAAAATCTTAATCTTACAATCAAAAAGACAATCACTACAAGGTCAATTACCTCAATTTCATTCTTTATATGTCACTTTTAATCATAAATATAGTACACATTTGATTTGTTAACATTTGAAAACACTAATATGTAAACATTAACGTATTATAATATATCCCTTTAAAGTATCTTGTGTTGCATTCAAGTATATTTTAATATTTTATCTAATATTATATTATCATAGTTTTTGAGATTTCGTTTGATTTTGACCTAAAGATGCATTTACAACAAAAATATTTCGAAATACGTTACTTGACCGTCGCGTATGTAAATATGCATGTATGCTATTGTGGACGCAGTGTAATAATTTATTTAAGCAATAATGCTCGCGTTATTGAATGGCAATTGGGATACACATCCTTGTAAAATTTATAAAAACAATTATGATCCGCTAGTTGATTTTGTATTTATAAAAGAACGAATTTGCGAATTCCAATACAAACTCTATTTTGAATATACTTTGGCACATTATAAGCTATTTTTGGTTTAACAAATTTATATAATTTCATGGCAAATTTTCTTTTGTTCATTTATTTAACTTTGTTTATAATTTGTCTGGCGATTTTTCTATTAAACGATTGACATCATAAAATTCTACGTCTTCGATTTGACTTTTTAGAACATAAACTTTTCACTCCACGTGCGCGGTTACCGTAAAAGCTTATTCAAAGTTTGTGAAAGGGGACATCAGTCGCGAGTATCAATTCACTTGTCATTGCGGCAGTCTGAAACTTTAACGAAAGCCTTGCCTTGCATCGGGAGCCCGGTATAGTAACCTTAGTCTATCTCTTTTCTTGATATATAAATTATAAGCCCAGTAAATTGTCTAAGTTTCTGTTACCGTGCTGTTTGGTCTTTCTCAGATAGATATGATTGGACTTAATAAAATCTTAGTGAAAACTCAATGGTGAAAAACTATATTTACTACTGACATCTTTTTTCTCTTCATCACGCTGCTAACGAGGAATATTATCCTTGCGGCAGTGACTTAGAGTTGCCAATTTCTGAATATTTCAGCCGATATTGTCAATATTTGCATGAAAAGAAGTTAATCTATGCCTGGAAATTTTGTATTGTATTTTAGTTTCAATTGATCACTTAATTGCATGTCAAATTCTTGCTTCATCGCGGGAAATGATATTGCAACTGTCTCATTAAGTTCAAATTTTAATATTGTATTAACATTACAATTGATATTAGAAATAATTATATTCAAATTCGTAAATACTTGTTTACACTACAGTGTTGATATAATTGAGAAGAGCTTGTCAAGATTTAACGATATTACACTTTTTCGCAAACGCTTCTTATGTTTCGACGGAATAATAACATTCAAGGGTCAATATTGTTTAATCTCTTCATTTCTTCTTTTTGTAAGTACTTGAATAACGCTGCGTGTGTAGCGGTGTATACTTCACGTCTTCATTAATCAGTCAGGAATATCAATAAAATTAATTGTTAAGAGATAAGGTTTATTTTTAGAAGGTCTTATATTCAAAGAAATAATTATCAATGTGTTAAATGCTCTTCAAACATGAATATATGTAACGACAATTAATATTTCAACAGGTTACAATTTAACCAAGTATCAAAGTTATATAGGACTCAGTTACTTGTTTAAACAGGTCAAGCGAAATACTTAAATGACAACGTTATTTTTAAGAGCATATAATAAAAATTATAGCGATATAGCTCAAAATATAAAAATGGCACCCCATGTTATAAGACAATTTTTGAAAGAAAGTTTGCAATTTTAATAAGTTCAAACGATATAAATTATAGTTAATCGAACATTAACTATTTTATTACAAAAAAAAATTACATTTAAAAAAAAATATTTCGGAATACGTTACTTGACCGTACCGTATGTAAACATTTATAACATGTATTTGGCTATTTGAAATGAGAGAAAGACATCAAGCGTAATTCGCTTCGACGGATGTTGAATGGTCGTTTTCGTTCATCGTGTAAACTCATAATACGGAACGAAAGTTCGAGAAAAAGATTGCACGGGAGCGAGCCAGCCAGGCTCACAGTCGTGAGGTGGGAAGGAAGAACGTGGTCGGTAAGATAGTAAGATTTCGTCCCGGTGTTATCGGCTGGACTCATCAGTGAGGCTCGACGGCCGATAACACCTACCTCATACACTCGGAATGGTCGGGCCGCTATGCAGGCTTATATATTTAAGCCCCGGTTCCATAGGTACGTACCGATGCGGACGGATACGGACGTGAATCGCAACTGTAGTAACATCACTAAAAATATCTAGTTCGATTATTTAGTACCAACACTACCGGTAGTGAGTAAAAGTGACTGTTGTTTAAAACTGTAGCGCCGAAAGTACCACATTTAATGTTCAAATGTCAGGTCTACAATTTACTTTTCAAATTTTCATGAATATTGCTTATTGGTGAGTATGCTAATGTAAAAAAAGTTTTTGGGATGATTAATACATATCATTTATATATATTTTCTTCTTCTTCTTATATATTCAAATACTTCCATAAAATTAAGGCCTAATTCCACTAATTGTAATTGAAAGTCTATCAATTCTCTATTATTTGCTATCTTATAGACTACAATAATGTAAAGGTTAGATAGGCGTTACATTAAATGTGGTACGTTCGGCGCTACAGTTTTAAACAACAGTCACTTTTGCTCACTATCGGTAGTGTTGGTACTAAATAATCGAACTAGATATTTTTAGTGATGTTACTAGAGTTGCGATTCGCGTCCGTATCCGTCCGCATCCTTACGTACCTATGGGACCGGAGCCTTAAAGAGCGAGATTCTTGCCGCTTGTGGATAGCCGCTATCATCTAGTGAGAAAATGGGTGGACCACGAGGTCGCCACATGTATGCTCTCAGTCTAAAATTATGCTAAAATTAAGGAATTGAAGTTCGAATTAGTAGACCATCCACCGTGTTCACCAGATTTGCCCCCTAGTGACTTTTTTTTATTCCTAAACTTAAAAAAGTGGCTTGCTGAACAACGATTCATCTCGAACGAGGTCATAACTCAAATAAATGGCTATTTTGAGAAACTTCCAAAATTATTTTTTTCTGATAGCTTAAAAAAACTTGAAGAACGTCTGGAAAAGTGTGTCGAGCTAAAAGGAAATTATGTTGAAATATAAAAAAAATCTACCGAAAAAATATTGTTTTTCTATCATATTCTAAGGATTTATTGGCCCACCCTCGTATTAATAACTTTGTTCAATAATTGGTTATCAATACGTCAAATTCTTGCTTATTTTCCTTAAATCGGTATCTGCACTTAGCTATATTCAAATTAACATTACAATTATACATTGCAAAATTACTTGTATAAGTTATATTTGTAAATTAAGTTTCGATAGTTAGTAATTAATTAATACGTATAAGTTAATATTCGGAATCTCTGTATCAAAATTAATCGAAAAATTCATTTGTTCGTTAAAAAAGCTTATAGTTATAAATTTCGCTTAGTAAACAATAGTCTAAACGTGACATTAGGCTCAATAATATAACTATATTGATAAGGTAATGAATTTGATCAATTACCTTAACACAACTAAACCCACAGGTGAGATAGCGCTTTAGTCTAGACGGTGCTTTTCTCTATTTTCGGGAACACGGTGGGTTGCCCCTGCGCAGAAAAAAATTAATTTTTATGTTGAGTCTTAATAGTAAGCGTAGCTTGGCTCGGAGCGGGAATTAGAGATAAAGAGAGGTAGGAGAAATATAAAGATCAGAGATAGCACGGTAGAAGCGTTTCGTCCCGATGTTACCGACTGAACTCGTCAGTGAGGCTTGATGATCGGTAACACCTTCCTCAGAATCTTACGGCGTGTACAGATCGCGCAATGATCGTGTATGCTGCTGCTCGCTAATATGCTAAATATCGGCGGCATTTGATTGCAGATGAGCGAACCACGAGGACGCCACAGATTCACGAGTTAAAAGTTGCACACACGCTAGCTGAATGAATTTCTTTAAATTGTTCAATCTCATATAACAACTTTATAAATGATGGTATGATAATGTTGCTTAGTAAATATTACATTGATAAATTTCTACTTAAAAATGTACGTTCATTTTAGCTTACCTACTAACTTTTAGAACAGACCCAGTAAGTACGTAATAAAGATAAAAATTGTTCTTTTCGTACAGGAAAAGATATAAATAATAATAAAAAGTAATTTATTTTATATAAATAAGAAAATGCCTTGAAAGAAAGGGGAGTAAAGTGTGTGTATAGGTTTATGAACAAATAATTACTGTGCTAAATTAACATTTAAATTTTATTTAATGAAAACTAAACTCTACCGCTCACAAGCAGCCGGCATAAAAAAAAAACAAGTCTTAAGTAGGGAAAAAGCCTGCCACTTATGAACAGCTACAAATTAGTAGTTATATACACTAAAGATAAATAAAAACTGCGCAAATAACGGGTATATTGAAGAGTTAACTTGCGAACAAGAACATCAAATGGCTATAGTCCGTCGTTAAGCCGAAGACCACGCCTGCGCACTTTGCGCGAGAAGGCAGTCTTGATGTGGAGCGCAGCCCGTACCACGCCTTATTGGTTCTGCCATGAGTCAAAAACTCCTTAGAAGATATTGGAAATACCATGCTCTGTTGGGTCGCTTCGTCCTATGGGTACCTGTAGTCGCCGGCTTGTCTTTTAGCTTATCAGATTGCCTTAGATCAGAGATACCCTAGAAGATACCTAGAAGAGGGTATACCCTCTGCCCGGTCGCTTTTGCCAATGGAATCTTGTAGTCGCCGGCTTGTCTTTTGGCTTAGTCTCACTGGTTTGGGTCACCGATTCCAGATGCGAGCGATAGCGTTGTCGCAGTCCATACTTGTACACACTATTCACACACTAGGTGCAAACACTGCAGGCGGCACGTCCAAGTAAACTTACTAGATAATTTAACCGCACTTCGAGGCTTCTAGCGGATCGCTCAAGGAAATAATGATGACGGAGTGCTACGCACTGCACTCATGTAAAGCAAAATTTATCTAAAGACTACACCTGTACCCGACACTCTTTGAATTGCAACCGAACTCACTTTTTTCTTTACACTTCCGATGGAAGGAGAGAAAAGGAAAAGGGATGGTTCCTAAACTCAGAGAAAGAGGGATGCACCCGACGCTATACACAAGATCAGCCGCAGGTACGGCCAATGCTCAGTGAGTCGTCATAAGGGAGACGTACGCGGGGTTTTCTCTAATAAGAGAAAGTCCTAGCTTTTGGGTTATCTCTAAGCACAACAAAAACATTGCACGTTCTTCGTTTATCTTGGAGAGCGCAGATGTCGCAAACAAAAATATAACAAAAAAGTGATGTGATCTTTGATGCTATACTACTTGTCCATTTTATAATAAAGATATTTAGTATTTCGTTTTAATATTGCATAGGTTTATAAATTTAATCGCAGTAATAATCGTAAAGGCGATCACAAGGTTCAAGTAAAACAGTACAATCATATATTTTTTATTCATGAAATGATGAAAAAATAAGGCTACCCGCCGAGTTGTACTCTGTTAAAAGTTAAACTCAGCGAAAAATTTATGCAGTATTCGATCACATCAGATATAATTAAGTGAAGTCAAGCAGCTGGTAATGATACTTTTTAAATGTTCTTTATAGATTACTTCTCAACGACGTTTAATTTACTCCAATGATTCGTATACTATGATATCGTTGTATTTTTGGATTTGCTAATAGTTTAATATTATTTTTCATCTCGTTAAATATATAATTATTTTTAAATGATTATTAATAGTAAACGAGAACGATTATTCATTGGAATTCCGCTATAGACAACAGATCTATTCACGTAAACGCTATACTAAGATATCAGAACTTCGGCATAAATCCTATCAGTCAACGGAATTTTGTGTTTTCATAAAGTCTCTTTACCAGGGGTGATTCAATAACCGTGCGGTTATTCTAATTCTATTCTTCGTACGAATTTTTCTACGTAGAAAAATTTTTAATTTGCGTTGTCAAAGTTGATGAAGTGTCACAATATCACTTAAAAATAGTTACCATATATACAACTGCTATAGAAGATCATTAAGTTGAGTGATTGCATGCTCTTTTATTAATAAAATCAAAGCTTGTTAATATTAATTAATAGATTAATATTGAATTCATAGATAATTCTTAGATCTCAAGACTGACGGTTACCTCACGTTTTCGGTGATACTGCCGTATAACTTCTAGTGATTTTAGTCATCAACGAAAAATATACTCTCAAGCATTTGTTGCAATAATTCTGTAATCGAATTGTATAAATCTTTCTTTGTCCCTTCTTTTGCAGTATAAACTTAACCAACAAATACTCTACGAGAAGAATTTAGTTACAATTATTTGGAATAATCTGCACAGTATTATTTTTGACTAATATAAGATTTATTTTTTGAATTGCGCTTGATAAGAATAATAGATATTAATGCAACAAATTTGCAAATAAAAATAACAAATAGTCTTTCTTTTTTTGAACATTTTTATTCATTAAAAATACAAAACTACATAAATGACAAGTAAATATAATTTGAAACACATTAGGATCATCTAATATACTATAACACTGAAATCAACTAAACGAAAAGTTATATCTTGTTAGATAAACTAATTTTTTGTACAAGAACTCATAAAAAATAAGTTATTTTTATAAAATAATACATTAAAGTTTACGTATGACTACATAGATACACATTACATTTAAATTGAAAGCACAAAATAATTTACTCAACGTGTTTTAAATACTTTCTGTACATGATCATAAAACTATTTATAATGGTTTACTATTAAAAAATAACGTAATCACATAATTAATATAATTGACAAGATCATAGAGATTTAATGGTAATTAATAATGCAATCAAAGTTTACAGTTATATGCATCTGAAACTTATGAAAACTTATATAACAAAACATGTGACAATAAACAATTGGCACAGTCAGTAATATATTTATGGCATCATTGTCAAATTAATCAGTATCTAATAATTTTAATAATCAAACTTTTGGAAATCTTTAAATTATTTTCACAATCTAAAAATCTACGAAAACCCACCATTTTTTATCATTTCCTTCTTGAACATGCTCCAAAAGCACTATTCTTCGGTTATTACAGTATTTTGATGTATCTTGAATCTTTGGTTTGAATTGAGCTACATTATTAACAGTAATATCACGTTCAAGATATCCTGACAATACTTCAACAGCATTCTCTAAATCATTTTGATTATCTTGAAATATTTCAGTCTGATTATTTTTTTCCAGATAAAAAGCCAAGACGTAAGTGTACATAAGAGTCTGTCTGCAAGAAATTAAAACATCTACAGCTTTTTGCAAAAAACAAACTTCGTTCCATGTCATATCGTACTGCTGTTGGGTTTCCTTCATTTTGTCCAATATATTTCTATGTAATTGATTCTCAAATTTCAATGACTGCATGTGGTTCATGTATCTATTACTAAAAAAATTATACTTTTGCAAAACCATTGCTTTCTTCTGATTGGCTTCTTGTTTTGATTGTGCTCGAATTTCATCAAATCTGTTACATCTATGTGCGTGAGTCCAAGAGCCCATGCACAGCCAACAAAACTCATACCCACAATTTCGATTCCTACATGTCATGTGCATGCAACCTTCATTCTTTTCAATGGGTGCATCACAGTGTGGACAATTTTTAGCATTTTTTAGAATCCATTGATCACTATCTAAATCTTCCTTGCAATGTTTACTCCATTTGCGTAACAAATCACACTTGATTGGGTCATGCCAATTTGCTCCACATAAGAAGCAAAATGTGTAGTTGCACTTACATTTTACTGGTTTAGCTTCTACATTTTTAACCATGATTGCATTTTCGCATCCCTTTGGACACCATTTTATGAGCTTGTGACACTCCACAAAATCATTAGAGATAAGGTGCTCATACTTTTGTTTGACTTTGGGTTCCTTCACTAATCGCATAATGTTAGTATAATCTACCAAAATATCACAGGAATTTGCAGCACATTGTATAGCTTGGACAATTCCTTCATCCATGATTTTAATTTTAAGATATTCATTCCAGCAATCTTCACAAAATTGGTGGCCACACCCTAAGCCAGTCATCATATTTTTTGGTATTTCCACCAAACAGACTTGACATTTATCTGCTTCATTAGAAGATGGTTGGCTTGATGTCAAACTACGTGTTTTGAAGGGATTTATAATATGAGCTTCTTTGAATAATTTCTCTTGATCTCCATTATAGTAGGTACACACAAATTGTTGTATATCCCATTTAAAATGATTAAGTAGAATTCTAGTAGTTGTTTCAGATAAACCTACAAAAGAATTAGCTTCTCTAATCGTTTCCATCATGCAATGCACAATATCATAGGTACAAAGAATTTTAAAATAATATTCTTCAGTTTCATTTCTTTTTTTTGGCAAGGTAATATTTAATAAAGCGTAATCAATCTCATCTATAATGTTATATTCATCACCATCAGAATCATATTCATAAAATTTTTCATCTTTTAGGCTCATTGTGATTAATTCTAAAATTTATTATAATATTAACAGTATCTTGATAAAATAATGTTCTTTAAGAAACTGTTTAGTATAATATTAATTTAGGAATTCGACTTTAATGACAAAAGTAAAGTGTAAACACACCTGTAAACACCTACAAAAAAAAAAATTAATTTAGCAACATGAACAAAACCATAAAATAGGAATAACAGCATATATATATTGTTGAACAAAAAGAAGAAAAAATAATTACATAACTTACATGTCTTAGATATTTATGCTTAGATATTTATAGTTAGATATTTATGCATAAAGACTGATTTAAGTCAATAAAAGTATTTGCAGCAATTTAAATCATTCAATGGTCATAGCTGTAAGTTACATTATAATTAATCTTGTGTGTGTGTGTGTGTACATATATATATATATATATATATAATTTTTAATAGTTATTGTTTAAGTAGATCCATTATTACTTCTTGTTGAGCAGTTTACAAGCAGTTTTTAGTGTGCTTATACGAATAGTATGTGCTGTGTGATGTAATCTCGGTGCCAACAATAACCCTACTTTCATTTCACGTGTCCAACACCATGCCAATCTATTCAACACATTTAAATATCTAATTTTATCATGAATATCCTATTTATACACACAAATACTATACATACAAGTACACTTACTGTCAACGTTTGCTTTGAAAGCTAAAATTAAATTAAACTAGAAAAAAGAATTCATATACGAGTACTTATAAAATTTACTGTTTGATCAAGAATTTTGTGTAGCAGAATCGCTAGGTTAAAAAATCAAAAAGACGAGTGTGTATTTTGTTTTGAGGTTACATATTCATCGGAAGATTTCAATTACATTTTTTTCCAGCATTTCAACGACGAAATTGACAGCATTTTAATCAACAAACACGAATACCACAACACACTGTATTAAGATAACGTAATTTTTAAACTATCACGATCACTAATATACATAATTATGCAATACAATTACAGATATTACACAAAAAGTGGATTTACACTAACGTATTACTACAAAAAGTAAGATTTAATGATCGGCCAGCGAGGAATGCGTGGATAAACCAACATGAAGCCATAACAAAAGGCGTAGCGTCGCGCTCGCGCTGTTTCTAAGAGTGTAATGGCCGCCACTCGCTGGTCTTGCGATAACGTATCGACATCACGAAAATATCTTATCTCGTCACGACATTTATATATTATATACTTAAGACATTTTTAGCTCGCTTCGCGTGCTTATCCCTTCCGTTTCTTTTTATAATAGTTTAATATAAATCGCACTCGAAACTTTTATTGGACACTGAAATTCTACACCATTTAAATATTCCTATGAACTACGAAATATGTTTTATAATTAACGATATAATTTATTGGTAAAAAACTCAGTAATATTCACTTTTGATTTCAAAATACTGTCGATAATCATCAAATTTAATCATTTTATGATTTGTTGAAAAATCTTCAAAAAGTTTATCAAAAAACACGAACAAAAATGCAGAAATAATGTAGAAAAATAATGTAGAAATAATGTAAAATTGTAGAAATAATGTAGTTTTCTGTAATCCTATTACGCATCCTTTACGGACTCGTTAATAGTATACATTCCACATTTGATAAAAATAACTAGAATCCTACTTAAATTAAAAATTTTGATTGTTATATTATGTATGTAGGATTACCAAGCTAGGAGCAATGATAATGAATGCATAAACTATATATTGATGTATAATATATTGCCAAACACAATACAAGGTAACTAATAACTAAACGCTATAATTAATGCTCGATAAAATACAGAGATATAATGAAACAAGGGTAAAGCAAAGTCGTCACATAGTCATGGTCTCCCACTCAGATAGCACAGCGTGTCGGCACGGTCTGGCACGCGCGTACTCGTCACGCCGTGCCGTTATAATGCCAACAAAATGCTGGCACGGTATGAAAAGCCGTCGTGCCGTCTGAATGCTGTCATTCGGCCGGCCCGCAAAACATAAATTTAACAAAAAAAAATAATAAATTAATTTAAAAGCAATTTAATAAGAGAATCATTATTTAGAATAATTACATATATATTAAATATTAATACATTATTTAAAATAAATACTATATATATAGTTATTAAATGAAAATTCTTTTATTAAATTGTTTTTATTTTAGACAATACGGAAATTTAATTTATATATATATATACGCACATACGTGTACGCATGCGATACCGCGATCGTCATTTGTTTACAAAACTGTTTCGATGCAATCGGTCTTTGGGTGATTATGTCGTTATTGTTCTTCAGAGTATTTCTATTATTGCAAGACCAAGATAAATAAGTGTAGTGACTTGTGAGTGTCCAGTGTAATTGTGCTGTCCAGGAAATTATATCCGTTAATTCTGCAAAAAGAGTAAGTAAAAATCTATATTGTTTTTTATTAATAATATTGTTATTAATAATTATGTTATTAATAATATAAGGTAAACTTCTAAAATATTAAAAATGAGTCTTCTGTTTAAAATATGTAAAAATAATTTTCCAAGAGCTTTTTAGACGAACAAATTGTTCTTGTCGATTGCCTCATCAACTTTTTGAGTTTACCTTAAAACATAACTATACATTTAATGCTTGATGTAATTCTAAAATCTGCTACCAATATCATTTAATAATTACAGCCTTAAAAAGTTTGGCATATCAAATATCTAATTTTTCAAAATTCATTATTATTAGAAAGGAATTTAACAGTGAACCAAGTACACTGAAATTATCAAATAATATTGGCAGCGGGTTCATGAATTATATTAAGCATAAAAGAAGCATCAGTTTTATCATCCAAACTAAACCAACGATGTTTTTCTATTGGAAGTATAAACATAATTTTACAGGAGCTTTATAGTCCATAAACTGTTATGTTAAAACAGAAGTACACTTTTTTTCATCAAAGTCCTAGTTCCTGTATTTTGTTCGATCAACTTATTTGAATTATTGGCAAGAGTCTCTGCGGCTTCTTCAACAAGACTTGGGAGGACTCAATGAGCGGATAAGGACAACGGAACAAACACATAAATAAAACAGAACACAAACTAAAAACTGTCAACCCACGTTTGTTTATTGGTAATGCCAATAAAAAAACAAAACTTTCACACTCACGTCAACCATCAAATACATGAACCCATTCAGAAGACTCATATACAAACCACGGTGCGCTGGAAGTGCCTTTAAATCGAAGGTGAAGAGCACATCCAATTTTATTGCATAAATAGATTCTACGGTACTTACTGAGTAACTCTCTGCAAAAATTAAAATAATCCCCAGGGCCGTTTTTATTTTTTTTTAGTTTTAAGCTTAGAAAATCAAGTATTGAGACGTACACAAAAATTTGACGGAGCGTGGTCGGTGAAATAATTCGATGATGTAGAAAAAATCGTATAACATTCTGGTGGTGGTATTAAATCTATAATTTCTAATTCCTTTTTTGTTGAACAAATCGGAGAATGAACACAACATTCGTAATTTTTTGCATCTTTTGACTGGCTTCCACTTTTAACCCACTTTTTGTATTTGTTCATGCAATGGCCAATTGTTCTATACTGTCCACATAAATTCAAAGTGTCCTTTTTTGCTGTACACCACGTACATGGGAATGTACTGGCATGACTCATTAACATGACTCAGAACTGCATCTCATGTTAGGTGTTGTGAATCATTTATTCAAAAAAATGTCAGTAGAATTTGAAAAGAATAGCTTAGATTGGGCTAAAAAATGCAATGTTTCACAAGATTTCTACAATGGAGTTTCTAGTTTTGCTGGAAATGCGTGTCACAGTCTATTAAAGAAGGTAGACATTTTGCGCTCGATTGCAGACATTGGTTGTTTGAAATTTGTTAAGTGCTTCGAAGATTTTTGCAAAGCAGTCGATTCTTGTTTTACAGTTGAACTTGATCCAAATTTCAGTTTATACATCGATAATTTTAAAAAAAGTTACGAAGATTTAAATATAAGTATCATTCCAAAAGTACACGCAGTGTTCTTTCATGTCAAATATTTTTGTGATAAAGCTCAAAGAGGACTCGGTTATTTCAGTGAACAAGCAGTGGAGTCTGTTCACTCTGATTTTGAAAACACTTGGAAGAAATATAAGTTGAATAAATCCCACGAATATTATGCTGCAAATTTACTCAAAGCGGTGCAAGAATATAATAGTCAACATATATAGTTCGTTATTCTTTGTTTGTTATAGTTTGTTATTGGATATTTAATGTACATATTTCAAATATACACACATATGTATATATGTATAGATTTGATATAGATGTGCACATACAGTCCGCAGATGTTAATTATTCAGTTAATAAAATGTTATACGATTTTTTCTACATCATCGAATTATTTCACCGACCACGCTCCGTCAAATTTTTGTGTACGTCTCAATATTTGATTTTCTAAGCTTAAAACTAAAAAAAAATAAAAACGGCCCTGGGGATTATTTTAATTTTTGTAGAGAGTTACTCAGTAAGTACCGTAGAATCTATTTATGCAATAAAATTGGATGTGCTCTTCACCTTCGATTTAAAGGCACTTCCAGCGCACCGTGAAACGTCTCAAACACAAAGAAATACATAACGCACTCAACCTGCTCAGAAGATTCATATACAACCACCTCAAACACAAAAAGACACATTTACTCAATATATTCAAAATACACAAGCAGCTCAATTTAGTATCTCACACGCATCCACGAATCTTTCCTTCACGCACAAACACAATCAACAACAGTTACAACACTAAAACTCAGTACCATTCACAGCACTCACACACCGGCAACCGTCATTCTCCGCCAACATCATTGAATCAGCAGTAGCGGATAAATGGACGAATAGACAAACGATGCTCGAAATCATGAGGTAAGTTGTAATCAAATAAGGCTATCTCAACTTTTTATTTTTTATTGAAAAAGGTCAAGGTCAAGATCATGTTAATGTTAAATGTATTTATTTGGCCAAAAATGAATAATTGACTGCAGATTCTGAAAGAACGGAAAATTTTACGTTCATATATTATTTTTATTTATATTTTTATCATAAAGTTGAAGTTAATTTCAAAGTCACTATGTTATACTATAAACTATTCATATCAAAATTGTAAGAAATACGAGAATATGGACTATTATAAATACATAAATGCTACATAAATATGTTTTGATGATTGGTGAGTCTGAATCCGAGTCCCTTTTCATTCTACGAGACCGTTGTTAAGAAACCCGTGGTGAAGATCAAATCGGAACTAAAAAGTCCAAACAGTCAGAAATATTGCTCTAAAATGTTCTTACTTTTTTCTGCATGAAAGACCGTCGTTCCAAAAATAATGCAAATTTTCTGAAAATTTCACTTGTTAAATATTTTCTTAATCAAAATTAGAAAAACCAAGTTCATCTCCAAACTCTCATTCCCCAAGCTTTTAAGACCCAAGCTCTAAATTCTAAACATTCAACTCTACTGAACATCTAAAACCCTGCATCATACCTTCTTCTGTGTCGGTCATGACGGCATAATGCCTTCACTCCGGGGCTTTGCTGGAAAACAAAAAGCAAAAAAAAAAATCAGTTTTTCGGCGTTACATGTGAAAGCCTGGGTTCCAACACACAAAAATTCAGGTACGATAATAGATTTGAAATTTTTTTATTATGTTTACAGAGAATTTGTACTTTCACATTATAGATGTAACCTTAAAATGACCTTGATCTTGACCCTAATGGGTCAAATGGATCTCGGAATCAGATTCAGCGAGAAAAAAAACTGGAAAGTACACTTTCATATCCTACTCAAGCATTTTTTAGGGATTTGACCTTAGAATGACCTTAACCTCGTGGCGTTAATCGGACCTCGAATTCAGTGATCACCAAAATATATTAATATATTCTAGTCCCATGAAGTCATATTTTGTCATTTTTGCAATTGTTATATGTAAAGTTTATAGAATAACATAGTGACCTTGAAGTAACCTTCGGCATTATGATAAAAATATAAATACAAATCATATCTAAACGTAAAATTTTCCGTTTTTTCAGAACCTACGGTCAAAAATTTAGTTTTTGCAAAATAAACATATTTCACCTTAACGTGACCTTGACCTTAACCTTTTCCTATTAAACGCACACTAGATTTGAATTTAGCGACCCAAAAAACGTAAAAGAAAGATGATATGAATGGAGTAGGCCATTTTTCCTGGATTTGACCTACAAATGCCCCTACTTCGCTCAATGTTTCTATTATTATTTTCAACTATACGTGATTATAATTTAAATAACTTGTATTTCTGAGTCACTTGTAAATAAGAAAAAGAATTTACCTAAACGTGTAAGCAAGTCCCTATTTTAAATATCTTATTCTAATTGCATTGTTTAGTGTTTATTTTTTATTTATAAACTAAGTGATGAAATATTTCTTATAATATAAATATTTTTATAAATATTTTTACTTTAAGTGAGAAATTTTGCAAAAAGAAAAAATTTTATTCTTAACTCTCAGCTGCCACACTAAGGTTGTTCGCGACAAAGCCTCAGACAGTAAGTAAGTAATTTTTCGTAATTCTTTGCAAATTATATTTCTTTTGACGTATTAAATTGAAAAATGTTTGTAAGAGATATATATCACCTTGTAAAATAATAGTTAAAGATTAAGAAAATGTTTTCAATTATAAAAAATTAGTTCATTAAAAATATATGAATATATGGCTGTGGTCAAAAATATCCCAGTCTGGCAGCTAAGGTTGACGCTATAACTGTGGCATATAAGGGTTAATTTATAAAAGAAACTACTTTCGGGATGAATTTAATAAAAATACCAAAAACTTATTTATTTCCAGAATCTTTTTTGTTTTTCCATTTTTATTAATCCTAACACATTGCATTAATACTCAGATTGCATTGCTTTACAAGAACTAAAATTTTTTATTTTTCTTCCTTTTATTTTCCGCTGTACTTGCTCAAAGCAACTTAATTAATGATTCGATAACAACGATGCTTATTTTATTCTCCCTACATTGGGAGAATAAAATCTGCTCAATGTAACTCAATAATGTTCAGCAAGAATTGTAATTGCAGAAATAATTTATGGATTTATCAAAGTGAGTGTTCAATAAACAGCTATACGACAATGTTTTGTCACATCGCAAAAAACAATAAATATATTGTGCAGGGCATATTTGTTCATAATATTGATTGGCTCAACTTCGAACTGGCAAGTACGCGGTAGCCGAGGCTCTCGTGCCTCTAGTTGGACGTGTGATTGCTTGCAATTGCTGCGTTCGGCTTGTTTTTTTTTTTTTTCAATCGATCTGTAGCCAAACCAAGTGGGCTGTTTGTAAGTGATCGCGACCTGCACAGCTCCAACGGCTCGACTATGAACATGCAACCATCGTTTTCAGAGTTCTTTCTCGATCGTAAGTCTGATTTGACAATTATTTCATTATCTCCAATATAAATATAATTTGTCCGTTAGATTTTTCTTAATGCTGATAATTTATATCACAATATGTATTAGATATGGTTATTCAGCATAGACATTCTCCTGCACGTAAATAATAAATAGCTACAATGATCGGAGTAGTGATTATAAACAGAAAATAAAAAATTTAATTTGCTAATAGAGCAGTACTAGTTACTAGTTACATTTTCGCATAATTCTAATTAATTATTTTGTTATCTATTTCCTGCAGATTATTAGCAATTATTTCTCAGTTATGTTGTTATACTTCTGATTTGTTTTTTATCGTATATCTACGGGCAATTATAATTAATCTATGAACGTGTTTAATTTCAGTAGATATGTAAATGCTTGCCGTTTGTACACAAGAAGCAAAGCAATGGAAGATTCTTCAGAATTTTTGATTAATCAAACAATCGACTTCTATGTCGATGATTTTATAAGCTCGTTTTTCAATAACACTGATGACCGTGAAGAAACTGTACATCTTGATTTTCGCACGATTTTGGACAATATTAACGACACCGCAGATGACACAGAGGCCGGTTATCAAATAGTGTTTATGGCCCCAAACTTCATTCTTGCAATGAATGTTACGTTGCTTATGATTGGCCTTTTGGGAAACATCATTGTGTGTATCGTTATTTTCCGTGGCAAATCTATCTATACAGCTACTAACTATTACTTACTCAACTTATCTATTTCTGACGTCTCGGTTTTAATGACTAGAGCACCTTTCGAAATATATATGAGCTACTACCGGTCCGAGGTAAGAATATAGATTTATAAATAGTGATGCTTCTGTACAAAAATAAACTATACAAAGAACTATTTTTTTTATCCATATGGCTATCAAAAAAAGTTTTTAAATTTGCTGCGTTTTTCTTAATTTAAGAATAAAATTTATAATTATATGATTAATATTTGTATGAATAATATTTATTTAATAAATATCATAGCTTTTTTGAAATTTCATATTCAATTAGATTTTACTCGCATCCACTAATTCAACAGATGTGATCTATGCAATTTTAAAGGGAAATAGAGGTAAAATATAATGTATATCTTCTATTCATCTTTTGGAAATTGACCGAATGCTACTAAAAATTAGATCAGAGTAGTTATAAAAAATTTGACCTAGCCCTGAAAATATAAAGCTTAGAATTCAAGAACTTTTTGTTATCGTACAAGTTAATATTGGATCAACTATCTACTTAGTCTTTTCTTGATACATAACAGTGTGGAGAATGACTTATTCATTTATCCGAGAATAAACATTAATTTACTGTACAGATTTTTTTGTTTCGAGACAGTTTTTTAAAAGTTATTTCACGTGTTGTCGTAAAATAAAATAAAAGGATTTAGGAAAAGAGCAACATCGTATTTTTTACTTTCAGATCCAGTACAAAAGTGAAGCAATGTGTTTCCTTCATTATTTGAGTTTTCAAACGGCTGTGAACGTATCCACTTTGACCGTAACTATGTTCACTGTAGAAAGGTATTTAGTAATATGCCATCCATTCGTAGCCAAGTCAATACTCGAAACCTCTTTAGTGAAAAAGATAATTATTTTCACTTGGCTGGTCGCTCTTCTATTTGCATTTTCACCGTTCATATTAGACGGTTTTAACTTCGATTACTGGAAAACAGTTTATTGTACTATAGACTATGATGATAAATATGCACTTATTTTTTCAACGATATTTTTTTTCATTCCGAGTGTATTAATTGCAACGATGTACATTTTAATTGGTATAAAATTAAAGACTATTTCAAGCAGCAAACAACTTGGTGTTCGAGCTAATCGTGATACTGGGAAAACAATTAGATTGCTAGGTAGTATAAACAGACTAAACGTATGATATTATAATTGTAAATTACTTAACTGTTGTATATTTCCATAGCCTTGATCGTTGTTGGATTTGTTTTGTGCTGGGCGCCGTTTTATGCAATGGAAATTATCTCTCCGCAAATTTTTTATATGATCAATGACCTGGTAATTACTGGTGTTAATCGACCGGTAAATGATGTAAAAGATATATCATGGGACGATTTCCAATATGAATATAATTCGTCATATGTATGTTTGCAAATTATAAGGTACTTAATCCTGATCAAGAGAATCAGTTGTACTTTGGCTCCCACTATAAATCCTATAATTTATACGATGATGTCAAAGAATTTTCGAGTTGCCCTTAAGGTACGTTATTGTTTAAAAGTAGTTCACGTTACTGAATAGTAAGGATTTTTAATAATTTACAGGAGTTGCTGTTCGATTTTCGCACCAATTCGAAAAAATGGAGATCACGCTCGAGCGGCACTCACACTACTAATACTACGTCAATCTAATACAATCGAAGACATATTTTAACTCATACTTTTTTTCTACAACCAAAAAAAGACTTACTTTCATGAAAAGTTGTGTAAATAACTTTTGCATATATTAAGAAGCACTGTCTCCTCAGCAATTTTCCCAACTTGTTGGTAAAATCATTTTAAGAGACCCACTAGATTATAAAATCATAAATAATCCATCAGCACTTCATGTGTTATAGTAATTATTTTCATTCCATTCCAGAGTTTGCTTAAAAAACATTCTGTTTGCTTTGGCACACTGCAAACCTTCAACTTCTGTAATGTGTGTTGTGGGCGCACGTATGGAATTAATCTGAAGCTGAACGCTGTACCAATGCTATGAATAGCGTTTTTTTTAAGTTTCAAGACGATGAGGATGACACAATAATTTATTAATTTCAATACGTTTTTGACGTTCCAACTTAATTAAATGGTCGATAAACCAATAATATTTAATAAAAGTATTTGTAATGTTGAGTCTATATAAAATAACTTTTTGCAATGATATTTTAATTGTTCCGAATCAACAATTTAGTTTAGTTAAATTAATTTTTTAAGTGTACCATTTAAAATAAATGTTTCTCGTAATCATAATGAATAATTTGATCTATTATCAGATTTTGTGATTTTTAACTGTACAAGAAGTGAAACTTACAACAAACACTGCAATTCCAACTTTGTTCTGATGTTATGAGGCACACTTGTATTTTTCCATTTATTGGAGATCAGCTTAACGGATATATTTTCAATGGAATTTTCTCTCAATGAGTTCCTCAAGCACTCCATCCGTGATTTTCACGAGCATATTAGCGTAATGTTTGTGATACGAAATTTAAGACGTTCATCCCTGATTGTCGGTTGAGCTCTTAAATCCGATAAATTGCCTAAGCTGAAAATTTAGGTATACGAATTAAATGCTCAGTTTCAGTTTCTACAGTCCTATTTCCTTCATGATCGTCTTCCATTAGTTTTTCCGCGTTTATTCTTTGCTTCGAAGATTTCAACTCTTTTGACTTGTTACAATGGTACGTATTGAATATTAATTTAAATGTTTTGTCCAGCTCGCATATGCATTAATCTCAATTGTTAGTACACAGAATTGACTGCTGCAGTTTTTGTAAATACGTAGAGAATAAGGTTCTTGCGATGAGACTCAGTTTTCCTGCAACGTAGCCGTCATTTGTATGTTATCATTTGGACATTTCGTTTGCAGGACAACACTGAGGGAAATAAAACTTTCGACGATGAATTACGCACTCTCGTAATGAACCACAAGAATGACGAACTCAAGTCCATATTGAAAACATTGACTCCGTCGCGAATAATTGACAACGAAGGCATGACGCTTCTGCATCTGTCAGCCAGATATGACAATTTGGAGATGATCAAGTTCTCACTGGTCTCGGGATGCGACCTCAATGCCAAAAATTCCTCCGAGGCGACGCCCCTTTTCTTGGCGATCCTACACAACAACTTCGCGGCGGCGAGACTTTTGCTGGATGCTGAGGCTGACGCGCTCACAACCGACTGCGACGGGAAGAATACGCTGCAGCTGCTGACCGAGAAGAAGCGGGTGCCGACGGACTTCGTCGAGTATTTCTTTGTCAAGCTGACTAGCAAGGGTGTCGACGCGGAGGACAAGGCCGACATCCTCACGAGGGCTGGCTGCTCGCTGGTATACGTGGTGCTGTACGTGAAGGACGCCGGAATAATCCAGGCGCTGCTGCGGCGCAAATGCTGGATCAGCCATCACGAGTCCAGCGTCGCGCTGAAGCACGTCGTCAATTCGGTGGACTTGCAGAATCTGCGGGTGCTGGTGCATCACGGCCCCGGGGCAGCCAAGAGAAAGAAGGATTTTTTCAAATGTTTTTACCGCAAGCTCGTCAGCGGCTGCTCGAAGCTGGCGCTCGTGAGGTCCGTCGTGGCGGACTTGATCAACTGGTACGTCGACGAGGCGTTGCTTCAGTTCCTGCAGAACGTGTTCGAGAAGAAGCCCAAGGAGGTCGTGCAGCTGTTCGTGCAGTGCAGCATCGACGTGCGCGTGACGAACGTCTCCGGGCAAAATCTGTTGGCGCACCTGTTCGGCAATCCCAACCGCGGTGTGATCAAGCTGCTGAGGAATCGGCAGTTCGACGTGAACACGCGTGGCAGAGGGGGCATGAGCGCCCTGCACGTGGCGGTGATGAACGGGCTGGAGGGCAACGTCAAGTACCTGCTCGGCATGGGCGCCGATCCGAATG
Source organism: Phymastichus coffea (assembly GCF_024137745.1). Lineage (NCBI taxonomy): Eukaryota > Metazoa > Arthropoda > Insecta > Hymenoptera > Eulophidae > Phymastichus > Phymastichus coffea. The sequence continues at coordinate 337,689 of NW_026706870.1, forward strand.
TCAAGGACGATCGCGGGAGAACGCCCCTGCTCTGCTCGAACGCGTGGCTCAGCCAGCCGATCGCCGAGCATCTGCTGCTGGAGCGAGAGAGCGACGCCGAGCAAGCCCAGCAAGCCACTCAAAACGAGTGCATCGCCGAGCTGCTGCTGCGGTACGGCGCTGACTTGCAAGTGGTCGACGACAGCGAACGCACCGTCATCGAAGTCTTCTACTACCTGTCCTCAATGGAGCCGATCCTGGCGCGACTGGCTATTGCCGAGTGCCAGGGTGCCCAGATTCAGCGGCTCATTCGCGAGAGGATCGACGCCAAGGAGGGCTACCGAGATTTCTACGACAACTGCTTGCTGCAGGTCCAGGCCTTGAGGAAGTACAAAATCAACCGGGGCGTCACGTTGCTCGACGCCTTCACCAGGCGAGCCGACAAAATCGACGTGCGAAGTCGTCGGACCATCGACGCTATGCTCGATTACTGTGACAAATTTCACTTTCACCGGGTCTACTCGGAGCCGCTGAAGCTCAAGCTGGAGAAGGCTTTGAAGATATACGAGGCAAGGTGTCGAGCCGCTGTCGTCATTGCCGAAAGCACGGACATGTTAATCGATCCTAATCACCTGGCAACGGAAATGATTGTTAGTTTCTTGACTGACGAAGATTTGGCGGTCTTTCAGTGATGGGCGACTCTATAATTTTCTTATTTTCAGGAATAGTTGACGTGTATCTGTTGTATACGACATTTTAGAATATGCTCTACATTTTTATTCAAAAAGACAATACTACTAATTGGAACTTCGCGTATTGATTGTTTATTGAACTCTTTCGTCGTGACCATATCTTTAAGATAATTACGTTTTCTCTCAGTAGAATTCAATTAATTAATTAGGGACAATAGTCCTCTGCCATCGATGAACCTGACACTCAAATGAAATAATAATACAAAAGAATTGTTCAAAAAATTATTCGGAAATCACAACCTTTTCTAGACATGTATTGCCAATATCGTACATGATAATCTATGTAATATTTTTTAATAATATACGATTTTAGAATAATTTATGGTAGACCTGCGTTATGAACTAGTAGAATTTTAATTAATGTAAAAAAGATCGACATTCAAGCTGACACTATTCTACGAATATATTATTAATAATTTCTATATAACTATATAGTATGTTGATTTGCATTAATACTGATTAAATTAGAAATTTAATAATTTATAGTAAGTTATTTGATAAATCTCGATATTTTACATCTCGTTCGTCAGCTTGCCATCTGTAATTTGATTTTTATTTTTTACTATACTCCAAAAACAAACAATAAAGAGGAATTTCAAAGTAAACGATAACTTGTTTGACCCTGAAGTTTTTTATTTCCATGCAGTTATAAGCTAAAGTTTGACCCACGTCTGATCATATTCGTGCAGTTGCGATTTATATAAACTTGGCTATATATTAATTTTCGGTTACCTATCTCATAAGCTTTTATCGTTAGATGTCAACCCACGTACCCTCTTACAGTCCTCTTATCCTCTTCCTCTTATAAAACAGAAAACCTGACAAATTGAAGCCAGTTTACTCGTGACCTGATCGGCTGAAAGATAGTCACCTGGTCAGCTGTTGCGGGATATTATATATAGGTATATTTTGTGTGCTTTCATGAAATATGACTGCAGATTTTCGTAAATAGTTAAATGTTCAAAAAGTGCATCAATATAGTGGGCATGAAATGAATATAAATTGACTGGTATAATCATATAAACCTCAAAATAAAAACTAACTAATATCACAATAGAGAAATTAATTGAAATGTGCTCTATGCGAAAGTTTCGAATAAACAAAGTAAATAAAGGATATAAATCGATAGAATACTTTGTTAAAGTATTGTATAGTGCATTGTATAAATATCTATTTTACAAATATAAATATTGTACAAATACAATACACCTTTATTGAGTTAAGTAAAACATTAGAAAATGTTTTTGAAAATACAAAATCATAAAAAACATCTACCGAAATATGTTATTTACATCGTCAAGGATATAATCATAAAGAACCACAATGTTTTTATAACTTATATTACATTTTTATCGTGTTTGTCAAACTTTTAAATAATCATTTTTCCACAACATTTTCGGAATTTTATGACCGATACTGTATATTCGTGCATTAAAATGAATGCGAAAAATGGCTATAAATATGAGCACGCGAAACACGGTAGACATCACTAGTACAGGTAAATCAAGATACTTCCAGCATGCTCCTCCTTTCGGGTGGGTCGTAACGAGGCGACTTAAATACGATTGGTAAAGGCGTAACTCACTCCATGCGCAACCAATAGACGTTTAACATTAAGCCCACGAAGAATTTCTCTGAATAATTGTTTTTTTACGTCCAAATAAATTCACGTATGATGAGTGTGGCGAAACAATTCAAATGATGTATTCATTAATTACTTGCATAAGTTCTTATGTGGTTTCTTATACAATTTCTTACCCAAGTTCTTGCCCAAGATCTTGCTAACTAATTTTCAGGAGGGTACAATATTCTAATACTTATAACATCGAAATCATATAGCAAATTTTGTCTAAACGAACTATAAAAACAATGTCATGGAGTTTTTGTGTAGAAAAATAAAGTAACATTATGACAATAATAATAATACTCGTATCTAGCAATTCTTGTTGAATTAGGACTTATTGAAATTGATTATTATTTCATTTTATTATTTTATCAAGTTTATACCGATCCAGCTCGCATAGAACGCATTGGGACTTCTCAAGATAAGAATCTTCTGTGTAAGAAATTCGAGTGATATTTGTTTTTATTACTGATAAAAAAAATAATAATCTTGCCGAATATAAAGAACTTTAACCTGGCGGCAGGTTAAACTTATAGTTGAGATCTTTTCTATAAAGAAATTTATTTTAGAAATCAATTTAAAAATACGTTAATAAGTAAATGTGAAACTTGAGGCAACTATCATCAGATGCAGCTTTATTATGTGAAAACAGTTAGTAAAAAACATTTGAAATATAAAAAGCTGAGTCAAATCATCTTGCTATCCTCTATTCTACGTTTATCTGATTTTCTTGTCTATTTTGGATAAATTAATAACTTATTCAGACACACATTAAATTAGATTATTTGAAACCAAATATATTTTCGATGATGAGAATCAAATAGTTTAAATGAAATAATCAAATACTTCAATAATACCATATAGCAATCGTACTGATAAAAAATTTTGTCGATATTCAAAGTCATTTAATTGTTCCACAAATGTAGGTAAATATACGTGAAAACGGAAGAAATCAATTAACATCACTTTTTTCTAATTTTATTACAGCGAGCTAATCTTTAAAATAAAAACTAACATTTATGCATTAATGAAATTTATTAATTCTTTATTTTTTTACCATATAGAAAATATACCATAATAAGCAGATCATTTAAAAAATACGACATTGACGAGATTTCCTTTAGCTTCATTGCTCATTATTTCGTAGAATTATATACATACAATTTCACTGCTAGTCACTTTGTATTTAGTAATTATTACGCAGTGTCTAGTAATCGATCACTTAGACATTTATTTACATGTATAAATAGACTTATATATTTATTTACATATATAAATAGACATATATTTATTTACAAATATAAACAGTCTTATAAGTTATTTACATATATAAATAGACTTGTATATTTATTTACAAATATAAAAAGACATATATTTGTTTACATATTTATTTACATATTGGATCATATATTTATACCATGAACAATTACTCAATATTCTACTTAACTGATAACAGCACCAAATATGTTTATAGATTAGATTATTAAGTTGTTCCCTCATACCATTCTTGAACTTTAACTTTGAATACCTCGCTCATGTAGGTACTGTATAAGTAGTGGTATATGGCTTGTGATAAATGATTAAAAAATTAATATAAAATCATTGAATCATATATATCCAATATTAATACTTATAGATTACTAAACTGCAGAAAATAATAATTGTCAATAGCAAAGTGGTAAAATACAAATTTAACAGTATGAAAGTGTATTGACGTTGTACAAACACACATACACGCACACACACACACACACACACACACACACACACACACACACACACACACACACACACACATTATAACTAACATAGAAATTTATTGTATGATTTGATGAAGTATAAATTATTGTTTCGTGTAAGTAAGGATTAAGAAGGCAAATAAACTTCTTTTTAATTAAAATGAATGTCAAAAATACTCAAAAAATATTGCGATGCTATCTAACCTAAATATGATGTCGAAAAACAACGTTTTTTTAGACTAGGATATCTTAAAAACATAATGTGATAAAGAAATTCCGAGGGCTGATTTGGATTCAGCGTACTAGAATACTTCAGGAATACTATTCCTAGCTTGTGATAGACAGAATAACCCATGATTTATATACCTGCGTTATTTATTCATTCAGTATTTTTTGTGATCCATAGTTTAATCCAAAACTAACTTAGCATATTCAATACTCAACTTCCTGATCGTTATTTATACGAAACAATAATTTAGACTTAATTGGGTCATAAGAATCTATTAATAATCATAAATTTCTATTTTAATTAGAATTTGTTCAAAATGGCATACCGTGTTCCACAGCAGTTAGTTTTCAGCAGTTTACATCGAGTTCCGATTCAATAGACATCATAATTTGTTCATATTTTTCTTTGTTTATTCTTGAGATAGTGAGTAGATGGAGGTATATCATACAGTTGAATTTAAGTAAATATGCTAATAAAAATAGTCTTATAGTTCAAGTGTGAATAAATAAATAATATATATATATATATAATATGTATATTAATACCTTTAAAACCTTGTCATTTTTTCATCGTAAGATCATAGAATATATATATTTTCAATATATTTAATTTATAGCCTACTATGTTGTGCATTTAGTATACAATGCACTATAACTTATTAATCTTAAATATTTACAGATACTATCTAAGTTAAATTATATTGATTAATTTAAAAATTATGGTAAAAAACAATGATACTAACAATCATAAATTCAGCTACTTATATATTGTATTCTAAAATCCACCAATCATTTTCAAATCCCTCACGTATGTGCTTTATGAGTATTTGTCTTCTGCCTTCACAATAAACATATTTATCCATGACTCGCTGCTTTACATCAGCCAAATTTTCGTCGACGATGTCTCGTTCAAGATATCCAGAAAGTACTTCAGTTGCATGCTCTAAATCTTGTTGGTTAGCTTCAAATATATCAGTCTGATTGTTTTTCTTAAGGTAGAATAGTAAGACGTAAGTATACATAAGTGTTTGCCTACAAATCAACAAAGTATCTATTGCTTTTTTTAAAAATTGCACTTCAACCCAGGTCATGTTGTGCTCTTTCATATCTTGCATTTTGTAATTAATATTGATATATATTTCACTTTCAGCATTGAGCGAAGCAAGGTGATTATTGTATCTGTAGGAATAAAATATATATCTTTGATGATCAGTTTGCAATTTGTTTTCAGTATGGTTATACACTTCACTATATCTATTGCAACCATGATTAAAATTGTGATTGTCCCAAATTGTAAGACATAGCCAGCAAAATGATGTATCACATTTCATACAGGTCATATGATTACAGCCACCATTCTTTTCGATATTTGAGTGGCAACCTGGACAATCCTTAGTGTGGGTTATAAGCCACACTGTTGTTGCAGCCTCGACTTTATCAATTTTCTCCCACTTACCTAGTAAACCACAACTGATCGGCTCATGCCACCTCTTTCCACATTTAAAACAAAATGTCAAATGGCATTTACATGTAACTGGCTTGGCATCTACATATTGTACTTTAATTACTCTATCACAGCCTGGAGTTAAACACCATCTCATAAGTTTATTATAATCTACAAAATTGTTAATTATTTGTTTTTGATACTTTTGTTTTACCTTAGGATTTTTCACCAAATTCATAATAGTATTATCATCCATAAAAATTTCACATTTTTGTGCCATACATTTTATTTTTTGTACTAATCCTTCGTTCATAATTTTAATTTTAAGATAGCCGTCCCAACAGTTTGTACAAAAACGATGGCCGCATTCCAAACCAGTTAATTCTGATACTAGTAGAGATGAACAACATACTTGGCATTCTTTTACTGTATCGAAGGTACTTTGTTCCAGCAACGATTCTTGCGAGGAAATTTTTTCATTGACATAAATCTTTTTAAGAGGATAAGGATAAACAATATGAGCTTCACGGAATAATTTGTCTTGATTACCATCGTAAAATCTGTCTAATAATCTTTGCTTGTCCCATTGAAAATGATTCAGTAACATTTTCGTTATTGCTTCAGGCATTTCTAATATTGAATTAACTTCTGCTATAAGATCTATCATATATTGACAAACTTCATCAGGAGAAAGAACTTCAAATGAATATTCTTCACTATAATTTTCTGTTATTTCAAGGTTAACGCATGATGACTCCATATAGTCTATGTCATTATCACTAGATTCGTAACCAGAACCAACCTCGTCATAAAGAATATTGTCTAAATCCATTATGGCTTAGTAGAAAACACAGAAATATTATTTTCTAAATATTTTTTATCTTCTTTATCCAGGAAATATAATGCTTGTATCTATATTAAATTATACTACCTATTGAAAAATTAAATAATTAAAAAATTATAAATGAAATACTTTAAATAGAACACACACACACGCGCGCGCACGCACGTATATAAAGTATAACTTTGTAGGTAATAAAGTCAACTGCCATTATCTTGGAAGCTATTCACTCGTATAGTTCAAAAGACTACAGCAATCTGTGGCGGTTTAAAGAACTAACTTCTGGTCAAATGCATAAAGTATTATAATAAAAATAAGTGCGATTGACGGTTTAAAAATAAAGTCACGATTAATTTCAATTCAAATAAATTATTATAGTGATACATATATCAATAACATAAAAAGTATCACTTAATTTGAAACATTGTTTTGGGTTTTAGGTTTTAGATTATATGACATAAAACTTCTTAAGCGTTTAAATTAGTGGTACGAAAAATACACTACTTTCGATTGATAAAATAACTGATACTTTTGAAAACGTAAACTGCTTTCTCAATGTTTCAAAGATCAACCTATAAATTATAAGTACAATGTTAATAGTTAATTACATTACTAGGAGTGAAGCGAGCTGTAAGATCAGCATTTCACACAGTACATGTTTGCATTATTGTACTCCCGTATTAAGTGTACGTTTTTTCATGATATCTCTGTAAAGCAACATCTGTAATTTGTACGCTCTAATCAGACAACACAGTACCTCTGTCTGTGTTCTATTTAAAAATGAAGTGTTTCATACCCGCGCGAACTAAGCGGAAAATCGATGAAAATTAACTCAGATAAATTATACAAAAATTACAACAAAACTCATTAATCATTCCACGCAATTTAGTTTTTGTAAAAAAATTCTAAAAATTAAATACTTTCAAATCAGTAGAAATTGAATCTGCGTAGCATTTTTAGACGATTTTTAAAGAAATGAATCGAAATGGATTTGTTGAATCGCTATACAGAATAAATATTATCACATACACCTGAAAGATTAATTGGTAATAGATTTCCACTTTTATGAGACATTAACCCTTTTCCTCCCAAATAACACAAATTTTTTCTTAACTTTCATCCTCATATCTTTTAATGAAAAAAATCGTATGAAAAATTTATCAAGCATCATATCTTGTAGATTTTGACCTCCTCTTTCGAATGCCGTTGACAAAATTTACCTAAATTGTAAGCCGGAAACGTTATAGGCCGGTTTTCCGGAAAATTCACAAATTTTTCGCGTTTTTTTTTTCTAAAAAAAGTATATTTTGAAATGGAAAAAGTTTGCACACACCATTGGAAACACTGTTATCGGTGTTATAGATGTCTTTTCTTTCAAATGCCGTTGGATTTTTTCCTAAATTCAAAATGGCGAACACAAAATGGCGTTCGAAAGGAAAAATTTTTTTTTTAAACTTGACGAATTTTTTCCTCCAAAACTATCAAGTTTAGTGAAAAATTTCTAAGAACAAAAATGTCTTAAAATTAGTCAAGAAATACTCTCAAATTTTTTTACAGCGAATTTGGAAATTTCGATTTTCCGATTTTCCACGAATTCGAAAATTAACTCGGAAAATTCTGAAAAAAATTGAGAGTACTCCTTGGTCAATTTTAAGACTCTTGTTATTATGAATTTTTTTATTGAGTTAATAGTTTTTGAGTAAAACAAACAATTTTAAAAGTAAAACAAAATTTTAAAAAATTTCAAGTCTAACAATTATTTTTTTTTACTACCCTCGCTAAAAGTCGATTTTCCTGATCGCGACGCGATAGGACTTTAGGCGAGAGAGTTAATTTTCGAATTCGTGGAAAATCACGGCATTATTTTGGCATCGTCATTTCATCATCGTGGCATTATTTTATATGAAAACTACTGTTAAAAAAAATTGTAATAAATCATTTTCAATGTAAAATTGTCTGGAATTTCAATTGGCACAAACCAGAATTTAAAAAAATGCGTTTTTCAAAAAATATATTTGTTTATCTAACGAAAAACATGGTTATTGAAAATATTTGTTCTTTTTGATGTTATGGTATTGATTGCGCTGTTGGATTTCTTTCATTTGTGGATTTTTTGCATCCACGGACCCCTATGGGGTTTTTTGAGAGTTTGAGAGTTTTGTGTCGCTGATCATAACTTTTCTATTAGATTTCAGAAATTCGAAATGGCAGATCCAATATAGCAAATTTTCAAAATTATTCAAATTGCATGAAAATTGGTATATAGGGTTTTTTTTTCGATCGCTGATTACGAATCCTATACGTAATAAATGTAATTCTATTCTTGCAGATAATATCACCATTTTTGTTCTGAATCAGATAATCAAAATATGCGAAAGACATTCAACAAGTCCTGGCCAATATTGCTGAAATTATTAATACCTTTGGTTCCAAATTTTCTCAGAATAAAACAAAAATACTTCAATCAAGACGTCAATTTACGGATGGTAAGAGACACAGTAAAGCTAGTACAACTGACAATAATAACTTTTCAACCATCAAAAGTAATACACGGTTTCATCAAGCACATTTTTTAAGCTTAGCTTCTTCACCAGAAAAATAAATATTTGAACCTTTATCACAATGTATGTTGCAGTCGAACAAATATCTTTCGGGACTAGTAACACCCCATTTTTTGATCCTCCAACGTTCAGGTTTATTTTGCATGAACTATTGTAAACTTATGCGACGATAAAATTTTACCATCATCTCATTTACGGATAGTGCGATAGGAAAAACATGAAATTGCCGTAGATTTTTTCTGGAAATTTGAAAAACTTTACGAACTTTCCAAACCTTATCATTATCATTTTTATTCATTATCATTTACGAAATTTTTTTTTTAAATCTCATAAAACTATCACAAACGAGATTTTAATAAAAGACTAACAATTTTCATTTACTTATTTTATTTTCACAAAATCGCTTGGTATAGTAGTATAATATGATCATTCTGATATTGAACAAATTATTTAATTTCGTTTTATGCAAAAATAATTACATAATGGTGTTATCTATAAATACTTTCTATAAAAATATAAGTCTCTAAAACAAAAATTCGCAAAGTAAAAATTCTCAATTTCATTAATAAAAGTTTTGAATGATTTATATTTTAAGGATTGTCATCGGAGATTTAAAAATGAAGAGAAATCAATAAAACTTCGGTTTTGAGCTCTTAAATATATTTTAGAAATATATGATTTTTTTTAGATTTTTTTATCGCGTAGTTTTTTTTTGTAAAACGAAATTCAAATTTTTAATTGAATATTGCTTTTATGGGACTTGGAAATGAAACATGAATAAAATCGTGGAAAATACAAAAATATAATTTTTTTTATGAGTAGAAAATCATACTAACTTTGACATATATGCAAAATTAAGAAAATTTCACATTGTGGTTAGATAATCATTAATTATCAAAGTTATATAATAATAATATATATTATAAATAGTGTATAATAATAATAAAAGCACTATCACTTCGCAAAAACATGGCAACGTCGCAATCGCTGGCAGTCGCGACCCACCCATGACGATGGTGGTTATGTTGAAGACTGTTTAAAAATACACAGTGGTAAATAATTTGTAATAGAAAATAAATGTCAATATTTATTATAAAATAAAAGTAAATAATTATTTGAATAATTTTTTTTAATATACTTTTATTACATAAAAGTTTAATAATCTAGAATATTTTAGTATCAATTTACACTTCGGCAATTGTGTACATACTAATAATACTTTTAATTATTCTTAAATAAAATTAATAGTTTTTAAAACAACAAATATTTTCAGTCAAATCATATTATGTATCTTAAAAAATCCATTATAATTTTAACTTGTGAAATTTCTAAACAAGTAAAATTTTTTTAGTGCTTTCATTGAGTATTTTCAACTCTTCCAATAATTTTTGTATATTTAAATTGCTGTCTTTTACAAACTTATCTTTCAAACTATCTAATGAAATACTAAGACTACCATTTTTTTTAACAATATACTTAGATAACGATTTTTCTAAAGGTTTGAATTATGCTACATATTTACTTTGGTTTAACCTTTTTAGTGTCAAGGAGCGCCATCGCGCTGCTCTCACTAGTTATGTACAACATCACTGTTTTTGCGTCGGAATAGCTCGCCTTTTGATAGTTCACTATTGGTGCGCGCAGATGACGGATGTATTACCGTGTTCGTATTTTTATTAATTATATTGCATTCAAACTATCTTCGGTCGCATATTTTTTATATAAACATCGCATATTGTAACGCAAATGGTAAATATTTCTCTTGTTCATAAAAATTATCTATAAAAATGCACTTTTTTACTTTTTTTTACTCTTTCTTTTTAACATGTTTTGGTAAAATACGTACGGCACTAAAAGGGTTTATCTGCTCTATATCCACACCAATTACCACAATTATCATGCTGATTGTGAGCATAATAAGGGATTTATTTTTTAAGTAAGTTGCTAGTGCTGTTACCTTCACCTGCTGTTACCTTTACCTGCTGTTACCTGTTCAAATGCAAATGAGAAACATCGACGAAGATAATCTTTAATTTTTTCATCGGATCTTGAGTGGAAGTAACTTTATAGTGCTTATTTGCTGCACTTTTTTTTGCTAGCATCGTTCACTTTTATTATAGGACGATCAATTTCATCACTGATCGCATGAATACTAGCTGTATTTTTGTCTTCTGCATAAATGCCGAGTTGAACTTTGTATTTATCCAATAGTACATTTTTACAAAACTCACTGTAAATAACTGCTATCAATAAAAAATTTACTTATACGTAATAATAATCACACATAAAAATTATTAATTCTAAAAAGAAATTAAATATATGTAAATAATAAAGAAATTCAAAAAGTAGTAAAAATCATAAAAATTGAGAAATAATTTTAGATAGTAAATAGCAATCGTAAATCAAAAGCATCGGTACGTATATTTTGTAAATAGTTGTAAATAATCTTTGAAAAAATTGTAAATACGTTATGTAAATATTTTTTGTGGATAATGTAAATAATGTCTCCAATATGTAAATTATGTAAATAAAATAAAAAAAAAATCTTAAACAACTAACATATTTCTTCAGCTCTTCAACATTCTTCAGCATAAATTTTCTTTCCTCAATAATAGTTTCTTCTATAGTTTGCTTTATCATTTTTTCGATGGCAAATTTTATGTATCTTTCATATCATTTCTAAGCATCTTGACTTATCGATGGAATTCCTATAACACTTGAAGCATTAGCTTTTTGAGTGTAACTAATGCAGGTACATAAACAAAAATAACATTTGAATTAAAAATGCATACACAGTCTGCTATAACACTGTTATTTGAGTTCCAAAAACACTTTCTTAAAACAGCTTTAGTATTAACTTGAAAGACACTATAACCATCAGGACTTTTACATTTTTCTCCAGTTTCTATCTAACTAGGAAACAGTTTCTACAGTGAATAGAAAGAACTAAAGTGTAACCAACTTTTTGTTCTATTTCGATATTTTCGAAATGTAATGTTTCTTTACAGAATTCGCAAAACATTAGTAGTTGCAGATAGGATTTTGATTTTTCTTTTCTTCTTGTTCCATTATTAACGCGTACTTTAAAAGTTTTTAATTTTTTATACGACGTAAACTGCCCTTTTTTTTATCACGAAGTACTTATCCGAAGGCTCTTCAAAATACGAAGTTTCCATTTCAAAATCTTAATATAGCAAAACTAAAAATTACTGTTTACGTTTCTCACTTGCATAGATTTTTATACACTCACAACAAGTTGTAATACTAGGTAGAAAAAGACCGATAGAGAATTTATATATATAGGGCGATTCTTGGCTATTTCAAATAGTTTAAAACACCAAATCACCAATTTTGTTCAAAGTTGGTAGACTTGTTACCTATACAGAGGTCAACATCTGTGCAGAGTTTTAGATCAAAATATTGATAAGGGGCCGACTTATCAACTGTTGAAAAAATATTGGACTTTTTTTTATTAATTCGATTTCTTGGAGTAAAGATATGGACATGATTCTTTTTTTAAAAGACGTGGAAAGAGTTTCACTTTTAAAATGTAAATAGTAAAATACCAAATCATTTATTTATGTCATTGTATAAACAATTTTTCCAAAAAATCGACGATATCTCAAAAAACGATATTTTTTTTAATATTTGCACCATCGTGTTCCTTGTCATTTTTTACATAAGAAACCGTTGAGAAAATCAAGTGCCCGCTATTAGGATTAAGATAGCACTAAAATGAAACGAACCGCGCGCTAGCCGTTCGGCCGCTCGGCTGTCCGCTACTCGTGCGGTTCCAACGTTGCTTGCGGCAAATGCCTTTAACGAATAAATAATTTCATATTCTATCAGTCTATATGTATTTATTTAAATAATATATAAATTACTTGATTAAATAAGTAATTAAATTTAAATTAAATTTAATGACTTATTTACTTAAATATAACGTTAATATAAAGTAATATAAGTAAAGTAATATAAGTTATATAAATAAACTATTGTTTTGTACAATCTGAAACAACATTGAATGAAACATTTGCTCTCTGCGTTTGATCGGGCGTGAGAATGACGTATATTCAAAAATATATGGTAGAGAATAGGTTAGAACAAATTACTTGTAAATAACTTATTAAGAGTATTATGGTATAGGTCCGATAAAAAAACATTTTTAATGCGGCCGCTTTGTAAATATGCGCCAGTCTCAAGCCCGATCAAACGCAGAGAGCAAATATTTAATTTCAATATTATATCAGATTGTATAAAAAAATAGTTCATTTACATTACTCATTTAAACAATAAATTTATATATTATTTAAATAAATACATATAGACTGATAGAATATGAAATTATTTATTCGTTAAAGGCATTTGCCGCAAGCAACGTTGGAACCGCACGAGTAGCGGACGGCCGAGCGGCTTATTAATTATTATTTAAAAAAATTTTAAAGTTTCATTTTAGTGCTGTCTTAATCCTAATAGTGGGCACTTGATTTTCTCAACGGTTTCTTATGGAAAAAATGACAAGGAACACGATGGTGCAAAAATTAAAAAAAAAGATATCGTTTTTTGAAATATCATCGATTTGTTGAAAAAATTGTTTATAACAATGACATAAATAAATGAATTGGTATTTTGCTATTTACATTTTAAAAGTGAAACTCTTTCCACGTCTTTTAAAAAAAGAATCATGTCCATATCTTTACTCCGAGAAATCGAATTAATAAAAAAAAGTCCAATATTTTTTCAACAGTTGATAAGTCGGCCCCTTATCAATATTTTGATCTAAAACTCTGCACAGATGTTGACCTCTGTATAGGTAACAAGTCTACCAACTTTGAACAAAATTGGTGATTTGATGTTTTAAACTGTTTGAAATAACCAAGAATTACCCTATATAGAAATATTGATATCCTGCAGAAACTGCCTTTGCAATAGTACAGCACAAAAGCTCAGTTAGAGCCAGCCGTAACAACATAATAAATTAAATTTGCGCTGTTACCACATCTCTTGCCTAAATTATGACAATTGTTAATACATTTTTATAAATATTCAAACAATGAAATCGTAATATTACTATTATATTTTCTTTATCATAGTATTATTTAAAGAAATTATGTGAATTGAAGTGTTTAATTTTAAAATATAAAAAAAACAAGTCTTGTTTTCTGCAGTTACAACCCTGACCGCTTATACATTGAGTTAATGGCAGCGGCCTCCTTGCCCCGCAACAACCCAGTGACAATCTTTAAACTAAATATGTCTGTCGTTTATCACAATATGCGTATTTTAATAATTTTCAGAGTAGAAATACTGTATATTAAAGCTTATACGGATAAGAAAAATTTCTAACAACATTAACATTATACAAAAATAATATTAACAATAAACAAAAATAAAAAAAAGAAAAATAACGAATGATCGGGCTACGGCTTTTAATGGCAGAATTGGGGTTTAACAAATTACATATTTTTATCTAAATACTACGAATATTATAATTATTTTAATATGATTTAATATATTAAAATTTTGTTAACTACATTATGACAGAGTAGTAGATAGCTTTCTTAATTAACATAGTAACGTAAATTATAAATTTCAGACAGAAATATTATAAACTTTTTAGAAATTATTCGTAGGATATTGTCAATATAGAATATTTAAATATCGTATTTTTTATCATCATTCGTGTCAGTTTTTCTATTAGCATGCGTCAAATTGTTAACTTAGAAGCATGAAAACTCTTAAAAGTTATGAACCAATTAAATAATTGATTTATTTTATTTTTTGTGCGTGCGTATATAAATGCGACGTTGCCATTCGATTAGATATATTCGGAAAGAATAATGACATAGACACAATAATAATGGCACTCAACGGGATATACTTAATTACCACTTACAAAGTTATACTTTTTATTTTATTAAGATCAAACGTTGCAATAAAGTAGTAATATTTATATGACATTAAGTAGGGTAAAGGCATGAGTATTGGGCTACTTAGACCAGTGGTCGGACATTCAAACTGTACATACAATTTCAAAAGACTAAAAGGAAAAAATTCATATCAACATTCATTCAGTGTATACTGCAACCACAGCTTAGAAACGTCATATGACTAAAGAAAACAAAAAAAATTCTTTTTATTTCTGTTACATATAATAGCCGACAACTGGTCTTAATGAAAACGTGTATGTACCAGTAATCGACCACTTTATAATACTGTCAAAAAAAAATAAATTTGATATGAATCATGTGTAATGAAACAAGTTTAAATAGGTCAAACACGTTTTATAAATTAGTATCGAACTAATTATTTTGCTTAGTTACAGGAATTTATTTAATTAAAGTTAAAATAAAAGTAGCCGACTACTAACGACTGGCCGACTACTATCACCTCTACCCTGTTGTATTTTAGTCATTAATTGTTATTTTATTTTAATGAGTAAGCATATAGAAATTGTTAAAACTTACATTTGTACATACTAATTGCGGCAGTTAGCACTATAGGTATAAATGAAGAACAACAGAAACAAACAAGCTTTCGGGATTTTACCTGAAAAATCATAAACAAATGGATTTTTTTATTAGTCACCAACTATACTGAAATAATTAATTAGTATTTTTAAATAATTATTTTTGCAGTAGTTACGCGATTATTATAAAATAAATTTTTCAAGCGAAATATATGCATTAAAATCTTAAGAATAGATACGTATCTTAAGAATAGATATGTATAGCTACAATTTCGTTAGTGTTCTTATTGTACCACAAATCACATTGTAATCCCGTGATTTCTACAATATACATTTTCTGATTTTACGATAACTGAATACGGTAGCTTATCATAAAGTGATATATAATATACATACCAATAACTATATCAACACATTAAAACTGAATAAAAAAATAGACGAAAAATCAATGAACGAGGTTATAGACACAAGCTGACGAAGCCACGCTTAGGCGTCTGTATTCGTTGCTAGATGATGCGCACATACACAAAGCTGCATGTCCCCCTATGTGGGCGCGGTGAGAGAGGAATAGGGCATGTTGGGAATAGTCATCGCCACGTATAGATAAATATTTGGAAGTACAGTGGTGCTCAATGAGTTGCCGTTGCACAGGCTGCTGATTATTCTATTTTCATGGTGACATTTTTTAATTGAAATTACTTCATACTCTTATGATTACTTCATTAATAAATTTTCAAACGATGGCTTTTTGTCAATTATCAGAGTATATTTTAATTAGGAATAGGTAAAAATGACAATAAAATCTGCGGTGCTAATAGTCTAAAAATAATTATTTACTTTATTACAATGATATTCGCAAAATCTTAATCGCAGTTCTGCATAAGTTTTCAATTGACAAATAGACTTGATTTTTGTGCTATTACATAGTAATTAATAATACGCTTACATGACTTTCAGTCAACTTAATATTTTGACAATTGTCTACATCACATTTCGCAAGTAATAAATGTTGGAAATTGAAAATAATACTTATAACTTGAGTCTTATCAATGATGTAAAAGGGTAATTGTGATGATCAAAAAATTTCAATGTTGGCATGTCTTGTCATGAAATTTAAATATAATATATGAAAATAAAAAAAACTCATTTGACCAAAGGGCATAGCGCGTACAAATTATTTTGAAACGAAGATAAATGAAAATATTTGTTCATTTGCAGGCAAAGTACAGGCATTCTATTGACGATTCACACATCGGAATCGTAAAACTCCCATGTGTCATTGTCATATCCCTCTTGTACATGCTCTAAAAGAACCATACGTCTATGCTTGCAGTACTCGTATTTATCCTGCACTTTTTGCCTAGTATCAAGGATATTTCTTAAGACTATGTCTTGCTCCAGATAGCCTGAGAGCGTTTCAGTGGCGTACTCCAAATCCCTCTGATTGACTTCGAAGAGCTCAGTCTGATTAGATTTTTTCACGTAATAAGCGAACGCGTAAGTATACATGAGAGTTCGTCTGCATTCGTGTAGAACGTCTATAGCTACCTTTAAGAATTGCACCTCGATCCAAGTCATGCTCTGCTGCATTTCTTCCATCTTCTTCTGCATGTCGGCGCGCAATCGCTGCTCAAGCTGAAATGACTGCAAATGGCCAAGATATCTATTTCTGTAGCACAAATATCTTTGTGCAGCTGTCTCCTCGGTCGTTTCCTGGCTGGCGCTCTCCACCAAGGTAGGGGTCACCTTCACGTACTTATTGCATTTGTTCCACGCGAAGGGGTGCGCGAACCAGTCGTTCGTGCACACCCAGCAAAACTGATAATGGCATTTCTTGCAGCGCACGCGATTGCAGCCGCCAGTCTTCTCCACGCTCTTCTGGCACTTGGGACAATCTTTGGCGTCGTCCACGGGCCGTGGTTCCGTGTCGGCTTTGCACTTTGCCAGCCACTTGCGCAGCAGCTCGCAGCTGAGGGGCTCGTGGTAATCGCCGCCGCAGGAAAAGCAGAAGGCCATGCCGCACTTGCATTTGATCTGCTTCGTGTCTATGCACTGGACTTTGATGGCGTAATTGCAGGCTACGCCCGGGCACCACTTCAACAGCGCGTTATGTTTCACGTAGCTGTTGGCAATGAGGTACTGATATCTCAGTCGAACAGTATTATCGTTCGCTAGCTCCATCACGCTCGCGTAATCTATTAAAATATCGCAGTTGTGTGCGGCACAGGTGATCATGTATACGAAATCTTCCTGCAGAACCTTTTCCGTGAGATACTTATTCCAACAATCCCGGCAGTAGCGATGTCTGCACTGGAAACCAGTCAGCTCGGACGGCGGTACACTTGTGCAACAAATTTCACAATGTCCTTGAGCATTCGAGGAGCCCTCGCCGGCATCTATCGAGGAAGAAATCGCGCTTGTATCAGCCGTTTGTTGGTGTGGGTTGGCAATCTTTGCCTCTTCGAACAGTTTTTCCGGGTTTCCACCATAATATTTCTCCATCAATGTCTGCTTGTCCCAGTTAAAATAAATCAATAAGTTTCTCGTTACTGTTGGTGGCATTTGTACAATCACGTTAACTTCTTTTATGCAATCTGCGATCTCCTCCACAATTTCTTCAATAGTAAGCACTTTAAATTGATACTTTTCGTCTTCGTCATCGTCGCTATCAATTTCATACAACTCACTTGCTTCGCCATCATCTTCATTCAACAAATCTTCGTCGTCCGATTCTATTAAACTATTTCTTTTATCCATTACAGAAAGGACTTTTTTCCTTAGAAGTAATAACTTTAAGATGTCGGTCCGACAAGAAGTTAATATCAATGCTCAAATCAGTCGATTCAACTTAATACTCCAACTTATCTGTTAAAATAATATTTATAGTTATCAAGACATGGTAATATTGTTGTAAGTATATATGAGTGTTTTGCACCTTGGAGGAAGCGAATTTTAAGTTTACAATTCACAATGTGTTTGGTTCCAATTGATGTGTGACTTCTTAAAAAGAGTAGGCTCAGCTGTAATGTTCAAATCTTAGTGCTATCTGGAAATAAACATACAACTTAATATCAGTTTTATCGTGGACCATTTTAAAAGAAACAAAGAGGTTTTACTCTAAAAGCGTATTCTATCTACTTCAGAATATTTAAGTCAGCGGGATAAATTTTAATTTCTCTATGCTTGTATCAACTAAAATTGCAAAATGCTCAAATAATAAGATAAATAATTTTACTAGAACAGCAGCTTCTGTACATTGACAACAGCGACGACCTTCATTATTGTCCGCGGCTAATCGTAAACCAACTGTCACTCATGAATCACGTATACTTCTTAATTCAGTCATAATAAATCATTGACAATATTTTATTTAATCAAAATATATACGTAAAATTGACTGACGTCGTGGAAAGAGATGAACCTTTATAAAACTGTTGAAAATGATTAGGAAGACCAAATGACTCACTCTCAACCAAATTCGGTAAACATGGACGCTCAAATTGCGAGGCGCAGCGAACGAGAGAGCGGCTTTGAGCTTGTGACTTTTGTTTACAAACGTTCCCATCGGAAAAACGGTGGGAGCGTGAGTGATCCTACACGTGTCACTTTAACGATACCTGTGTAATATCTCCAGCCGAGCGTCGCTCTCGGGCACATGTTTCAATTTACATCTGGTTTTTCTTCGGTGCTATTTCTCGCTCTTTTTCGTCGCTGGAGCTCCTCAAAACAACTTGAGGCTTTCACCGGAAAACTCGTGAGACTGATGTTACATGGAAACTCAAATTTTCATTGCAGCTCAGCTGCCTTACCTTGGCCGTGTAACTCGTTTCCTGTTTCATTGTCGCGCTTATCAGATTCCTATTCTATCACGTTCAAGTGACCGATTGATTATTGATCGGGATTTCACGTCATAAAAATACATGCTTAGAAGTACGCAAAAACTAACGTTGAAAAACTAAGCAGTTTGGAATATTATATTCTAATTAATAATTGACGTCAATTTTGAATGTTCGCGCGACTATCTTACTATACACGCTGCGAGGCAAATATAATATGTGGCTTTGATGATAATTAACTACAGACATAGATGTAAGTATATATGTATTTTTAGTATCATAAAAGTAGATAATATAAAGATTTTCCAAGTCATAATCAAAATTTAAAAATGTACAACTTAACCTAACTCATTGTTGTAGTTGACGTTTGACATTTGTAGACTGAATATCAAAACAGTGATTAAATTCCAATTAAGATTGAACAAGCATAATTACAGAATTGATATTTAAATTTCAAAGGTAAATAAACATATATAAACTAAAAACGTAAAGATTATTTAAGTCTCGTTTTGGCATGTTTTAGTTTATTAGCATAGAAAATCTTGTATCTTTTATCAATTTATTTTTAAAATTGATATCAAGATACACTATTGTTTTATTTTTTGTAAGTATACTTGATCATCAATCTTAAAGTTTTTGACATTCAATAAGATATCATAATTTCTTTGTACTTCTTTTTAGATTTATGGAGATTTTCAATGCTTGTATTTGAATATATGAAAGTTTGAACAAGATTATATAAAAAATCAATTTACAATAGCAGCATCTTTTGCTTTGTAAATTCAGAAAAAAATGTATTTTCTATTCTATAGAAAGCTTGATATGGTGTGAAACCATGTATCTCAAATTTCTGCGTTATAAGAAAATGGTAAATTTTATTCATTGATCCCAGTTATTCTTTATGCAATAGAATTGTAAATACTCAATAAAACTGTGGTCTTAATGTTCAACAGGAAGAATTGAAGAACAGGTGGAAAGCTGTGAAGTTATATAGTGAATTTTATTAATATTACAAAGTTTATCTATGATTTTGTTACCATAGTTATAACCATGATCAGTGTTGATGACTGATTAATAACTTTATCAACAAATAAATTATTCAGTTGATGGAGTAGCAGTGGTTATTGCTTCAATATTTGAAAAAGAAGTGACAGCATGGTGAGGACAAACTATATATTCATTTAAATTTGAACTGCTTTTTCATAAGTGAGTGATGATCATAGGTTGATGGGTCATTTTGGATTAGCTTATTATCTTTATAACTTTTACAGGATTGTACATAATTTTTAATTTAGCATGTTTTTTCTTTCCAATATCAATATTTATGAATATATTTAAGTTTTTTAATATCATGATTACCATTAGTTACCTAGTATTGATGCTCTTATATTAATATTACTCTCTGTTTCATATAATGAAATGAATATCATTTAAGTAAATAGTGAATTGACGATCATCTTCTATAAATTCTTCAACTAAAACATTCTCAATCTATAATCATGCCATAATATCATTATCAGTATCTGATAGACTGCATATTTTCAATTTGAATTCTTTCATAGATTTATAAATTTTTAAAACAAGTTTTGATAACTGCAAGGAAGGTTTCTTCTTGAAGAGAGTTTTTATAATCGAATGAAAAATATACCTTTTATTATTTTTCTTAAAAATTATAACTTATTCAACTTAAGGTTGGAATTCAAAATTTTCTCTCAATAAAAGGCTATTGTCAAGGAACTTCTGGCTGATATACGTTGTTAATTTTCATTATTTAGTAGTACAGTAAACTAAATAATATCTAATCACTAATAAATGATTATTAATGTAGTGTTGTATATTAGGAGCCATAAAAATATTAAATCATTCATTCATCGATTGATGTTTTTTGTCAATTCTGAAATAGTCTAATTTATTAGACTGGTAAATTTAGAACCAACTATTATGATTATTCATCAAATTTGTGTTTTAATATTTGTTTAGATCATTATTATCGTTTTATTTATGTTGAAATCTATATTTTCTTTTGACATTCTTTCTACGGAATCATCATGAAAATAAAGAAAAATTTCTGACATAGTTCTATTGTATTCGGATCCTCATTTGGATCTAAAACTGATGAAGAGTCTACACAGGCAAACAATCCTTTTCAATGGTTTACAATACTTCAATTACTAATAAATTACATTGAATTACTAATAAATTTTGAAAGAGGTTTTGACGGATTATTCAATTAAACCAAAAGTCTGTGATCAGTGATGAATAACACTGATGAATAACATTTTCAACATTATCATTTATTTCTTTATTAACTGAAGCGATTAACAGTTTTGAGATTAATTTCATCTTTACTCATTATATTAACGCAATTTCCGACGAATTTTCCGGCACCAGCTTGCTTTCCTCTCAAATCTGGTACCTGATCCACCGCCATTTCCTGTCCTTACACAATCTATTGCTACGATGGTACACCTCGTACTTCTATTATTCTGTCCCCTCCCTCTATACTTTGATACCATTTTTATTTGAAATAAATAACTCTTTAACATTTAATTATTTTAGATTTCAAGCAGCTTGTCTGAATATTTCTTTATCTCGCAGAATAACAATTTATAGGTGTCAGATAAGTATTTAATTTTTAGTGGTGAAATGTTTTTTTGTAAATAAGAATTCTGAGCTTTGTAAAATATTTTTAGATGCAGAAAAGAAAACTAATATTATGCAAAAGAATCAAGAAAAGCAAAATAGTAGGAATTTCAAAGAACAATATTGCACAGTACAGCACACAGTACTGCAATGAAAAAGTTTAATCAGTTTTTCTTCTACAGTATACAATAAATGGTTTTAATCCTGAGTTTTATCACTTCACTATATCTATATTTTATTTTCCTATAATAATCCTCCATAAAAAAAGTGATGACCTAAAAAATAAATTTTTGACCTAAAGTAAAGATTTTGACATTGATTGGCCAAAAAATAAAAATTTACATTTACAAAGAACTGTTTTGGTATAATTAATAATATTTTCAAATTTATTATTTTACTTACAATATAATTAGATGCAAGTATATAAGAGATATAACAAATTATAAAATAAAAATTTATATCGTGATTATACCGTGCATTTCGAAGCGCGCATACAGACTTCTAGTATTTATAAATTTATCATTACGCTTATCCTAATAACATTTATATTATTTTTTTGTCTACTGCGCGTAAAGTACGTCTTCAGGCTCGGATGTCAGGTTTTACAAGAAGCATTGTATGCGCTGTAGACAAAAAAATAGTATATTAATTAACCATGGGAGTGAAAATGGCAATAAACCCCTAGCACGTATTTAAAACACTTGGCTTCACCTCTGATATCAATTTACATGTGCTATGGACTTACCAGTACTTTCACTCCCTTGGTTAATAATGTACTATGTATAGCACTTGTACCCTAATTTCACGATGTAAAACTGATCCATTTTAATTCAATGGACAGACGACCCACAAGTGTTAATTTAACATCGATAGTACCATAAAATGTTCTTTGATACTTGCGACTCAAGTACTTCATCACTGCATGTCATGATTATTGACCTCGTTTGTGCTCGGGCAGTAATATAATGTCCAATAATGAGCTACTCAAGTCACATGTACTTGTAATGGTACTATATATTAGTACATGACGATACAAGAACGGAAAAGTAAATCCCTTCCTACACTAATTTAGTAATGTACTATTTTATTTGGATTCTGATAAATTGTTTATTGATAAATTTTATTCATATTACTGACTAAAATTATTGTTGTCTTTTCTTAGCATAAAAATAGATATGTGTTTTTGCGGTATATCGTTATAAAGATTGTTTTAAAAATATCTTCATATTTATTCGTTTTTCATTTACAATTCTATATTACATATAAATAATTTGTCATGTTACTGTTTAGAGTTAAGGCACTATTTTTGTACTATTTATTTTTCAGCAATAAATGACTGAATTGATTAAACAATGAACAATCAATAATTGATGATAAGACATTTATGATCTTATACATAATGATTATAAAAATTAAGACATCGTCATTAATTACAAAATAATATAGCAATAAATAAACTTAAGTTTCAAAGACATCAAGAACGTGAATTTTATGTTTACTATTGTTTTTAAATCATAAATATTATTTACGTGTTTGCCAAAATGAGCTTATATATAGTTTAAAAAAACAAAAAATAAATATTTACATTCCTGTTTCAAGGTCGCTGTTAATAAGGAGGTTGTAAGTATTTTTCACATTTGAAAAATGTAATACAAACTTAACACCGTTTATTAGTCATCGAATGTCCACCAATGTTTGTCATTCCCTTCTTGCACGTGTTCCAATAAAACTTTTCTCCGACTGTCACAGTAGTTGTATTGATTTCGAACTTTTTGGTTCATATCACTCAAATTTTGTTCATCAACGTCTTGATGTAAATAACCGACCAGAATCTCAACGGCATTTTCCAAATCCTGTAAATTATCTTCCAAAATTACAGTTTGGTTATTTTGTTGAATATAATAAGCAAAAACATAAGTGTACATGAGTATTCGTCTACAATAACACAAAATATCTGCAGCTGTTTTCAAAAATTGTACTTCTATCCAAGATTTATTTAGATTTTGCATTTCTTTTGTCTTTTCTTCTACTTTGTCATGCAGAATATCTTCATGTTTGAGAAAGAACATGTGATGCATGTATTTGTCTTTGTAGAAAATATATTTCTCCAAATCTGTTTTAGTTTTTTCTTGTGCGTATTTTGTATCAGCAATTTTTTTCCTATTCAATTGTTTACAGTTATTCCAACTATGAAAGGCATGTTTCCATGGATGGAGACAAAACCAACAAAATGGAGTACTGCACCTTGGACACCTCATATAATTACATCCGTCAATTTTTTGTATCAATGCCTGACATTTTGGACATGGCTTTGTATTCAATGCCATCCACTTTGATGTGCCTGTGTCTTCTTTGCATTTTTGGTTCCATTTCCGAAGTATATTACAATTCACCGGGGCATGCCAATTTTCTCCACAACGAAAACAGAAAATGTGTTTGCAATTGCAAATAACAGGCTTGGCATCTATATACTGTACTTTGACAGCGTGACCGCACTTTGGGATTGGGCACCATCTGAGCAACTTGTTACAATCTACAAAAATGTTTGTTATGAGTAATTGATACCTCTGTTTGACTTTTGGATCCTTTACTATATCCATGATTGTCACGTCATCTATCAGAATGTTACAAGAATTATTAGGGCATTCTATGGTTTGTGCAATTCCTTCTATCATGATTTTAATCGTCAGATAATTGTTCCAACAACTAAGGCAAAACCGATGTCCACACTGTAACCCAGTCAGCTCGGATGATGATAAAGTTAAATAACAAATTTTACAATTCTCTGTTGTATTCTGAGATTTTTGCATTGATCTGTCTGCATCTGCAGAACCGTTGGCTCCTATAGCAATACTTTGCTTAAAACAGTCGATAAGATTTGCTTCTTTAAACAAATTTTCTTGGTCATCGTCGTAATATCTATCCATCAACTTTTGTTTATCCCACTTAAAATGATTTAATAAAATTCTCGTAATCGTAGCTGGGATTTCTACAACTGTATTTACTTCTTGTATACAATTTGTCATGTGTTGTACAATTTTCTCGGTAGGAAGAATTTCAAATGAAAAATCAACTTTTTCAGACTCTTCTCGAGAACTGCTAGCTTCAAACATTTCTATTGCGGATTCTGTATCATCTTCGCTGAATTGATCAGAGTCATCATCGTCAAATATTATATCTTCATCTGAAAACATTTTGTTTGATCTTTTGAGTTTTAACCTTCTCGAATCGTCGAAAAAAATCCGCAATGGAATCAGTATAGAAATCACTATAAATTACCTGTTAAAAATAATCATAGATTATCATAGGAAAATATATTTATTAATATACTTCATAATGAAAAATTTTTAAGGGTAATGGTTTTAAAAAAGGAAGTTTAGCTTAGAACTTACTTTTGATATCTAACAACTGGTACTACTAAGTAAAAGCAAACTGTGACGAAGATTTGCCTCTAAGTCGAATATATTATCTGAAAATAGAAAATACGTTAGTTTGATGATGTCAGTGATATCGTAAACGTATAATTTAGAAATAATAAGAGCTTACGTTTAATTTCCATACAGCAATTAAATAATAATTAAAATATGAAATATGAAAAAATACTTAATATTAACGATATTTCTTTAATCGTTATCTTCTCACCTTCCATGGTTATGTGTAAAATACGTATTTTATTCAACCACTCTAAACTAATATGTTGTATTTTATTTTAATGTTTCGTTTACCATCTGAAATGAAATGAAGGAACTCAGTAGAAAATCGATAGTAATCATTCCAAAAAAATTATAGAAAAACTACGCTTCGTTAGTAAGGATAGGAAAACCAATTATTAATCCCACGCAATTCATTTGAATTAATAAAAAAATTGCCAAAATTGTTGACTTACAGATTCTTATTAATGTTATCTGCGTGGCGTTTAAATACTGCTGCATTCATAAACCTGCTCAATTGTTAGTAAAAATCACGCACAGTTTATCTATCCAATCAAAATATTATTATAACCATCCGTTAAAGAAAAAATATTATTTCTCATTACAGCGATACATGCTGAAAGATCAGTCGGTAACATAAATCTATACCCTTTTATTATTATAAGGCACATTCTCAAAATAACAAGGGATGTATTAAATAGGAATTGGTTCTTTTCTGAAATCACCGTCAATGTTAATTATTAGTTAGAAATGGATTTTTTTATGCCACGTAAATGTTTGAGTACTTGAAATTATCGGTTATTCAAAAAATAAGCTATTCCTATCAGTACAACTCTTACACTGGCATTTTTGGGAAAGTATTGTCTATGTTAAAGTAGTTGACATTGCTGTATATTTGAAAAATACCTCATCTTTATGGGTACAGCCTTTTTCAGAGGGCAGTACTTCTTGAGTCTACGTGTTATCTTAAATATTTGTTTCTTTATAACGGATATGTAGTTATAATGACATTTTGATTGGTGGAAAAGCTACGCGTGACTTTTGCTAACAATTGAGCAGGTTTATGTATGTAGAAACAGTATTTAAACGCCACGTAGATACAATTATCGACAATACTTGGGTCAACAACTTTGACAATTTTTTTTATTAATTAAAACGAATTGCGCGGGATTAATAATCGGTTTTCCTATCCTTAATGACGAGGTGCAGTTTCTCTATAATTTTTTTGGAACGATTACTATCGATTTCCCGCTAAGTTCATTCACCATTTAAAATGAGCTTGACAGTTGATAAGCTCATTTTGAGATAACAAGATAGTTTCTAATTGTTAAGCTATTGTTTCTGATGTGATTGACAAATCTAGTCAACGAAGCATCAAAATAAAATACAATGTATTAGTCTACAGTGATTAAGTACAATATTTATTTTACATATTAACAATATATTATTGGTAATTTATAGAACAACACGTAAACTAATTTAATTAATCAAGTCGTAAAAATTAAATTAAAAAAATAATAAATATTGTAAAATGTAATATCAATCGTTAAGATGTCTGTTTATCATAAGCACAAAAATATTTTAATTTATTTAGTTTAAATAATTGGTAATATTAAGCTACAATTTTTCAATTGTTTCAACAACAAACCGATACAGCTGTGGAATTTTTCAAAAACAATTTCTTATAATGAATATACGAACATATACTTTTGTTACAACACACTGTAAACCTCGACACCAACAAAATACTTATTACCGCATACGCGCGCTACGATTATCGATTATGATCACTTTGATTACCTGGTAAACAAACGAAGGTACCGAAGAGTCGTTTTCGTACAGTAGCCCAACTATGCGACCAATATGGCTGCCTCAAACTTGGCTTAAGGAAATGGTGATGTAAAGACGCAGGTTGTCTAATTCATGCCAACATATAAAGATGCACCAGTGCTGATAAGTTTTGTTTATTGCTGTAACAATGAAATTATTAATTTGTAATTTATTTCGGTATATTATTTCGTTTGTTAGTGAGCTTACCTGAGAAAGGTAAAAATATAATAGGTCTGAAATGGTAAATGACATATCAGACAATATTTGCTTCCTAATTTAAATAGTTAATTGAAAATTAAATTCTGAAAAATTGTCTAAAATCAATAATATAGATGGTATGTATTTAATTTACCTACATAAGCTAACGGTGAAAAAATCAGTCTGTCGACACACTAGCCTTTATAATATGGTCGTGTTTAGATATCTGTGTATTGATGCGTACACTGAACAGGAGATGTGGAACTGATCTACGGAAGCCAGGAAAATATATTTTCCGAATGGGGGCGCGTCCATGCAATACGCGCGGGAAACTCAATTGCTTATAGTATTATATCTCTCAATAGGAATATCAGATTCTTCACGTAAACGATATTACGATGGTAATTTTTTTACATTTTTATATCAGAAAATACGCTACATAATAAATTATTTTTAAGAAATAATCACGAACTTCTGCTATTATTTTTACTAAGAAAATAAAGTTTCGCAATTAGAATAAAAGTATTAAAAGATTTATAAAATTGTTCACAGCTTCGTAAACTCCAGCGAGTCCACGCCATTTTCTTCGCGAACGCGTGCCAAAAGTACTTTTCTCCGATTATCATAGCAGCGAATCTTGAACATTCTGCACAATCTCGGTGAAATCTTCATCGGTGATATCTCATTCGAGATGATTACGTAGAGCAATTTGACGGAAAGTTCCAAGTCTTTGTCATTGCTTTGAAAATTGCCACCCGACGCATTTTTTCCGAATAGAAAGCGAAGCTATGCTAGCGTAGCTCGGTAGGAACGCGATCGCTGAAAATTATTGTGTACGAATTTCGTGCACAATTGGTATATTTCTGCGAAACACGAACGAAATACATATAAAATCATGCAAAATTCATATATAATGCATAAGTATGTCATGCGTATTTTGCAGGTGTTTGTTTCGAAATATACATACATAATTCGTGCATGTTTTGTTCACTTTCCATAAACATTATACATACAAAACATGTATGTGATTCGTGAAGCATTTGCGTATTTTATGCAAATTAGGTACAATATTCGTTCAAAATTTGAATTCTTTTGTTGGGTGTAAAACTTTTATTAAATTTTAATAAACTTGTCGATAATTTAAACGGGTTGACGAAAATGTATTAAATCATGTATATTTTTTATACGAATATTATTTTTATTGCACTCTTCAATTATAATATTTCCTTACTCCGACGCTTCGACATTTCAGTCTATATTATTTTAGTTTTATACGCGTAAAGCTTATCGGGGAAAAACACGTGTACGCAATTAGCGAGGCTCGGCAGAAAAAAGAGAAAGTTCCGGATTTATGACCGACCGAGGCTCGACGACGCTCGCCCGGAAAATCTAGTCGTAACCGCTCAATTTTTATAACTAAGAACGAAGCTCAAAAAATTAAAACTCTCGGGTTGGCTGGGAAATAGTTAGGCATGTGGGGTACAGATTTAGAAACTATGCTAGCCCACAATTCAATGTCAAAAAAGTGTGAAAGAACCAATTTATATAGAAAAGAATGTTTGCTTTTGAATATATCCAATGCGTAGATTTAGACGTAGACATAAAATTTTGAATAACCAATTGTTTCTCAAAATTTTCATTTGTCGTTGAAAATACATGAATACTTTAACCGTCTAATAATTCTTTTTATTATAATCAATTAATCTTCCAATTAAACTATTGTTTTTTTTTTGAAAAAATAAATTCTGTCTTATTTAAATTTGTTTTTAATTATGGGACATTTTAATTTTTACTCATAATGCAATATGATAAATGGTTTCACTCACGGTGCCACATATTTCCCTCGCGTCCAGTAGAATAGTAACTAATTATTATCTGATTTCGAGATAATCAAATTTCTAGATAACGTGGGTCTGCAAGTTTTCCACGAAAATTGTAACACTTCATTAAACGACACTGGAAAACGAATAAGAAAAAAATCGCTCAGTTGAGCAACTAATCTTGGAATAAGTTAGGAGCTTTAAAATGTACAGTGTCAATAACACAAGTAATGAAATTTCATAATCACTAGGAATAGCGCGAGCAATATGAATACATATGTACGTTCAAAAATGTACTCACCATTACTCCACCAACGTACCACTGATCGAAAGCGCAACAGTAAATGACATTATGTGAACCGTATTAGTTCGCAAAAGTTTGCTTGAGAACGATAAGATGTGCGTGTAAAAGCTGTAGTCTGTAGACGTGCTTGATGAATTGTTATGCTTGCTGTTGAAAACTTTAATTAAAATACCTCCGAGTGACAGTTTTGAATATTCTGTATCTCGTAATTAATTGTGAGTAAAGGATAAATTTGGAATGAAGCAGCGACTACTGAAATAAAACAACTGTGTGGATTAGAAAGTCAATATGAAAGTCTATTTAATGATTCGAAAGAGACGCATCAATAAAAATATTAGTCATAGTTGTAAAAAACGCAAATGTTTGTTGTAAAAACAAAGAACGAAAAAAAAAGTAATGTCGAGTCTGTTACTACTGGTCTTGTTCCTCGAACTCCCATATGTCCTCATCGTAGCCATCGTGAACATGATCGAGCAGTACTGTAAAGCGTCTCTTGCAATAGTTAGTTTTGCTAACTATAGTTTCTTTAATTTCGCTGACATCCTCTTCCTCAATATCTAACTCGAGATATTTAGAGAGCTCGAAAACGGCGGCCTCCAAATCCCTTTGATTCTGTTCCAAAATGGCCATATGATTCGTTTTCTTTAAATAGTATGCAAAGGCATACGTGTACATGAGAGTCTGTTGACATAAGCACAAAACATCCACAGCTTTCTTCATGAATTGTACCTCGATCCACGTCATATCGTGCTTCATTATTTTCTCCATCTTTTTATTTACCATTTCGTATAACGCAGAGACCCTCTTGATCGAGTCTCGGTGCTTTATGAATCTCAATTCGTAAAACAGATATTTTTGCTGCGAACTGGTCGGTTGGACTGAACTTATGGTCTCTTGTTTTGACTGGAAGCTACAATGATAATGAAACAAATGTAACTTCCACGATTTCTCGCATACCCAGCAGAACACGTGAGAGCATTTCTTGCACGATACGGAATTGCAGCCGCCATTTTTCTGGATCGGCGTATAACAGTTGATACACGGCTTCGCGTTCTTCGAGATCCATCTTGTGTTGGCCTCGTCTTTATGGAACACCTTCATCCATTTACGCAGCAACTCGCAAGTTAACGGATCGTGCCAGTCCTCGCCGCAGGCGAAACACATCGTCCGGTTGCACTTGCAGGTGACCGGCTTGGCGTCGTGATATCGAACCTTGATCGCAGCCTCGCAGCCGGGAGTCGAACACCAGCGCAACTCTCGGTTACACTCGACGAAGCTGTTCGTTATCAGGACCTGATACTTGTACTTGACCGCCGGATCTGTCACCAGTTTCATCACGCGCTCGTCGTCCACCAGAATGTCGCATTCGTGTGCGGCGCAAGCTATCGTCTGACCGATCCCATCGTCCATGATTTTCGTTGTCAAATACTCGTTCCAGCAGTCCAAGCAGAACCGGTGACCGCACGACGAATCAGCCATCGTGGACTTTGCTGTCGGCACACAGCAAATTCCGCAGTCTTCCGTTTCGCCGCTCGGAGCGTCCGGATGTTGCGTGTCCCCGGCGCAATTGGCGGTCAGCTCGCTACGATCGACAACGCGCGCTTCGGCGAACAGCTTGGCACTATCCTCGAAGTATTTTTCCAGCAGCTTTTGCTTGTCCCACTTGCAGTGATTGAGCAGGATTCGCGTGATCGTCGCGGGCTTCTCGATGACTTTGTTGACGTCATCGATGAAATCGATCATGTATTGTACTATTTGTTCGGTCGACACAATTTCGAACGGATACTTCTCGGGTTTTTCTCTCTCCTTAAAGATCAGACTCTCAAATTTGACAGTCAAATTCTCTTCGCTAGCGTCGCTGGCTTTTTTTTTGCTAGCAGGAGTCTCCGAATTCATGATCAAGTATTTATCAATAAAATCGATAACAAACGACGAATGAATAAGTCGACGTAACGTATACCCACTGTTAAATTTGCAAAATAGATAATTACACGTAAAAAATTGGCTGTACCGCTTGTTCTCAGAAATACTAATATATCCTATTAGTATAGTATTACCACTGCAAGTCCATATGGCGTCATCGTCGGTGCCTGTAAAAGAAAAATACCAAGCTTTACCGACGAACACGATAAGTGCCTATATTCGTCGGCGTTATTACGAATTATACATTATTTTTCTTCTTAAAGAATTCGAAATTCATCAGAATAGTTTTGCTTTTACTGTTTTCGAAAAAACTGATCGATCACACATGAAAAATCCATAGATTCGTTTATTTTTCCGAGCGTTCAAACGGCGCTCTCGAATCCACGTTTATACAATCACAACAAACGCTACGCAAAGGAATAACGCCATTGCAAGTACAAACCTCTCAGCTGCTGTATTATGCGCGCGGACTGCGTTTACGAGATGAACACGCATTCACAATATCACATGAAAAACACAAGAATTCCGAGCCAGCTGCCGTGATTCCAACACGGACAGACGCTGATATGCCGCAGATCGTTAGATGACTTAAACTAATCCCTGCAGATGTTCGAGTACAAGATGATGTTATCGTATGACTTGGTAGCTGTAGGTAATCGGCTAATTTGTACTTATAGCAGATCTTTATAATATCTCTATTCGTTCGATCTCTGCCCTTGTTCCAGAGTGGAAAGTCAGGAACATTACAGTTTACATGCGTATACGACGCTATTCGTTTACTTCATAATTTGCTTTCATTGACATTATTCGCGCTAGTATGCCGTGGTAAATAATCACAACTAATCGCTGCAGTTTCTCCAATTACGAGCATTAATTTTGACAACGATCGCTTCGAACAGAAACACCGTTATTATGTGACTTCTTTCAAGATGAAATTTCTGATTTTTTAATTTGATCAAAAAGTTAATTTGATGGCTCAAAAAATGAACGATAAATATAAACAATGAAATGTTATTATATATGCAACAATGTTTTCTGCTCGCACGTAGAACGAAAGAATATTATTAATAATAATAATCTCAGCTCAATTTGTAATTTACGCAAAGCAAGTTTAAAGAAAGCAGAAACTAATTTCTTCTATTTAGTATTTACATATATTTTAATATTTTATACGAGGATAATAATGGGTATAACTGTGTGCTTAAATTTGATGGTGATTACTAAATGTTATTCAATTTATAACGTATCCGTTTTAATTATTCCGAGGAACTATAAGCTGAAATTTATATATAGTTCTGAAGACATCAACGAGTTTACTGCGTAAATCGTTAATCCCGTTTCCTTTCCTATGCATTTAAACATGACATTTTTCTAAGGCATAATTCCAAATTTTTTAATTTTTCGTAGGGATTATTGGGTTATTCCTTCAAGAATTTTTCTTGGTCACCGTTTTCATATATTTTTTTAATTATTTCAACTTATTATAATTGAAATGATTCAACACTAATGTAATAGTTATTGCTGAAATTTCGATAATACCATTTACGTCTTTTATGAAATCTGTCATACTGGATATTGCTGTAATAATAGTTTACTATTTTTCGTATTCAAAAACTGTAAATTCTGCAATCATTTGTTGCACATTATATTTTTAAAAATTATGTTACAATTTTTACACTTACAAACTGTACATTTTATAACCATAATTGATCATCAAAATTTGTATTATTGTCATAGTCAACAATTTCTTTTTATACATAAATTTTCATGTTTCAAAGACGAATTAAAAATTCATTTATTTATATTTATTTTATCAATTGAAGATTTTTTCCATTCTTAGACAAGATAAATATCGTTAAATTAAATAAAATTTAATTTAATTTAATTTAATTTAATTTAATCGTTAAATATTAAATGAAATTTAGTAATTTTTTTAACGTAATTATACGAGGCGAATTCGTCTTCAGTATCTCAGAATAGCCACATTTACGATAAATCTCGGCAAGTATTTATTATATTAAGACTTCTCCTTACTTCTCATGTTTTGTGAACAAAAGTATTGAGCTTAGAATAACTAGAATTTAGCAAAGACAGATCATTTTTGAGGTACCGATGTTTGCTGACTTCTTTAATAGAATAGATGAAGATTTCTCCAATCAATATCAATATCTTCGTATAAATAGACGAGTTAAATTAAACTTTTTAATTATTATTAATTTTTATTAATAGTTAATCTAGTTTTAAAAATTTGATATTTTTTATAGATTTTCAATAAGTGACATACAACTTGGCGGTAGAAAAAATTTATTAAAATTAAATTCCTTTACGAAGTTTCTTCACAAATACGGTATAATGTAAATGTTAAATATATATAACTAAGAATACAATCATTAATTTATAGAAACGGATTTCCATATTATAAAATCATTCTATTTGTACAATCTTATTCGAACGTTCTTAAAACGCTTGTAAGTACCGCATTAATAATTTAATACAATCGATGAAAAACACAATTTTCCAGTTTTTCATATAAAAATTACTAAGCAATTATATTAGCGAAACGTTACATTTAAACGAATACTATAATAATATCGCAAAAACGAAATAAGAAATAATTCTATAACAAAGCGATTGAAACATTAATAATTCATGAAGTGATTTGTTTTTATCGAAGAAATAAAATTTATCAAGTTCAACTAGATACTATTCTGAGATAATCAGTAAATAATGCCAATTTGCAACATAATAAAATAATCAACAAATTCACAATTTTCTTACATTAATAGGAAGATAGTTCACGAAGGGTTCCCGAATTTTAATTTACATCTCCAACGCAAATAAGAATCCTATTTTATCGATTTAACAATTCTACTAATTTCATATGTCTTACTCCCAGAGTATTATTTGTTGTAGCGTTAATGTCAGCACCTTGATCTACCAACCACTTAACCATCTCCGAATTGCCAGCTTCGACGGCTTTATGTAGTAGCGTGAATCCACCAGATATTCGACAATTGACAGCAACAATCGGATCCACGTCCGTCCAAGTATAAGCGTATATATTTTTAAACAAATTGTCGATAGACTTGAATAATTGTTTGCTATTAACAGCTAGATCCAATGGAGTATTTCCATATTTGTTTCGCGAATTGTAAATCGCACCATTCTTCAAAAGACGTTCAGTGGCGTCCACATAGTCATATTTAGCGGTGTAGTGCAATAAAGAGCTTTTCTGACTGTCTTTAACATTGATAATGACGTCTCGAGTCACTTGAAAGGTGTTGGCAATATCTTCTAGTTCTTCGTCAAGTATCCAATGATAACCATTAAGGAAGAATCTCGGTTTATGGGATTGTACGTCGTCGAATAACTCGTCGATTTTTTGGAGTAGCTTAAATGATTCGTTATTTCTGTTCCGAAAGCCTTTGAAGTCGTAGCTTGCACCAGCTTTCAGTAGCAATTTTACTCCATCTATATAATTTCTTTCTGCAGCGTAATATATAGGAGGTCTTTGTTCATTGTCTAACGCATTCACGTTTACATATCTATTTGTCAATAAGAGCCTCGTCAACTTGTTATCTTTCACCAAGTGCAAAAGTGTCTTACCGGAGTTATCCACACCATTTTGTACCTCGGGATAAGTCTTCAAAAGTTTGCAAACATCGTCGACTTTTTGTTGCTTGATAAATTTGAATAAGTCTTCGGCAGCTCGAAGCCACTTTCTGATGGGAGTACCCGAACAAGATAAGTCTATTGGTTTTTTGCCATCCAAATTGGTCATTCGAAAACAAGCACCGATAGAAAGCAATTTGGCGACGCATTTCTCATTTTTCTTGGCTGCTAAATGAAGGGGAGTATTGCCAAGATTATCAATTGCATTTACGTCCATTGGCCGAAAATCTTTGTAACGAAATTGACAATTCATGGACAGTATGTATAGCTTATCGATTACATCGGCGTCTCCTGTGCACGCGGCAACGTGAAGCAGCGTCCTCCCTTTCTTGTCACGGCAATTTAATAAGTAACGTAAATAACAAGTGTCGATTTTGTTTATGTCCACAAAGTGTACTGCTTTCGATAACACATTACCGCTGTGAAAGATATTACTCGCCAACATGAGTATCTCCTTCATCGACTGACAAGGCAAATCATTCGCATGGTGTTTCAAGCAATCCAAAGGCGTCATTCCAGTCTTGTCAATCTTATCAATAATGGCACCATGTTGTAACATCAGCTTGGCAACGTCGTAACATTCGTATTCCAAAGCTAGATGAAATGCCGATTTACCATTCTTGAAGATATTGACATCGGCCCCGTGATTGATCAAGAACTTGCACCAATTATTTTGATATCGACAGAGTAGTGCAATGTGTAAGCGCGACTCATTGTTATCATTGTAATCGATGTCATAATTGTCAGCATTTTTAAAGTAATCGAGTTTCGGTGTGATTTCTTTTTTGGCCATATCAAAGGCGAGATTTGGACTTTGGCTGGTTGGAAAATGAATGTTTTTCGTATATAGATAGGTCATAAGCTCACGCTGTTGTTGTTTGCAATAACGAGAGCTCTCTTCCTTAATAGCAAAAACCCAAGGATAAAAACCCAAGTCGTTGGTGGAAGTCAGAGATGCGCCAGCATTGACAAGGAACTTGATGGTTGACAAACTGGCACCTTCTTTGAAGGCTATGTGCAGCACAGTATCGCCCACATTATTGACGTCATTGATGCTAACTTTGCCAAGAAGGTAGTTTAATGTCTTTCGGCTGATTCCCAGACTGATGGCTTGATGCAGAGCATTGTTTCCGTTTGCGTCTCTCGTTCGTTTGTTGTCACGCATGAGGAAATTGATGATCTTTTCGTCGTTGCTGCGAAGGGCTTCATGCAAGATGTTGATACTTGTTTTGGTATAAGAGATGTAGTAGTTGAAAGTGTGCTCATGTCCGTAATTACAAGCGCTTCGTAAGATCGAGTCTATGTTGGTGGTACTTAGCAAATTTGTACTGGTATTATTCACCAGATACGTGATCAATTGCAGCCTATTTTCATCCTCGATGTTTTCGTTTTCGTTCACTTGATCCAATAGCGATTTGCCGTCAACTTTTGTCTCCAATAGCTTATACCTGTGAATTTGAAAAAATAAAATTATTGAAATATCCTGTATCGCAAAAATAAAATGTAATTGGTAGATACGTTTTACGAGTTTGGCTAAACAAATTGAATTATTTTATAAACATTTTCAGAATTAGAAAAATATACAGATTATTCTATTCTAGCAATTTTTATACATTAGTTGAAAGCTCTAGCTTAAAATTCATGGGATACTATTGTGAAATGACTTAAATTTTTTTCATGCAAAATAAGTAAGCCTTCAAAAATTTCTCTTAAGCAATGAATGAAGAAAATAAATTAATTTTTTAGTTTTGATTAAATTACTTTCAATCAAAGGCCAGCAGTTATACCAACAGTTATTACAGAATAACCACGTAAAAATTTTTGTCATACACTGGAAACAAATAAATATGTATTTTTTACCGAATTCATTGTACGTCGCGAAAAATCGAAAAAATATCAAACACGCAATACCTTTCGTGATCATTTTGAGTTTTGAGAAGCTGTTCTATTAACGTGACATTTCCACACGAGAAGAGGTAAGATAATACTTTTGGAAATTGAATTTTAACGTCGAGATCAACGGTTATCTGAGGTGACATTTCTAACAATACTGCGACGAGAGGTCCTAGTCTTATATTGCCGTTCGTTAGCTCTTGAGTTACATAAATTGCCATACTCTTGATAAAGCTTGACAATTGTTGTATAACCGAAATATCAGCTCCTTTGAAAATTAATTCGCAAGCTAAATCAATTCTATTATATTTAGCAGCTGTTTGAAGTGGAGTCTGACCATTTATTTGTTTGTTGACGTACTTGAGCAAATTATAATTACTATGTTTTTCATATTGTATGAATTCATGACAGCCGGTATCGTTAAAAAAATCCAACAAAAATTTCAAAACTTCGTAGGTTTTATTTTTACCTTTGCTTATTAATCGATTCAAGCACGGTTTCTTCGTACTGTCAAGTTCTAAAATTGCTTTAAGGGATCGCAGGAATCCATATTTCGCGAATTCATCTATGGATATTTGTTGCTTCTTTTTTTTTTCGTAAGAGACTAAATACGAGCTTAGGAAAATCGAGGAAGTACGTTCGATGAGATTCTCAATGCACTGTTTTGAGTTTAAATATCTTCTCGTAAGCCATTTTGCGGTAAAATATTCAATTATAGTTTTTCGTGACAATTTTACGGGAAGCTCGAAATTTACATTTTCAATGGTAGCACCAATCTCTTGAAGTTCGTTCTTTCTCAATAGTTTTTGCGCTGAAAATGTGTAGGCACTTTTTAAATTATTCCACGACAAATAAAGGTTCACGTAATTTTTATACAGATCGTAGTGATTTTCGATGGAGATTTTTATTGGTTTTTCATGGTACAATTCCATGAACATTTTCAGATGCAACGGAGTAGTAAATAATTTGGTTTTGTCGTCTAAATTATATTCAAAATTTTTGTGATCACAGAATTTCTTAACAAACTGGCACTTTTCTTCGTTGCCAAAGACAAGAGAGTATGAAAATGTTTTCAGTGTATTCTCTAATTGATTGGTTCTACTTGTTACAAACATTCTCTCAATATTGCTGTTTTGCAAGTGTTGTAAAAGACTTGTCAACAAATTTACATTTTCGTACACATCATCGTAACCATCAATGAATAACATAATTTTTATTTTCAATTGGCCTTGAGCACCCATAATAAACAATTCCCTCTGCTCGTCTTTCAAGTCTAGATAGTCGGCGAGAAAGTGAATGGCATTTTCAATGGTCTCAATAGAACATCCTCTGAGAGTGTTT
Organism: Phymastichus coffea; assembly: GCF_024137745.1. NCBI lineage: Eukaryota > Metazoa > Arthropoda > Insecta > Hymenoptera > Eulophidae > Phymastichus > Phymastichus coffea. The sequence continues at coordinate 376,217 of NW_026706870.1, forward strand.
TTTAGAGGTTGATTTAAATCTACTTGGATTATCCAGACTGGTCCGAACATTTCATTCGCTTGATTGGCGAAATCGTATAAACAAGCACTTTTGCCGATACCAGGTTCCCCTGATATGATGACGGTTCTAGGTCCATTGATTAAAATATCCTTGACAGTGAATGATACATAATCATTGCTGTCACTAATTATTTTATACTTCATTATAACTGCTAAACTGCCACTTGTCGATTTCCAAATAAAATTGTTGGATTGGTAGGTAAGTACATGAACGTTTGTTTTTTCAATTTTTTTACAGATAAGCATTGGATTAACGTTGCTTTCAAGTAGAATGTATTTACTATTCAATGATAAGTCTGTATTTTTTAACTGCAAATTTTTTAGGTAAATGGCTCTATCTGATGGTTTGTATTTGAAATAAAAGTTTTTACGGTCAATGTTACTGATCACGAAGACATCGTTGATATTTTCTCGAAAAATCTGGGGATTAACAATCACACTTTGCTTCAGTTTAAACTCAAAAAATTTTTCTTTGAAATCAACTGGTTTCGCTAATGGTATACCGATTTTAACATTTTCAGCCAACAATTTTTCCAAAATTTTCGGGTTTTTAATTAAATTGTTGATCGCAGCATTATCCCCTATGTCTGATAACTGCATACTACGTTCTTGCAGAAACACTTTAATCCACTTGAAACAATTATTTTGAGATTTAAGAGTCCAATCTTCATCGATTCTAAAAATCCGGGATCCAAGTAGTGATAAACTGATATTTCCTTTGTCAGCAATAATAATAGATTTCTTCTTTTCCCGAGATTTTTTTGACACTTTACGAAGTCTCTCGATTACATCTTCGATTTGTTTTATTTGTCTACTATCTGTCACGTCGTTATTTTCCCATGTAATTACTAATAAATTTGTCGAGCGATGAGAAAATGCGTTTACAACGTCATCGGGCATTTGAAACAAAATTTCGGACGTTATAAAGAGACTTTCTCGATTTTCTGTGTACTTTAGGTACTTTGAAAATTGTCTCATCTTCAAATCGCTAAATAATAAGCTTTCCGTTGAATACAAAATAACATTTTTCATAATAATCGTCGAAGAAAAAATTGCAAAGATTTCTTGATCAAATTGAAATTCTATATGGCGAGAAGGTCGCTGTGAAATCTTTTCTGTTACTTCTAACTTTGATATTGTATGTTCCAGTGCTTCAAATATATCCGATTTTAAACCGTGCTTATTCAAAAACCTTGTAAATTCTTTCTGGACCGCATCGAAATAAGTCTGAGTTTCAAGTTTAATGAATTTTTCACCTAGCTCACATTTAATCTCTTCATTGGTCAACCTTATAATTTTTCTAATTTCAAAGACTTTGAAAAAATGTTCAAACGTTTCTTTACAATTTTCATCGGGTAATTTGTTCACTGTTTCGGGGAATCTCTCGGAGGCTACATCGTCGCCGAAATCCTTATTTACAACTCGAAATTTCATGCTGTTAATGGGAAAGCCACGTATGAGCTTTTTCAAATGATTACGCAGCTGCCTTGCTGCGTTTGATAATTGAATATCTTGAATAAAATGCGGATGAAATTTGGCAAAACGAACACGCTCTTCTTTTTGTATCTCATCGTACATTTGCAACACGTTCTCGTTAACAAGGGCCAAATGATATTTTCTTATGAGTTTCATGTTGAAATGAGGCAACTTATGACTGTCACAAATAAATTCATACAACAGTCTAGCTAATTTAGGCAAGTCAAAAGATTCCATGCATTTTTTATAAATTTTCGATTCTTCATGAGGTGAATCTACTTCAAATTCGTATTTATCATTATCGCAAAATACTTTGATACCGTTATTATTGAAAAGACTTATATCTATTTCGCAATTAGTCAAAATTACAATTTTGCTATATTGATTGCTAAAGCAGCTGTGCTTTAACTTGCAAAAAGTGTTAAAATACCGTTGAATGTTAAACTCATCTCCAAAGAAATTTTTGAAGTTTATTTTGTTACTGGTATCATCGAAGTATTTAATTTCCACCAGAGTGCAAATTTTATCGTATTGCTTCTCAAAATGATACATCGCATTGCAAACATTTTTAATATTTCCGTTAGCCAACGTCCAGTGATAGCTTATAGCTTTCATAATTTTCAGAATAAATTTGAACTGCTCAAAATGATTTTTCTTAAAAGTATTTGGTTTATCGAATGTACTCTCTTTTTTATCTGCTACGGATTTTTTCGGCTTCTTATCGATTTCCTTGCAATAAACATTAACCTTACTTTCTTTACTCTCGTTAACTTTGTTATTATTTACGTAGCTTACTTGCTTCATATGTAGGTTTATTGGTGCACTAGTTTTTGTGACGGTTAAATCACATTCATTGTTTATTCGATTTCGATTCGAATCTATAGAAATCATTGGTGCAATTAATTTGACAATCATATTATTTTGTTCTTGTTTGTGTTTGATTGTGATTGCTGATTTTTTGCTTTGGTTACTCTTTTTAGTCTTCATGGCTGATGTAAACGTACTGTACATTGACTTTTTTACTGGTACTTCGACAGTGTCAGGTAGCTGAGTAACATTTACCGCTGTGTCAGAATTCTTGTCGCTGGATTTCGTCGCACCTAAAATATTAAAAAACATTTTTTTAATATAGTAAGCTTACATAACAATAAAAACATTCATAATACATTTGTATTTATTGTTTTCGATAATGCCAATAATTATAGTTTGACTAGACAAATGTTTAGAAAAATGGTTTGTCATGTAAATAATCAACTATTTCGTTAATTATAGTTAAAAAATATCAATTACTCTATCACTATGATTTTCAACATTTTTAATAAGAAGAAAATTTTCCGACATTTTTATAATGTCGTTGTTTTTTCTATATTGTAACAAAAATTTATTGACAATATATGCAAATATATATTATTCTTCAAAATAAACATGATTTTCTTTATCCATAGATTTACGAATATTCAAAACTTCTATTCAGCTTGAAAATAAATTGAATTAGGAAACTACAGCAAAAAAGGTTAAGTATTGTCATCAAAATGACATCTTACGATAAACTTATTTTGAACATATAATTTAAGAGGTATTTCTGTTGGAAAAATCATAGTAAACTTACTTGAATCAATTGACCTTTTCCGATTTAATTTGTGACTTTGTTTTATTTGCATGTCAAAGTTTCGAGTATCCTCAGCTGCTAAAAATCATACAGTAATCAGTATTCATCTTAAACAGTAATTTCCGAAATAATTGTTAGATTAATAATGTTTACATACAATTAATGCTTGGACTAGTACCCTTCTCACTAATACATTGCACGTTGACAGTAAGATGATTATCGATTTTATCGTCAGTAGACTTGGAAGAATATTCATCATTGCTTGAAGTTTCCGATACATCCATAAATTCAGTAACCGTTGAAGACAGTGAAACGTCATTAGATTTTGTTTCAGAACTATTTAATTCTGCTGATAACTTAACAGACTTAATATTAGTTGAGGAATATGATGCTGCCTTATCTGAACTTAAAGTAGGATAACATTCGTTATTGTCCGTAATTCCCGATAAATCATTACGTTCAGCATTACTAAGTACAGCACTTATGGCACTTGTTTTTGTTTTTGTATTATTCAGTTTTTCCGAATCGACGAATCCATTATTAACCAAAGGTGTCAAGACTTTATCACGGGATTTATTTTCAGTACTCGTTAAAGTTAGCGGAATTTCCTTCAATTCATCATTGGTTAAAAGTGGCAAAACGTTATTCGTTTCAAAAACAATTGATACAGAACCTCTGATGGCAGTCGTAGATAATAAATCATTTGACTGAGCTGCAGTTGATTTGTTAGCGTTACTTTGACTTATTTTATTGTGGAAATTTTTTATTGATTTAAATGCATTCAAAATAGACGTAGAGCGATTTATGTTAGTTTGGTCCGTATCGCATGAAGGAACTTTCAATGAAATATTAATTAGAGGCGTCACATCGTCACTCCGTTTAGAATTCATTGGTATAGATGAAATTTTAGACGATTGAGTAGTGAAAGTTGTAGATGGCAAATCGTTTGATTGAGTTATGGTTGATTTGTCAACATTGTCTTGATGTGCTTTGCTAGATGAACAATCTATTGATTCAGGTATATCTAAAGTAAACGTAGAATGTTGCAAAAAAAATTATATTTATAAAATATAATATAAAGGATTAATTAATAATTACCTATTGTTTCAACGTTCCATCCCAATGTTCTGCTGTTTAATCTTGTGTTATGATTGTCTTTCTGTTTATTGTTTGAACGTCTTCCATTATCCCATTCATTACTTGAATGTTTAATTTCATTATCCTTTTGGTCAATTAATGATCTTGATCGATTATCAAAGTTACAACGTAGATCGTACGGTTGTGATGAAACCTGAATCAAATAATTCAAATAATCTTGAGTTCTGTTGCCTCCTAATTGCTATTAAAATTACGTAACTTCCACAATTTCACAGATAATCGATAATAGCTCATTTTTTATTTAATGTTGATGATCATAAAAGTACATGTCATTTATTTACAGATATGTACACAATCTAGTATATTACAATACAAGTACAGGAATGTAGATTTTAGTCTTATGTGGCGTTTACGCCTAAACGAAGCAAAAATAGAATGTCACACGAGACGAGAATCTCTTTGCCGAAGATGTATCGTAGAGTATTTTTTATAAGGCTTGTGCAAAGTTCGATTTGGAGTGCACGTTATTAGCCGAGCGTTCGGGAAAGTTGCACTTTGCGCACGGAGTGTCATAAAATGATATATTATAGGAAATAAGTAGATAATTGAAGAATACGAACAACGACTCGAAAATCATAATAAAAAATCAATTCGCTGTATAAACCTGGTTATATTATATGTTGCTTAGAATCAATTATTTTAATTTAACAGGATTTGTGTGAAGAAATGACCTAAATAGAACTAATTTTAATTAAATTGATATTATTTATATTCTTGATTATAGATAGCAATCTGTTCATATTGAAAACATCAATTATATTCTATATAGAATATAGTAGATATGAAAGAATATGAAATATTTTATATCTAGTCAAATCTGAGCATCTGCATATAGTTTTAAAACGTATCTTCACTTAAATTTGCTAGCATAAATAGCTTTTTTTATGATTAAAAGAACACGAAGGATCAGTTTTATGTACTCCGAATCACGATTTATCATAGCATAAAAGAAGCTTCGGGAAAATCTCGGTCTTGATTGATTTCTTTTTATTCTCGTACATTAAATTTTTGATAAAAGTTGATATTGTCATATTGAGTTCTTTTTTGATTTTCTTAAATCGAAGAAAACTGTTTAAATTTAATGCATGAAATTAAATGTAAACAGTTTCACCAAATGCAGTTATTTTGTTTTTATTTATGTTTTAATAATATATATATACGAATACATATACAATAATTGTGAATAATATTTTGCAATTATTAGAGAATAATTTACATTTTTATTAAAAAAAGTAATTTGAAAAGATTGCATATGAAAATCGGTTTAGTAATTAACAGTATGCATACAAATACACGTTGCTGCCAAATTATTATAGTAAATCACAATATAAATAAAAATAGTTAATTACTAAGCCGATTTTTATCTACGATCTATTTAAATTACTTTTTATAGTAAAAACGTAAATTATTACCTAATAATCGCAAAACAACAAATTTTCTTGATTTGGAAAGATTTTATTTAAAGTACTAAATATTATTTTGTAATTGAAGAAAAATTATCTTGATTAAAAAAATTATTTTGAAAATGTAATAAGTTACAAAAATTACTTACTGTACGAACTATACTTGCTCTCTTGAAATTATAATTTTACATATTTTGAAATTCAGTAAATTTACAGCTTTACAAATATTAAGTCTTTTAAATTTCAAAGAGCATAAATTATTTACACTTATCCCTCCATAGAAAGTACTTTTCTAAATAAATTATTACCCACAGGCTTACCTTAGTAATTGAATTTTGAGATCGAAAATAGCAATTGCTTCGTTGATTTGTATCCCGTGTAGTTCGCCAGTATGGATGTTTATAATAATTTCGTAAGTCTTTAGATTCAACATATCGTTGAGTTTGTTCTCTCGAATCTAAATCACGAAAAGAAAAATCAAACCTATATCTTTAGTAAGCGTAAGATATCATCTGTAAGAATGTCACAATTACCTGGAGCATTGTGATTGGAACGATTGATATTAGAAGTAGCTTGATGATAACCACCACTATATGTAATATTATTATTTTGATATGTCCTATCATTCAAATATCCAACAACGTTTTCCTTTTTCTCGTCACTCCAAACGTCGTCATTTCGTTTACAGTAATTTTGGTATCCGTGGTTATCTCTTTGGTGGTCATTATTCTGATAATTTTGATTGTATTTTTGGTAATTGTCATCCTGCTGGTATGCAGGTTCATTCTGAGATACGTTATCTTTATTTGCGTTTCGTCCGTTCAACTTTTCCAAAGAACTGCATTCTTGTGAATTTGCATGTTTACAAGATAACCACTTAGTAATATCGATTGCGGATCCTTCGTCACTTCCACTATTACCATGACTTCTGACTCAGAAAAAAAGATACTTTTGAATGAACGAGAAGATAATATGCTTAAAAATATATTTAATGACAGTCAATACATTCACTATTTGTTACAAAGTTATAAAAGCTAATTATGCTACCTCAAATAAGAACTTTATTAACTGTTAATAAATATTGTTAAATTATTAATTAATTATTCTTATTTATTACTATGTTGTACAATTTCCAGCCTACGTTAGCTTTTGTAATTCTGAATGTTAACTTCCTGATCAAAAGTACTTTAATACTTTTTAATCAAACAATAGCATGAATACTCAAAGTAAAAAGAAAGGCAAACCTAAAAACATTAGGTCATCAATCTTTAGACTATCAAACTCAAGTCTGAAATAAGAATCATTCCCGTAATAATTTTTCTTTTGCTTATAAGTAATGCAAAACACGTAAAGATTATAAATTCATTTAAAAGTATTACTTTGAATTTTTTATTTCTACTTATCAAGATACAAATTATTGTAATCTCCAAACTTGACTGATTTATATTTATATTCGCATAGCAGTGGCAGTATCATGGTTAATATACCACATTTTTTCAAGCGAATCATTTCATAACAAATCATTAATTTACTTATATTCAGCAGAATGATTTCGTAACTATTAGTAAATATTATAAATAAACCTTTCTCTTTGCTTAGCGACAAACTGTTTGGCCCATTCCAGCACGGAGACACGATATTGTGCAGTACTCGGATCGTTGTTGAAGGCCATAATTGCAGGAGCTTACCTGCAGTGCTGTGTAAATAAAAATGTAGGAATTGATTATTGTACTTTGATAATGAGCATGCATGATAAAAAAACGAATGTTTCGGAAAAGTTAGGGATGTGAAGGGGGATGTTGAGACAAATTGACCGAATTGACCCATTAACGCCTAAAATCCCAAACTTTTTAACTTATTTTTGGCCCTTGTTCCCACAGCGACAAAAGAAATATATCATGACCAATCCTTATATAATTAATGTTTTTAGGTCTCTTCTTTCTGAATCAATTTCTATTTCTGAAGTAAAAATTACTTTTCCGTGCACCGGAAAACCAATATGACGGATTTTATGCCAAAAAGTACTAAAAATTAAAAAAAAATTTTTTTATTTATTTCTTTATTTTTCAAATGGATAAAGCATACTAATCTATTTCAAACTATAGGTAAAAGTGGACAAAATAGTTGTAGTTCATGAAAAAAATTTGTTGGTCCAGCAGCTTATGTTTTATCTTTTCCAAATGGGCGTAAGAGTATGGAAATTTGGAAAAATGCGCGTTTTTTCACGACACTTCTACAATTATTGGATAACATTTGAAATTTTATTGATCAAACTGTCAGAGTTTGATTGATAAATTATGTACAGACATCTTCTAATATATGTAACAACCTAATTAATGGCGGATTCAATATGGTGCCCGAAGAGCTTGGAAAATACTAAGTTTTCTAAAGATTGTCGTTGATGAAAATTTCTGAACTTCAATTAAATTCAATTTTCCTATTATTCTGGGCACACTATATGAAAATTCGGTGACAGTGTTAGGAAATCCAAAATGACGGATCCAATATGGCGGTCCGACTATTGGAAATTTAATAATATGCTAATGAAAAAAATATTTTCGTATTTCATGTAAAATTTGTAATAAAAAATGTCTCTAGTCATTTTTTGATTAAGAGCGCTGATTCTCCGAAAAAAATTCGTAAAGTTATAAATTCATATTTTACGATTGCTGCACATTCTCCAACGCTTGATGTGTGTGGCTAAATAAAGTTATTCAACTTCCACTTAGCCTAGTTTTCATAACATAATAGTAAAAAGTGATTATTTTATTTACTAAACGAATTTAATCTTATACCGAAGTTTCACGTTTATAAATTCCATTACTAGTATGACTGATGTGACAAAAACAAGTGTATAGTTTTTTAATTAAACGAATTGTCAATTATTACGATCGAAATAAGAATTTTTTTTTATTCTATAATATTTTATATAGATTCAATAGATTTTATAATCTATTTTATATAGATTTAATTCACTCATACACTTAAATCTATTCTGGCTCTTGATACGAGTTTAAAATCTGTGCTCTGTCTTAGGTGAACATGAGTAAAAATAAGAAATAAAATCTTGTCAAATGCCTCCAAAACGGAAGAAATGTTCTTCTCGTAGTCACAAACATTACAAGTTCGATGATTCTAACAATAATTATAACGAATTTATTGACATACCAAATGCAGATAATTTTGAAGAATCAGATGGAGAATCTGATGATGATGATTTGAATGGGAATATTAATTAGGATACAGACATTGAAGATGTATTAGCTCAACACTCATAAAAAAATTTCTAAAACATATACAGACAATCAAAAAAAATTAGAAAATTAACACAATTAACACTTGTGTGAATGAGTAAGCGAGGAGAAAAAGTATGATAGCAAATTTAATTTAATTTAATTTAATTTATTGTCTAGTAATATAGTTCAACAAGCTATGTCACGAACTAATTTTAATTTTCCAAGTCTGGAGATAATGAACTCAATGATAAGGCGTGAAGAGTTCAAGTTTTGTCGAATAAGTTTAGAAAAAATATTCAAAGTTTTGGACATTTTGAAACTGCTTTAACCGTCAATGAAATGATGAAATGTCGTTGTGGGAACAAGGGCCAAAAAGTTAAAAAGTCTAGGATTTTATGTGTTAATGGATTGATTCGGTCAATTTGTCTAAGCATCCCCATTCACGTCCCTAACTTTTTCAAAATGTTCGTAATTGATACGATTATATATACTAGTCATAGTAAATATTATTCCTAATTAAAAAGTAGTTGCTACATATTTATATCTTTGAACTAAAATGTTTGGTTATTGTTATTGTCCGTTTATTAATTTGTCAAAAGTCCAGTAGCGTCGCCGTAAGTAATACTGTTCTAAATAAGCATTTGATACTTATGTTTTTTTCCTGAACGTCAGTAACGTTTTTTACATACTGTTAGAAGTTCTTGTTACTTCTTATTAGATTGGCTCCGTGAATGCACTAAGCTAAATCATAAGATAACTCGTAAAGTTCTATTTATATTTTTGAAAACGTAGCTCTTTTTCTATAATTTAAGATAATTCTTGGAACTATTTAGTTGAGACGCTATTTTAATACTTGACAATCGCGAAATATCAAGTAGTGTTAATCCCTAACTTAGAACCAATCATTTAAATCAAATATATTTTATTATTTCAAGTGAATTTACTAAATATTAGACAAATCAAATTTAAAAATATTCTAACATTTTACTCTAAGAAAATTTTTACTGAATAATTTTTATTATTTTATTATGGGAAAAGTGTTACCAATTGTGCCATGCAAATATATTTTAAACTCTGTCTAAGAAATCAACTAATTTTACTTTTAGATTAATTTCAAGGTGATCAAGCGAAATATGACTGAGTTGTAGCCAACACTGCCAAAAAAGTAAGTCTAATAACTTCGTGCAGTAATAAAGTCATATCTCTGAACAGAAGATAAATTTTTCAGTCTCAAGAGAACATCTCCCCCATACCATACTGACGCTTAGCTCACCCAAGGCACATAAATAACCATTTTTGCTTGTAAAATAATTAAAGTAACATATAGCTAGAACATGTATCAATACTGTCGAATCTGTTTTTTTTAATTACAGTAATGTAATAATGCAATAAAAATCACGCCTTCTGTACAAAGATTAAGCTCGACAATCCCTTTTATTCCAAAATCTTTTACAGCATGTAAATTTAAAACTGCTTTCATAGTAAATAGACAGAGTGTTTTACCTCAGTATATTCATGATCATATTCGATAGTAAGGGGTTCACAACGAAAATTTACAAGCGTTCACAACGGAAGAACACAAGTATATTAAAGCACAAGCACATGGATATTAAACTTATTCAAATATAAATTATTGTACAAATGTTTTATATGTAAATAACCAATTCATAACACATGTTGTATATTATTAGCATTGTATATTAGTTTTAAAAATAAATTAATCATTTTTTTATAAATTGATATACATATAGTTCTGTATTGTTCGTTATTTTTATCAAAGTATTACAATTATTTGTCATGATAGATTAAATTGATGAGCAATGTAGAAATTGTAGTTTTCTTGCTGCTCAATTATGTGCCTATTTAATTACGTAAAAATCGGAGTTTTCATTTAAAAATCGTACAAGTTTATTAATATTAAAAAAGTGTCGATCACGAAATATGGTAGTTTAAACTTTGAAGTATACGTAAAAAATCGCAGCAAGTGTCAATGGCTTATTTCCAAGGCAGTATTAATATAAAAAAGCTTCTCAAACTTGAATTTCTTTAATAAACCAATCCAATAACTCAGTAACTAAAAAAAATATCGAATGGATTTTTTATGGTTATATTTATAAAAGATTAAAGTTTTTAAAGAATAAATCATCATTAAGATCCAATGATGATTCAATGTCAACTGTAGTTCCGGATACAAAAATTAGCTGTTTTTTTCGTGTTTTCTTTATTTTTTTTTATTTTACGTTTATAGCCGAGACAAATGAAATTTTACAACTTTGAAGCATGACATTTTATTGACCATTACACGCTCTACAACTTTATTTCTATACATTTTTTTCGTTTTCTGCACGGTTTAAGAGTAAAATAAGAAAATCTGTCGAAAAAAGTCCATGTTTGGCACTTTCTTCATTTAAACATTTACCGTGCACCAGTCGAGGTGCAAATTATGGTACGTTAATTATTAGGATATTCCTGAATGATTTCACCAATGAAAATTCCTTCCTCAACTCGCACCCATCACTAACTATAATTCTACTAGACTATACATCACAGTCGTGTATGCCGAGTACTACTAAATCATTCTGGCCGATAAATCGCAAATTCAGTGACTATAAATTTCCGTTAAGTATTATCAAATATCTATAATTAATCTAAAAATGATTATGCTATGGAACTTCCGTAGAAAAAAAATGATCGCAGCTTACAAAATTAAATAATCGTTATACTGCTGGGGATGGTACGTTGTACAAGCATTGATAACCCGGTATAAGTTATTATGGAATATCTGATGCATGTGATGCGAGATAAAATCATCGCGTAAAAATGGCCTTCGACTGTTTGGGGAGAGAGAGAGAGATTAATAAAAGTTAAGTCTTTTTAAATTGACAGAGAGAGAGAGGGGGGAGTATGAAATTTTAACGAACAGAGTAATAAACTTGGCAAACCAATGAATTAATTCACATGCTTAGTTTGTTACACATATTGTTACAATACCTCCCTCGTTTAACCGCACTCGCATACTCGTTAATTTTCGACATTGATTAATCCGACGATATTGCTGAAAATTTGCTATTTTTTTTATTCATCCGATCCATATTCATTACTTATAAATTGAATATACTGATGAAATATGAATTTCATACTTCTGGATATACAATATAAACATTTAATATTTAATAATATTTAATAAAATTTAAAATTTCATACTCGTTTTTAGCATCAACTAATCACAACGCTGGATTTCGGCAACTCGTAATTTTTTAAAGATAACCTTTTAAGGACAGGACTGGTCGATATTTCGACCACTCAAGTATCATAATATTTTTAAGTGATTTTGCGGATAATATTATGTTTTGAATATAGGAAATATAGTGTAACAATTTTAGGTAGCATATTTGACCTTGAATAGTGATTTCAAAGTCAAATTTTTTATTCGGTATTTTGACATGTAAATTAGTCTCTCACATATTTTGAAACGCGTTGAATACAAAAACAATAAAACAATAGTATTACATATAGCAGATGAAACATTATCATACAATCAAATATTCTGAGATGAGAGGCAAAAGAGACTCACGGTAATCAAGCGCCCCAAAGTAAGAGGCAAGGGGATTAACAAAAGTCAAGGACCCCAAAGGGATCAAATTTTCGCCACATCCAGGCTGTTGATCACAAGTCATGCTGAGAGCGAAAACTTAAGTATTTCTTAAAAATGATATTCATAATAATCGTTGCTATTTTTCTGCATCCAGAGCTTATAAAAACGTTTTTCGGACAGAAATCAACGGATTCAACCTTCTAATGCAATTTTCAAGCTTAGAAATGCTTTCTAGACATTTTTTATTATTTTTTTTTCGTATTCAGCGCATCCAATTACATAGGAATACACTGTTAATTCTAAAAATAAGATTTTTAACATGGGACTTTTTGGCCCAGATGGAACTGGTCAAATTTCAACCACCAAATTTGTCGAGCACTTGACGTAACAAATTCTTAGATTTTATCTACAAATATCGTGTAAAGAAAAAGTCCAATTTGAACATAAAAATCCCTGTTTTAAAAAAGTTAAATAAAATAAAGTGATTTCAGCTCATTGGCGTGGTAATATATTTAAACGTTTTTTTAGATGAAACTTATAAATGTAAATAAAACATTAAGATTGTGAGGACCGAACATGAAAATGTAAATTTTTAATTTGTTTTGGAAAGAATACTACACTAAATTAGTCGAAACTGATTTATAGTATATATGTAATACGTATACATATATACACTTCAATGAATACATATCCTTCAAAATATTTAAAATTATAAAAAAATATTTTAACAAATAAAGAAAAACAAATTATCAGGCGCACCTGACGATCAGAAAAAAAAAGTAGTTCAGTGAAATAATACTGTTATATTGAATTTCCTTAATTAAAACAATTGAAAACTAATCGAAAAAATACACTAAAATAAGATTTCTACCAATAAAATTTCATTACAAAAATCCAAATCTTTTTGATAAGAAAAGAATAAATATTTGAATTATTCTTTAATATAACATTATTTTATAATATTGAATTTTTGCAGTTTAATTGTTTTAACAATAAATGTAGAAATTTCACTTTACTGTTTATTATAGTATTATAAGCATAATTTTCAAAGAAATGAAAAGGACCATTGCTGTACCAAATGTTTGCAACTCGATTAGTACTTTGAAAGCTAAATGTAGTCCCCCTACTGGTAACAACTCTCGCATGTCGGTGAATTTATTACAACTACTCTAACCTACCGCTACAATTCATACGCATTTTCAGTTTTAAACATATTTTGCGCGCCATGCCTTTTGCTAACGATAAAACTTTAAAACAAAGAGCTGTTCATTACATATTCGTTACATCATGCAAATTCGAAAAGTGAAGAATTTTATATAAAAAATGCTTACTCGCAGGAAATCTCTCAGCAATCTCGATAAAGTTTAAGTCGACCGCCGGTATACACGCACATAGTAATAATTGAACAGAAAGTAATCAAACTGCATATAACACTGTAACAGGCGTGGCGACGGACAAAAAGAAAACGACGTCTTCAAACGCTTAGCCTTTGCTGACTAATAAACTTAAGAAGTTCTTTGTTTCGTTGGTATTACACATTGGTCGCACGAACGTATTCGCGCCGGTTCCGCTGCAAGTGAGAAAAATAAGTGAAGGAAAAGGTACCCAAGAGTGGGGATGTGTTTCACGCCTACAAACGCGCACAGCTCAGAGTACTAGACGCAACATTTCTATTCTGTTTCTGATACAGCCATACTGGCATCCATGCTGGTGTCGCTATACAGTCTTTTCCCTCTTCTCTCTCTTTCCGAGTATTAGAGCCGTGCTTCGGTCACGCCCGTGCGCGTAATTAACCGAAAATATTTCAAAACTAAACAGTTTTAAAATGCATTTATTTACCAAATTTTATTTTTACTAATGCAGCTCTTTTTTGTATTTGAATGTGTACTTCAATACATATGCATTGTAATGGTCCGGTATGATCTGTTTTTCTATCGAAACTATAAGGCACTATCTAACATGTACTCTTAGATATGTTAGAGCACTTGATCAAAATCATTACCATACGATGAGCGTGACGTCATATATCTATGCAAAATCTGTAGTTTATTATGCGAAATTTGTAACTTCAAGCTTTTTCAATGAACAAAAGTACTTATTCAGTTAATTTCGATGCGCTGATCTCAAATCTAAACTTGTTATACGTATTAAATAATTAATACTCAGTGAAATTCAATTTACAAGTATAAATCACGAATAATTTTGCAATAAATAAATCACACACCGAAACTAGCATCTTGAGAAGAAGTAAAAATTAGACATGTTGATAACTGATTTTTGAACAAAGTTATCAATAAGTAAAAAGTTAATAATTTATTTAAACATTTAAAATTACGTTGCGATATAGCGATTCAACTGTATTTACTTGTAAAATTAATAAAAACGATTGTTATCCGATTGTCGATTTTATATTTGCAAAAGAAATAATTTACTGTGACGTCGTGGCAACGACACATCTCAGGTGCATCTCAGGCTTGGCGCAGTCTCAGGGTTCTGTTGTTGCTAGTCTGCGATTTCTCGCATAAACTAGCAGGATCACTATTCGAAAATTAATAATACCGAAGGGGATAGTGCCATTAAACCTGTACTTCTGCTCTTGAATTCCATTCAATAGTTGTAATCCGAGAGCGGGAGGTACCCTGGATCGTATCAATAGTAGAACCTAGTTTTCCTAATATAAATTGTATTTGGAGCCTATCAAAAGTAGTCTCCAAATACGACAAAGGGAAAATTTTTGGATTGCGAGCTACGCTAAAAGCGAGGAGAGATAGATAAGTAAAAAAAAATTTTGATTGCTCACTCTTTTTTTTTATTTTGTAATTCACTCTTTCGGTCTGCTCGTCTTTATTTTACATTAACTTATTTTTCTTGTTTTCCTTGTTCCATCGCTTGGCTGCTGGGCTCTTTGACTGACTTCTTGACTGGGTATTGCTAACTTCTTGGCTGACTTCTCGACACTACTGATTTCCGTGCTTCCTTCAATCTCTGCTGTGCACAGTCACTACAATCACTGACAACAACCGCAACTAACTTTGACTCTAACAACTTGAACTTGAATTTTTGTTGATTAATTTTCACTAGACTGACTATCGCGGCCTTGTGCAGGGCTTTTTATAACCTGGGGGCGGTTGGGTGGAAATCCCTTTCCTCAGGCCCATGAAGCGATAACGGCCAAATTTTGTATTAGTGGAAAATTTTCTAATCGTATCTAGGATTTCTTTATTGGTCTGTGGGCGTGAATTTTCAGAGAGAGATAGGGCGGTCCCCTTTTAACTTGGGCCCTTTTCTCCAGAGATGGCTCTCGGAGTGCCACTTTTAAGAGCAAGAGTGACGCTATAGTTTATAATTACTTATACAAAATCGTACTAAACTTAGTTAAATTTAACGATACATAATGATTATTTAATAACTATAAATTACAATAATTCAATAATTAACTATTATAAAAATCCAAAAACTTCTAAGGGTTATTATAATATACATTGCGGTACTATTGTTATTTTCGCTTAAAACATGAAATTATTTATTAGTTATTTTGTTATTGCAAGGGTTGAACTGGATAAATGATATATTTTTAAAAGATGCGCATTATGGTACAATAGTAACTTACAAAATTGATTAAAATCCATTAAATATTACGGATATTTTCTTAAAATTCGGTGGGAATAAAAAAGATAAATTGCATTTTTATGGCCCCCTTCTATTATCGGCATGATAACGCTTCACGATGTATACACGATGATCGTAGGCTCCTGTCAACACATCTGACAGGACAAAGCAGGATAGAGCGTCGATTGTAAGGCCGAGTACGCAGACTCGGGCCACTATAAAGGTTTATATAAACACTTTATCTCGAATGCGTTTTCATCGTGGGAAATCAGGAAGGTTCCCGCTCCGTTCTTCATATTTAATAATTAAATTAATATAAAAAAAAACTAAGTTACGGCTGGCCGTCACATTGCGTTATTTAATTATTGTTCAAATTCTATCTGTTTAATTGTTAAATTGACAAACTTGTTTTTGAATAATGTTCCGTGTATCAAAACAATTTTTCAGTGTAAAAAAATCATATGATTTTATTCTAAACTTTGACCTATTCATTTAATTAATTTCAATTGTTTATAACTTTGTAAGACGATTTTCCCCGATAAGCGATTTATATCATAAAATTCAACGTTTTCAAATCTATTTTTTACATCACAAACTTTTCACTTCGCGTTTACGATTTAGCGGTAAAGTTTGTGCATATTTGCGAACACAGCGTCGTAGCTCGCTCGAATTGATCGATTATTGATTTCTTGTTGGTTTGGTTCTCGCGTTTTTGGTTTTTTACTTTGATACGAGACAGATAAGTCTTGATCATGTACATCTTGCTTGATTTGGTACGCTATATTATTCCTAGTATTGAAATTATGTATTGAACGGGAGTAAATTAATATAAATTCGCAAATAATGTTATCGACTTGTTCCGTAGACATTCGTTTTATGACAATATACTAATTAAGTTTCATTAACCTGCATATCTTCGAAAATCAACATTATTAAAAATTAGAAATACATAAAATTTTGTATCTGACTTTATAGCTACCGATACACTTTGAGGTATTTAAAATTGAAAATATAAGGAGAACAGGATACCTAGTGCAACTTTACGATCTCTCCTTCCGCTGATTTCACCAAATATTCGTGGCTTTCGCAGCATATGAAGATTAAACGATAAAAAGAGAAAAAAAGAGATTGGAATTGATTAGATTAGATAAACCTTTATCATCAGCCTTTGAAGAAAATGGTGTGTGATTATAATGTTACAGTTGGAGCCGTAAATACATAAATATAAATATATGTGATTGGTGATATGAGTTGGTGCTTTAAATCATCTCGTACAATACTCTACAGTTTTACCTTATACTCCAAAAACATAAAAATGGAATACATAGAAAATGAAAAGCGAATAGTAAGTTAACATCTCATAATAATTGAACGATAAAAAAACATACTGACAATACGATTACAAATAAGTATCACGCATGCACACGAAATATAAAGCAATTTCTCCAGATAATTGAATAATTAGTGAAAGCGATTTGTAATGACAAATGACCTGTTCTCGCCTCACGTAATGTTCGCACCGTTTGCGCTTCAAAATTGAGAGAGGGAGAGAGTTTGTATGTGCGAGAGCACAGAGTTGTGCAGAGACAAATTAATGGCCAACGAACAAAGCTTTGAAGGCTACGCTGGCTTTCACGAGGAATGTCGAGACTTTTTACGGTACGTTGTTTTGTCGTGCGCCCGTCTACACTTGCACGTCCGCACGCTCGAGTTTCAATGGTTGCCGTGCGCTGTAGCAGTTTCTTTCTAAAAAGAGAAAACACGTCCGGGAAAAACCCAGACTGCTCGATGACCGACTCGCTGAGCTCGGCGGGAGCACGCGCAATAAAAAAAGGGTCATCTATTGGCCACCCACAGGTAGTAAAAGAGGTCCGGGTGGAGTTTTCTCGCCCTCGCAAACGTCGAATTCCGATTGGTCCTTGATAATGGGCCTAGGTTTCCGGCGTCTTCCACTTCTCAATTATCGAGAGAGGAGTTTAGTTTTACCTCGGAAAACCAGCAGCAACAGCCCCTTCCTTCCGTATTGCTAGGAGTCGTTTCCACATCGCCTTTCGCTAAATTACACGCAGTGCAAAGTGCATTGCTTTGCACCGGTCGCCCGTCTGTATGTGTATGTGAGGAGGCGGTACCTTTCTTCACGATATTTTGTTGAGACGTTCACTGCTAGGAGAATCTTAACTTATAACTGAATGACCATTTGAAGTATTTTTGTATAGGTTTGTTTTTATAGCTTTCTCTACCGGTGTTGATTATGCTCTCTTTAAATTAGTTCATCAATTTAACTGTAACCGCGTCATTATTCATAAGTATTTACGTAAAGTTTTGTCAATTGCATTAATTTTGTATCTACATTTCTATGCGACGCTTATTTTTGATTAAAGTTATACATATCTTACGCTAATTTTTATCTTATCGTTTGTATATTGCAAACACCGTTCCAATATATTAAATTCCCTTTTCATTATGAGACATATATTTACTTGTGATTATTATTAAGCATTCAAACTTAACAGGTAAGATCGTCACCTTTTGTTATCGCAGAGATTTCAACTTTCTAAATCTGCAAATTTCTCCTTATTTATAGAATAATATTGCAATAATTTTTAAATATACTTTCTGATCGTTAACATTTTTTCATATTTCTAGTCATTAAGATGGTTAACAATTAGAAAAAAGATGGCAACTACTGGCACAATATTTTCAAATAGTCATTTAATAGCTTTTTGAAATTTACGAAAAATAAGAGGAATCTTAGTTGAGTTACTTAGCAATAAAATTATTATTATTAAGTTACAGAAATGGCATTGAATGATATCCGTATCATGCTGAAAAAAAAGAATCAGGAAATATGAAATTCATATTTAGAGCTGCAAATATCGAAAATAATTCAATAGCTTTAGTATAATGAAAAAATGTTGAGGTATAATCAAAATAAAGCGTGACACCAAAGAGTGCTTTTCAGAAAGATTCAGTCCATAATACAAATCGAGAATCTCCGAGAAAGGAATGTCCAGATGAACAGCATCAAATAATTACCAATCGTGCTAACGAGCATATCATGCTGATCACACCAGTTCTCGTCCGATCACTGAAGTTAAGCAGCATTGAGCGCGGCTAGTACTTGGATGGGGGTGACCGCTTGGGAACCCCGCGTCTCGTTAGCTCTAAAGTTGTTTCTTTTTTGCCTTTTTCCACCAATGAATTTGTATAAAAAATTTGTATAAAATATTGCCATTTTTTGACTTTATAACGCACATCAAAACTTATTTAACATAACGAAGTCATGGCTTCATGAAAATTTGCATGTTGGTAAACAAGTTCAAATCAGTGGATCAATTTACAAATATACTCTAAGATTTATCTGCAACTACTCTCATGACAGATCCACACGTATGGTATATAGTCAACCAGGGAGAGGTTGGTACCGACACATGTCATAACAGTTGAAATGCAGACAGTCGGTCATGCAGAGCATTGATCCAAGAAGTCAAAATGTCCAGATAAACGACAACAAGAAATGATCAATCGCGCTAACGAGCATATCATGCTGATCACACCAGTTCTCGTCCGATCACTGAAGTTAAGCAGCATTGAGCGCGGCTAGTACTTGGATGGGTGACCGCTTGGGAACCCCGCGTCTCGTTAGCTCTAAAGTTGTTTCTTTTTTGCCTTTTTCCACCAATGAATTTGTATCAAAAAACCCGATTGCCATTTTTTGACTTTATAACGCACATCAAAACTTATTTAACATAACGAAGTCATGGCGTCATGAAAATTTGCTTGTTGGTAAACAAGTTCAAATCAGTAGATCGATTTACAAATATTCTCTAAGATTTATCTGCTATTACTCTCATGACAGATCCACACGTAAGGTATATAGTTAACCAGGGAGAGGTTGGTACCGACACATGTCAGAACAGTTGAAATGTAGACAGTCGGTCATGCAGAGCATTAATCCAAGAAGCTAAAATGTCCAGATGAACGACAACAAGAAATAACCAATCGTGCTAACGAGCATATCATGCTGATCACACCAGTTCTCGTCCGATCACTGAAGTTAAGCAGCATTGAGCGCGGCTAGTACTTGGATGGGTGACCGCTTGGGAACCCCGCGTCTCGTTAGCTCTCAAGTTTTCTTTTTTGCCTTTTTCCACCAATGAATTTGTATAAAAAATTTGTATAAAATATTGCCATTTTTTGACTTTATAACGCACATCAAAACTTATTTAACATAACGAAGTCATGGCTTCATGAAAATTTGCATGTTGGTAAACAAGTTCAAATCAGTGGATCAATTTACAAATATACTCTAAGATTTATCTGCAACTACTCTCATGACAGATCCACACGTATGGTATATAGTCAACCAGGGAGAGGTTGGTACCGACACATGTCATAACAGTTGAAATGCAGACAGTCGGTCATGCAGAGCATTGATCCAAGAAGTCAAAATGTCCAGATAAACGACAACAAGAAATGATCAATCGCGCTAACGAGCATATCATGCTGATCACACCAGTTCTCGTCCGATCACTGAAGTTAAGCAGCATTGAGCGCGGCTAGTACTTGGATGGGTGACCGCTTGGGAACCCCGCGTCTCGTTAGCTCTAAAGTTGTTTCTTTTTTGCCTTTTTCCACCAATGAATTTGTATCAAAAAACCCGATTGCCATTTTTTGACTTTATAACGCACATCAAAACTTATTTAACATAACGAAGTCATGGCGTCATGAAAATTTGCTTGTTGGTAAACAAGTTCAAATCAGTAGATCGATTTACAAATATTCTCTAAGATTTATCTGCTATTACTCTCATGACAGATCCACACGTAAGGTATATAGTTAACCAGGGAGAGGTTGGTACCGACACATGTCAGAACAGTTGAAATGTAGACAGTCGGTCATGCAGAGCATTAATCCAAGAAGCTAAAATGTCCAGATGAACGACAACAAGAAATAACCAATCGTGCTAACGAGCATATCATGCTGATCACACCAGTTCTCGTCCGATCACTGTAGTTAAGCAGCATTGAGCGCGGCTAGTACTTGGATGGGTGACCGCTTGGGAACCCCGCGTCTCGTTAGCTATCAAGTTTTCTTTTTTGCCTTTTTCCACCAATGAATATGTATCCAAAAACCCGATTGCCATTTTTTGACTTTATAACGCACATCAAAACTTATTTAACATAACGAAGTCATGGTTTAGTTATGTCTCACGTAACGGCCGCGAATTGACAAGGGTTACTCAAACGCGACTATCTCTTTTCGGTCAACGCATAAGCGCTTTACTACGGGTGCGGGACTAAAACGAAAGCAGGCCGGCAACGTATCTAAAACACCGAGTGGAAAAGTAACAATTTAAATAATTTTACCTGTAGTTTAACTGGTCCAGAAACTCGTACGCCAGAAGCCAGAGATGTAACGTAGATGCAAAAATGAAGTATAACTCTCAATTAAATTATTATAGTAATGGAGTTCAAATATTTATTGATCAAATTATAGAAGGTCTGTAGTCTTACAGAGTCGAACACAGAGTGTGTATTACAATTGTTTTGCGTCGTCTTTTATAGTACAAAATATATAAAAACTAATCAATAATGGGTTAAACCCAGAAGGGGTAAGTTCGTCACTGAGAATAAAGTCAGCTATTAAATGACTATTACTTTAATTACGGGAACTACCCTTTCATAAAAAAAATTCAAATTTTACCGCTATAAAATAGTCTGACTCGTCCTCGACATAACAGCTTCATGAAAATTTGCTTGTTGGTAAACAAGTTAAATCAGTGGATCGATTTTCAAATATTCTCTAAGATTTATCTGCAACTACTCTCATGACAGATCCACACGTCAGGTATATAGTTAACCAGGGAGAGGTTGGTACCAACACATGTCAGAATGGTTGACATGCAGACAGTCGGTCATGCAGAGCATTAATCCGAGAAGCCAAAATGTCCAGATGAACGACAACAAGAAATAACCAATCGCGCTAACGAGCATATCATGCTGATCACACCAGTTCTCGTCCGATCACTGAAGTTAAGCAGCATTGAGCGCGGCTAGTACTTGGATGGGTGACCGCTTGGGAACCCCGCGTCTCGTTAGCTCTCAAGTTTTCTTTTTTGCCTTTTTCCACCAATGAATTTGTATAAAAAATTTGTATAAAATATTGCCATTTTTTGACTTTATAACGCACATCAAAACTTATTTAACATAACGAAGTCATGGCGTCATGAAAATTTGCTTGTTGGTAAACAAGTTCAAATCAGTGGATCGATTTACAAATATTCTCTAAGATTTATCAGCTACTACTCTTATGACAGATCCACACGTATGGTATATAGTCAACCAGGGAGAGGTTGGTACCAGCACATGTCAGAACAGTTGAAATGCAGACAGTCGGTCATGCAGAGCATTGATCCAAGAAGTCAAAATGTCCAGATAAACGACAACAAGAAATGACCAATCGCGCTAACGAGCATATCATGCTGATCACACCAGTTCTCGTCCGATCACTGAAGTTAAGCAGCATTGAGCGCGGCTAGTACTTGGATGGGTGACCGCTTGGGAACCCCGCGTCTCGTTAGCTCTCAAGTTTTCTTTTTTGCTTTTTTCCACCAATGAATATGTATCCAAAAACCCGATTACCATTTTTTGACTTTCAAACGAATATCAAAACTTATTTAACATATGTAGTCATGATTTGATGAAAATTTGTATGTTGGTAAATAAGTTCTAATCAGTGGAACGATTTACAAATATTCTCTAAAGTTATCTGCAACTACTCTGATGATAGACTCACACATCAGGAATATGGTTTTCGACATTCCCTACGGAAAGTGCGTGTTTCCCGCACGCTCGGCAAAAAACGTGCGTTGAAAATCGCACTTTCCACACGTCGTATCAAAAAATACGGTACGGCACATGTTCGGGAAAGAGTTTCTCGTCTCATGTACCTTTCCACCTACGCATCGCTCAGGCGTAAACGCCACACGAGACAAGAATCTATTTCCCCGCACTTGTATCGTAATGTACTATAACCGGAGAGAGGTTGGTACCGGCACATGTCAGAACGGTTGAAATGCATGCAGTCGGTCATGCAGAGCATTGATCCGAGAAGCCAGAATTTCCAGGTGAACGACATCAAGAAATGACTAATTGCGCTAACGAGCATATCATGCTGATCACACCAGTTCTCGTCCGATCACTGAAGTTAAGCAGCATTGAGCGCGGCTAGTACTTGGATGGGTGACCGCTTGGGAACCCCGCGTCTCGTTAGCTCTTAAGTTGTTTCATTTTTGCCTTTTTCCACCAATGAATCTGTATCGGAAAATCCGTCCGCCTTTTTTTGACTTTATGACATTACTGCACATTAGCGTTATGTTGAAGAGAATTATGTAACGTGACAGATGTTTTTAATAGTAAACGATTGTTAATCATAATGGATTTATTAATTCTATTAGTGAGAGGTTTTTAGCAGTAGACTAGAATCTATTGGTTTCCTAATAAAAGCGTAATAATTAATAAACGATTATTGAAATATAAATATCTTTCAAATGGTACTAAATAATAACTCATTTATTTATTTATTGTTATTTTTCTTATTGTTTACCTGAAAATCAATAGGTCATTCATTTAAATCAACAATCACCTTTGCATACCTTCGCTACCTTGGGAGCAATGGTGAGTTTACTCATTTTACACTTATATAATGATACATTAGATATTGGTTTTACCTTTATGATCTTTATAAGTATTAATTTTGAAACAGATAATTCCATGTTACATATGAACCTCTACACTAAACTACACTACTTGTTGACGGTGGAAAAGCTCTTACTGTTTGACTATGAATCACAACATCTTAGCTTACTATATAGTACCTAGCATCATTTGGTTCAACCGTGAGTTTGTTTAATATATAGGTAGACACGTACATCTGTCGGAGTGAAAAATACTTACCAGTGATAAAAAATATTTCATAGCATCAATATCGGTTCAATAAGCATTAATTGAGAAACAAAAATCCAGAACTGTTTTTCATTAACAGTGAGAATTGAAACGCTAACGGTACTGGATAATTAGTTATTTTAGACTCGGTCGAACTTTCAATATACAATGAATTCAGAATACAACGAAAAGTTATGTTTAGTGAGTGGTAAAAATATAAGCATGTGTTCTCCTGTGAGCTGGGAGTGAAGCAGAATCAGCGTATTTGTACAGAAATGTTTGATCAAGATATCGTTATACACTAGTAAGAACCATTTTATAGCAAAATAATATCTTATTTTAATCAAGAAAAGGCACGATTGTAGTATAAAAACATTCGAAAAATTTAAGTAGTTGGAGATACAATATGTAAGAATTATCATCGTATTATTTAGCCAATACTCAACGGCTATGTATTTTTGTACGATACTTTATGTAATGATTACGGTTACTTGGTTTTTAAGCAACAATTTGATTTATTTTAATACCAGTAATATGAAGCTGACGATAACCTGCTGCTAATGAAAGTTAACTTCCATCAGTGTCGTATGTGTATGTACCCATATGTAGGAGGTGCCAAACGATGACGTTTTTTTTTCACAAAAACAATGCGTTAAAATAGGACTTCTTTATTTATCTAGTGTATATATTTTATATCGATCTTCTCGATAAAACAAAACGCTGCCACTTGCATTGATATATTGGCTCCTTAAAAATCTAATAGAACAAGATCTTTTTAAAAATATTTACTTGTTGATGGCTTTCAGCTTTCCTTTAATTACATTATAAATTTTTATGACGATAACAAACTTTTACTAAAATAAAATACAAAACTGAAAATCATCATCGGAATTCACGGGAAATAAAGGAAAATGATAAAATATCATAGATAAACGTGCCACAAGCCCGTTAATTACCTCGAAAATGTAATCTAAACGTGGTACACAAAAAATTGACGAACCATACCTGTAATCATTGGATAACAGGGCCAAGTGTAATTATGCCACCAATTGTTGGCTCAAAAATTGCAAAACCCGATAGAATTTTATTCATCGATTTTGGCAGAATCCGTTAATTGATATTCACATTCCCTTAACAATAACATTTGCATAGAAGTACCCGTGGTACTCTTTTATGAACTCTAGTGGACGTTGTTCATTCAAATGACATGGGCATTGCGCGGGGCTCATAGCCTGCCGGCGGCACCGGCGACGTGACATGCACCGCCGGTAAAAGATCCGCTTCCCGTGAAGTGGCGACCTCTCACTAGCAGGAGAGTCGATTCAACTATTTTATTCTGGTATTTTATTGCAGTTATCCGAAGGTGTCGTTTAGCGGATTATAAAATGGCCAAGGACGAAGTATAAAATAAATGAATAGTCCGTTTATTTCGTTCGTAAATAATGCACGTTTATTTCTATTAGTATAATTTATTGTAATTCAAGTTTTACGAAGCGCTAATCCATTCTGCTATTTAAGTTGTCATTTTCAAACTCCACCGTTATTACAGTTTCCACGAGCATGAATTTATCTCTAAAAACTGTTCACTACACTTATAAAAGTAGCAGAAAAGTAAAGACAAGTAAATCGGACATTTTAAGATGAATTGTTCGTTCGCTATTAATCTAGAATAAATAAACGACATGCGTGCGGAAGACACAGAGCTAGCGCAACGACTGCCGATGACCAGTCGCCGATGAGGAACGGGAAATCTGAATTGTTAGCGCGCAGCAAACCATTGAATTTGACTATAAATCGGATGACGACTGGCGCAACTACCAAGGGCAGCGCTGCGCGAGCGCGTACGATTCGTGGGAATCGACAGGCGACTATTTTCACTAGTGCGAATATATACGTCGCGAAAGTCCAACGCTCGGGAACTGTGGCTAAGTAATGTGGAACGCACCGCCACCTTAGCAATCGTCGCGACCTCCAAACCGATGCGATTTTCTATCTGCAAGACTTCCAGTAAAAAGGTAATCGTAAACATTCATATAAATTTCGTGTATATATGTCATAACGGCGCGTAAAGTATTGTCGATAACATCGAATTAAGCATTATTTGACAGCACACGATAGACTTTACAATTGAAATAAATGTTTAATAATAACATCTCGCGTCAGCAGCACTTGAAAATTGTAAGCTAGATGGAAATCTCTGGCAAACAAAATTTTTGCAGCGTCATTTTGGAGATCGAGCTCCGTTCGACGGTGATCGAGGTGCGTTTCGCGTTATTTGTCGCTGCAGTTTCGCGTTGGAAGTGGCCTTGCAGTCGTGCCCGTCGATTCCCACTTATGCGCTTGTTTAGCGCCGGCCTGACGAGGACTCGGCAACGAGCGAGGCACCACGCTCGCGCTGTAAGAACCGCGGATAAACTCTGAAAATCGCGCGCTTCCCGAGGCGAAAACAGAAGACGGACGGTGTGGCCGCGAGTCACGAGAAGCTAAACGCAAACAAGATGTACGGCCTAGAACGCTTGGAAGTCGATCTGCACCTCTTCGGCAGCGTCCTCCTCATCGATGGTCGCGATCCCGTTGCTGCTCTGCGCGTCGGCGGTCGCGGGCGCGACGATGACGGTGTCGCTGGAGGACTCGTCGCAGGTCGAGCTGCCAACGCTGGAGCGTCTCTTTCGCGGCACGCCGCACAGGTTGGAGTGGCGCTTGAGGTAGACCTCGTTGGGGAAGGTCTTGGCGCACTTAGAGCAGGTGAACTTGGACAGGGCGTCGGGATCGTGGGTGGTCATGTGAAGCTGAAGGTGACGCTGGCCCGCGTTGTTGTCGCGATACTGCTTGGGGCATTCCGAACACTTGATCGTCGGATACGGCTTGCCGTCCGACGAGCGACGCCGCCTCGATTTCTTCTGCTTGCCCGTTGCCGCCGGCGTCTCTTGCTCGGCTGGAGCTGCCACTGTCGCTGGCGGCTCGTACGCAGCGGCGTTCAGCCTCGAGATCCCAAACAAATCGAGCTGCAGTCCCGCGAACAGCGGATGGTTGATGTTTTCGAACGAAAAATCCATGTCTGTAAATTTTATCGCGAGCGCGTCAGCAGAGACTCTTTCCGGCGGTTGAACGTTCGACGCTTACCTGCCACGAGATTTGCCGTTTGACTCTTGGCGCGATCTGCTACTACTCGACGATTGCGTTGCCACTATACTAACCAGTGCTGGCGTTTCGAGCGATGAACTTTGGCGCGACCGTAGGTTGTGGTTCCGGGAATTTGCGCGAAGGCGTAACTGTTGATACCCACATTCGTACATGTGCAGGAAACTGCGACACTGATACGCTGAGTGTAGATATGAGAAGTTTCAGTGTGTGAATGAATTTTCTGAATACTCATGCGGCCGTTAGATACTTCTTGCGATCGATACATCTTTAATTTAGACGGTTGTAACAGTAATCAGCAGAAATTTTCAAGTAGAAACAACTAATTTAGTTTGTGCGGGCCAATTAAATAATTTAACGTTTGCTCTACTTTCTCGTTTGAAATAATTAAAGCTAATGAGAACTTCTATAAGATCTGTTTCACTGCGCATACTTTACATAGAAAAAATTCATTTTCATTTTACGACAGAAATTTACTAAAGTTATTATAATGTATCCATAGTTCCATGCTTGTAATCGTGACCGTTGTCGAATGTTTCTGAGATTAGGCATATAAATTGAGAGCAATGGGGCAACAGAATAAAGGATATGCAAAACATATCATAGATTTTTTTTTATTTATCAGAAAAATCATACAGCAAAAGCGTCTAAAGTTTACAGAACGTGGTACTTAGCAAGAGGAACGTGAAAAAGTTTTGCGAGCCGAGGAACCAGACTACGTAACATTTCCATCCTAACAAAACGATATTACAACTCATGTACAGTTGCTTTCAAGCGCAACCTTGTTCGCTCGGCCCGCAAAGTCGAAATTCTCTATCGGTTTTGTTATTACGGCCCTTTCTTTTTGTTCTTACTTTACTGTAAGCTCCCATTTGGGTTTGAACCAAATGTCATATTCTCATCTCTTACTCGCTACGTAAAAACTAATAATTGTTGTCTAGAAATATCGTTGAGATATCTAAACCTCACAGTAGTAATATAATATCCAATTGTGTTATGGCGAAGATTCATAAAACAAAGCAATCTCTCCTTTTTTCATACAAACAGCTCGACTCTGTGATACTTAAATCTCAATTCTTCTAATATGGTTTAATCGTTAGATTTCTATATTATATATATATATATATATATATATATATATATATATATATATATATATATATATATATATATATTTATATTTATATAATATATAATATATGTAGATAGATAGTAAATAATCATTTAAGAATGAGACAATTCAGAATTTCGAAGAGCGTTATAGCAGTGACTTGTATTATTTAAAATAAAAATAGATTCTTTTTTGTCAATTGAACATGACATACTTATTTATTATACTCGCAAAAAGGAAAGATACATAAGCAAAAAAAAATGGCTCTCTCGAAACCCTAAAGTATAATCATCATTCCTCGTAAAACTTAGTAAAACATTAGAGTAATTTTCTTGAGTGCAACACTTTACTCATCCCTCTTCACAGTTAATCACGACGATTTTCTCGTACATTTATAGTAATTCGTGTATATCTATTTTTACGATTAATCGTTAGTGACTGCAGGTAGTTTTTCCATTTCCACGTATATTTTTTTTTGTATTTTATTCCATGAATAATTATCGATGATTACGATGACAGAAATGTTCCATCCTCTGCGTTGCATTATCATCACACTCGCTCGTATATCACTTATACGTTATTTACATAAACCGTATTCGCGTCGCACGCAAAGCGCTAAAAAGTTTTCTTTGCCAATGCCAACGAGTGAATTGGGCGTGAGGAGATTGACTTGCTGTTCATACTAAACCTAAGGAAATGAGAAACATAATGAGCGAGGGTGTTTAGAATTTGTTTCTTTTTGTTTCTTCGCATTTTCACGCAAACTGAAAAGTAAAGTGTATTACAAATACAATGTTATCATCTAAAGAAACGCTCAACAAGCTCGGGGAAATACGTCAGTTTAATTTAATGTATCCTCGCAAGCGTACGCATTGTTTTTATCTTATTTTTTTATGTCGTAAAATTTTTTTTCTATCAAAAAGACGCGCACTTTTTTGTTTATTAGCAAAACTTACTTAAAAATTCCATGCTATCGAAACGTTTTTCTCCGAGTAGCCCTTCAAAAGAAGAGACCTTTTTAATTTATGGACTATACTCGCAGGCATCGGCTTCTGTTGTTCTAAGATCTCACCAGAGTTCGCATTTGAAAAGTGTCAAGTGACTTCTTAATACTGACTGGACTTTTAACATTTAAATTGTGATTCATATTAGTTGACGAATTCACTTTTATTTAGTGTGTACTCAAAAAAATCATCAATATCCTGTCAGTCCATTCGTCGCAATCGATCATAACATTGCCATTGGTTTCTATGGGTGGATCATTCATTTATTTGTAAATTACGAGTCTTGTCGTCATTTATTATTCAATATTAAAAAACATTCTCACTTGGCTGTTTTCCCTTTTACGCATTTCTCTTAGGTCACGTTAAATCTGCCGATTGTGTTAGTAAGGATATGCAAAGTACTTGTTATCGTCTGAGTGATAGTTTTACAATAAAATCCTTGGTGTACAATATATATATACATAGGTTTTCGAAATAGATTCGAGCTCCTTCAAAAAGTTTCTCAGGAGATAACACGTTTATTTCATACCCTCTAATCTAAGTTTATGACTCATTTTATTCTCATTCGAGTTACCGTGTGTATGTATTTTTTTTTCTTCTTTTTTCTGTAAATGCATTATATTATTATTTTATTTGGCGTAGAATAGCGAGCAGGAAACGAGTGCCTAGATTTTATTTTTTAATTAAAGAATTGCAAACCTGTGCTGAACTTAACGATATCGAGCATGTAACTTTCCTTTTCTTTCGTAAACTACTAATGATGACGACAAAAGCAAAGTGAAGTAAAATTTTACTTTGCTTTTAACTTGACTCCCCTATGGACACGCATTTACTAATCACCAATTCCTAGTGTGTACTTATTATGTTTATTTAAGATCACAATTGTGATTATTTTTATGCACGATTTTAATAACAGTGAAATGGATGAAAATTGAAGACTTTTTCCCATACTTGAACATTTAGACATCTATACAAAGAGATGAAGTTTATTATTTTTATCAACTCTCATCTTTTTTCCGTAATGAACAAAGAGTAAATTTTATTCTCTAGTGATGAATGTATGTTTTAAATATAGGTTTTATAGTTACTTTTATCG
The DNA here is from genome assembly GCF_024137745.1 of Phymastichus coffea. Lineage (NCBI taxonomy): Eukaryota > Metazoa > Arthropoda > Insecta > Hymenoptera > Eulophidae > Phymastichus > Phymastichus coffea. The sequence continues at coordinate 406,660 of NW_026706870.1, forward strand.
TTATACTATTTATTAATAGTTGCAACAACGGGTTTTTATCATCTGATAATAATTTTGTTATTATTTTGACTTTCTTTCAAGAATCAATATTAATCTTTGTTCGGCTTTTTCATACAATTTTATGCTTCTTTTTTAATGCAGTTATTAAACTAAATTAAGTTATTTTAATGCCCTTTAAGTAGTAAAAGAACAATAATCATATCAGATGATACAATAAAATTTCAATAAAATATTGAAGTGAGTAAAGTTCCATTCAATTTTCAAAGGTAGCATTAAATTTATTATTTTTTAATCTCAAAATTCATTCAACTTTTAAATTAATTTACTTTCTTCTCTATAGATAATCAGCAATATATCTCTTCAATGTCATATATTATATTTGTATATATTGATATCAATACGTAACATCGACTCTTAGTTAAATTTTTAGATTTTTTCATTTTATCAGAGGTATCGACAATTGAACGCAATTGCACGTGCTATCGTCTATACTCGCGAGACATAAAAGGTTTCTTCGGCTTTCGGCGTTTTTCATCAATATTTTTCCATAACTAGTAACGGCATCACTTTCAAACCAACAAGAAGAAAAATTTGACTAACTTTTTAACCGTAAATCGGGCAATAAGTTGGATATGAACACGAGATGCGCTGCAGCAGTAACTTTTACAATAACGCATGCTTTTTGTTTTGTTATGTCCTTGCCAAATTTAATGGAATCGAGGGGATTTATTTCGATTTGATGCGGAAAATCGATACCAACCATGCCATTTCAACGTATTTACACGCGGCATCCAAAAACCTGTATAGATATAAATTTTATCTTGACAAAACAAGATCGATTAGACGAAGTGAATTGCTATAATTTCATAAACCATTTAACGTGCATAAAATCTACTTGGCAGATGTGAACAATGCGTTGTGTGATGTCGATTTTCCATGGTTTCTCGAACGTATGTATAAAAAGCTCTGTAAAAAAGAGAATGTCTATGATCCACCTTAGCGACTTGTAATTTTTATCGTTCATTTAACAAAATCTATGCACGGTGTCAAAGACAATGAAGAAAAGATATCTCGTGAATTCAGCTTTCTACACATTATACAGAAATGTTTGTACACAATCAATCTCAACATCGTAATACTTTTCTTTTCACGTACATATGAAAGATCGGACCTCCCCGTGATTATTTTGATCGTTACATTTCATTGTAAACAAAAGGAGAAAGAAAAACATTTCGAGCGCTTCGTGCTCTCCCCGCAATGTCTAACTGGCAGTATCTTTGGTAAATAGACATAGCTCGACACTTATAATACAGTTAGCAAGACTCGATAATTCATATACTTTGACAATTCGAAATTATGCATTAGTGAACGGTATCGATATTGTTATCCTCGAAAGAAAGAGAGCGAGAGAGGAAAGCAAAACACAAGGTATCTTTTGATTAGAGAGACGGTCGCGAGCACACCAGAAGATTCAAAGAGCCGAGTCGCTTTCATTTAAGTAAACCCCCCAAACGGCCCTTCGAATAGCACGATGAGTATATATACGCGATTAGAGGCCTATAACCGCTACAATTATACATCGCTCGTTCGTTCTCTCTCTTTCTCGAAATATCCCTAGCACACTTGTACATTAGACTCACGCACGCACAATAATAAATAATAGGCTATCGTCCTTTGGGATCAAAGCATCGTCGCGAATTTAGGCACATCGAGAGACTGCTCGGAAAGCCCCTGTTCCTCCGTTTACAGTAGCAACAGCAGCGCCAGCAGTAACTTGCCCACGAGAACCATCAAAAGATTCGGCACGGCTGGACTCGAGGCACCGTTGCTACCCGTCACGTACACGTCCATTTCCTTTAGCATCACGTCCGAGATCACGTGGATCACGCCGTTGGTGCAACCCACGTCTGGCTTCACTACTTTGATATTCTTCTCCTTCCAGTTGATCATGTAGCCAGCACCTGCGGATTCGGTTTTGCATTCTTTAATTTTTCCCAATTCTCTTTTCATTTTGCTTTTATTTTTTATTTTATTTTTTTTTATTTTAAGCGGAACATTTCTTTTTTCTTTTTGAATATTGCCAACAAGCATTGCTTATTTATATTTATTCGATTGCTGTGAACCCCTTCAGTCGCTCAAATATATTTTTTTCTTCAACAAAGCCTCGACTGAAAGAATCACGCGGCGTTCAAGAGTGCTAGAAAAAAAAACCAAAAATAATTATTTATGTTCAATTTTAGTGGCCATTCATTGATATTTTCTGTCTTTAAAGAACAGTTTTTGTTTTATCATTGCCAGCCAGCCATTTCAATAATAACTATACTCTACTCGTAGTATGTTCGCATCAACAGTTGAGTATCTCGTGAGGCAAAAACAAAACCATTCACCTGAGTTGTTAGTGACAGACATATACTTATGCAAGTAGATAAGTGTTAAAGAAAGTACATGGAAAGAAAAACAGACAGGTAAGAAATATCTACGAGAAGAACGGGAATAAAAATGATAGGTGTTTGAAACGGACAGCTTGAAAATCGTGAAAGTATAAGATAAGAGTATAAAAATCAAGAAAGTCTAAACGAAAAAAAAAGAAGCCATGAGAGCAAAGCATCAAGCAACAAAGCACTTCCACATTTCGAATAAAAAAAACAAAAGATTTCATATCGGCCGACGAAAGATAAAACTAGAGGGAGAGAGGAAAAAAAGCACCGTCTCCCAGCGAACACGTAGCAATTAGCGCGCCACGGGTAATCAAGGAATTTACATTTAAATAGCGACCGAAAGACGCATAATAAATCGCGAGCTTCATAATGCGCGCTTCAAGTCTTGACGCTCTACGTAATTTTCTTGGTCCCTTGTATTTATTCCCCTCTTCTTTGTCTTTTTTTTCACTTGTCAAAATAAAAGGAGCTCGTTACTTGGATGCGAAATTTCCTTTTTCAGCTGGTGCTTAAAAATCACGATTCGAATGTATGGTTTCGTAATCGATTCTTGGTTCCGAACTCAAATCAAAGAAGACAACAAAGAAAAAAAAAACATACAAAAACACAATGAAAGCTGAAGGTAATTCGAATTTTCTCATAGTACGAACCTTTCAGAGGTCTGGAAGCATTCAGACGCTTGCTTTGACCTTTAAAAAGCAGAAATATATGTTGCTTAAACTTTTTGTTATCTGTTCGTCCGACGTCATGAGAATAATCCTATTTTTCAAAAAGCCTGCAGTAATCAACCCAACTGTGTAAAGTACTTTTAGTTGTTGCACAGCTTACACATAATCAAATATGAAGCGTTGCAAACGAGTTTTGCTCGCAGCACCTTTGACAAATTCAGCGAGAACATTTTCCACGAAATAATAGGCTCCATTCATTCAAATAATTAATCAGTTTTAAAAGCTTGGCCATGATCATTTTACACTGCCATTAACACCGATTCGTTATTCTAATTATTTTGTAAATTTCTGATAGCTTCTAATGGATTGTTGAATTAATGATTTGTTAGTATATCACGCGAACAAAAAGCAAAACAAGGACGAATTTCGTCAGCTATACAGCATCTACGTATATATATCGTGTACAAGCAAGCTGAAGATTCTGGCTCAAAAAGCGTCCATGCATGAAACATGTGGTTTCATGATATACAAATGACGTGCGTCTTAATAATGAGTTTACTTTTGTTTTCGTTTCGCCGTGAAGATAGAGAATACAAAATAAGAGAAGAGAGTATTCGTGATAGAATGTCAAACCAAATCAGAAAAGCGCGTGTTTTGCTTGGAAAGCATGATTCTCGAACTCACCGCCGTTGCTTGGACGGACAATCGCGTTTTCGTCAAAGACCTTGTCGTCGACTATAGATACAACAAGAGTGAACAGTTAGAACATTGTTTCTTTCCTTTCGAAGAAAAACCTTTCTCTCCTTTTCATGTACAAGTATCGAGGAACCTCAATCTTGTTCGTTGTAATTGTTGCTAATAGTGCAATAGGAGATCGCGAAGTACTTACCATCGGAAGTTTCTTTGACTTTGATGTCGATGGTCGACCTCATAGCTCGCAAACGTATGTTCGAGTCTTGCGTTCGATGGCTCATCTCTACTAACTGCTTCATCTTGAATGCATCGTCCACGGCTAGGTGTTTCTCTAAAATCTGCCTTGCCTGTGACAAACCAGTGGTCACATATTAAGCTGGACTTTCCTAACGAATTTTTATTGCTTCGAGGTACTCACGTGATATGCGTAGTCGTCCATGAATAGCTTTTTGAAGATCGATGGTTGCAGGATCTGTAAATTTTGCCAGGCTTTGTCCGAGGGCGCGAAAAACGTGTAGCGTTTCTTCAGGTCACCGAGGAGCTCGTTGAAGTTGTGCTTCATGCCCAAATGATACGTCATGCTGATTCATTAAAATTGACTGTTAGTCCCGATTATATCTTCATCAATTTCAATATTGAATAAGTGACCGGATAGGAAAAGAAAAAGCGAAGTTGTGCCAAACCGAAGGAAATTATTAACTTTAGTTTTACTAATGCACACTGCAGTGAACTCCGTCGTCACAATAAAAAAGACAAAAATGTTAATCCTCGGAATATCGGAGCCGAAAGCCTATCAAAATTCCCAAGTAAATCCGATGAGGGAATGCGGGAAAATCAATAACCCAGTCAAGCCGCATCATCCCCGGAATCTCCGAGAAGCTAATCAGCGTAGATCCGATAAGCCGAGCAATCGGACGTACATCATACGTCGCGGATTAACCGGTACTTTTTTTCCTGGACGTTCTCGTCACACTCGAAAACGCGCGCGCGCATACACCCATTACCCGCCTCTGTAATCTCCACCAATCAAAATATATTCCACTGATCTGTGCGCGAGACGAACGAGCGAAATTCGTTAATCCTACTACAGCCGACCCATCAAAGGATGTCTATGTTGTCTCGCTGCGTATTCGTGTTCTAATTGGGATTATAAATGCTCTTTCGTCCGCGTGGTAATTTCGTCGCTGGTCTTGCTATTTTTCAAGATGTCGCAGCGAGGATCGACTGGTTACCGATCGCAGTCGGACATACGTCTGACAATAACAATAGAACTGTCTGTCTACCGCTGATCACGTTTCAATTGGTCGGCTCTAATCTTGAAATCGCATTACAGCTCTTCATTGCCGCGTTCCCGCGCAAACCGAATTCATAAGCGATTCAGTGAGCGAGCTCAGTTAACAAGTACAAGAGGCAATGCGATTCCAAGGGTCGCGAGGAATAGTCAACTCCGCTGGCGGACGAGTCCTTTTCCGCGAGAGCTTTTTTCGGTGATAATTTACGCGACTCTCGAGTTTATTTCAATTGAATTTGGAGGAGGCGAGGCCACGGAATTTCCCGAGCGAGGTAGGTTGAAGGAGCTTACGGAGTCTCGTTTCCGGTTGCGTTCCGAGAGAAGACTTAAGTCTAATTAATGCTCGACGCTCTTCAGCTCGTAATGTATCATCCGGATCGATATGGATTTCGCTTAAAAGCTCCGTAATCGCGCTTTTTTTTTCGATATAACTATGCTAGATTAAACTTTAAAAGAAAATAATAAGACGTTGGCTGCAACACGGCGAAAAAAATAATATCTCAAACCTCAAAGTAAACGCTAGCTTTCCCATCCTCGGACATGTATTTTCATGAAATGTGTAGCGTTTCTTCAGATTCACATAGCATTTGATAATTGGATATCTTTACTACGCATGTTTTAGATGAAAAATATAAATTATATAAACAACTAATTTAATATTAGCTTTCAATTTATCGTTAAAAATACACGAAAACTTTAATTTTTTCGAATTCATGCGCTTGAAATTGTACTGCAAACTCAGCTTTAACAAATAAATCACATCTCAGGCAATAGAATCTTTAAAATGAACTACCGTTCCATTATCTTATAGACTTCAAAGACAAAGGAATCTCTCTATCTCTGAATTTCCATATGAATATGGCATTTTTATTTTTACAATAAAATTCTAAGACGAGTGATTAATTGTTTGATTTATTCGATTAGATGTCTTTGATGACACGAAAGTTTTCAAAAACTAACAATCTGTATAAGACACGAAATGGTGTCTGAGTATATAATACAGTATGTACTTTATGGGTTCGGGTTAACTTAAAAATTTTCTGTTCTTTTTCCAAGTTTCTTATTCTAAGAAAAATGTTTTCGATTCAAGAAATCCAATTTTATTACGAGAACTTACTTGAGATTCGGATCGCTCTTGAGCTTGTCGAGAATGGTGGTGTAAGGAACTCCAAGTACTCTGTCGATGATGTGAATGATGCCGTTTGTCGCGCCGATGTTGGCCGTGATGATGGTCGCGTTCACGCCGCCACCTTCCACCGTCACTGTGCTGTTGCCCGGCGAGCTCTCCACTGCGTTGAAATACAAGCTTGCGCGCTCGTGCGCAGAGTTCACCTGAATTTCACACGAATCGATTCATTAGTCGCGCCTAATTTCTCTCGTCGATTTCCTTTTGTAATGGATGCACGCAATCGATATATCTGTCACGAAAAACAGTGTGCACGACTAGGAGAGGTTCGGACAACCCCTTTATGACTTTGGTATACTTTTCTCTTTTAGTTACTTTGTTTTTTCATTTGGAGAAAGCAATTCGACTGCCTAATAACTTTTGTTAACAGATTTTTTTTATTTTTCAGCTGAAATGATGGCTTTCGAAACTAGAAATTTACCAAACTTTTTACGGATATCTCTAAAAATGCTACGCGTAGCTAAAAATTTCCGCGGATGCGTGGTGTAACTTTCATAGATGAATATTCGTGATTCCGTGCTATTAGCATCCAGACATTCTAATTACAGACACAGAGACAACGTGCATTCGCGGGATGATCGAAGTCTCGAATTCCGCGAAACTCTCAAAATTATATCTTGAACGAAGAGCTTTCAAAATAACGTTTACGCGCGTCAATTCTCAAGACATGCAAATAGATTCGGCATTAATGTCCAAGTCAAATGCAATGTTTACAAGATAAACGCAGAGCAGTGTGATGATAGAATTCATGCTGTCGCTCGCGAAGAAAGCAAAAGAAGAGAGAGGGAGAGAAAAGCATTCTCAATCGAAACGATCTTGCGGTAACCACAATTAAAACCGTGTAAGAATCCTCGAGGAGCAGTGGGATGGCAAAGTGAGAAGCCACTCTTTCGGCAAAGTTTGACTTGCAAATTCACGAGATACCCTGTTCGTCGCCCTTTCTGGCTTTGTCGCGCCAACCGATCTATACTTCCTCAATTTCTTTGCGTTTTCTCCGCGCGCAGATAGCACTTTTACTCTACGCGATCGCGACTCGGTAAACCCTGCTCACAATTCCATCGTTGGTCGTTCCAGCTGCCGTTTCTTATATGTTTTTTTTTTTTACGACGAAACATTGAATGAAGCTGAAAAAAAGCAGTTACGGCTGAAATTTTCCGAGCGAGGTCACTCAGAAAAAGGCGTATAACTACGCGGCGGGAGAATTAGCATAACTACGCGACTAATGTCCTGGCGGTTAAATTCATTTTCCCGGTGGAAAGCCAGACAGGAAATTGTTACACGCGGCGTTGTCGCAATTAATTCACTCGTGACTCTTCAATTATTGCAATATCGAGGAAATAAAACTATCCGGAGGCTTTTAAATGCACTCGAAAGAAATCGTATTGGAAAATGTTAAAATAACAAAGGGCTGATGCATATTCTATCGAAGTGCTTGCGTGACGGCACTGGAAGCGACCGAATTATCTCTTCCTCTCTCTCTCTCACGCACCCGCGAAAGAAACATCACATTAATCATCATCAACATCATCGACTCGTAAATCCGTCATTTCATATTTATTCCGAGTATACATTATCTTCCGTCACACGACGCATTTAAAAAAAATTCAAAATCTCGTGAATATTCATCGAAAGAGAGAGAGAGAGAGAGAGAGAGAGAGGGAGAGAGAGAGAGAGAGAGAGAGAGAAATACGTATACATACACACACAAATCAATGGACTCTCAGCGTAAATTCGGTCACGCGACTAATCCGCAAACAATGCTGTTAAACTGGCCAAAATTTATGGGCTTTTCTTTCTCTCTTTCTCTCTTCCAAGTGCATTATGTGCAGAAACGCGTTCGATTGATTTCTGCCGTTCTGCTTTTGGCGCGTATATTTTTTTTCTGCGCTCAGTGTTGTTTATTCACTGTTGTGTATTTACCGCTTTATGTAAGAGGATTTTGCAGTTTACGCGCGAAACGGGACATATTCCTTCTACGACAAACTCAATAAATAAAAAGAATTGACTATTGCGCCGAAATTTTACGTTTCGGAGGATGTAAGCTTTGTCGTTTTTGCACCGTCGAGTTTACTGGTGTTTCCGCTTCGAAAGACATCAATGCTCACGTTTTTATCCAATATAACATGCAAAGATACAGAAATATCCGAAAGACGGAATCATTATATTTTTTGACGCATAAAACTTTTTTTTTCAACGGCTTAACTAGTAATAGCAAATAACTGATGTAACTACGCAAAAACGGTGTCTATTCGCATTTTCACTGATATCTCCACGGTTAGATTTGGACTCAGCTATCTCGAAAACTACTAAGCTTCACTAAAATCCATTAGTATTTAAAGAAGTTATTCAGATACATATAAACCTATTGGTCTATTGGCAGTTAAAAGATTAATGACTTTTAATAAAATCGTAATGATTAATTCGATTCTACATTTTCCAAGTCAAACCAAATGGGTATAGCATCTAACGTGGAACTACAGGCTATTTCTTAACGACGTTTAAAAAAGCAATCAACCGATCTTAATTGCGAAATCCAATAATGATCGATGGTATATCTGAAGCAGGAAAGGTGAATGAATAATCTACAAGTTTTGCCGGAGACTGAGGCGGAAAAAGTGTATCCCTCCTTCTATTCCCGGAGTCGTAATGGCACTCGGCGAACAAAAGCTCCGGGGATAATTCCGAACGAGGATCGAGCGCTAAGGATATCGCCCGAGTGTAATTAGATTCGAGTCGCTCGGCGCGTTAGCCACGGAAAATTGCGGCGAAAGAAAGCACTCCGGTTACTCGGCTCATCATCGTTCGTCGGTCGACGACGTCGATTACGATTTTCTTTCTCTCTCTCTCTCTCTCTCTCTCTCTCTCTCTCTCTCTCTCTCTATCGTATCTTTTACCTCCGTTACCGTTTTCCAAGAAATTCGCTAATCAGAGATCCTGCAACGTTGACTCGTGGCAAAGTTCAATATGGAATCAATAGTTGAATACACAAGTTCGGTTCGTTCGATTGCTTTTTTTATTGGATCGATCGAAACGCGACATATGATGCTTTCATGCTACGCGTTTGCTGCTCCGGCTGGAAAATATCGCGTACCTGTGCATCGATACAGGAATGTTTTCTACTTGCTCCTCTTCGTTTTAAAAAATTTTCACGTCAATCCATTCCGCGAATAAAGATGGATTGAATGTTCTCGTTTATGAACGTCACTTCAACGATAGCCGTAATTCTTTTCGTTTGTCGTTGCTCAAAGTCATTAACTAAGTGTATTCGAATATTTTTAACAATCTAACTACCATGCATGTAACATATAGAGACATCCACCAAGCAAAAGACATCTAATGATTTTGCGAAATGATTTTGAGAAAATAAAAGAAAAAGAATAAAGAAAAGAATAGAGAGTAGTAAATGACACTAAGAGCATAATGATGATAATGAAAAATTCGTTTACCGCATAAGGCGCTTTTTTAGACCATTCTGGCTATAAAATAAAAGATGATGATTAGGTATGTTTACGTGCTTTTGTTATTAAATGATATTCAATTTTGTTTAGAATTCTTTCGTGTTTATAATTTTAAGGTTCGAAATAACAGGACGTAGCTCAAATTATTACAAGATGATTCAAATGTTACGTGACGTAGGGAATTTGAAGTTTACAAGCAAGATTACCAAAATCTTAACGGTACGCCAAAGTTTAAAATGTGAATTTTTGTAATTTGCATTATAATCCTGCTTGAAGTAAGTGCATACAGGATGAAAATAAAGGTAAAGTCTATACTGAAATATCTAGCATCGGAGTTAGTAAAATAAAAGAAACTGTTATTATGAAATCTGGTTCTTCGTCGAACAATTAAAATTAACAAAAGAGCAACGTTCGGTTAGTATACTTGAACAAAGCAAATATAGTTGTAACCAGTGCCTTGTTTCATCAAAGAGAAACAGACAGGCAAGAAAAAGCAGCCACTAACCTTGTGTATAGTTTTGCGTTCGATGACATTGAGCGGCAAAAGTTCCTTAGTGTAATGAAGATTCAGAAGATCCTTGATGCGCTCTTTGTCTTGTAGAATCTTCTTGACGCCAGGCTCGTCCCAGGCAGCATTGCGCGGTGCGAAAAGCGTGACGTTGGTGAGTTTCGACAGTGACGCCATGAACTGATCGCCTTGGTCACGTATCACCTCGTAGAACTTGTACAGTGGGCCGTCCTCCTTGTCCTGTGCACGACGTCGAGTGAAGGGAACACATAAAGATTTCTCATTTAGTGAGTTTCAGTGGTAATGCCAGATTCAAGCGAATATTTGCAAGCTTGCCAAAGCTTTCAAGTGGGTGTTAAAATATTATTATGCTACTCGGCTTTTTTCTTTTTTTTTTCTTTTTCAGCTAGCGACGAAACCAGTGAATTGCGTTTGCTACTCGGAGTGAAGATGTCGCTTTTTTAGCTCATGATTTTTATGTCGACGATTAATGAAAGCTTTTAAGAATTTGTTTCTATTTTTCATTCGAATGTTTACAAACGTCAAATCTATCAGCAACATTTCTAGCGGTCTTATGAATACTCTAATTTTTTTACAAGAAATTTTTTTCGACGGTTTTGTTTTCTGGGCCAAAGTTGTCAAGTAGATTTACGAGAACCGATATTTTCACTCCGAGTATAAAGATGAAGAGTCTTATTTTTTTTCTTTATAATTGTACACAAAAGAAAATTAGAGAAGAAAACGTAGAGAAGACTTGAAAAAATAAAAGGTCGACGAAAAAAGGAGAAACAAAAAAAATCAAGAAATAAAAGTCAAGATAGGTACGCATTTAAAATTGCAGTCGCTTAACGAGACCCACGGAGTTTTGATTAAAGCAAGCAATTGGAATTGTTAATTTGAATTTTAAAACATTAATTAAAATGAGGAGTACAGTACAAACACAATGTTAATTTAGGAAAGTAAAAATTTATAACACCTAGACACACATAGAATAAAATATTGAGAAATTCAAATTAATTTAGTACGTCAAATGAAAAAACAATTATCTTTGACAAAAAAAGAAAATTTCAACTTTACATGCCGATTCGTCTCATTTTCTTCTCTTGAACTTTCTACCGCGAATCGCGCGCAGCGCAAGTGAAAGTCAATAATTGTAAAAGAAAAAAGCGAATAACGATTAAACGATGAATCAAATAGAAAAAGATAAGTATACTAAAAGAACTCGATAAAAAAAAGAAAATAAGAGTCATTATACTACACACGATTGAGTTTCAGATAAAAAGAAAGTAATAGTTATTGTGATTAATGACTACTGAACTTCTAAAATCTAAAGACGCTGACACATGACTAATTATATATGAACATTGATGTTACTATTCGACGAAAAATGACTTATACATATAATATGTAGATATATTAACTAATCGTTCAATATAATTAACAATTGATGATGTACCATGATAAAGTGAATAAAACCATTTGGACTCTTATTATTATTCGACAAACAATGGAAGTCAGATGTATAATGGAATTTTAAGATACTTTGATGGAAGAGGGAAACAGCGAAACAGAATTGCACACAATAGACCATAAATAAACTGAGCTGGGGGGTAGAAATGTAACGATAATAATTACGACTTGGAAATGAGTATGACGATTGTTAATGTTTCAATATTACTGAGCTATTGAAATTTAAATCCGCTCCTCGTAATTAACGTTCAAGTATTCAATGTTTGCGATTCCGTAGTATTGAGATATTTTGAATAATGCCTGTCGATGCGGCATTTTGATTTTTACACGTGCAAGTATCATATATTTCGCTGTTTCGTCTCCTGCGCTCTTTGTTTATCAAAATTGTCCAATTTAACAAATAATGTTCTCTCCACTTAATAATATTTCTTTCGTTATTTATTTCTCTTTTATAATTCATCATAGGGAATGTGTGTTTGACAGTGTGAATGGGATTTCGTTTGATTATGACTGACTGAGTATTTTTTTTTCTTCATTTTATATTCAGTACTTACGATGCCCTATACGACATGCAGAATCCAATAGAGACATGCAAAGCACCACAGATAAACATAATTAGTTTGATAAGAGTTGTAAACACACTTACATAAAATTTATGTACGTTCGATTTACAAGTTAGATATTTATAGGCTGGAAAAGGGGAACACTTAGCGACTTCAAGATATATATTTGCTTTAGAAAGGAATTTTGGATTACAAAAAGACATTTACAAAAAAAATTATTCACAAAAATTATCTAATGCAACATATTTGAAAATTGATTATTTTTTGAAAAATAAATTTGACGATTTCATCAAAATATTTAAATATATTGTAATTGTCACTTAGAAGTAAAACTATTCTACTCGAAATAAAAAAAAACTCCAAAAGAAGAAACGAAACAAGGGAAGAGAAACGAATTTACAAATTAAAAAAGAGAAACGATGAAACGTGAAATAAATGCTTTTGAAAAGAAAAATAAATGATTGAAAATGATTCGAAAGTGAAAGGTGAAATGAAAAGCTCTTATCAACGTAAACTTTCCACTGTAGTAAACAGGTGAGCATAAATCAAAAAGGAATGAAAGCAGCCTTACACGAGTTGGCGTGACTGTTGATTGATTCGCGTGGTTGGTTGAGTGCATTTCGTTCTTTCCTATATGTATTTTTTTTTTCATTCATTATTAAAAGCACTGATGATTTGGTGATTTGCCATCATACATCATGTGAAGCGACGCGCGAGTTTACGCGTGCAAAAAAGAAGCAATTTTTTTTTATCTCCCTCGTTCGTCATTGCTGCTATTAACGTCGCGCGTTGAAGTTCCAGCGCAAATTCATATATACGGGCGATTTATGCAAATACTATATTCACTCGATGGGTAAGCTCGTATTCGAATTTTCATCGGCGGGTATTTTAATTGCTGTGTCTCCTTGCCTATATGCATTATATTGAATGCGGGCGCGTAAATATTAAATGACGTTTGCGACTTATACAAAATCGCGAAAATTGTTGGATACGAGGCGTCGTAGAGAATGCAGCAAGTCGAGGAAAAATGGTTTCTTTTTCGATCGAAGAAAAAAAAAAAGTTTTCAATTTAAGAATAAAATTGCTCGACTCACGAAATATGTTCTTAATTTAAGAAACGAACTTTGTCCCCCCTCCCAGAACGCAGCGAATCCAAGATATTTGTCCTCTCCGTGGAACGTTGCAAGTGTACGTAACGCCACCGAGTAAAACAGAAAAACCTAACAATCCGGAATCGAGCGTGCGTTGTATTTTTCAAGCGGCACTAACAAACGCAGTCGGACGCGCGAGGAGAGGGACGAGGTAGAGAAGAAACGCTCCGGCAGTTCTCGCGGGCAATTGCGTTTCTTCGCAATGTAAGGGCGCCGCGCAAGAGGAGATCGGGAGATTAAGCGCGGCATAACGCCGAATGCAAACGCCTAGTTTGCCTAAGATTGCCTCGTTACGAATTGACGACGTATATATACCGGTTTCCCCACACCGTTTTTGCCATTGGATTAAGCACTAATTGCTTCGACTCTTGCCCTATCAAGGTGGATTAGTTTTGCCACCAAACGAAAATTATGTATATAAAGACGTGGCGCACGTGATTGAATTACGTTTACGAGATCCGACCGTATCATTTAATTAATTGCCTTTTGTTACAGCGCCAGAGACAGAGAGTGAGAAGGCTTTTTCCACTTTCGCATTGCATCATAAATTTCGCTTGAAATGATGAGTCAAAAGCATTAAGCTTTTATCGACGTGCATTTAATTGGTAAAAGGTCGAAATATATTGAGTTACGAAAGTCATTTCTGTAATTATGGATGATTTGCTTTTTATGCGTTGATGTACTCGCGCCGCATTACTAGGCAGTGTTTAATGAGCGTGGATTGAAATTATCGTTTCATACGATTTACATTAAACATTTCTTTTGGTATTACGATAAAACAGCAAATGTGAATGAAACTTTTAGTCTCAAATTTCTATTTATATCTCGATAGCAAAGAATCAATATTAAATCACACATTGTTGTACGTCAGCTGATACAAGTGATGGAAATCGAGCTACGGTCAGACCACACATAGGAAAATCTAGTTAGTATGTTATGCTCAACTCGTTCAGCAATGTTTATCGAGATATTAATGTTACGTGCATGCGACTACGTGCACATTTAATTAAATTTCCATCTCGAGCCAAATTGCATTTGATTTCGTTAGACGCTCGTGACGAGAATTCGCGACTCTCATATAAGAGAGTAGAAAAAAAATTCTGTAAAATTGTGAAAAATTCTAGCATATTTTTATTGTTACTAATTACCTTTTGTACTGTGTCGGTTCAAAATTCACATTTTCGAGTGATGTGGACAAGTTATACAGTAAAAGCTTACGAGCGTTCCATGTTCCATATTTCTTTGCTACGCGATGAAATATTCAACGGAATAGTTAGACTCGGTGCTAAATTATTACAATTTAATTTTAAAAGTAAAGCACGTAGCATTACGATGAGCGTGGCATGCTCGGAAGAAATTAATTATCAAAGTTCAATTTGATTAACGAAAAAACAAAAAAATTCGAGTTAATTAATCTCAAATAACTGCAACTCGACGCAAATACGGACGAACCGACAAAAAAAAAGCTGACACACTAACTAATTCGCTTTTGCGCCGGAGTTAAAAGTGAGTTTTCCGTTGCACTCCCCGCTGGGGAATACGATCAAAGGCTTCTCATTTCTCAAAGCCCCGAATTGTTTCGGGCAAGATTTTTTTCAGTGTAACGCGTGGTTTTCATTTCTCTCCTCCAGGGAAAATGGCGTATTTCTTACATTTTTCCCCTTTTTTCTGTTCGAACTGAAACATACATTCGTACGTTTGGCTTTTTGACTTTAATTCAGTTCTATTGAAAGTTAGCAAACGAAATTGTCCACTACACGTAATTCCGGACGATTGCCAATAAAAATAGCGTTAGTAACTTAATTTTAAATTTTTCTTTTAATTAAAATAATAAACAACGTTTCAAATTGTACGCAACACAACTGAGCTAAAGTTTTATTTTTTAACAATTAAAAAGTACGATGTATTTTTTATCTTTGCAAATAAAAAATTAAAGATAAATATATTTTTTACTTTGAGTAAAGTTCGTTCTTATTTCCATAAGGTTACTTTATTAGGATCTGAACAAAATAAAATTGAAAATGGGTTAATTTTGAAAATTATACGGAATCAATAAATTGTTTTATATTCAAAGATTAAGAACGCGACACGAGATAAGAAAAATTTTGTTAACATTGTAGAGTTCTATTGCAGATTGAATGCACAATGGTAACTGGGTTGACCATGACATACACATTTTATTATTCATAATGACGAAAACATTTCATAAAAAAACTATTGCGCTCAAAACGCTTAATTATTTTTTATTTCAGTAAGTGACAAAATTCGGAGCGGTATACTTAAAATAATAACTCTTTCTTTAAATAATAATATGAGACATCTCGCTGGCAATCGAGTAAAACCGAAGTGAAAGCCACTTTAGCTTGTGGCGCTGTTTCCTCTTTTTCTACGTCCTTTTATCAAAGAAACGAGAACTAATGATACACCGACGGCGCCACTGCAGACAGAGAGAGAGAGAGAGAGAGCGAGAGAGAGTTTAAGGCGCATTGTGATTCTGCCGCAGGCAACTCGTTTGTCTCGCGGGATTAACTTCGATCGTTGCTCTCGGATAAATAGCAAGATTAACCGCGCCAAGGCCGCCAACGCCACTGTATTAGCTTCTCGTGGAAAGTACGCGCTCGCCACGAGATCGATATATACTTGTTAGTTTATCGTTGAGTCGCCGCTCAATGATTTATATTTCGAACGGGTGGGTGCTTTTATCGAGAGCACGCGAGGGGAGAGCGACTCGCCGACGGAACGGACGCCCTCGCACTGAAAAACCATCGGCGCATACGTACTCTTGCGCGCGCCATAACCTTTATGACTCCGCGTCATCGCTTTCCTTTTACGTTTCTTTCTCGGTGTGCTGCGAGACTCTCAATCTAGGTCCATTGACTTTTGTCATGACGAGGACTCAAGTCGCTGCAAATAACCTTTACCGTGTTTCTTTTTTTTTCTTTTTTTTTTTTTGCTATGCGATTTTCTCAGTGTATCAGTAAAAACACACACTATTAACATTTTCAGAGCGCTACACGAAATCAACTCAATACAAATGCGACACTCGGATTTATTTCGCTCTCTCAACCTCTCTATTTTGTAGAAATGGAAAAATATATAACGTGTACCCGATACCTTTTGCCGTTTATTACAAATTCCACTTGGATCGGCTCGCCGTCGCTCAGTTTTTTCGCACGACGCAGAACACACATTTTCCCAGTCGATGCAAACATTTCCCAAAAGCGACTTTTCGCTACAGAGGATATAATTTTATCGAAGCTTCGAGATTCATACGACGACAGAGCACTTCAAGCATTCTCATTTTCAACTCTCTGCAGCATTTCGTCTCGTAATTTCCGTTAAAAAAAAAAAAAAAATTCATGAAAGTTTTTAATATCCGCGGGATTGTAGACCTTCATCAAGATGAATTCATCGGGATACCCACAAAGGGCACACATGACTGCACGCTGAGTGCGCATTATACGCGAGTCCGTCAACAGCAAAAAAAAAAGAAACAATAAAGGAGAGGTGCGTACAAAGTTCTAAAGCTACATATACACGTATGGTAATGCAAGTGGTGAGAGACAGACACACGCACGCACTCTGCACACACTCACGCAGGCAAAGATGCAGAAAACAAGTGAGAATGAGAGAGAAAAAAAGCACTTGCTTATCATGCAACAACCTTTTATTTTTTTTCTCACTCGTATTGCGTTTTTCTTTTCTGTTTAGTTGTCACATGCGAGAGAAAGGGAAGATTATGCGTGCACGATTATGTGTGAGCTTTCGCGATTGATTGTGAGATGAGGAGAGAGAGAGAGAGAGAGAAACAAATGGAAAACTGAAAGGAAAAACAACACAAAGAGAGAGAAAGAGAGATTTGAAGAAATAATAATTGATCAGAATAGGTGGCACGGCAAAATTACCTTCCAGGACTGCACAGAGAAGATAACCAGGGCATGGATGATCCGTAACATAAGAAGCGCAACGGAAAACAGAAACAGATAGGTATTGCTTTATGCATTTGTTTTTCGAATGTTTTCTTTTTTTCATCCTTAATTTTATTATTACTTATCAAGAGAAATTTTCGGTGAACATTGAGTGGGCGAAGATAATTGTGTATAGCGCAAGATATATGGGCTTTCCGTTGAACGAAGGACGAAAAAGAACATTCACAAAAAATTTCTCTTTGTAACATACATATCAGAATTCACGCTTTCGTAAACAATTCGAGAGTGAAAAAACAAAATTACTTTAATAATATGTTATACATTGTCTACGGGTTGCTGTTAGAAACCATACGTAAGTATCCTCTCTACTGTATAAAGGATTACAAGTATCGAATGCATACCAATCGCAATGACTACGTTATCCAAACAATCTACGTATTTCGATCGGTCGACCTCGATAATTCGACTTCACCCTTTTTTTCTCAATTAGTCACGCGAAAAGTGAAAAAATATCTAGGCTCTATACATCAAAGGTTTGGCGTTCTTTTATTGGGGACACATATGAGCGCCGTTTCATGATTTTTTTCCTTTTTTAACTGTGACTGAACGAGCATTTATCGAACGATTATCCGACGCTTTTATACGCCATTTCCTTTAGTTTTTTTTTCAACGCTCGTAAAATTTGTTCTCTGCGCGCGTGCGAACGGAAATTCATTCATTTGAGATTTGGAAAATCTGTCTGGCGCGTTATCACGATTTTCAATTACAAGCTCGAGACAACGGAGAGACAACCTATGATTAAGCCAGCTCGTAGTAATTTAGAACAAGTAAAATTTACTACCGACAGTCACGCGAGCAGCTCGCGTATTCTTTCTCTGTCCTTTTTTTTTCTTCTCCAATTCTTATCAAACGAATGTTTTTTCTCGCGTGATTTTTTTCTCCCCCGCGTGGTTTCTATTATTTCAAGTTTATTTTTTCTGTCGAGAGTTTTCAAATCCCACTGGAAAGTACTTCGGTGGAAAATATAAAGTGGCCATTGAGAAAAGTACCGTTCACTCGTTGCAGTTTAATCCCGACGAAGTTCAATTATACTCTCGCGGTGCAAAAGCCTTCACCATCAATACTAGAAAGCTTTGGGGCTTTTTGAAAAGCGCACTTGAGTTTATTTCGTGTCTCGGCCTGAATGTAGATGTATATATATGCGTGCGGTCGTAACTGTGATTCACGCCGCGTTCGAAAATTTTCGTACTGACGGCGAGCGTCTTGAGAGAGAGAATGAGAGGGCGGAGGAGGGGATCGCGCTGAAAAACGAGCGGCGAATATCGACGTTACCCCGCGCCCGTATAAATTGCCGCGGCCCGCTTTCTCGTTCACTCCTTATTTGCCCCCGATTTTTCGTGCCCGTACTCTCTCCCACGCCTTCCTCTTTTTCTTTTTTTTTTCTTTGTTTCGCGCCCAGGGATTCTCGGCGATGCGAATTTTCACGCTCCGAGCGGCTTTCTTAGCGTCTGACGGTATTCTTCTACCCTTGCCTTTCTTGCTTCTTATCGTTATAGAAAGGGGCAATAAAAGTCGCGCGTTATTAAACATTTTTAATTGAAATTCGAATGAATAATAGTTTTTCTCTTTTTGTAATTACCTTGAATTAAACGAGATAACCCAATTGATTACGAAATAACGAAGTTTCAGGATTAATTGAAAGTTTCAGAAGCCAGGAAACAAAATCATTTTGAACAACGTTCAATGCTCTTAAATGACGAGGAATTTCCCAAATTCGACGTCGTAAGCATTATGAAACTTTGACGAGATCCCTCTTTGAACTAACGAGCGGGAGTAGGAAACAAAAAAGTGATGCGCGCGAGCGCAGCTTAATTCCAAAAACGTCGTGGAATGCGAAAAAGAGAAGGCGCCCGGATTATTTCAAACTTGCGCTCGTGCCTTCGTTCGTCTTTTTAGACGCTTCTTCTTGTTCGGTCGGAGGAGTTTGCGCAATGAGAAAAAGTTCGTTGTGGTTGTTGATTTAGTTGGGCTCGAAAGATTGTTAAAGCAAGAGTCCTTTTAGAAAAAAATGCACGGTAAATAAGCTTAGAGGGCGTAATTAAAATTTTTGAAGCGAGAGCCGATGAATTCACGCGTGCACATATAAATTCAATATCAAATGGGGCGTGTTTAACGACAGAAGAGAGACTGAGATTGACAAAAGTGTGGTATGCGTAAAATCCGCAAATGGATCCGTCGCTTATATAATATGTACTTCGGTCTATATTTTGCAATAAACTTTGCTCCGAAATAGCAATTCCGCTCGTAATATCCTGCCTCTCGTTTTAAAATTTGAAGCTCACGCTCTCGCATTGAAAAATAAACGAAACGTCCATAAAAAGCCACGAAAAATCCCCCATTAAAATAGATATTCTCGGCAAAAGTCGCGCGGACCGAGCCAGACATTGGCCAATTGAAATATTGACATTTCATTGTTATAAAAAAGTCACGGACGTTCGCGGAATATTCCCTGACGAAGAATCAAACGTTCTATCGTTTGTGTACGATAACGATGAGTAAGAGAGAGAAAGAGGCGTTGCGTGAAAAACAGAATTAACGAGCCAAGGCCGAGCTCGTGATGAGAAAGGAAAGAAAAATCGAGCTAACGGAAGGCAATTGCGAGATGGAGCGACTCGCTCGAGCCACTTCTCACGCGACTTTCTCCAAGAGTAGAATATGTCAAGTAGTAAAAGTCTCGGGAGCGAATGCTACTTCTCGTATCCGTCATCTCGGATATTTCATCCCTCTTAGAGATCGACGTTGCGGCGTCATTCCTTTTCCGTAAAAGTCATTGCGATTGGTATTTTTCGGAATAGGATGTACTGACGATACTTCGTTATATATCTACCCAAGATTTTATTATCATATACTCTCAAATAACAACATTAGATCTACTCGTAAAATGTAGACGTTTCGGTCGTAATGAATTACCATATTGAAATAAAAAATAAATCAAATGCCTAAATTGTGTGTCAATAATGTGTGCTGTGGCAATGTTGACCGCTGAAAGAAATATTTTTTATAATTATCAATTGCGATATTTAGCAATTATCAATCACTGAAATAGATAGTGAGAATAAATCAAGAAAAAGAGAGAGAGAGAGAGAGAGAGATAGGTAAAAAAATCCGTAAAGTACACTAAGTCCAAAAACGAGGTGTTATTCAAAAATGCGCAACGTAAAAGAGGAGAACGATCAAGGGAGAAGCTCGCGCGCGCGAAATCGTAAAAAAAGTTTATCGAGGAAAAGTATTTTCGCATACATATGTGTGTGTGTGTGTGTGTGTGTGTGTGTATGTGCGTGTGTATTGCTGATGTTTCATACATAAGTCGTCTGAAGAGATACGCGCTCACACACACACGCGCACACTTTACATAGCGAGAGGTAGGTGGTGCGGAAAACAGCATTAGTTGTGCTTTCCTAGACATCAAGACAGAGATAACAGAGTATGTATGTACAGATGAGATGAGTGAGAGGGAGGAGGAAGCAACGCGCTCACACCAGCATACACGCGCGCGCGCGCGGGCTCGTTCCGTACTGCAACGTGGTTTTGCTTCAATTGCCTTCCTCCTTCCCTTCGCTATCTCTCTCGGCAATTTTTTCATAAAACAAGAAAATAAAACGTCATATGCTTCGCGCATGTCGAAGGAGAGAAACAAAGGTGACCATATCGACCTGAAATGAACGTCATTAGTTGAGATGATTTTGCCATGATTTCGAAGCTCGAGTTTATTTGCATCGATGCAGCATTGCTGCGTCGAGTCTCGAAATAACATGTAGAAAAAAAAATGAAACAAAAATTGCCGTCGAAGTAATCTTTCAGCCACAGCAGCAGTAACAGCAGCAACAGCAGCAGCAGCGTGGTGATGTGAGGTAGGTTAAAGATCAGTGCAGATAGAAATAGGGAGATGTAAAGATAGAGAGCGAGAGCACTTCGTCGAAAATGGAAAAAAGAAAAAAAATACGAGTCGACGTTTTGTTTTTGTTTGAGAACGTATGACATGACATCGTGCGATATAGGTTACAAGCGTTTCTTTTCTTTTTTTTTCCAGTATACAAAATATGCTGCACATACACACTCTTGCTCGTCATACATATGTCTGCGCAAATATCGATATAGATACGTTATATATATATATATATTTATATATAGAAGTGCAGACAGTAAAGGCTGGCTTTTTATAGTTTTTTGGTTTGGTGCCGTAGAAAGAAATGTCTTGTCTTGAAGCAGCTTCTGCCGCGCGAAGATGTACTATAGATATATAGACTTGGCATTTTTGGGTGCGTTGGCAGAAAAATTGTGCGCACAGATACTCAGGCAAACTGTATGTGATGGAGAAAGATAAAGAGATGGATAAGATTATTTAATTATATTTGGTGAGCGAATTATATTATATGGCTTTTGGATATACGAGAGAACGTTTCGACATGTTTTCTGTGTGTTTCTTGTCAAATTGTAAACGTTTGAGACGACATCGGTTGTTTTTTTCTTTCTGGCTCTTTTTGGCGCGGCAATTGCGGAAATCGTCTGGACAATAATCTCAAGAGATTTATCTCACGAAGAAAGTGTGAAAATTAATTAGGCGCGTGGCTGAATTTTCCTCGGTTGTGAATTATGGATTCCACTCGCGAGATGCATTAGCGAGCGAGTGAGCGAGCCATTAGCAGGCTTGTCGCGCCACGTCGCATACGTGACGTTGTTTTGACGACATTAATGGCATCTGGCTTGCTCACTCGCGAATAATTGATCGAACTGCACACGCGTTTCACGCGCTAGTGTGGCATTTCTTTCTTTTGCGGCAAAAGGACACTTTTACGATGACGCGTGCCAACAAACTTCATCCAGCTGTCTCGTCATCGCCTTTTTCTTCTGCTCGACGTCTGATTTGCGTTCATTTTTGGTCACTCGATAAAAAAAAACAAAAACGGATTTGTCTGCTTTTACGTCGCGAAAGTCTCAACGATGAATAATAAAATGAAAATTGCGTTAATACGGTATACTTGCTACGAGATAGATAGATAGAGAGAGAGAGAGAGAGAGGTAGAGAGAGGTAGAGAAGGATACACAACCGTTCGATAGAAAAATTAATTGTTTCTCAAACTAGCACTCTGTTGACAAAAAGTAAAAAAAAGATAAGAAAAAAAACACTCGAGAAAAGAATTCCCAACAAGTAATTAAAACTTTTCCCGAAATAGCGCGTGAAAAAAAGGCTGAAAGAATACGAAATTAAACGGAGAGCCTTCGTTGCGAACCAATCGCCAGATAATTCTTCTCCTCCGGCGCGAATAGAAAAAAAAAAAGTTTTGACCCTCGCGCGCGGCCCAACGCAAATAATCGGAGCGCCCCTCCGCTAACTATTTTCTCTTTTCTTTTATTTATTTTTTCCCTCTTGCACTCGCGCGCGAACGCGGAAGCGAACTTATTAAAAGGAGTTTTTTTTTTTTTTTTTTCACGAAGAGAAAGTTTTACATAATTGATTTTTACTTTCGCGCACGCTCGAGAGATGAGAGTTTTGACGCCGAGAATTCGCCTCTTTAACGGCCCTTTTTTTTTTCTTTTACGGTCGAGCTTTATTACACACCTCGCGGTCTGCGCCTTGCGGATTAGGTTCGCGCACTTTTCTTGCTCTCCTTTTCATGTCGGACCTTGCGTGTTAACGGCTTTATTCAGTTTTCTGTTTGGCACTAAAGACGAAAAAATATGAGCCGAGAGCTTTTTGCCCATTTTCCGTCATCGTGTTGACGACTTATGGCAATTTTCTCGTCATCCCCTTCTTGAATTCATGAGCTTTTGTTTATTCATACGCGCATCGACCGTCGAGTTGTAAGCAACATGCTACTTATTGATACAAGTAGTACGAGTCCGCGTTCGATCAGACATCACTCGCAATCACCGCAAAGAGCCAAAAAGAGAAAACTCTCGCAACTCGCCAACCACCATTGCGCCATCCGCCAGTTAAAAAGATCCTGAAATTCGAGTGATACAAAAAAGAGAGAAAGAAGATGGAGGCTCGCAGAAGCATCGTAACTGACCTGAATAAAATCCTCGAGTGTATTGTCGACAACCATCAGTGGATTCTGAATCAGATGAACAACACCATTGCGCACGGGAATGTTTGGCTTGACAATCTCAGCCAACACCGATGCCGTTGGATGCGTTGAGTCTCCTATCAACGTGTCCGACTTGACGTAGTCTGAAGCGTTCAAAATAGATATATACGTGCACATACCAGTGAATTAGGTTTGGCTTTTATCGACCGGATGTACACACTTTTATTGGGTGAAAATGCTCGATATTTCATTTCTCGCGAGATGGGAGAAAATATATTTCTTTTTAGAACTGCGAAGTAAAGTAGAACGCGCGAGAGATGAATTCTTGAAAGAGCATAAGGAATTTCACACTGATTTTTTTTTTCTTTTTTCTTTCTTCGAATATTTAAATTTCAGCTCTTTCGTTTGGCTACATTATCGCGATTTTAGAGCACTCTCGAGCATCGGAGAGAACCATAAAAAAACAAATTTAAATTTTTCACCAGCTGCGCTGCTGGAGATTTGAGCGGGCAAACGACGAACAGTAAAGAATCGTACTCACACTTGTCGGTGCCTTTGTTGGTTCGCTCGGTGGAGAAGCTAATGGTAACCTTGAGATTGTCGCCGAACGCAAGAGTCTCGTATGGTCGATTGCTTGGGGTCGGCGCTGTGAAAAGTACGTGACGTGGTATAATGTGACCGTCGATAACTTGCGAGTCGACCTTGTTGGATCGCGGCGACGGCTGCAACGAAAATCGTCTCTGAAATGTCACGATTCACAACAAACACGTTCATGGCTTTTATCTCTCTCAGCATTAGCATGAGATTGTTGCGATGAGCTTTTGTTTGATTGTACGTGTACACGGTGCTGTTATGTTCTTTCCTCATCAAAACATTTCCGTTTCGATGAAAAATATAGTTTTCTTAAAATCGCCATGAGTGTACAGTACTAATGTATATATGAAGTTGTCGATAACTTCTACACAAATGAATTTGGTGCCATGCGTCCATTCAATTAATTTTGTATGAAATGAAATAATAAAAGAGCTTTATACAGTTGTCATAAGAGAGTCTTTCAAAGTAGGAAATAATGTGATTTTTTCCCTAACTTTCATTAAGTTTTTGGTGCTAGTTAGAAAATTTTTATAAGCAATTATGTATAAAAAGTTGTCAACAAAATTAATATTTTAGAAAATGTTTGATCAAATTTTATCGAGCCCATTTCGTATAATCCCGCATAATACATCGCATAGTTATAAACATTATTTTGTTAGTACTTTCAAACAAAATAGTTTTTTTAGCACGTTAAATTGACTACTTCAAATATGCATATCGAAGTAATTCAAAGTTACAGTTCATATTGTGATGATTGAAATCAAACATCACTGCGGAAACGCACAATCAGATTTGAATGATCGATCCCATTGTTAATAGAATTACGTTTCTTAGTCACGAAATAAAACACGCCGAATAGAACAAAAATAGAACAATTCTCGAATTTTTTCATGAACTTTTGAAAATTGTGATACGGTAGAAGAGACAATTAATTCAAATCAGCAAATCCGTGAGAGGACGGTAATTGTCACCGGGCTTACTGCGTTTTATGTTTTCTGACGTGTCTGCAGTAATTGGTCAAATCATTTAATTAGTCAATCAGTTGCGATTGCTCGTAAATATCCAACGGTACCATTTTTGTTGCCAATAATCCCGCACTATATGACGTCATGCTTTTGTTTTCACAGCCGCGCTCGTCATTCACTAATCGTCTGTTCTACAATTCCACTCTAAATAATCTACCGAACGAATCGAAAAAAAAAAAATAAATAAATAAACAAATAAATGAAATTCTCGCCGAAAAATAATAAATAAAGGCAAAGCTACGAAATCAATGCGTTTTTTCTTTTTTCGTAATACCCCCGTGACGAGAGTCTTACAGTTTGTACACAGAAGCTAAAAGCTCCGCCTCGCGTGCAGAACATCCTCTTTTTCTCGCCGCTTTCTTGCTCTCAAAGACCGTATATAACGGAAAGATTGATGGACGAACACTCGAGCTTTCTTGTCTAGCGCGATCGAGGAGTTACCGTGTAAGTCTGTATATATATGTAGCTTCGGCTACGTTGTACGTGCAAGATCTTCCACTTCCCCTCAATATGCGTGAATAATATGTATTTTCTGGATGGATGGTGAATAATGTCGTAATTAATTTAGCTGTCTCGCAACTTGATGATTGAGGATCTTGCGTGTCACGTCATGAATAAGTGATAAAAAACGAAGTTTGTAATTTTAGTGACATTCGTAACCGAAATCGAGCAGATCTGAATATAACTGAAAATCGTTAGCACGAACATAAATAAATCGACGCACAAAAAGTTCAGTTGAATCGGTCAAACGAATTTAATCAAGCCTTTGGCAACGTTTCTCCGTTAGTTCACTGACCTAATTGGGCTTACGGACCACACAATAACAGCCAGTTTCGACACAACGGTGTATACTCGGCGCCGCGCAGATCTCTCTTATGCAAAAGTTACGATAAAGGGTGAAGCGACGCGAGTCGAAGGCAATTTCGCGGGTTTTTTTAAATGGAAAGGCGAGCGCACAAAGGAAAGCGTGTGTCTATATCGCAAAGGTATACCTTGAAGCCTTCGTCGACAGGTATGAAGAAAGTGTACTTGTCGGCCGAGCTGAAAACATTCTCTTTACGGGTGATCTTCACTCGCTGATGGAAGGTGCTGCAATCAAGAAAAAAACGACAGATACACACACGCCGTGTCTTTACGGGTCCGTCCAATGGATCGGTCCTCTGCCGAGGACGCGGATCTATGGCTCATTTTTTGAATTTTAAACGAGAAGCAAGCAACGTCGTCTATCGAATGTTTGTCGTGCCTCGTGGGAGAAGCCTTTTCGGTTCGGTATGGCTGTACAATCGAGTTGACGAATGTTTTAGGTGGCAATTAAAGGTAAGCGAAGCGTGTTCATAGGTGCAGGTCCATAACTACATCAACGAATGAGTAATGAAAACCGAGAGGGTTGTACGATGTTTTGTCACGCGCTGTACGTGGATGGTATACGCACTAAAGTGATATATCGATAACGGGCAAATTACCTCCAACCGAGGTATTTTTCGTGTTGAATCGAATATTAAACAGTTGAAACAAGAACAAGACAATTTGAGTATCTGTTGGAAAATTTCTGACAATCGCTACATCGCGTGCGGGCATTAAAATGTCGTTGGCGGCCGACGCGTCACGGGCGCGCGGCGAAAATATTTCCGAGCGAGCCGCGGATGGGCACTGGGGCTACTCACCGAATGCGATGCGAGCCGAGGTCCAGGTTCTCGCTCTGATTGAGAAATTGAAAGGCATCGGGGTTGTAAATCAGCTCGGTGGTTCCACGCGTCTGCACGGGCTCGAGGATCTCGTTGATCTTGTGCAGCACCTGTAACAAGCGACAGCGTGTACCCATCGGTTTTCTACGCGCGGCCGGCTGTTCTTTCGGCCCCTCGTCCGCAAATGACAAATGCCCGCTGGATCGCCGACGCGGCGCGCAACGACCAAGCTACCCAACCAAGACGCGACTCGCGGGCATCAATAGCCCATTGTTCGAAGACGGCCGAGCGCGATGCTCGCGCGGATCGATACAGGCAGGCCCGCGCGCCGATCTGGCGCTCTCGCCGCGGAGGCAGCGCGCGTGCACCCGGAGCATGCCTTTGCCGCGCGCGCGCCACACAATAACAGCGACGTGGCAGAGGGGCTTGCGCCCAAAGCTCATTACATCGCTGCTCTCCTACGGACTAAAGCCCCTTCCCGGAGAGCCTTTGACGCTTGCAGCTCGGGTGCCCGTACGTTCGCTCCGCGTCGCTGGCTCGGCGCGGGCGCGCGCGAGATATGGCCGTGGATCGCGGAAGAGAGCGCGCAAAAAGACTCGATCGCCTCCTCGCGCGCGCACTATCGTTAGCTTTAATTATTCCATTTGCCCTCGTGCGCCTGTTTACCTTCTCCCCCTCCCGACTGCTGAAATCAAAGCTCCGCACTGAGCTTTAAGCCGACTTTACGGCGAACAAGTGCCTCCAGGATTATCCCCCCCCCCCTTCTCGCGCTGTACTATTCCGAATTGTAATTTACGCTATGTGGCAGTGTTACGCTCTCGAGGTAGATGCTGTATATTTTGCTATCCCGGTAATGAATTTTCGGCTCTTGGTTTTAGAACAGCAGGTCTACCTTCATTTAATTTCAAGGCTCTCATTTTCAACAAGATTCAGATAAGAATAAGTGTTGACGCATTACGGAAGAAAATTCCTTGCCTCGCGACAAATAAAAATCGATCGGTGATCCTCTTCGCGGTGAGCGTCGACGCTCTAGGTTTCCGTGAACCATTCGAAATGTGTTAATTTGCGCGAGAACCATCGCAAGACCTTTTCATTCGAAGAACCAAGAGACAAGACGAATGGCAGTTGAATGTCAAAAAAATACACGACAGCGTCGAGGGCGCACAATTAGAACGAGACATTCAGAGGTAAACATAACGAGATGGGGGGGGGGGGGGCTAATAAGAAAAAGAAGCACTAATTTACTTTGGGCCATTGGGTCGTCGTGGCGGCGGCTAATTACCATTCTTATTCGCGTTCTGCGCGCGCCCTTGGGCTTTTATTAAAAGCGATTTTTTACAAGCACGCCACGGCAATAGAAAAGGCTGAAGGGAAAGTTAGTTACCGCGCTGTATAATAAGTGTACCAGGCTTCAATTATGCGGTCGCGTGGGTTTCTTTTCTTCAATTTGCTCGCTTGAAATATCATTTTCTGACGATAAATAAACTTTATTTTCACGCCGGCCGCGACACTCCGATTTTCATCCGGGTATTTTTATCGTGTTACGCGTATATTGCAAGCTTTCTTATTTTTAGGATGGAGAGGGCAGTGTCGAAAGCTTCGTTCATTACGACGTAATTTGACTTTTTCACTCGCAGAATAATTAGCAATTGAGTTCACAAAATCGGCACTTTTCTCCGCACACAATTGCAAGTTATTTCAGAGCGTTAAGGAGTAAAAGCCGCCATTTGCAGTGACGACTCCATCGGAATAATCAGCAACAAACCTTAACTCTTTTTCTCGCAGTTTACGTCTCAAAAAACGTAATTACACTTTCATTACTTAACGTAAAACTCACAACTATAAAAGGAAGACTTTCTCGTCGACGACTTTTCACTGTGACTTTCGACGCGTTCGAAAAATATCTCACAAGTACTTGCGAGATTCATTGGTTCGGGCGACGCTCCTTAGACACCTTGCTCTTTTTGTACACTCGCGGGGAAAAGACGCTGACTTATAGATTTTTTTTTTTTTTTCGGATTCATCGTGGATGTCTCGCCGCTTGAGATTTTTCGATAAATTCCTGCTGGTATCTACTCGATTTTTTAATGCGAGCCTACTACAATTATTGCAAGCTGTGCTACAAAAAAAGTTCTTAAATTCCCCGTATATTAAAATCTAAATTTTAAAAGTAAAATGGCGCTTCTAGATTTATTTGACTTTACTTTTAAGAGTTAGGAAATGCAATTAAGAATTCTTTCCCCAAAATAAGAAATTTTATTCTCGAGTAAGGCCTTCCTTGCTCCAAGTAAGAACAATGTTTTAATTAAAAAACAGTTTTCTGAAGAACGCAAAAAAGAAAACTTGCTCTATTGTGTTCCTAAATAAGGCCCATTTTTCTTGATTTCAGAAAGAAAAATATTTCCACTTGAAAAAGACGAACACGTGAACTCATAAAAAAGAAACATCGCCCCAAGCCTGGCGAGACAATCCTTTCCCACGTTGCAATAATAACTCATCGAACGCCGTGAACAAATCCGTAAGATTTTCGTTCGTAAGCAATATTTGCCACGAAAGAAGGCTGATATTGTTGGAGCGAATAAAATGGGCCAAACGCGAAAATGAAACCGAGTAATTAGTTCCAGGAGAGAAAAGGGAAATAACAGTGGTTTAGGGGAGCGCGCGCAGGCACGCGCGCACGGCTTTTGGTATTTGTATAAGAAGCTAATTACGAGCCGCTCGGCAAACACCATTAAAGCCGTGTATTTGCCTCGGCAATGTAACGCACTACGAGCGAGTGCCTCTCGTTTTCTCGTGAGGAACTAATAGAGCCTTCGGGCCAACAGCCGCGAGATGAAAAGTTTTCCCGATCGACGGCAGTAGAATCACGTCTTTATCTTTCCTCCGCATCGCTCACCTGTTTCTTTTTGGAGCCGGTCGCGGAGATCGATTCGTAATCGGCCTCGACGATCTGCGCGTTGTTGATGAACACCTCCTCGTAGCCTGGCCTGCCGCGTTTCGTCACCCACAGTGGTGGATTACCCTCCAACTCCGACGACAGAAGCTGGCCGAATTGCTCAGTCTTCAGTGCTTGGTTCGCTGCAAAAAGAAACGTGAAAAATGTACAACGGCAAATGCGATCGTGCGAGCGTGTAGACGAGCATTTATATCTTCTAGAAAAACTGAGGGCTAGGCGATGAAAAAAATACCACAACTTCGCGTAATGCTCATCGAATAATAGCCAACGAATCGCTTTGACTTTTCATATCATAATGCGCAAACGACGCAACCATCGAATCTCGATTCGTTTGCGATAATCAACGCTCGAGAGCTTACATCGTTTCGCCAATAAATAAAGCCGTCGGATATTAATTGAGCGAATTTGCGAATCGCACCTGAGGATTCCCGTCGATTAATTTCGAAAATAAAAATATCAAGCGTTTCCGATTCAATTTGCACTAACAGTCCGCATTGCGTTTGCACATCGTCACGCACGCATAATCAATTATTTTGAGTATTCCCCCACTGCATTCCATGCCGTGGCAATTGTCGTTCGACGTAACGTGCGAAGCGTTCGGCACATGAAAAATAAAAAAATTCCTCCACGTTGACCACTTCTCTCGAGCGCAAGGGAGCCTCGTGGTTTGGTTTTATTTCTTTTTTTTATTTTGTTCTACAACGTTGAGTTGCGATTCGCTCGCGTGCGTGTAATCGCGCAGTCTTATTTTTCTCAGCCTCGCAGAGCAGCGAAGCCAAAACTAATGAGCGCGCGACAAATCGGAGGGATTTCCGCGTGGCGCGGCCTCCCTGCGCTGATTATTTATGGTAATGGCCTTCGATTGTGCGCTCGGGGTTTTGTTGTAGATAGAGCCTCCGTGACTCATTGGGAATTATAAAAAAAACAGCGAATCCATTGATAAACTAATTCAGAGAGCACTGCGCGCAGAGGATTTATGGCCGTTTGTATTTGCGAAATGGTAAGACGGATTGTACCTTCGTTCGGAGAATTAGCGCAGCCCCTCACTGCCGGCGATAAGGTAAGATTTGCCAAAGGTAAACGAATGGACCGGGGCGCCCGAAGTTTCTTGCTAATTCGTGTTTGCCTTTTGTGTATATCGCGGCAGTGTGCTTGCACTTCAAGCCTTTAAATCAATTATCGAGTTTCGCCGCGCGAGAGAGAAATTGTTTGCCACTCTGCCGAGTGATAATGGATTACCGACGATTCGTGTAATGAAATCTCGCGATCGTTTTAAGTTAACGCCCTCCGTGCGCAGTTTTTTATGTTCTGGATTTTTAATGAGACTCGAATTGCGCCACTGTTGAAGCATCGAAGATTAGATTTTGGCGAAATGATGATTTTATTACGAATGTAATTGACGTAATTTCCTCTGTTCATTGCGTTTTTCAACCGATAATTTCAATTCAAGTATTGTTCTTCAAGATATGACGGATTTCATGCATAACACCGACTGTCGTGCGTCGCCAATCGACTATATCCAACTTCATAACCGATCCAATTTTATAAAGCTAATTATTTTCTATTAGGGACCTGTTATCGTCTCTTAATTCCGACAGTCATAAATAAGATGAATGCTATCTCTCGGGAATCGTACTCAAAATCTCATAGTGATTTTATTTGTACACCGCTGAAAAATTCTACTGCGGGTAACTGAATCCTGAAACATTGATAATAATTGATCTGTCGACAAAAGCCATAAATTCATTTATACGCTAGGAGAAACTGCTTCTTCAAATATTTAATACTTCCAGATGAAAGCAAGATGATATGCAACATAGTAGCAGTAGCGTCAGCGGATATTGGTGTGAAAGTGCAATGACTCGGGGGATAGCGTTGAAAAATAGCAAGACAAAGGAGAATAGGGGAGTTTCATTCTCCGCTCGCGCCGAAAAGCCTATACGTCTGAGCGGACAGGTGCGGGAGTCCTCTCAGGAGAGAGTGCCATTAATCACCGCGACTTATCGCGCTTTTGTGCGTCGCGCCACTTTCGCGCGAATCCAAACTGGCTTCGCTTTAATGTTTTTAGTTTGGGCGCGCGTGCCGACGGGACGACGACGGCGAGCGATGCGTTCGGTTTTGCGGTTTACGATGGTATTGCGTGTTTTCGCAGTTACAACGGCCTTTGACGTTGCTCCGAATGGAAACGCCTATAGCATTCGCGAATGCCCTTCGTAAACTAAACTGCGCAATTCTTTGCTCGCGGAGCAGTATAAACTTTGACGAGTGAATAAACGTTAAACGGGTGCACTTTGATGTATTCCATCCGAATCGATTATTTATTGTTCAGAATTAAGCCTTTGTGAGACAGAGAATACAAACGACAACGAAAAAAAATAAAAATAGAGCGAAATATCGTTTCTCTGCGACAAAATAAAAATTACATTTCCCCCCGGTCAGCCGTGAACTGCAGGTATAGGGACACCGACGAAAAAAAAAAAAAAAAATCATCATGTACAACATCGCCGAGCGCACACAGTATGAACTTTCCGTATGTCGTTTCTATTTGAAATGCGCATACACGTACGTTCGCTTTATTTTTTTTTCGCCGTTAATTTACAACTGGCACCGCAATTTTTATTGCTGCAGATATGTAGGTATTATCGCAGCAATCGAAAGCCCACGCACATTTTTTTTTATTTTCAGCCGAGGTATAAGTTTATTAACGTGCGCGCGCGCGACGATACATGTAGAGCGTTGCGTGTAAACGCGGAGATAGGTGCGAGAGGGCGGGAGGCTGAAATACTGCAACGAATACAATGGGAATTCGGTGTTTCTTCGCCAAGGCTTTCAGGGATTATTGGACGTCTGCCACTGCCTCGGCTGCTGTTGAATGTTTCCGGATATGATGCAGCTGTGGCGAGTTGATTGCGTTAGGTTTTCAGGACGAATTATATACACGCCGAGCGAGTACATCCAAGTGAAAAACAAATGCAATGAATCGCTGTCGCATGAGAATACGTATGCTTGGATCTTCGAAGTTCCTGCAATGAGTAATAGTGCGACTCGCAAAGATATTTTGAATAAAAACCATCGCAAAAGGTTGCCAAAATTATTTTTGGAAATTAGCATTTTCGCGCTTACTTTTTCAAAAATAATCTACAATCTTTCCACCAGGGCACATACAAATATGACCTCAGATCCATACCCTTATTAAATATTTTCGCGCGGGTGAATTCGTCTACCAAGGCAAAGGGAAAGGTACTCCCGTTTTACCTTCTCGGTAAAGCGAAATTGACAGAGGAGAGAGAGAGAGAGAGAGAGAGAGAGAGAGAGAGAGAGAGAGAGAGAGAGAGAGAGAGAGAGAGAGAGAGAGAGAGAGAGGGCAACAACAACTGGCGACCGCGCAGTCGGATACAGAAAAAAAAGAAGCAAAGACAAGCGCGATGAAAGTCTGCGAAGCAGCTCGCCGACAATCGCCGAATTCGAGAAAAGGAGGAAATACATTTCAATCAACTGGCGCGCACTCACGGCGAGATCGAAAACTCGCGCGAGCGCACGGCAGTTATTCACGGGCATTCGCAGAAATAGCGGCAACCTCTCGCCTTCCCCGCTTCGCGGCGAAAAATAATTGAGCCAGCGTCCCTCGCACCCTCTGTGCCGCGAAGTGGTCCCGGTGTAGCGAGTTGAAATTCCGCGGGGTGCGCGCGACGCGCGGCGGCATTTCAAAACTTGCGGGGGCGAAATGAAGCTGCCGCGAAGTTGGCCGTCGCGCGCCGCGAGCCAGAGGGAACTTCCAAACGGAAACTTTCCGATGTAAAACTCGCAGGCGACACATTGAATTTATTTTCGGGTTGTTATACCGTTCCGCGCGTCGGCTAAGTGCTCTCCGCTCGCGTCAATTCAAACGCCACTCTCATGACACACCTCTGCCCCTCGCGCGAACCGAGCGATAAGCTTTTCGACTCGACGATGAACATTCTCGAGAGAGCTAGCGGCTTAATCGGTGTGCGCGCGTGAAATTAGATTCCGGGCTGCCTTCGCGCGGGCTCGCCGGCGAGGGAAAAGAAAGCCATTTCTTCGACTGCCTCTCGCAGTTAGAAATCGTGATTTCACAATATCCTCGCGGTGATCCCCGCTGCACCTCGAGCGTTACGTACCGCGAACATTATCGAGCCGATCTCGCCCAGAGCGGATGTTTGACAAGCTTTGCCAGATGATCGCGTGTACGCACACGCGATGTCTATCTCCCTCTCTTTTTTTTTTTTTTTTTTTTTTCTTTCTTTTATTGGATTGCCAATTCGCGCGCGAATATGATATACGAGTGGCAGATAAGGGGGTTCTATCTCCGAAATTCCGGATGGTAAAATTGTTACACACGCACTCGATAAATTATACGCATCGCTGGTTAATTATTAGCCGAATAATACCAAAATATCCCCTTTCCTCGTTGCGCGAGCAGTTGCATTAATCATTGATAAGGACACGCCGTATGGATATGATTGTATGATTAAAGCGTAAATTAAATTAAGCACTTTTTTGAAAGTATAAGATCTGGAGTCTGATAAGATAGGGAAAATTCATTCACCACGCGCTAGCTTTACAATAAATTATACCATGGACGCTTTCGATCATTTCGCAATCGACGTAAAAGTTGAATCACGAGAATACGAATTTCCGCGTCAAAGGAGGATGCAAAGGCCGAGCGCGTAATTTACGATGCAGACGCGCGCGCAACAAAACGTTTGAAATCCACGACGAAAAAAATGAAATCTTTCCTTTTTCTCTCCCCTAATTTTTCGCTCGCGCATTGCCGAAAGCTCGGCCAAACAAAAGAGAATGAAATTCCTTTGACTTTGTCAAACGCGCGAATTCCGCCTAAAACAAAAATGCAAAGTTATAGCGGGGCAGAACTACTATTCCCGGGGATATGCCGCGGCGCTCGCCTGTCATGCGCACGCGCCTCGCAAATACAACCAAGAGGCTTTTCAATTAAGACGCAGAAAGCGCGCGCGCTTTTAATTAGTCCGCGCGTATCTTGACCTTGCTAGGCCCTTGTTTTCTTTTCGCTTTTGCGCTATCGCGATACGCTCTTCGCGCGAGACTGCAGCCCGCGGAGCGTCAATTTACATACGCGTTTCAATTTTATGACTACTCAAGATACAGCGAGGAGTTTTGGGACGGAAGTTACGGAACATACGGACTTTCTTTTAATTTGAACTCTGCCATTCGTAAATTGCTCGCTGTTATTGACTTTTGAGCTCAAATGAAATAATTGACGGATGATATACGTTGCGCAGAGTCATGGGATCTCGCTTTCGACAGCATATATACGCCCTGGAATGCGAGCAAACAAAGTATGGTTATTCGCTGATGTCAACGTATTCATTTTTTTATTCAAGTTTGCACAAGCACGTTTGTGGCGCATTGCAAAATCAGAGAGACTTTTTTTCAAGAATACAGCCAATTTTTGTTGGGTGACGGTGTATCGTGATTTGTGATATCAGGAAAAAACTGTGCCTACTGCAACCCGAGCAAGAAGTAATTCGAAGGAAAAGTGCTAAATTCCTTTAAAAAGAAGGTCTACTATGATTTACTCTGCAATTCAAATAGTATCAAGGTGCAGCGAAAATTCTCGCTGGAGTAGATAAGACGTCAAGCTCAATCAAATCGCATCGAGAAAGAGTGAAGAGGGGGGGGCGTAGCTCGGGGCGAGTGGAAAGGAAAAAAAAGAACAGAGAAACACGAATAAAGTTAAGATAGAGGAAGAGAGAGAGAAAGAGAGAGAGAGAGAGAGAGAGAGAGAGAGAGAGAGAGAGAGACAGAGAGAGAGAGAGAGAGAAAAGCCTCGTCTCATGCAAATCCTTCAGGAAGGAAAATGAAAGGGCACTCGCGATCAAGAGCCGATAACGTCGCCCTCCGAAAGCCGATTGTCTGAATTCGAGATTCGGAGCGCAGCGCGCGATTCTCGTCGACGACGCCGAGCGAGAAAAAGGGAATCGAGACGTATTCGCTTCTTCGTGCCCAGCGTCGGGGTGTTTTCGCCTCGCGCGCCGAGCTCTTTGAGGATCCGCCGCGGGATCGTCGATTAGATTTATTTGCGCGCGCCTCCCGTCGTATTCATCGCACTGCGAGCTGCCCTCTCGTCCGCGTGATTCTCGGCAGCGCGCATCACTCAGCGTCGTGCCGCGTATGAGCGACGGATTCGACTCGTTCGACTGCCCCCCTTCTCGCGCCTTAATCCGTAAATTGATCAAACAACTGCCAGCTGTGCTCGTCGACGGAGCGGAAAATCTGCTCGTCGTTTATCCTCAGCGCGGATTTTTTTCGTACTATTTTCCTTTTTCTTTTTCAATCGATTAATTGCTCAGGTAGCGTTCTAACTCGTCGATTCTCGCAGTTAAATTGGCCATCGGTTTTCTCGTTATACGTCGAAGCAATATCCCTATTGTGTTAATGAAAACTGACGTTCAAGTTTAAGCTGCGCATAAACTCGATTCGTCGGTTATTCTCAGCGTCGAAACTAAGTCGCCGAGGGAGCTGCAGGGCGCCAGCCGCGCGGACGTACTCGCAGGCCAAAAGTGCGCCGCCGAGAATCCAACGGCGTCCTCAATTTGGCCGCGCGTAACCGTGGCCAGTTTTGAGGACGATCAAAAAGCGAACCCAACGATCGTCAAAGGACTCTCGACCCGCCATTCGGGGCGCGTTCAATGCCGCGCGTCAACGAAATCTCGACATGGGCGCGCGAATCGAAGGCACGCATCAGCGCAACATGGGCGTACGACAGGCGCACACGCATCTGCGGCCTACTGTATTATAACTTGTCCTCTCGGCTGGCCTGACAGTAAGCCGGCTTTACGCATCTCGTGTACGCTCGGCTGAGTCGTTGAAAGGCTTGGATTGCTATTATGCGTTGCATTGTCGTGCACGACCGACGTTTCCTGTTGTTTTTATTTCAAATCGATCGAAACGGAAATGTAAATTCGGCTTTGATTTTGCTACCGCGCACCTCCCAATAATCCTCTCTCTCGCGTAAGAAAATAGCATTCGATTTTCAGTTCTCATTTCCGTTTTGTCTTAGCTGAAGAAATAAAAGTCTCCCATTGAGAGCAAAGGTTTAATCCAGAGTTTCGACTCTTTCAGAATCGCGGACTTTTCGGGCAGTCGGTTGGTGGGGGGGCTAACCGCATGTGTACACACACACTCACACACACACACGGGACTGGCGCGGAGCTTCCTCTATCTCCATTCAACGTCCAATGGAATTTACGCTCTTCTCGACCCGCACTGCAGACCATACACACACGTTCTTCTCCACTTTCTCTTTACCTAATGTTCCTTTTCCTTTCTCAGGTACAGTAGCCACAGCTGCCAACACACTCGCGAACTTCTTCCGTTTTCGCTGATTACCTTTTTTTTTCTCCCTCTCCCAGCTACTCAGTCGTTCTTATCAATCCTCGAGAAGATTCTTTCCCTTCTCGGCTTTTCTTCTTTCTCTTCGTTTCACTCAGGCGCGAGTGAATTCAATTTTGAATCAGTAAAGAAAAAAAAAACAGGAAAGACGAGATCTTAATCGTAGAAAAAGAAATTCGACCTTTCTAAGCTATACAGATCAGATCGGCACTTCGAGTTTGACATGCAACTGTCATGCGTGTGGGGGGAGTAGGGACACAATGACGCGGCATCAACAATGGATTTGGACGTTCGGAGTAGAATCAATCTTATGCACCTGATGCTCGCGAAGCGCACTTATCGGGGGATCGAATATCCCGGGGAAATGACCCCTGCAATAGCCCGCACTTCCATTTTCACTTTCGGCCATGTAGCAAGATGATCGAGCGCCATTTGCTAGCTGTAGTGATTTGGTTTTTAGGAAAAGACATATCCAATTAAATATTTAATGTCTCATCGTCAAGCTGGGTATACATTCAATTTGTCCAATATTCCGTTCAACGTGCTCGTAGGCAAATTATTTTAAGTACTCCATGCACATCGGTACTAAAATTTTGGTTACTTATACTACTTCGTCGAAAGAATATTTAAAGGCCCACTCAGCTCCATCATGACGATTCTGTACTAAATTATGGATATATACGTTTTTCTCGTTGCGAATATTCCATGCGAGCACTATAAAATTAGTAAAATTATTTTTCGACGAATTATTTTATCTTTCCT
Organism: Phymastichus coffea; assembly: GCF_024137745.1. Lineage (NCBI taxonomy): Eukaryota > Metazoa > Arthropoda > Insecta > Hymenoptera > Eulophidae > Phymastichus > Phymastichus coffea. The sequence continues at coordinate 444,518 of NW_026706870.1, forward strand.
CAGATAAGGTAAGTTATACAGAAGATACTCAAAATACTTTTACCAGAAACTATTTCAAACTGCTGTAAAATGTAGAATCTAAGAACAACAGATGTTTTTCATTGAATTTTTTTTTACATTGCGTGTACATTCTGTGGATTTTGTTGATAATAGGTTGAGGTAAAAAATGTTAAGTCATTGCGGTTAGTTGTGTTTTATCGTAGTAAATAAGTTTTCGAACAAGTATTTTCGTCAAATTGGCTCAAGTTAAGCTTGAGAAGCAGCTTAGTATGCTAAAAAAAAGTTTCATAAGAAACCCAGCTTGAAATACAACATGACAATGCGTAAGTTTGTGCAGCATGATTATGTGTTTCATAAGTAAAAAGTATAATATGCAAATTGCAGAATAACAATGAGTTTGCATGATGCTCAAGAAAATTATGCACACACACACACACACACACACACACACACACACACACACACACACACACACACAAACATACACAAGTGCGCGCGCGCGTACACACACCTCGATTATCCCTTATCATAGCTTGACAATCACCCTGAACGCAAGTGAAATGATATACGCGCGTACGTTGTTGTAGACTTAGAGCCTTGAGCGCGGGGTTTACGCAACGAATTTCCAATCCGAAAATTTATATCAAACAAACGGCCCTTATGTTTATCCGGTTGGCAAAGTCTCGCGGATATGAATTCGCGTCGACTTTCCGTCCGTCACCCCTCGCATTTCGCACTCGCGGTCACTTTTTGCGGCGCCGAACGAGCGAATCCAGCCGTGCGAGCGTTCGACGCGTCGTTTTTCGAAGTTTTAATTATCGAAGCTCTTGAAGCGCCACTTCGACGAGGGAGATGGTGTCTCGCGGTATAATTCCAAGTTTAATTTAAACTCAACGAAGAAAATTGATCGCCCTGCGGAATAACTCGAAACCTAACTTCCGTAACTTATTTACTTCGCTCGGTCTCTCTCTCTCTCTCTCTCTCTCTCTCTCTCTCGCTTGTGCGCGTGCTCTCCTAATCGCGTTTAATATTAACGCAGTAAATAACCGTGTTCTCCCGAGCTCGATCATGCTCATATCATTATACTAGTAATCTCCATGCAAGCTGAACGTCTTACTGCTTTGCGGAGTCTTAATATTCAACAGTAATTCAATATAATCGGTTTACAGCACCAAGTTCCTATTGTCCTCCTCCTGCCTTGAGAAAGAGTTATGAAAAGTGAAGCCTCTGAAAAGGTTGAGCATTTTGCAACTTAATTGGCTTACTTGTGCGATGCCAGAAGTGAGCGCGACGATCCGAATTAACTGTAATTTAATTTCAGAAATTTTATGGTCTAGTGGATGATTTTCTTTCGAAAAATAATGAACCACTTGCGTCCGGTCGTCTTCGACAAAGAATTACCATTTCGCTACTCAGTACGCAATATTATATTTGTCAACAAGTTTAAAGGCATAAATAAATTTAAAAAGAAAATGAAGTGACACAATGATAATAACGATAGTACCCGTGTCTACCAATTTTCGTTGAACGGGAACTAACCGAATAGGGATGATTTATGTGCATCAGGAACAGTTGAACGTAAGAATGTATTCTTATCAGCAGTCTATTCGAATCTCAAGTTCTTCGACAATCGACCGAAGACTCACTCGGGTAAGGGGGCGTTCATCGTCAAATCACCAGCGAAAGTGATGACAAAACGAAGCGAAATTTCAGGTCGCACAGAGCGCAACGGATTGCGATCAGCGAAGCGCGGACGCCGCGGCGAAATGAACTTGTGATGCAATTACGTCCATTTAAAAGCGTTTTAAATGTCGAGCCAACATTGTTGCGGAGTCTCTTATCAAAGGGGCGTTTTCCGAACAATAGGACGAGCGCCAAGTTATATAGCGGCCATTGTCCGACAGGGCAGATAGTGTCGGAGGCGTTGAAAAACGACGGGTTTCGTATCTCGCCGCGCTCCCGGCGCGACTTTCATAATTATAATACGCCGCGCGCGCTTCTGCGATATGATATATTTCCGTCGCGGGCGAGACCGTACCGGGACTTTAATCGATGTTCTTCGTTTCCCTTCCATTTTGTTCCGCCTATCCTGTATCGGGAGTCCAGGTAACGGACGATCAGCGAAAATTTGCGATCTCAGCCAACTTATCCCACTTCTCATGCTGCAAATCCGCCTTGGATTCACTCAGGGTGCAATTTTACTCTCCGGGCTTGCGAGATGACTTTGGCGAGTTTCCATCGTCACCATTGACAGTTTCACTTTTCCCTTAATCGACATTTTTTCTTCTTCGATAATTAAAAAGTGAACGAACGTCCAGATACGCCTGACCTTTCGGACATCTGAAATTCATTTTAGAATGCATTCAAACGAAACACCTTCTTTCCCTTGTCCTCGGAGCCGGAGTTCCAAGCAGATTTTCCAAAAGGATAAAGTTGTGGCAATTATTGTTCCGAAGACTAATGGAATACACGAAGCCGCGGCACGGTACATAGAGGAAAGCTTACAACTCAAACACGATCGAGCTATACACACGGCGAGGAGGAGACAAACGGGTTCTCGTGAGCCGTTGGAGAGTTTCCCGCGTATATACATACGCAACAATGTGTGTACGTGTGCGCGCGCGGCAAAAGCCAAGAGGCTAAGTGCTCTGCAAGCACAACCACAAGAGCGAGGGAGAACTTCTGTAGTCTCTTGTTTCCGAGAGCTTGCTTGCCGACTTTTCTTTCTCTTTTCGACCGGTCGATTCATCGTTACGACATTGCTCGATTTGCTCCTGCTCCATCAGACCCCCCCCTCCGCCCACTTCGCTGACAGTTTGTCTGATTTGTCAGGGCTGGCATTTCTCTTGGCTGACATCACGCCGTTCGGAATTATTTTCAGCTAACGTCTTTTCAATACTTCCATTTTCCGAGAGTAAAAATTTTATTATGGTATTTTAACAGAAGAAAAAATCATTCGCAACTGTATACAGACGCACACACCCCACACGCACGTCGTTTCCAGCTCTTATCCGTTCGTCACGCGTCGCGCATAAAAACGCGTCTCGTAATTTTCCAACACATTCGCGCGCGAAAAATCTAACTCCACTACCTGCGGGGGAAAATAAAAATGTCAGCGTTTTACATCAAAAATGTCATTTTTGGTTTGCCTTTGGTTGGTCAACGAAATTTCCCGCGTTCCGCTCTTGCGCGAAGTTATCGTCGTCAGAATGTGTGTGCGCCTAAAGCCCTTTGCTGCGTTTCAATTAACTCGACGTCGACTTACCTCAATAATCGTCAGAGGCTACGAGAAATTTCATTAGGCGTAGTGCACGCAGTTTACCTACAGGCAAAGGCACTCTATACATACAGATACACTGCGGTTGTCCGAAACCAACAACAAAGTCAAAACTTACACCAACGTTGACCACAGAGTTTCCAATCTTTTCGATGTTGTTTATCAGATTCTCGCATTGTTCGCTTTATTTTATTTATACTACCAGTGAAAATGCAACCCGATCTTAGAAAAAAAACAATAGGAGTGTGTACAATTTATTCGTGAAAATATTTTGAAAATGTATTATCATTCTTCGCTCTTTACATAGGCATTGTTTTGTCTTTGAGTACATTGCAAAACTCAACCTGCGTAACGTAAGCCACGGGCAATCAAGTCACGCGCAAGTGTTTCGTACAGAATGTAAATTGTCTATCAAAAAAAAATTATCGGTCAATTTTTACACCGGTACCTCGCTTTTCTCATTTTATCTCAAAAAAAAATGCATAAAATAATCACTCGGTCCGGAAAAAACATCAATGTCTGTCACAATAATCCAACGCATACGACATTGACAGTTCTCGATAATTGTCGGGCTGGTATACAACGAGGAAACGCATTAATATTATAATGCCGATATAGACACGGATTTGCATACGACGCTTCATTAAAAGCATTTGCGCCCGCGTGCATTGCTACATTAGAAGCCTATTAATGTCAGGCGCTGCGTGGCGTTAATCCGAAAAACCGGCATTGACTAATGCATGCGTCCGTGCATGCAATTCACGTGTGCAAAAATAGAACAAACTATATGTTCGTATGTGTTAATGCGTGTACCTTCGTCATTGTTTACGCTAATTTGCGGTTATTTAATTGCTCGACTGCATCGACACACATTCCGCGCGACTGCGTGTCGCTCTAGTGGAAATTAATCGATGCGCGCGTTTTCGTCAATGTATACGTATAGAGGTATCTTTCTTTCCGCGAATCGCTCACCAATGTCAGTATTACAAATAAATATACTTACATATGTGATATAGTACTAAATTGTCGATATCGTTGGAATTGACATGGGCATTTTTGCCGGAAGGTACGATATCCTGAAAAACCTTATTGATGGGCGCGAACACCGTCACGCTCCTGTGCATCAGCGTCGCATTGGCGATGGGGTTGCTCTCCAGTCGAACCCAAAACTACAAAAAAAAGGCAAATTCCATTAGGCTAATTGGCTTTGCAAGGGCCGTTAATTATCAAGTTTGTAATTAGCTCCGGAAAGATGATCCATGTCGGAAGGGGGGGGGGGAGATAAAAAACCGGAAGGTGGTGGATTATGGGCTCTGAGTGGGCGAAGGCTTCTTGTGTATTATCCCGAAGATCAAAGGGTCTTCCGTGTTCCCTATACTTTTATTATTCTCTGTGAGCTGTCGTTAACAACTGTTCAAGTGCCTCGGATGTAATTGCTTCTTAATGAAGCGATTTGAATTTGTTCTGACAGAAAAAAAAAAGTCTCATTTCCCATGGCGAATTTTCATATCGAGCGGAAGAAAAACAGCAAGAAAGCCAATTCAAATTAATTATTTCATTGTACTCTACCCTCCCTCCTTTGGTCTTTCAATTATCGCGGTAAAAATTAAAATTTTGCTCGGATGAGAAGACGATGTCTGACGAAAAATAGAGCATCGAAGGTCGTTACTCTTCGCAAAGAGTTTAATAATGAATTGGCCGCGGCAGCTGTTGGAATTGACTTTCTTTTTTTTTTTTCGACATTCCGCGCAGAATTAAATAAATCCTATATGCCTGCGAGTGTTTGGCCATGGGCGTCGTTGACTTACACTTTCCACCCTCGGCATATCCACACTCGATTAGCTTTCGGGACGAGGCCGTTTCCATCCATTGGCGCACGTTGGGGATTTGAATGGCAGTCAATCTCAACGAAATTGGGCTTTTAACGCAGGCGACAGATTCCATGCCGTATAAAATTATACGTGCAGTTGGCAGAAAATCAATTGGCAACGCGTGCTTCGTAAAAAATTCGCTGTACAAGTGCCACGGGCGGAAGTAATGAGCGTCTCGTGTACAGTACACGTCGAAGAAGGTCCGTCGCGATACGAGTAAGACCGAATACGAAGATGGGGCAACAGGACTTTCCTCCGTAATTTATCGTCGCGATCCGCGGTACACGGAAGAAAAACAGATAATAAAACGAGCGAACGCTCGGTGTGTGATACGAAAATTGGCCGCGACGGTCGGAAAGAAGAAAAAGTTAACGCACGCGCGTACGAAGCCGCCTATTAAAATACTCTTCACCTCCATCCCCTCGTTATCTTCCAATTTTCTCGTGCGAGAGAAGAAGAGGGAAAACTCGCAAGATTTATTAATACGCTTATACCGTGGGATTTCGCATTGAGGGCTATAGCCAAATAACTCCTCCTCGGCACCGCTTACGAGGATATTATTTTGCTTCTAGGTGCACCGTTAAATAACCCCTACCCCTCTCATTCTGTTATTTTTACGCTTTCATGGATTCCCTTTGCGCATATTTTCGCCAATTTCAACGAGTTCTCGTAGACAGATTATACCTCATTATTTTTCGTAGAGTTCAACTAAAACAAGTAACCAGCTGCGCTTAATATTTCTTTAGTGGCGCTCGAATACTCCGTCTCTCGAAGCTTGAAGCGCATAAATTTACTGTATCAAAGAGATGGGAATATTGCGAAATAATTGGCTGCTTTCATCGATTCTTCTGTTTCACCTTCGCCGTCGAAACAACAGAAGCGTGCTCGCTAATTAATTTGTCTATTGAAATAGACAGTGCGGAACGGCAAAATAACGGCGGTACCATACCTCGTCAGAAGGCCAATTCTTGATAGGTGCCCCCAGGTAAATTTGCTTATCTCTACTACGCTAAAGAATCATTGATAACAATGGCAAGCCTTCGAATACATTTTATAAAGCCATTGTCATTTGCCTTGTTCTGTCCTCTGCGAATCGATGAAGTACTTTGTTTCTCAGTTTTTGTGAAAATGCAAGCAATTTCTTAGTAGTAATTTGAAACCCATTAAAAAAAAAAGAGTTCGATAATCAACAATATCCAACTATGTCGCACCATAGTTCAATCGTAAACGGAGCGAACGAGTAAAAGATCCGAGTGTGGAGATAAAAAAAATCCAAGAAAATCGCGCTCGTTACACGTCATGCCTTTCATCGGTTCCGATGTGTGTGTGTGCGCGCGCGCGCGCGTGTGTGTGTGTGCGCGCACGCCTCATAATCGAAAACTTGGTCGAGCGCAGTCTCGGGCTGTAAAAATAAAGGAATCGACAGGTCGATTTACGGTTGGTGTGGCCTCGTGCTGCTTTCCTATCGCGCGTCGAAACAAAGATTTCAGCGACGAGGTGAGGCTTTACGAGCCGAATTCGACGCGCGGAATTTACGGGCTGATCGTAAAATCCGCGATACACCACGCGCGTGTGTTCTGCCCTTTCCTCTTTTTTTTTTTTTTTTTTTTGCGAGTTCACTTTGTTGGATGAAAGGATACGCGCCAAGAAGATTTTTCCCTTCTTTTATTCGAATCGCTTGCGATGCCGTGGAAGTTGAGCGGTTTTTGATAGCTACCAGTTGGAATTCCAGTCGATAGAAAGGTTTTGTGGAATTTTAAATTGACCAGTTACATTAAGGGCTTCTTTTCGAATTCAATTGGATTCTTTTTCTGTTTTTTTGTTCAAAGCTTTTGCTGTATTGTATACTAACGATGTAAAGCGGAATGACGTTAGCGACGTTATGACAGATAACAGCAGGATGACATGGTGAATTGCATTGTTGGTAGGACACGCGGCTTCTATCTCGCTCTGACAAATTACATCGTAATGGAGTGACGCCGATTGAAGACGCAAAGTAAACTAGAGCTGAGACGCGCAGAGAAAAGTGCTGCGCGTAATTCTTTCGGACAATCGCACAATCTACCCTAAGAATTTCGAAACGCGGGCTTCCAACAACTCAAGCGTCGTCTCTCGAAGTGAAAGCACTTCGCGAAAAGAAAAAAAGAAAGAGCCCTCGTTAGCCGGACGCTCATTTCGGCGAAAAACAACGTAACACATGCACGTCAGCCAGCGCGCGCGCCGAGAAAGCAATAATGCGGTTGCATAATTTCAGGAGGGAGCGCGCCAGGAGAGGCGGAGGGCTTACGAAAATTACTCGGCTCTCGCGCGGACTAAGTCGATTTTCTCCTCGTTGCCCTCCCTTCGCCTGCGTACGGCGGCGTGTCCGAAGGAGTTCGCGTGCCGTGTGCTTACGAGCGAACCCTCAGAATTTCCGGGGGAACATTAGGGAAGAAACCTATAGCGTCGTGTCGACGTGTTGTGTGACGATGATTCGCGAGGAATTCGTTGTGAATCGAGCTCATCTAGTAAGGATTATGAGCAAAATGCGTTACTTTTCTTTTTTTTATTAACGATGAATGGGAGTCCATTATTAAGCCTACAAAATGAGCCTTGAAATAAACCATCATATTTTAAATCAACCGTCTTACATTCAGGTAGACAAAGGAAAATGGATCCGATAAGGTTTATTTGAAAGAAGCTGTTCATGCGTATGCGAATAATGAGTACAGCACATTGCATTTCACATATTTCAATATTGCATTGTTAATGTTAATTTAAGAATTATGTTCGATTTGAGCGCTGTCGTGGTGCACTAGGTATCTGTATGCATTTGTCTCGATTCCTCATAGTCATAAGAAGCATATAACCAATCTCCCCACCGCTTTTTGGAAAGATACCGGGCAATAATTTTTACACGCATCATGATTGGATCGACACCTTAAAGTAGAATCGGAATTATCAAGAGTCACGATAATCAATAATAGAAAATGTCACTGCCGAAAATTTGCACGTGTCTTGCGCAGATTGGGACAAACGATCCACCGTCACTCCCCGTGCATTTATGAATGAACATTAATTTTCAAATATGAATCCAAACTTAATTTTTTTCATTTTGATAACTGGAGCAAATGAGTTAATTAAAAAGCATTTCTTTGCGATGTCTTCTCGTGGTTCATTTTTGGTACAGTTACACTCGAACGAAGTCAATACTCGGCGCGGCGAGATCGGCTTATTTAGACGCTGAAAAATTTTGAATGACGGATCGAATGGTTCGTCGCAGTCGTACGTTTGGATATGTTAGACGAGCTTAAACAGCAGATATTTTTTCCAACTGCAAACAGTATCTGCAAAGTCGATATCACGTTCGGAGATGACGCACATCTACGGAGCTTTGATTGTTCGATACTGAGAACATAACGTCACAGCGGCGCACCGTCGTGGCTCACGCCACTTGGAATTCCGATGACGTACACTGAGTCCAGCTGCCTTAGCTGGCGAGAGGAATACAAGGATGATTTTTCTCTCGGCCGGTCACGAACGTGTTTCCGTTCTGTTGCTCGCGCGCAACGAACGTTTGCCCGGCCACATGCACGCGCGAGAGGGAAATCCTAATTTCGCGCTTCGACGTGAACGATGATAAGAGCGTTCGCACTCGCTGCGAGTGTGTCTTATTCGCGCATATATATGCTCGCGCGAGTCGAGACGCGCCTCAATTTACGAGCCTGATGCATGCCGCATCTCCGCTGGGTTTTCGTCGTGTCAACGTCGCTCGGGCTTGATTGGAATTGTCTGATTGTTACGCTATAGATTCGCAACCGATCGAAATTATTATACCCGCGCGGGGCCGCACTCTGTGCGCGGAATTTTGCCGATCGCCTTTCCCCGTAACTGCGCTGCAATTTTTCTTTTTCAGATCTCGTAGATTTGCCCTTTTCATTGCGTTTAGGCCACTACACTTCATTATCGATAAATTGCTCTCGTAGGTTTCCACCAGTGATGGTCTAGTTTCATACGGCGCCCAAGTAATGAAAAAAAAAATGAGTTAATGGAAATGAGTTTACACAGCGAAATTCTGTGTTACACAATAGATAAAATAACAGAACACGGGAGAGGGGAAGCCGTAAAAGATGCCGCGGAAAATTTATGACAAAAGTTTTTCCTTGGCAAAAATTCTTCCGTCTATTTTTCACCTGGGCAAACTTTTCCTTTGAAAGGGACAGCTGATATGAAAAAAAAAATCGAGCTCTCCCTCAGGCTACACTCGTCTGTCACCCAGTAATTTTCAGCGCATAATTTTTCTCGACGCACATCCGTATACGGTTTTTTTTCTCCCTCTTTCTTTTTTTTCGTTTTTTTTTGTTTTTTTTTGACGGAGCCATCCTTTATTCGTGGCCGCCGTGCGATTCCATAATTAACCTTCGCTCCGTGGTGCCGTAAACTCGTTGTAAACTCTGTCCTCGTCGAGTAAGAGAGGTAAAAAAAAGTGGTTCGATTTAAATTGCAAAGAGAGCGCGGCCGAATTAAAATTCGAGTCTACGCGTACTACAACTTCTCTCTTTCTCTGCGTAGGTGGATATGGGAAGTCTCCCTCTCTCACTCTCTCTCTCTCTCTCTCTCTTCTCTATTTCCGGCTACAGGTTCGGGAAATGAGATGTACATACGTAAAGGCGCGCTTGCGATTTTCCGTTTTCTCCAGCGAATTTACATGCCGCCGGATATCGACGACACGCGAAAGAGTGCGAGCGAAAGAGACGAAGTGACTTAATCTTCGGGGAGTATTGTAAGTGCGTCGCTCGGAGACCCGAAATTTTTTTTACTCAAAGGCTACGTCTATTCCTTACGACGTGAAAGACGAAAATTCCGGAATCATTGGCTTATTCGTTGCGAATCCAACCGGAAAAGTATTCCAAGATCGACGCTGTCCGACAGTCAGCAGAGGACGAGACAACCACGAGAAATCGACGCGACGAACTAAAGTCTAAAGTATGGACGTCGCTCGGCGCTGCTTAACGTGCTGGAAAATCAACTTTTCCATAAAAACATTGGCGTCGACGCGCCGAACGCATCAACACCTTTGCCGACAATGGATTCGCGCTGCGCAACGCAATTTCGAATCGCTTAGAAGGGCTGTTCGGGCAAAACACAACGCACGAGGAGCTCTCCCTTGCCATTTGATTTTTAAGGTAATCAAAAGGAGCAGCAGTAATGAATCGTCATTGCTATCTCGCGAAACATTTGTCACGCTTGCGCGCATTAGTCACCTTCTTCTTCGTTACAAGGGAAGAAAAAAGAGGGTCGGAGGGAGAGAGAGAGAAGGTCAGTCGCCTATAAATGTGTTGATTTTAGCCAAGTGGTAGCCATTGAAATTCAGGGAATTTCAGACGTAGCGAAAAAAAAAAATACAAGTCCTCTCATGTTTAATGGACGATCCCCTGGCAATTAAACTCCGCCCTTATTTTCTCTTTCCCGCGAAGGCAATCTCGGCGAGACAATAACAACAACTCGCGCTAAAAATCGTCCGACCAAAAACATCCATTAAGCTCTCTCGCGCGCGCGCCAAAGGGATGTCGTCGTCGGCGTTGTCGTCCTTTGAAGCAAACGCGGTTCGTTCACCCCCCTGATGGCACTTCCGCGCTCTTTTCTTTCCTCGCTCGCGTTCTATTTTTAGCCACGGGGATCATGCTTTTCCTGGCAAACTATTATTTTTCAATTTTTTTTTCCCAAGACTACGCGGCTCTCCTTACCTTTCCTCGATCTTCGTTCCTTATTTTTATCTCATTTTGGGACGATGACGTAGCGTTGCGTGCGCGAGCAAATGGGAAAGCTAATCTGCCCTCGCGCAAAAGTCGAGTTTTTTGCTCGTCGGAAAATAATGTAGATGAGGTGTGTGGCGCAAGCGACCATACACCCTCACCTATTTCTTTTGCGCGAGCGCGTCGTTATTAACGATCAGAACGGAGGCGAACTGCAAAATAAAAGTGAAGCGCCGTGTCTTCCCCGAATGAAAGCGTCAAGCGACATCCATCCTCGTCGAAAGCATCGCTTCCCCCTCCCTCTTACGTTGTTTTTTATTTCGCTTGCGCGCGAGAACGAACGGAATTGCACGGCTGATTAACATCACTCTCGGCTTAGAATTTCGCACTTTTGGCGCGCGCGCAAAAGTCGCCGGCGTTCGAAAGCCCGCGCGCGCGCTCTTTTATCGCTTTCGCGCCAAGCAGGCAGAGAGAAAGCTGTCGTTCTTCCCTTTATTCCATAAACGAGAACGAGAGCTTGCACGCCACTTCTGCACAGGCAGAGGCGAGGAATTCTCTCGCCTCGTTGAAGAAGTGGCGCGAGGGCAAAAAGCAACCCCCCCCCCTTTGCCACATGCTACAGGAGATTGCAGGTACCACGATGAGAACGACTCACTTATGAAGAATTACACGTCTCCCCCACTCTCCTTGGCCGTTATGAGAACTTTCTGATTGCACTTGCCACCGAGCTCGAGCTTCCTCTTTTGCCTCGCGCCCTCGCGATAACGACGTCGCCGTTTGCTTTTTTTTCCATCAATGAGAATCGGCATTGGTAATTTGCGACGACTGACGGCAATCAAATTGTGCTTATAGCGCCCTTGCTAGCGCGAAAGGAATGAAAAACGAGAGACAGAGGTTCAATGTAGAGTATGACAAATGAGAGATTAAGCGAGCGCAGCTCGAGAATATCGGCAAAGCAATTTCGTCTCGTTGTAATAGCTTTCCACGCGCTTTCCTCTCTCTTGGTCTTTACGAGCGCGAGACGCGCGATTTTCCATCCTTGCGAGCTTTCCTCTTTGTTTTTTTAATCTGTTTGACGTGATCGAAAGAAAGTGAGAGAAAGAGAGATCGATGGTCTATCAATTGACGCGAAGAGTGTATATCGATCACTCGGCTCCGCGGGTGACGGCAATGCAACGCGAAAGCGCAATAAAGCAAAGCATTCCGAGGATTTATTCGTTCAATAGTCGAATTGCCGCTCGCGACGTAGCGCGCGCCCAATCGTTTCTCGAGGGCGGGTCGGGGCAAGCTTTTCACTTTTACCTCCGAGCTGCGCGCCTCCATCCGTCATCCTCGCCGGTCTACGCTGAGTCGCCGAAACAATATAACGTATAAATTTTCCGAAAATCCCCTCTCTCTCTTTCGTCCGGCCGTCGCGCCGGCGATTTATCCCCGTCGCGATGGGCGAGGAGTTAATCGCTGAATACGATATCTCGGGAAGGTTTTTGTGCGCGGCATCGCTGGAAGCTCATCAGTCCATGTCGAATACCATACATCGGCATTTAATTTGCAGCGATACATTGTACTTACTAACTCGACCATTTTTTACCTTCCTTTCTTATTTATTTATTTATTTTTTTCGTCGTCGATAATTCAGTTGCGCGACAGCTTATCGCTCCTCAACAACCTAAATATCACAGCAATTTCAACCTATTGATAAAAAATTCGTTGATTTTCAAAAAACTTGTGTCATTTTTTCGCGATACACCGAACTCCCACATAAGAATAAGAACACTTTGCAAACGTGACGATTGGTAAGTACTATGACATATTGATCGAAGTGGATGTATTCGAGAAAATCATACCGCCTAAGTATGAGTTGAAGCAAGTTTGCATTACACGATCTTACGCGCTGTAATTTTTAATAACACCTGCAGGCACGATTCGACTTTGAGCTTGCGCGAGAGCATTTTGTACGTGTATCCATGCTAATCCAACGAAGCCATTTGCGATTCGCCAGTCGAATGAAATAAGGCAAGAAAAAAAAGGGGGGAAATCCCCCGGGGAGCGAAAACTTGAATTATTATCAAGTTCGACATTGGAGAATCGATATAGTCGAAGCCAAACACAGAGAGGTTCACTTTGCTGCCACTAGCAAAGTTATACCAGGAGTTCCTCACTTACTTCGGCTATTTTCATAGAGAGCCGACGGAGTAAGTTTGATGAAGAGAGCAAGAGAGAGAAAAAGGCGAACGAGAGGTGATTTGACGTTCGCGCGCGAAGCGTTTCGCTTTGAGCCAATTAAAACTTTGCTAGGCGAGAAGGGGGGGGGCACGAGTTCGATGTTATTTATCGGTTTCTGTGTATCTTTAATTGGCGACTGGCTGCTTGCTCTGCTTCTATATCGTGTCGTTTTGAGAAAGAGGTTATGTTTGAGTTTGAGGTTAGGTCGTTTGATCTAAAGATGTGCGAGCGAGACTTATGTTCTCGACGAAACTTTTCATATTGACGTCGCTTAAAAGTTAATTAGTTATATTCCGCTCGGCTCTAGTTAGAAACTGAACATAACGATTGGGTTCATTTGCAGTTCGGAAATGTGCTTTAAAGACGGAGCGAATTCCTCTTGCGAGCCAGCTGACAGAATGAAAGGGCGGTAGGTATAACGCCCAAGTGTGTAAGTAGTCTCTGGACGACCCGTAAATCGCAATTAAGAAAAGCGCGATAATAGCGTCGTGGGGGTAAGTACGGAAGAGTCATCGAGAGCAAGCGAAGCGGAAAAACGCCACATGCACGCAGTAGGGTGGATATGCTTATGTCGTCCTTCAACTGCTCGATGGGTTGTCAGTATTAACAAGTGATTTTTCGAGAGCCGGATCTTGCGCTGAAATAGAAAAACACGGCATTCTCTCTCGCGCGATCGACGGAGTTTTAATGATTTATGGTGCTCGTTATCAGAATTTACACGGAAAAATCGGCAGCGCCGCATAATAAAAATAATCCCATGGCTTTTCGCAGCGTGGATTATGAAAGGCACGCGCTTTAATATTCGCGACGAGGCGGAAGCTTTTAAAGGGATAAAGTGCGACGTTGCCTCTGCTATTTTTTTCCCCCTCCCTCCCTCGTCTCTAGCCGCCGCCGCCGCCTTCCCGTAGTTTAATCTTAGAGTGCGTGTATTAAAAATCCAAGATACCGGCGCTCTAAGAAGAAAGAACGAAGCACGCTTTCGGACTAAAAATCCAACCCCAACAAAATACTCTTTCGCACGGCGAACGATAGAAAACGGCGTGCCGGAGGCTGCTGCCTTTCCAATCCGATTCTCTTTTGAGATTTTGAGTGGCTTTAACCTATAAATATGTATATAGCTGTTATATCTACTGGTGCTGGGTCGGGGGTGAGAAATTGATATTCCTCTTGGGCGAGCTATGCGCGATCAGCGAGTCGAGTGCACACACGTTGCTGTGTTATTGCCCGGCCATGCAAATGCACGTCGCTCGCTTGTTGTGTCGCGCGAGGAATGCCCGCGCTTTCGCTGCAAACAACACGCATTACCCTCGTTTATTTATTGTTTGTTTGTTTTTCCCTTTTCTTCTTTCTCCTTTTCTTTATTTTTCTTTTCTCTCTCTCTCTCTCTCTCTCTTTGCTTTCCTCTCACCTGCGCTTAATTGGAAGTCCATGCTATGGTTTCGCTCCGCGTTCTGCAATTTCGTGCGCGATTGAAGATCGACATTTTATTCCGTGTATGAATATTCAGATTAGTATCAGATTGGTAATATAGCCTGCAGCGAATAGTCAGCGGCGCGACGGCTAAGCAATCGCTTTATGAATATGCCGTCAAAGCAAATTGCGTTGCTCACTGATTTCAATACAATGTATGCGGTAGTTGCGCACTTTCTCCATATAAATCCATTCTAACTTTATTATTGCAACTATAACATTATAGGAATAATCAGGCAACACGGTCCCGCAAACTTGAAACTTTATTGTGAATCGTTAATGAACCGACTGGTCCACGATGACGTATTTATCTCCAACGAAGCAATTAATTTCCGCACCCGTTGTGATGTGTTCGGTTGTGCTAGCAGTACAAATGCTGACTTACCGCATCTCGATTGATATTTCAACAAACTAATGTATTGCACTTTGCTGAAGAAAATATCGGAATGCACGAAAAAAATTTGCTTCTTTCTTTACAAAAACCGTTCGTGTTACGAGTTAGCTCAATAAATTAATTTGGGTACATTACGGTAAAATTAACCGTCGTCCAGCCTCGTCGTTGCCGATCGTTCTCATCGCACGAATATCAAATGTGCCGACGACGAAGAAAACAAGGAAAGCGAACAAAGATAGAAAGAAACCCGTACGAGTAATCCTCGCGACAGAAAGAGAAATACACTCTGTGCGAGCCTGGTGTGTCACAAAGAAAGAGCTTCTGCCGCGCTTTCGACGTGCATTAACTTGGCCGCGTGGAAAGGGGGCGTGGAAAAAAAAGACGAAAGAAGCCCTGCAACGGCGTATTCTAATCTGCGGCTTTTCCATTTTCGCGGTGGGCCTTTGAGGCGAGAGCGAGATAAACAGTCCGAATCCTTTGACGGCGTACCGGGGAAATTGCAGAGTGCCGGCGCGATGGCAAGGACGCAGAAAAACCAACAGGCTCCGAAGATCGACGTGACCAAAGAGGGGCCGCTGGTGAAGGGGGGGGGGGCACATGCCGCAAGAACAGCGCGTTTTCTTCGTGAGCTTTTTTTTGCCTCGTCGACGGATTCTTCTCGCTTCGGCGTCGGTACGACAGAACGCGCGCCGCCAGCGGCAGACGCCTACGATCGGCCGACGCGACTGGGGCCCGAAGAATCGCCGTGCCAGCGCGAGGCAAGGCGAAGAGGAGCTCGGCGATAAAGCCGACGGCGGGGAGATAGAAGAGGGACGCCCGGAAGAGGCTTCAGCGCGATGCCGGACTCTTCTCGCGCGCCGCCGAGTGTGAAATCCCTTGTCGCCTTTGCTTCGTGCCATCGCGATTTCTTCCTGCGCGCGCGAGCGAACTTTTGGTATTTAATTTCGCTGAGAGCTCGCGTGCCTTCTGCAATTTTTTTTCCACATCAAAAATACATCGACGTTGTTTCAGGGGAGAACGCTGACGTGGAATGTTTTATTCTTTCCTAATCAATTTCATGGACATTTTGCGCAATGAATTCAAGGTATTTTCTTATTGCAGTTGAGTGTCCTTTATATTTATTTTATTACCTGCGGCCGATGCGATATTTTTTCCGCTTCAAACAAATAGTAATTGGCGTTAAGTCTGTATTGATTTATTCAAAGGCTGAATAAATAAATTGTGGGCTTCGGGTAAAAGCATTGTTAATCGAAATCAATTAGCAGGATTCAACCTTAAATTTACAGCGTATAAAAGAAATAGAGAAGCACTCTGCAAATAATCGTTTGCATCATTGAAATCGACTATTTCGGCTCTTTGTGCCTGGAAAAAGAAGCGTTGGATAAAAGCGATCGCTAAATCAATTAATCGCAAATTATAAAACGTGATAGGGAGAAGCATAAGCCAAGATAAATCCGCGAATTGAATTTTCATATTCGCTCGCTATTGCCGTCCTGCAATAAACGCGCGAATCGCGGTTAATAGTCTTCATTATGCTCCATTCACGAGAGAGAGAGAGAGAAGCTTTTTGTCTCCCTCCACGTCTCGCTTCCGAGGTTTTATCTTTCGTACGTGTATACTTCACTCGAGGAAAACGAGGATTCGCCTGTACGCGCTTATTCGAGTTGATCAGTCGTCGCATCGGTTGGATTTACCGACACTGCCGAGTAAACATTTCAACGACAAATGAAATGGTTATTACTTCAGCGGGAAAGTCAAATAAAACGATAGTATGTAAATGCATAAGTTAGCTAGATGTGCCCCATAACGCCACTTGCTCAGATTTCAAATTTACACGGCTGCACAGCGGCGCTGAGATTGTGTTTGTTCTACTTATTATGTAATGAAAGTTCCAGGGACTTAATCACTGCTGAGCACGGAAGCTCTTTTCACGCGCTACTATGCGCCAATTTTCCAATTCTTTGAACTTCCCGTAAACGAATATACCATTTAAACTACCCCGGCATTTCTAAGCGCAAAACTGCAAATGCCGTCGAAATCTACGTTGCGTATGAATAAGCCAAATGCTGCCCCGATTTTTATTCAGCGAGGATTTTATTTCATTGAAGGAAATTTGCAACTTAATATCCAAGCTCATCCTGGATGGAATTTTGAATCCGACATTCAAAATTGTTAAAATCTAAGTACACAATATAAAAAATCGAATAGCGCGATGAATTTCATGAAAAGTCCGTCCGGCTTAAAATCGTTTGCAGCAAAGGGTCAAAAGGGTTGAGTGAGTTGCATTTACACGAGAGCATGCACGGGTTGAAAAACTCGGCCGTCGTTGCCAAGAGCAGTTTTGCGGGTGTGACGCGCTCGTCGCAGCAATCTAATCCCATGATGCTTCAGCGGCAAATCAATGAATGCGTATGCGTGGGTGTGCATGCACCCGGAATGAGCTGAAAGACGGCGGTGGTATAGTCTGCGTCCATCTCTCTGTCCTATGAACGGCCATTCAATTACTGGGCTAAGCCTAATAGGCGAGCCGGCACATGGGATAATGACACAGTGGCCGATGGTGATTTTCACGCTGGTGCACTTAATTAAGCCGAAACCTCAATCGCGATCACAGGGACGCGGCGAATAGACAGAGCTTATTTATTTGCGATTCTCTTTGATTAGTTTGCCGGACATTTTCCGGCGCTGAATTTCCTTTAATCTGCGGCCTCGATCGATTCCCCCGACAACTGATCGAAGGCAACGACCGATTATTATGTGTTTCGCGACATGACGTTTTTCTGCGAAAACTCCGTGGCCGCGCGCCTCCTATCCATCCACGTCGCGCGAAGAGGAACAAAAACAAGAAGAGAGAAGAGAAAAAGAAAGGCGGCGGCGGCGGCGGTAGCGTCGGTGTCACTCGTCCCTCGATGGAGAGGCTGGAAATTAACGAGTACGTCGGCGATTAATTACCGACTCATCCGATAATCCGACAATAACCGCCATGAGCGCTCGACTCTCATCATTTTTATTCTCTCTCTCTTTCCAGTGTAAACGAGCTTCTGACTTCTTGTCCTCCCATTTGCGGCTATACAATGCACCTCGATATCTTTCTTTCGCGCTGTGACCTTACGTAAGTTCAATTTGTAATTAGCGCAAAAGCACTGCATTCCAGGTTAATTGAATTTTACACCCACGCAGGTTAACTTTATTACTCGGGGCAGTCGTATCACTCAGCGCGTCGCGTGTCGTACGCGACTTGAATTTAGCGTCGTTGCACGCACGTCGGTCCACGCGGCTTCTCAATTATTTACCAAAAAGTACCCGCTGAAAGATCGGAAACAAGCTGCTTGATAAAGAAAAGCGCGCAGGTGATTGTTGAGAGTTCGAGAGCGTCGGTCGCGAAAACGAGCCGAAGATAGAGAGAGCAAACGAGCACAAAGAGCTGGTACCTACATCCCCTGCGGGTAAATAATCGTTAGCAAAAGCCCCAAACGGTTACGACGCGAGGCGTCCTCTAAACATCATATTAATCCCCTCCCACTAACAAAGAAAAAAAGAGGGAGTAAGCTGACTTTATCAGTCACGCCCACTGCCAGCCTTATCTAAAAAAAAGTCTTCGATATTCAGTTCGCACAACCCCTCGAGGTAAAAATGGAGAGGGATATGACGATCTCGCTCGAGAGCGGGGCGAATAATGCAACGGATGCGGCTGGAAAATTAATGGGGCCGCGGGCGATTTTATACGGAAATTATATGTCTCCGACATGGCATTGATGGGGTTTTCGAGTAATGAATTTTTTGGATGGGGTGCCACATTGTAATGTGGCGATGTAAATTGTTTTCGAAATCGAAGAGATAAGGGGGAAACGAAGATATGATTTGAAAGCGGGGGAGAGGGTAATGCGAGTTCGATTGGTTTTGCGTGATTTGATTTCGGCTTTCTGTCTTTACGGTTGCCACAACGACACTGCAAAAGGACAAAACAAACTTGAATTAAGAGGGCGCGTTCTTCGGATGAGCAACCACTTTTTCATTCCCGCGGTGAATTCGTTTTTCTCTCGGTGTACAAAATGACAAATCCCATACAAAATGGCCGGTAACATTTCAGAGCAGCAGGGACGTTCCGCTAACAAGTGGTCGACGCGAAGGCTAACGACTCTTTAATCCTTCGTCCACGAAAAATTGCGCGACGTCATAAATCAACTTATTCTTTGCCGCCGCTTGGTATCATTAGCCATAATCCATGCCAAGATTTCGCGAGAGTAGAAAGATCAAACAGCCGGAACAACAGATTTTGTATGTATGCAGCTCCTGTTATGCCATCCGTGAAGGAGAGACGCTTCTGGGCGGTACTCCAAAAGTTTCATACGTCGTCGACGTTTTCTTTGCCTTGTGCATTATTCGTCTTCGCATCGTGATGGCTTAACGGGACCGATGGCAGTTGCCACAGAACGAAATTATTTAATCAAGGATTGACGCATCTTTTTAATTCAGGTACCGTCGATTCATAACTTCCCGATAAAAAACAACACGCGTAAAAGTATTTTAAAAAAATCCATTGACTTTCGAACTAAAATAATAAGCTTTCGCTTGATTTTGCACTGTAATACGCTTATACACACCCAACGAAAGCTTGGCCTGTGAATCTGCCGGATATATTAAGGGTAACCGACAAACACGGAAAAGCACAAAAAGCTTTAGGATTCCCGTGGTTTTAGCTCCGGGGATTACGTTCTATATAACGGCGAACCAAAATAATCGTTTGCTCGATCGAAATGGGATTTTCGTTTTCTATCGAAAATCTATTAAAAGTTGGATAAACGGATAGACGCGGATTTTAATACTGCGCGAGTAATCAAAGATACGTTTTAAGCCTAACCGTATGCGCATAATCTATTTTCAAACAAGGGTTATCGAATGCTTTTTCAGCAATTCCAATCAAGCAGCGTACTATCCAATTTACGGTAAGAAAACATGGTCGCCCGCGTTGTTCGAGATTTTCGAAGTACCGGACAACGCCGCAGCTCCGTCGAAACAATCAAACGCTTGTGCGATCCACTCTGATCTCCCGACGACGTCCTTCATTCGAATCGGCAAACGAGGGGGAGGGGAAGCGCACGCACACGAAAAATCAGGAATACACGGAGTGAAGTCGGAGAGAGCGCCATCTCATTCGGTGCGCGGTAAATCATCCCAGCGGGAGCACATCATCGTGCGTCTCTCGACCCACGCGGGGGATTTAAGGGCGTGCGTAACGCAGGACCCGGACGCACCGATACACATTGGACTCGAAAAAGCGCGCCGGCCTGCGATATGGATTTCCCTCGGTATCGCTTTTCGTCGTCGGCGCCGCCGCCCGAATTCTTCCGATTCATGAATTAATCAAGGAGGGGCTCGAGGCTCCGCGCGAGAAAACAAGCGAGACCCCCTCGCCAACTTGCTTGTCCGATTTACAAAAGGGAGCGATATGTATTTTATTGTACTAGTGTCTTTCATGACACCCGGCTACGGCATTGCTTTTCTTTTCAATTTGGCTTGGAAAGTGTTTCGCGCGCGCGCGGGCACGGGTCGCTTTCAATATCGACGGCCGAGACTTGCCTGCTTCCGCACAGAATTTGTAATAATGCCGAAGCTGACTGTATTACTCAGAGCATTTTCCTTTTTTTTTCACTTTTACATCGGCGGCAAAGTTTATTGTTCGCGAGTCTTTGCTCACGCACGCGGCGTTCGAAGCCGTGATTACAAATATTGGTTCAACGTTCGAGCGCAAAAATTTAATAACGCTACTCTTCGCTCTAATTGCGTTTCTTTTTTTTCTTTTTCAAAATCACGGTTGTTATCACTGGGAAATTATTCGCGAATCTGCGTGTGCGCAGACAGCGTTGAAAATTGAGATAACAAGAGCAAAATTTAATAAATGAATCGTCTCTTATCTTTCGCAATTCACTTGTAATAATTAAAGTGTGATTAAATGAGTTGAAATCACATGAGGATTAAATATCGCTGCAAGTAAAATTGAGATTTTTCTTTCATTTAAAACACGAATTTTATATGTGGAGTTCTGCTAGAGAGCGCGCAATTTGATAATTAACACAAAATTACTTGATCACCCGGATTGCCAATTTCAATTAATTAAAATGTCATGGTTAAATGAATCGCTCTCTTTCCATTTAAATTTATCGAACTGCTGGTTATTCGATATTCATGTAGCCGTCAGTTATTAAAATTGTAAGTCAATGACAGAAGTACCTGCCTCTTGTGATGAATGTCGCCAGTTTGATCGTCGTACAATCAAATAAAAATACGTAACAAAGGCAATTGCGTTATTTTGAATTACTCTGTGCTCTTCATTAAACGTGTTTCTAAAAGCAATAGTAAAATTTTGATCTGAAAGTTATCATCAGACGAAACCTTTGTCATAGATCTCCAGTTCCTTTATACTTAAACTGACAAAATCATGCCTGAAAAAGGAGAAGGAAAAAGAGGACAGTTCTCCCGAGCGTCGGACTCTTCCATTAAAGTACATCCCCTTCGCGACACCTTCCACTTTCCCGTAGACTCTTATCTAGGCCAAGACGATTGTTCGGTGATTTCCCGCGGGACAGTCAGCGAGACAGACACCACCCGCCGCCGCTAATCTTCATCGCCTATATGACGAGCTTGAGAAACAAAACGTTCTTCCGCTGCTGCGGCTTGGAACTCGGCCAAACTGACTGTTTTCTCGTTCAAATCGACGCTTTAACATGCCTTTTCTGTTTTTGACACTGTGCAGCACCAAGGATTTCTTACTTGTCGGCCAGCTGCGAAAGAATGCCTTTCTTCCGACACCATATATATACGAGATTTTGCGCAGCGGAAAAACAAAAATCATTTCACACTGTGATTCTGAAAAACATTACATAATTTTGGTCGATAAATCAGCTTGTGTAGAGAGTGTAAAGAGGCGAAAAGTATCAGAGAATAAAACAGTTTATTGAATTTTTGAATTTCATCGTGGGTTTACCTTCACATTTATTAATAATTATAAATAAAAATACCGATTTTTTAAACATTTTTTCGAAACAATAACGTTTTTATTTTTTATTCAGCTAGTGATTGATGGCAATGCTGAAAATTTTCTAGATGATGAAGGTAATCATTAAATGTCAGAAAATTATTTTGTAGATTACTCATTTTTAAATGAACATACAAACCATACGAAGTTTTGCACTGATTTTCGTAAAATAAATACAAATATATGTATAAATAAATTGTGGACTTTTTGAACTTCTTCCAGTCTTAAAAATATCAATGCCGTAATTAGAGAAATCAATCTCAGATTTTTAATATTTCTGGAAGAACTAATAAGTAACGAACGATCGGAGTTTCCAAACACACGAGAGAGTACGGCAACAATTTTCAATGTCATTGAAACGATGAAAAATTCAACGTGTCATTAGCGTGCCAGCGCATTCTTACAATAACCCATATACAAAAGCCGTTTTGAAATTCATTAAAAAGTTTTCTATATTCGTTGAAAAGTTCGGTAATGAGTTGGCATTGTTTATAATAGCATTGAGTATCGAAAACTCTCGCGCGGGTTTTCTCCTGCATAATCAAAAGTTTTTGGACGCCCGACGAACTTTGCGGTTAATAACGATACGCAAGACTTAAAATCGAATACTTTCATTGTGACAAACCAACCGATGCCGTTGAGCGAGGCACAGGCATCCCCACTGAAAAAAAAACTATGGTGTAAGCTTTCTCCATTTCACGTTGAATGCAGGCAAAGCGCGAGGTTCCCATTCCCCCCTCCCTTTCCCGTAAAGACTTGCGCCTCGTGTGTCGCTGTGTGAGCTCAGGGAACGAAAGGCTCGCGGTTTGCAATAAAAGAGGCTGTGTGCGCGAAATGGCGGGGAGGGGGGAGAAAAAGCCGTTGAATATAAACCCTCCTTTCTCGTGGGAGAAGAAACTTATTCTCGGTATCGTAATGGGAATCTACGCGCGTGTGCCAGCGAAAGATCTTGTTTATCTGCGATACTCGAATGCTTTTTTTCAATTTTTCTTCCTTCATCGCTCGACTAATACATTATTCTTTTCACAATAATAGTCGCCTCCGACGTAATCAAAAGACAGGAGAATGCTAACGAAGAGACGAAAGCTCTCTACTTCCTTTCTTGCTCTGCGCGTCGGTAGAGAGGAATACGAGTATAACAACGTCGTCTTTCACATTATGTTTCGAGGGCAATTACTGACTTTTTTATACGGCGAATGGAAAATCTCTCTGTTAGACTCTCTCACTCTCTCTTTCTCTCTCTTTGTGCCGTGGCCTCGAGTCCCGTGCTTTCGTTTCGCGAATGCAATGCTCGCCAGGCAATACTCGCTCTCGCGGGTGTAATTACACCAAGGCGACGCTCGAATTCGTGTACTCGCGACACGGGAACCGATAGAAAAATGCGTACTTGCAGTAATTGTCGGCAATTCGCAAAGTCAGCTTGTCGGGCGGGCGAAAAGGGAGAAAAAGTTGCGAGACTTGTCGTGCACTTCAAAAACTAGATAGCGAACACGGCAATCAACAAAAAAAAAAACTACAGCTCGGCCCTCGCGAGAGCATTTTACAACAGCGCCGCTCGCTCAATCCGAAGCGTTCTCTTTTTCGTCGTCGGTGTATAGAACGAGGGCACCGGGGGACGCGAAATCGCAACCTGCGTGCGCGCGCTTAGTGAGCGACGCGAACGAACGACCCACGTCAATCCTATCCGTAGCGATATGTCCTCATGGGATGTCTTTGTCGGCGCGCGCGCGTCTACTGCAGAGATTCATCGCGCGATCCCGATAGAGATTCGGTCATACTGTCCGCGTTCGCAATCGTTTAGTGTGTTTGGCAAATTCAGCAGCCATTTCCCGGAGCTCGGCGGATCGATACGGGACGCGGTAATCGAACGATATGCAAAAGAAAAATGTTCGGCTTGAATTTAATACTTCCCCCGCATGAAATGTGTCGAGAACACGAATAACTATCCAGCGCGAAATGTTGATTGAGCGGAAAAAAAAAATAAAACAATCAGCCGCTGACAGACTGTTTGTTGGCGCACATTCTCAGAATGTGTACACACCGCGGGCAACATTCCGTGGTTCTCCCATTTAAATTTGAAGATCGACGTTTCCATACCTGGCGGCATTATATTGACGGGCGTTGTTGTCAAAGCAACAACCAATTTATATGTCGTATTATTCTCTTGCATGCATTGTTTCCTCGTTAATCGATTTCAAATCCAATTAACTCTTGATATATCGTATATTGATGCATTGCAAATTGAACTTGTCCTTTTTTTATTGAACAAGATTCGAAAGTTTTCAATGAATTGTAGATCAATTTTTGAGTGATTAGGAATTCTTTTCGGCTCTTCTTGATCATATCGACGCTCTAATCAAATCTAAATCTGTCATTGTTTGTTACAAAAAAATTTTTTAAATAATCACGGTTTATGCAACGCAAGCAAAAACATCTTATTTTAAAAGAATCTCTTTACTAAATATAAAAAATACATTTCTTATATTTTCTTAAACAAGAAATATAGTTCTTATTTTCTCTTTTCGACAGAAAATCCCTGACTGTAAGGGCACTTGTAGAATTTTTAATGTTACAGTAGTGCAGAGTTCTTATATACGTTACATTTAATTCTAAAAAAATATCTTTCACTTAAATATTCTTTGAATGTGAAATATACAGTAAATGATTTCTTATTTTCAACAGTTTTGAAACATAACCAATTTAGCAAAATTTTTTGAGCTCAAAAAAAAATGTTTTTAATGTAAGAAAATTGTTTTTTTAAGAATGCAGCAAATTTAAGACATTCTTTTTACTTCGTAGAATAAGAAAAGAATTTCTACCCACTTTGCTATTTAAGATTCTAAGACTCAGAGGCGTAGCTTCCACATTTCTGGAACGCTGAAATTTTATACGCTTGTAATTTTTATTTACAGCCTGTTTTCAAGAGACAAAATTATTTTGATGAAACCTATTATGGTATATTACACGCGCGAAACTATAAATATTCAGGAATTGAAAAGATAATTTACACTGTGCAAATGAATTTCTGTAAGTATACGGTGATTTTGTAGATTTCTAATCGTTATTTTGGCACCAGGGCTTCGATAATAATGATTTTCTTTTAAATTAACCAAAACACACCAAGAAATAAGTAACTAGATTGAATGTATAAACAGGTAGGAGATCTTGGTACAGTCGAAATAAGGCGGTCGTTGTACTCGGCGAGGTTACTGGGTTATGCCGCATACTGACGTCAATTCGCCCCCACCTTTAACTAACCTACTTCAGAAGCCGATAGTCAGCACTCTTCGTAGTGCGGGTGTTTTAGGTCACCAAAAGTATTGATATTATTTTCGACGAAAATATGTCTTTTCAAGGAGTCGTCTTCGAATATTATTGCGATTTGAAGAATTTACAATTTTCAGCTACTTTGCAATCCGCATTTACTGTGAATATAAGTAAATATGATAATTCTTCTGAATAGAAGGTATCGATTGTCGACCGATTAAAAGCTACTCTTATATTTGCTGACCAGTAAAATAAACATGAATTATCGCCTCATCAGGCATGGCCTAGTTCCAAAATGAAAATTTGTCAAAAATAATTCTTATCGCACGCTCAAATCAGACTGCACATAAATAAATATAGGAAATGTGCTCCTGGTTTCTTTTTTTTACAGCTAACTAGCAGTGAAAAAACAATAAATCTATACGCTTGCGTTACGTAAAGAGACTTGCGCAAGTGGCGACCTAGAGGGCAAATCCCCCTCACGGCCCACTTTTACTATCCGAGGATTTTGCTAATTGTCCGTCCGCAACTTACGTGCGCGTGCAGAAGTACTCGAGCCGAGAGTCAATTGACGAGGTTCTAATGCAATACCTTTTAATGAACTCTCATTGCGCTTATTAGCATTCGTAAATTCGCGTTTGTTTGTTTGCTCTTTATCATCTCCGGCGATATCAACAAATTTTTATATGATTCGATTTTTCTTCATCAGTCCAGTAAAGACATTGTTAAAAGAATGACAGTTAAAGGATTGAAATTATGAATACTTATCCACGCTTAACCAGCAATTTTCGTAAATAACTCCCTACAGAGTCTATTTAAATCTTAAAAATTTATTCTGTCGATATAAATAAACCAATCAACACATCGAAATGTCGGATAAAGTCTTACATATATATATATATATATATATATATATATATATATGTGTGTGGAAGGAACGTTTGCCAAGTCACCCATAAGATGTAATTATAAAAATCTGATTTATTTATTACCCATTATAAACTATAATATAAGGTGTGACGTTAAAATATATCAGTACAGCAGGTATGATTGGAGTATACAATAAATGCAACAGTGCAGTCGGCCAAGAACAAAAATGTTGGAGTTGTTAACCCACGTGGATGAAGCCGATGTTGGGGTTGAGGATCTGATAGTGATTGCCGTTCTTGATCACTTGGAAACCTGCCGGCGGATCCCAGACCATTTGGCAGAAGCGCAGTTTCTACAAATCAATTCACGCGTTTCTTTATTAGAAAAGTTCCGTTCAACTGTAACACCAACAACTCAGGCCATCTCCGTTTCTTTTTTTCCGATTGTGCCGGTCGTCGATATCGTATCAATGAACTTCAACGGAACAACAACACTCATTAACCAATACGACACATTAGGAAAACAAAATGTGATTCTGCTTGGGAATTTTCCGGAAAACGACGAACAAAACGTCCTTGCAAAAGATCGTCGAGTACGAAAAAGAAAAAGAAAAAGAAAAAAAAAAAAAATTTGGGAACACCGATGACAAATCAAATGATCGAGAGCTATATCCGTGTCAGGCTCTCGTAGAGCTCCACTTAAAAATCTACGTTGGCAATTGCAATGCACGTTGGACCTTCGTCATATGCTACATGTATACATGTATACGTACTCCGCAAGCTTTGGCTGTCTGCATGTGTTTGCAATAAGCGACTGATCCTTCGCGGCAAACTGCTGGGCGTTCCGCCTCGATCTATGAAAAGGAATCGAGAGACATCGAAATAGCAGCGGACAAATGGGTAACACAATCGAGTTCCATTACCTCAACGAGATACGTGGACAACACAACAAACAGTAGACAATAGACTGACTTCATCTTCCTTCTTTTTTTTGGTCTTCTTTTGTAATCTTTGTGCGCGTACGCTTCTCTTCGTCCTTCTTCTTCGTGGATTTTTTTTCGTCCCTCTTGCGAACGTTAGATCACATGGGCAGCGAGAGCTTACGGCAGCGTTCAAGTGACGGTGATGATGCGACGCGCCAATCTACAAGTCAAACGTTTCCGCTCTGAATATTTGATTGCGCTTTCAGCGCCCTCCTCCTCGCGCACACGACCTGCCCCTTTTCAGCAAATCACGCTGAAATTCGATTTTATCTTTTGCCGACCTACTTTACAACTCGTCTTTGCTGCACACTAACACCCCCTTCGCCTAACAGCTAATTGGGTTAGTCGACTTCCAAGTTAGATTAGCTACGCGACCTGCATTTACCTTGCTAACATATTTTCTTACTTAAAAATAACTTTTGAACAGGTTTTTCACGGTTTTTGCAAGATATAAGCCTGCCTGTAATCACTTTAATTGAATTCTCAATCACAAGGATTGAAGTGCGGCTTAATCTACTTTTAGTATCTCAGCGCAATATTACGTCGACGACTCTTAAGCTGATTAAAATCACTGTTTTCAGGGCGCAACGTCAAGAATATATTAAAATTATTTGCATAACAAATCAATACTCCGGTCGACGGCGCATTTCGACGACTATTGACGGCAGATGACTTACCTGAATCCGCAGAAGTTGGAAACAAGCTCCGCTGTGCGTTTGTAGTCGTCTTTTCCTCTTTTAATTTTTTCGCTTTTGCTTTTACGGCACTCCCACGGCGGTCGGGTTTGGTGGTCGAGCAATAGACTGAGCTTGCGAATAGGTCGTCGCGCGAATATAACACAGAGGGCAAACGGGAGCAGGCGCTCGCGCGTGAGCGCTCTGATTACCGCATAAATGCGGGATATCCTCCTACACATGACCCCCCTCCCGCCCCTCTGCCACTGCTTTTTCTCGTCACGTGGCTTCATCTCTGTACGTTCCGATTCTCGCGACTAGTCGATCATATCCACATCTAAGGGACACTGGCCTCAGCAGGTTCGTTGAGCTTTTATTCTTACTGTTGCTGCTGCTGCTATAGCTTGGGACATCACTTTCTGCGTTATATCAAGAGGTGAGTTTAGCCCCTCCCTTGTTCTCTTGTATTGTTACTTGTTATCGTTGGACTTAGACTTTTGACTCTTGATACGTGGGCTTATAGTTCACAGAATTGAAAATAGTGGCGAACGATGAAAAACCTCGTTGAAATTCCTTGTCTTTTTCTTTTCGCTAAAGCCAGAATGCTATCCGCGCGTTGTTGTAAAATTAACGATCAATCCTGTTGCGCCTCCCTATATCAGAACCGCAGCGCGCTATTTTCAGCCGCACTTGCATACCAATTTGCTGCGGTAGTGTAAAAATATACGTCAGCATTAAAAAATAGATTGTTAATCTTCGAGCGACGGTTGATGAAAAGGGCTATACCTATTCGCTTGCCAGTTTCACTCGAACTATTGATCCTTCCACGCTCGAAAAGCGTGGCGTAATTGGCGCGCATGTATAGATGTCCATAGCAAATAGAGGGCAGGGGGGGGGGGGCGAAGGAAGAAAGACAAACTCGAAAAAAGTAGTTCGACGCCGCATAGAATTCCAAGCTTGGATTAGATGTGCAAGGCTAAACCTGACCGCAAATTGTCGCAGTGATGGCGACTGCAGTACGTGACCGGTGTCACGTGCTGGTTGGTCGCATGTACAAGCGTGTATCTATCGCAAAACATCCTTATTAGACGTTAGGTCGCTAACTTACTTGGCGAGGTTCGACTTTTGGGTGACGATTTTTTCCCCCCGGGAATAACGTCAACTCCGGTTATAACGAGAGCAATAAATTTCGACATGATTGAAAACGTACAATCCAGTTATGTAATAAACATGATAATCAACGAAGAACGCGTATTTCAATGTCGAGTACGGCAAAGTGTAATATTTATTCATAGCCGAAATTTTAAGCACATATATCAGGTTATGACTAGTGTCTGTGCAGATAGCACGACTTCGAGAAAATGCATCATGCAACATAATTATCCGATATTCAAATGAGTATCGGGTACTGAAAATGATAGTAAAGTCGTTCGAAAGTATACGTTATGAAAAAATGTGACGTACGAAAAGGAAAGAAAAAAAAAAAACAATTTTTTTCGAAATCTGAACATGGGGCGACGGTAAATTATTGTTATTAGTATCGTAGCACCCGAGGAAAAAAAAAATAAGTAGCGTGTAGCTGTAAAAAAGGAAGCACTTTATAAAAGTCGATTTGTCGCCGTACGTGCGGTAGCGGAAGGAACTAACTACTTGGCGAACGACGCGAGACGTTAGCCTGGCGAATGGAAAAACTTGAAACTTTTCTGCGGGAATCGAAGTGCGCGCCTCCCTGCGAAAGAAACAGGAGCGGAAGACGAGATTGAGTCGTGACGTTGCGATTATTGCTCTCTCTACGTCCGAGTGTCGCGATCTGCTTTCATAATTGTTATCATTATTGACTAGACGTGTTCCAATTCAGAATGGAATTTCGTGGCTCGCCAAGGCTATTCGCGAACTCATTTCGTCATTTTTTCCTCGTTGCTACGATTGAAAAATTGATTCTAATCTTTCACTCGTAGGAATTTCGCGTAAACAATTCAATTCGCTCGTTCTCTCACCCTCCCCGCTGTGAGTATCATACGCGCCGCCAACAATGGAAAATATTCTCAAACGAAATGAATCTCAACAAGTAACAACAAGTACCATTAACTAAAAAAAAAACAAATTTACTTCCTGCGTAAACATAATTATACTGAAAATGTTGCTCGATTATTGCATGATTGTTGAGATACACAGAGCGTCGACTATAAATTTAGTAAAAAAAATGTTGAGGTGTAGATAGCGCTGTAAATGAATTGCGGACTAATTCGATTCGAAGCAACTTCGCTATTTGCAGCGTAAAACTTCAATAAACTTGCAAAGTAGGTCTGACAGTTAATGGGGCAATTTACCTGACAAAGTCAATTAATTATCTAAGCGCGTCCAACGCATCTCGAAATTTCGTACAACAGCTTCCCGCGCGGGTAGTAAAATTAACGATCGACAAGCTGTAAAATTGATAACACGTACACGCATGACCCTTCGCCCTCGGCTTCTTTCAATTTCGCAAGCTGCGACGGACGAAACGCGTAGCTCTTTGCGCTGCCAGATCCGGCGGGGCGAAGAAAAGAATAAAGCTGGATGTATTTAGCTTCGAGTCGTAATGCCTACAGGTCGAGTGCTTTTGAAAAAGGGGTTTTACGTTTATGGAAAAAGAGCATTAAGAATTCGCGTGAAAGAGCAAAGTCTTAAGTGATTTTGTTCGTTCTTGAATTGCGACGTGTAGCGAGAATAAAGGAAGAATCAAGCTGACGTTTTCAATTTCATTTTGCCAGATTACTAACTTTTACATCTCTCAAAGATCAGCACCTTCTTTATAAATCGACTATTATTGTCGACTCGCAAACGATCAATTATTTAATTGTTTTAAAAACTGGTTTTAATATCGTTAGTCCAACCAAACAAATACATATACGCTTACTTTGCCCGACTTTCACTCTATATTTTGTAAAAAAAACATGCATAAATGAAAACTACATTCATCAATAAAGAATACGTTGTGACGAACAAATTACACTCAAACCTACGTAAAATTACATCCAATTCATCCAATTCATCCAATCCATTCAATTCAGTGTACAAATATAATCAATCGGCATTTAATAATCAATTGGTTTAGACACATTAACAATCTTGAACCAAAAAAATTAACTTTAAATTGCTTTTTCAATAAACATTTATCGGTTACGTATATGATTAAAAAAACATCGTCTAATATCGGGAAGTTGAAAATTCGAGCAGTACGCTATTAATTCATTGAAAGAGCGACCTGAAAAGGAAAAAAAGCTTATTCACTGTTTCAATTATTCACTGTCAAGTCGGTCTCGATTGCTGGCGTACATTTTCGAGTGATAAAGAAAAAAAGAAGTCGAATATTCACGAAAGAGTACCACTCGAATTTTCACAGAGAGTTGCAGTTCCGAGCACTCGCAAAACTGATCTTGGTTTAATTTTATTTTTTCCAGGTCAAAAGTGCAGCAGTTGAAAGTTCTCAGAGAGATGTGTCGCCGTGGCAGCTCTCGTAAATTAATTGACAAGGGGAGGAGGGAGCACTGCTACTAATTCCTCAGGACTATTTCAGTCGATGTGAGTCAACGACACACTCAAATGAGGCCTAATAATCGGGACGATTTAACACACTAGTGAACATTTCGACTGGCGGATAATCCGATGACGTATGTATATATCAGCAGAGGAAACGTTTTCCTTTTCTTCATATATACGTAGATCTACTGGGCTCTTTTCCGAAAGGTTATGAATCATTCTCGACATATAGAGGACCCATTGTTATGATAATTCATGGGGCGAAAATGCTAATGTCACGCATATATCGCACTATTGAATTTTCTTCGCGGACAATTGACTTAGGAGAAAAAGTAATAACAATAATACTTTCTTTTTATGATTAAGCGAAGGAAAAACGTTGCACCGAAGTAAGCGCGTTATCAATTGAAATGTCGATTTGCAGGATGGCAAAGCGGCAAGGATCAAAGAGAAGTATAATCCGGCGCTCGAAAATGGCATTAAAAAGGAGAGAGGGAGAGAGAGAGAGAGAAAAAAAAACGTCGTCGTTGCAGAGGGATATATGGATCATTCGAGTATGCAGGCAGCTGCGGCGGAAAAGGGAGAAAGAGAGATTCCTATAATACCACACATCGCATTACTCGCGCTCGATTGAATCCCCTCGCCGGCACTGCTGCAAAGAAGAATGATACTCGGGTGTGCAGATGCGCGGATAATTGTTTGGGTGCTTTTCGCATTGTCGCTGCGCGGGCTCTCATATTGAGATGTCGAGCGACGTCGTCTTCTCTCGTTGACTTTGTTTTCGAGGCTGGTTATTCGCGGTCGATCGCATACTCGTCGGGGCTCGTTCTCGGGTGCGCCGCGGCGTTTCGCTGCTCTCGCGAGGCGCACACACCAGCGGGCGAGCGATTAGAAAAGAAAGCCCGCTACTTGGCGCTTAGCGAACTTTTAATCTTGGAATGGAGCCGCGGGCGAGCTTCCAAAAATTCTTCCTACGGCTGGGTAGGAAAGACCGACGACCTTCGTCGACGCGCGCGCAAAAGAGAGATTTATAGCTTGTGCCCGTGCTATTGATAAACGTACATAACGATCGCCAACGAAAAAAAAAACGGATACCTCACTTTTCATAATCGACGAGGATCCGGGAATGACAGTTGGTCGATGAACGTCATGGTTTTTTTCCTGTTTTATCTTCCAGTTTCCAATGGACTTTATTAAGTAATATCGATAAAATCTTTTGATTAAAAATCAACTGATCGCTGGTAAAATCGGCTGGAACTTCTTAGTTATACAGACGATTCGTGTGTAACATTTAGGAAATGTCGCATTTCATCGAACGCGAAATTCAGTGCAATATTCGATGTATATATCTTGCGGGGTATTTGTTTTATCCCAAAGAAATTTTTCCGAACGTTGTTGCATTTCTTGAAAAAAACCTCTCAAATCTAGACAATTTTTCTAACCGTACTGTTGGACGATTCAAGAGAAAATATTTATGATCGTTCGTGTAACTTATAAGATATAAGACTATCTGAAATAACATTTCATTTGATAACGTTTCATTTTAAACATGCACATTTACCCTTTACAATGAATGCCAGCACGATCAATTTGATTGGATCTAACCCCAGCTATCAAATTTTGAAGTAAACCATCTTTTCTCGATGTATAAAATTTAGCATATTTCTTAAACGACACTATGAAAATAAAGTATTTTAGAAGATTTTAACAACGCGCGAGACTGAAAAATAAATTTCGCACTCAATATTTATTATAAAGGAATGTAATTTTCCTACGATAAATTGTATGGTAATCTCTTATTTGTGAATGAATATTAAAAATTAATCTAGAACTGATATAATGGATGTAACTACATTTTTTCAATTTTTCAAACAAATAAATGCAAAACTGTCGATAGAAAAGTGGGACTAGAATTGTTATGTAGCAGTTCCATAGTATTTTCGAAAGTGGCATTATGAGATCTACTCGGATCAAGAAAAACATTGAGGCAGCATGATTCACCGAAAAAATTTTCAACAAGTGCTTTTGAAAGAATCAAAGTAGTTTTATGTTTAGATATATTAATCTTCATTAAACAAAATATTCGTGGAAAGTTCCTATTGCCCATTTACAAAGGATTTTGCGACGGATTTTGAAATATTTCAACTTACTTTATTCGATAATACGAACACAATACCAACATACGCCGTACTGCTCGTAAATTCGAAATCCGAGAACGTGACGTTATACGAGGTAAACCTACTTCGTATACTGAATATTCACTTGAGTTAATGATAAATGTGCCTGGAACTAAGACATTTTCATTATTTTATAAATGAAAGTTTAAATCGAAGGAATGAATATCAAACGAGAAATTGTTGATGAAAAATTCATCAACATGAATTAAAAGTGAATTAAAACTGAGCGACATAAATCCGTTGAATCTTAGAAACAATGCATTTCAGATTCTTGCGACATTCTTTAGGTTTCCAAATATACCAATTTAACGTCGATTTCAGTAATTCTATCATCATCAAATTGATCCGTTCCTCGTTTGACGAGATGTACGTTGTCCTAATAAAATTAGCGACAACTGCATTCGGTATTACGCGCGGGGTCGGACGGCACTAAACTCCCGAAATTCCATTACAAATTGAACAGGCCGGGCGGGCGCTTGCGAATCACTTGTCCTCTCTCACTCGAGATGCCATCGCTCGCGCTCGCGAGCATGAACGTTCGACGTCGTAAAGTCAGAATCGCGAGGATTGAATTTCCGTCGACGTCGAAGAAGACGATCGGCCATACTCCATCCACATATACACACGGACGCAATTTATTGGCACTGGATTGTTACTGCCTCGGATGCAAAGTCCTGTCACGCGTTTCTAAAATTGGTGTGTCTGTTGCGTCGGCCATCCTTCGCAAAGAAATGAGCAACTGACGAGGTGACAAATAATTTTCAAGTGTATACGTACCAAAACTTATCTTTCGATTGAATCGTAGCAAAAGGATCATTTACCTGGAATGAGAAAAAAAAATTATTACTCGTCGTTTGAATTGTTAATGTTATCTAAAAACAAAAACTGGTCGTACTTATAAAGAGCAGTTAATAACGAATGACATAATATAATGCCCCTCTATTATGAGGAACACTGAGCTATTGTTTATGCAAACTCGAAAATAGAGCCAAAGTCTGTTTCATGTAAATTGCATTATAACATAATATTCGATTATTTTATGACGTAGACAGCATCGTGTCAGTTACATTTTACGAAACGCCCTTATTATTTACGAAAACACGAGTAAGTTTACGTAGTTGAATCCTGGATTTGAAATATCAATGAATGAAATTGACAGTGACTTCAAAAATATCATTCTCCACATAGAGGAAATCAACCTTGCAAGCCAAATATAAATAAGCTATAAGAACTAAATACACACATAATCAAGCGAGAGTCGTTCAAGAAAAATCAACAAAGAGCCTTTCATCCATTGCGAGTAGAGCACTTAATTGCGTTTACATTCTCAACTCTTTTGAGTTCAGCGAAAAAGCGTCCAAAGAGAGAGAGAGAGAGGGGGGAGGGGGAGAGAAAAAAGACGAGGCTGCCTAATTAAATTTTCAAAGACGTTCAATTAGCATTCAAAACAAAGTGGCGCGCCGAAACTTTTGATACACAGCGCTAAAATCGCGCCGTTTCTCAGGCGCGCGACGCTTCCAACTTCTTCTTCCGCTTCTTCATCCGCTGCCGTGTGCTTAGCGTAAAAGTTTCCCAGTTTTACGAGCGACCCACGAGTTCCATAGAAAAAAACAGAATGTCGCTCGCGCGCGCACGCAAGAGATGCTTTGTTAGCGCGCGTTTGATGGGTCGCCAGGCGTCAAATGTGATTTTCGCTTTGGTCGAAAGAAACAAAGACAGCGCGTCGCTCGTTATTTCTTATCGCACAAGTGCTAATTTCTTCTTCTTCTTTTTTTTTTCGATTCGTCGAAAAATCAAGAATCAAGCGTTGCCGTTGGCCAAGAGAAGGAAAAGAAAAAAATGTCAACGGCTGCCGCTTCCTGCCTAAAATTCATCGAGGACGAACAGGCACAGCGAGTTAATTGCTTTTCTTTGGAAACGCGCTGCGACCTGGACGGCAGGTGGAAACTTGCCGGCCAAGTTCCGCTGAGCGCGGGCGCGCGTTATGAATCTGGATATTCGCAACAATAATTCTGACGATAAATTCGAAATAAAGCGCATATAACCTTGGCTTTGGCTTAATTCAAAGGGGGCGCACCTCTGTGCTCGCGTATCTCTCTCTCTCTCTCTCTCTCTCCCGGCAAGTTTAAAACCGTGAGCATAATGCCGTGCGAACAAATGAAGCTAAGTTTTGGGGAAATTGTGCAACGATAACGATGAATAGTGCAAAGTGTAATTAGAGGTGCTGGCGGCACAAGTCCAGACGGTTAATTTTCAGTCGAATTATTCGCACTCCGTTTGTTTAACAAAGACGCACTGTTATCACCTCGCGTGTCTGTATAATCGATAACCGTCCGTAACGAATTTCCTCTTCTCACGTTTATGCGTTTTTTTTTTTTTTTTTCGTAAAAAATCGACTGCACCTGCGCTTTGATAAATATAAGGATAATGCGTCGATTATGAGCGTGTAATTGCTTTCCAGCGCACGCTCTCGTTGTTAATTCCCTGTGAAAAATTTCAATTTGAATACCCCGGCTGCGAGATATTTTTTTTTCTTCTTTTTTTTTTGCCGGTTGTTTGCATCGTCATTGTTCGCTACAAACACGTATGTAAGCTTTACTTTATCGTGCCGGGATACTTTTACGGACAGTAAACATTCGATTGCACATTTAATGCGAGGGTAAAAAAGGGAAAGGTCAATTTCGTTTGTGAATTTGAAACTTGAAGGACTTCTGCTCGCGCGGCGTATAAAAGTTTACAAGAAAGAATTGTGTTCGTGTAAAAATTGAATTTCCCAAATGACCCTTCAGTATTTTTTCTTCCCTTTCTCTATCTTCATCAACAAACACGTCCAAAGTACGAGTCTTCAGTTTGAAACAACATTTTAACTGAATTTCAAGAACTTTTGATAGCTTCTGTAAAAAGAAACGGCGACAAGGAAAAGCCCAAGCACGAACGAAAAAAAAAAAACAACAACGAGGCTCTAAATATTAAAGGCATGCAGCAGCGGCAGCAGCAGCAGCCACGCGCGCATGGAAAAACTTGATAATCCATGGAAGGCGCGGCAGAGGCAAATATTAAATTAAGACAAAAAGCGATGAACAACTTTAATCCCTTAGATCCGAAGAGACAAAACTTTTGCCCAGAGGGAAAATCCCCATAAGCGTTTGTTTTATTAAAACAAAATTGTTATCGTCGAATCATCAATCAGAGCAACACGCGCGTAGGGATAATTCACAAAGAGGCAAGAGCACAAAGGCATGGGTGTGCGTCTGCTCTGGAAAACTTTCGGCAATTAAGCGAAGCGCGTGATTACGAACAAAAGAGGAACACGGCGAGAGAGAGAGAGAAGAGCGCGGCAAAGTGAGCAAGATTGATAATGTTTCACTACAAATGCAACGGTTTAAGCTGACCCCTGCGAAAGGACACGTAAAATAGCGAGCACTCGCGAGAGGTAATACTTCAAAAACTACTTCGCTTATTTCGTTTCGGCGGCCCTTGACAGCTTCAAATAAACTTGTCTTTCAACGCAGAAACGTAGAATCTATTCGCGTCCGCGAAAGTACGCAGTTCGTCAGAGCAAAGTTCGCGTAATTTCGTTTGGAAAAGTTATGCGCGGGCCAGTGTATCACGTGTACCTGCGCGCGGGAAAGCTTATTGCATCGTGCGATACAATTTTAATTGAAGCTGTTGCGACACGCGATAACGTGTTCCCAAAACCTCTGAATAAAAAGCAATGTGTAGCGCATAATTTCGCGGCCGACTGCACCGTCGTCAAGCATCGGAGGAAAGAATTTGCAAGGCAAGCGCATCCTTAATCCTCGAGCGAGGACATCCGAGAGAAAAGAAAGGGCGCAACAACGTAGAGATCGCGCTCGTCGAACTAGTTCAGGTATACGGCGAGGGCTCGTTCTGTTGTTGGGCAACACCCCGCGAAATTACACGCGTCTCCGTATTATGCAAATAAATTCGCGACTCGTTTCGTCCCCAGCACGTACACATACATACGCAAGCGCACGTGCAACGGGGATATGCCCGAAATCCTTTCTCTACCCCTTCCCTTCGATGTCGTTTTATGGGGTGTTGAGTTTCTCGACCGTTTATTTAGAGGGGGGGGGGGGGGGCGCGTATTTGCGGTTTGACTCTTTAGTGTTATCCGTACCGCACGTTTTATACCGCGCCGGCGTGTTTGTTTGCTGGGTTTTTTTTTTGACAGGAGCTTTTCTTTTTCAGAAGGGGTATTTTGAAAAGAATTCGATTATTTTGATCGATGTAAACCTCACACGGCTACAGCCGGGAACAAAGTGCGGTTCCGGGTGTGAAGCGTTTTTTAACTATTGAAGGGTGGATTAGCCAGCGTTGATAAATTGAAACTATAATCTTTATTCGAAAGCGCAGAGTCCGGCTTGACTAATCAAGGAGAAATCTAATGAAAAGGGAAAAAAACAAACCACGTAACCGCATGGCAAACGAAGGCTATACACCAATCACCATTACTCGAAAGCCAAACTACGCGTTGGAGGAAGGGATTCTCCCTTCGGAAACTACTCGTGTATACGTTCGGATTAACCGAATCAATAGCCATAATTACGGGGAAACTTATCGGTTCGAGGGGATCTCTCGACTTATCGCGCCATCGGATTGGATTCAATTACAGATATACGCATGCAAAAAGTCGGATGAGTCAGAGAGTGACATAAAAAAAAACAAAGGAGAGGAAGCTTTCCGTTAGTGCCGTCTTCGTCGTACTGCTTGCTGTTTTATTTTATCGGACGAGATAATAGACGTTTCCGCGCGCTCGCACAGGGGATGGACGACGGCGCATGTAAGTGTACTGAGGCTCAGATCATACCCGGCTTTTATCTCTTAATTGCGTTGACGTGTATATGCATACGAGCGCGCCTGATCAAGTGGAAAACTTACTTGGGAATTCAATTATTTTTAATGTCCACGGGGAATGACAGGTGTCCGTGATATACATTTTATTAGAAGAAATTGCACGAAGGATATGTTTGTCATGTATTATCCCAATGAATTTATGCATTTTTTATTCTGATCTTTTTTTAGCCAAAACTTAAATAGCATGCAATTTAAGCCACTTTTTATTACGCTATACGATAACAAGATAAAATGTTCAATGTCGAAAAAAGGAACAAATACTAAGGGATTTAATGAAAATCAATTCAGATGACAACAAATGCATTACGGTTTTAAGGGTACGCTGTAAAACTGACAAAGGCAGCGACCGACAAAGGCTGTTCAGAATAATACTCGACTATAAAACCACTAAACTTCAATGTTGAACGAGAGTGTAATAGTTAAAGTGCATAGATATTTTTCATGGACGTGTCGATAAAAATCAATACCTTTCATAGACAATTGCATTTTTTTGACACAAGGAAAGTAAATGATATAATTAATCGGATAAACAATGACGTACATAAATCTGAGTATTGCCTTTATTTCAATTAATTATCCTTCAGTTTTGAACTTGATTAGAGAGAAAAGAATATTTGTAATCTAATTTTCAATCAGTTGGAAGTATCTTGATCCAAAAGCTATATAGTTGCATAAGTTCTAATCAAGCCCTACATCTATAATAATAAACAAATTACGACAATTACAGCTATCTCCAATTTTTATTTCGCTTGTAACTATTTTTGTATAAACAGGAGCTTAGTACAAAGCTATGCTTTCAAAGTGTCTATCACAGCAAAAAGTAAATTTCTTCAAAATAGGAAATTTGTTTTTTATTTAATAATATGTATCGCGTTTTAAGATGTATCATACCGAAACCTATGAAATTGGTAAAGAATTCCATTATACTCGATTAATTTGGAGTTTTGATTGAATATAATAATTTCATGTTATTCTTTACTAAGGATGAACAATTTATATAATTGATCAAAAGTGTATATTAAATGAGCATAAATGAGCATAACATGGAACAAATTATTTTGCTCAATATTTAGTTTTTGACAATAATTAAGATTATCCACGCTGTGGATAAAGTAAAGCAGGATGGATCTCTGCGCTATTCCATGTAAACTGCAAATTATTGACGTGTAATGGTTACGATGAGCGAATTTCAATATAATATCTTCTGAAGAAAATTGTTATTAGTTTAAAAAAATCTTACTCAAAATAAGAAATCATTTCTGTAACGTTCGCACGGTAGGCTTGTGGTAACAAATTTTTTAGTTCATTGTAAATTTTTAAACATGCATTTTCTGCAATAAAACGAAATATTTTAGCACAGACTAACCTTTTTCCAAAACTATTATCCTATTTTATAAGCACATTCAGCTGTTTTAAGACAAAATATTTCATGTGCAAACGAAGCACTACTTTCACCAAAAGAGTTGTTTTGGAGGCTTATTTTCTTTATAAGTGAAAACCTTACGAAGTAAGGAATATTTTTTCCGGAAATTCATCTTGAACCGACGAAAACTACAAGATTTGCATGAAAAAAATTAATGGGAAATCACCTTTTTTTGGATATGTCAGAATTTCTTGGATAAAAATTACAATTTTTATAGATCTTCCTTTGCAGCTATCGGAGAACATTTGGTATGAAAGGTCACAAAACAGACCTACATCCCTGTAATAAGTGACACAGAAAAGTTCTCATAAGGCCTGATGAGTTTAAAATTTTTCTATAGTAAAACATTAGTGATTTCGAAAGCCTATAAAAAAAATTAAAAATTTCTACGGTTAAAAATGTGTTGAATAGAAACATGGAACATTTAGCACATTCACAATCTTGAATTGAGAATATTGACAATTAAGAATAAAACACGTGTAAGATTTTTTTTCGTACTGATGAATTGAACAATTTCAGTGAATGTTAAGACGAAACATCATCACGATCATTAACAATGACGATAAAGTAGTAAACATACCTCAGAATTGCATGAAATTGATTAATATTAAAGCATCTGGGGATATGAATTGGCAAGTCGAGTGGAACGGCTGTTCTGGCATCACTAATACATTAATCCTTCGTGGCTAGTATAGCCGTGAATCATCAAGTAGGCCCTCCCACCACTCGCGATTATGGTAAGCTTTACCTCTCTACATAATCAAAGTCAAACGAGATTAGTCGTCTCTCTGCTGTGGCGAGTAAATTACACCGTAACACCATATCTTCGTAACCTGTATTGACTCTTTACTAGAGTATAGTTTTAGCGACGCGTGGATTTGGTTATATGATCGCGTGGACATGTGTTATGAATGTTTTTTTATTATTTATAAAATTTAATAAATGTTTGTTATAAATTATATTATTTTCTTTTTTGTTCTTGAATGGGAGCGGAAATGTCAATGCTGATTGCGTTAAAAATCGCCTGAACACTCATAAGTATTTTCATGTTTCATGCAAATATTGCTGTCTAGACTTTCAATTTATATCATTATATATTTCGGGATTGAATTTGCATATGTTTCGGAACTTCACATGTAAGCTGATATAAAATAATACAATTTTATTTCGTGTACTTATAGAGTAGCTAATTTCATTTTTACGGGTTTTACAATGCATTTTTAACTTTGAATCTAACAGTAATTTTACCAAGTTAATAAAACATTTTATCATGGACTGACAGTTTTTCATAATATATCTGTGAAATTTGATATTTTTCCATTTTACGCACCGTTAAAAAAACTTGCAATATTTATTGATTCGAAGTCAACGATGAAAATTTTAAGCCAGGGATATCGTGGAGTATTCGATAGAGATGAAAACGAGACCTCGCACGTTAAAATCGCTTCAGTGGTTAGTTAAGAGTACTTTATTCAACAGTTACTCGGTGAATTAAGGTCGTACTTTCCGCGAATGTCGTTTATTTTTGTCCTGTAATGCCTCATGCTTGCCACGATAAGTTAAGGAAGGCTTTGGGTTATCGGGACAGATGGCATTAGTAAATTTACAAAACGCACGCCCCTGAGTCTTAAATGCTGAACGATGTATCGATTCGTGGAGTAAGTTTGAAATAGTTTATTCGAGAAACGATGAATCGGTCAGAGGTTGTCAGTATTAAATAGGTATTTGAAGAGCATTTATCAATATGCATTTTATAGAAAATGAATTACGCAAGTCCTTACGTTGTTTGAAATAGACGGAATCGTCTCAAAAACGAAAATCGATCCGTTTGCAATTCATTTTCTTTGGATATTGGAACAACCTATCATTCACTCCCTCACCTCGCAGAGGACAAAGACAAAGTAAAATCAACGAAATGATTCGAGGGTCGAGAATAGAATAAAATACATGTTGTCACTTGATCTATCGCCGTCATCCGGACATTACAAAGGATGTACATTTTCCGCCTGCC
This sequence comes from Phymastichus coffea, assembly GCF_024137745.1. NCBI lineage: Eukaryota > Metazoa > Arthropoda > Insecta > Hymenoptera > Eulophidae > Phymastichus > Phymastichus coffea. Next base: position 486,328 of record NW_026706870.1, read on the forward strand.
GTCAAACAAGAAAAACGTGGGCAAGTCAAACGAAAAACACGCAAATCCACGCCGGGCACAAAAGATGATTTTCCCTCCGCGTCTTTGCGCGTGCGTCAGGAATCGATGACTCATCTCGGTACGTGACCTCTCCGCGAAAACGTGACTTTCCTCGTTTGTAGCTGGGCGAGCACGCGCCAGAGGCAAATGTTTTACAATCGTTTGTCGACTCATGAATAAGGCATCGCGCGCGAGCGGCGCGAGTCGAGCCCTCGATAGTCGCGTAATTCGCGACACCGAATTTCGCCGTTCCTTTCGGCTGACTCGCAGCGCAAACTTTTGAATGGAAAGTGTTTGTCAAGCCTCGTTATATTTGCTCGTAGAGCTATGATGAAAGGGCTTCAAATATAATTTGCGCTTTATGCCCGCGTACGTTCAAGTTATTTCTATGTGTGAGGGAGTAAGCGCTGGGACATGAATCTACCTGCGGAAACACAGGCCTTTCAGCGTGCGTCATCCGCTAGTGGGAGTTTCAAGTTTGCTAATTACGTTTGAGTTTTGTATTTAGTTGGCTAATAATTATCGTACATTATTCGATGCTTCGACAGTTTGATTTCAGGATTCGTAACATCGCGACGAATCAATGAAAACGCGGACTCAAGAGTGACGCACCTCAGCTGATCAAGAATCAACTTTGTCAAAGGTGATCCTTAATCGCCACTAAAGCACACAGGCTCCACCGAAATTCGTTACCGAGGTTCTCTCTCGCTCTCTCTCTCTCTCTTTCGGGGCTGCTGCGTCTGTAGGCTCCATAAATTTTGGCCGACCCTTCGTCGCGCGGTATAATACGACGATACATTGTCCCGTGCTCTGCTGTCGCCTGCGCTGCAATTGGCGCTTACATGACGAGTTTCGGTGCGTGTGCGCTGTATCTTCCTTCCGCTGGGTCGACTCGCTCTTGCATTTGACTCGCGCGCGACGCAAACGATTTCCGCGTCTCGCTCGCTTCGATCGGACATTCCCGAAATTACGAAAGTAAATCGATTTTTTTTTTCTTCCTTTCTTTTTCTGACCGCACGCACGACTTTCGGTCGCGGGTACGATCGCCGAGTTCGACTTCCGCGCATAGTGTTCTAATCTCTCCAACGTATCCATTCTCCAGTTCGTCGGAATGGAAGGCAAATCGGATTAGCACATTCTGCCGGAACGAGCGAACGCGGGGGAAAAAAAGTATCCAGCGCAATCCTCGTTAGAGCGTGCGGCGTATAAACTTTGCGGTGGACGATCTCCCGGCTCGTCCCTTTCAACATGGCAAACGATCTGAATGAATAAATAAATTGCTCGAAAAGCTCTCTCTCTCTCTCACTCTCGATATGCGCTTTATGCTTTAAAGCTCGCGACGGCGAGGGTCGCCCAAGCAGATTTATGACTGCGAAGCACTTGAAGCCAAAGAGAGAAAAGATATATAAGAGACGAGTACTCGCTTCTCTCTTCCTCTCGCAGCTTTTTATTGTAGAATACTGGCTATGATTCATGACGTCACCTGTTAGACGAGTCCCCCTTCCCCTTTTTTTATGCCGGTGACGTTCTTCTTCTTTCTTTCATCGGCAAGGGGATGATTTCTCGTGCCACAAATGACGTTATTACGAGTTTTTCTTATACGAAAGAAAATGAAAAATTGTTGCGTCGTTGGAGCGAACGTTGATGTTCTTTCCATGATTGTACGATAAAAAAAAACGAAAAGGATGCAGCCTACTTTTTTCTACGCACGTGCACAATATGCCCGCAAATCGAAGATGTACACCGTGTGTCGCTCTAAAATTGCAATGCGAAATGAACTTGCATTGAAAGAAGCATTTTCATGTTGGAATTGCTCGTTTCGGATGACAAGCATAATTTATCGTCGTTCGCCAGATTACTCTTCCAGCGCGATAACTGTTTTTCTACATAATTTGGATTTACGGCGGAAGCAAAGTAACTGTGTTAAAAATTTGAATCTACTTTTGTGAAATTCCAAGATTCCAATGTTGGACATGAATTCATGAAAGCCGACAATTAACAATTCATTCAAGAAAATAAAATAAGACCAAGTCTTTCCACCTGCGATAATCCAAGATCAGGAAACTTTCCAAAACGGAGATTAAAAGGGTAACGAATTCCTCGATAGTTCATAATATCCCATTCGGCAGTTCAAAGCACTCGACAATGGCGGGAAGAAAAAAAGAAAACGAGCAAATCGAATTTACGATTGATTCTCCGCAAGGCGCGCACGAGCCCATAAAGCTCTCGGTCGTACATACGCCGAGACTGCACCTCGCTTGCTCTCTAATCGCAATTAACGTTTCGCCTACTAGCTTTGAGAGCGAGGCTGTCGCACGTGAACTGATTAGAACGTTGGAATTGGATGGCCTCTTTTATCATGTACTTTTCTTTTCTCCAATCTGACGGTTTTTCCTTTTCGACGGAATGAGGGGTGGAGTGTCGTCCGCGACTGAAAGAACTAGAAAATACACCGGGACGCGTTTCGTCTCCCCTTTTCTGTGACGCGCACGTGGAATTGCACAAGACTCTAATTTCAATCCAAAAATGAAGCGTAAAGATCGGCTAGAGCGGTCACAAGTTGAAAACGCACAAAGTCGAGTTTCCGCATGTAACATCGTAGATTTTCCAATTATCAAAAGCCTCGGGGATAGTGGAACGCGCACACATACCTGCATTGAGATAACAAACCAGCGTCGATGAATAAAGCTGCTACGCTGCTGAACGCCAGCAGCACCACTTCCAAGAAGGACTGCACTATATTTGCAAGCCAAATCTGCGACTAATTCGCGCGCTCGGCCGCGCATAAACGGGAGATAGAGACCCTCAAGCTTTATATGTGCTGTGCGCGCGTGCATGTCAGCCGAATAAACCCTCGACTTTCAAGCTCTTAAATTTGCCGAACGCTCTCACTGCGATGCGCCTGCGTCCTCGCTGGGGATTCCGAGCTCTACGTTTGTTTTGCCCTCTCACGCCGAGAGTAATTTCTCCGTCCCACGAAGCTCCGCGAAACGAGATTATAATATACTTGAAGATTACAATTCCATTGCCCGCAATCGCGCGCAACTTATTTCCCCGAGATTTTCGTGGAGAAGAAAAATCTTTTTCCTCGTATTAATTGGAATAAAAGTGTAAGCTTAACAAGATCTGAGATTGACGCTCTTCATAAAAGAAAGAAGGCAAGAAGGAAGTCTCTTCCTCTCCTTCTCAAAGACTCTCAATTATCTTTTGTTCGTCTGCAGCCCGGCACAAAAGAGATCACGATGTCTCTCCTCCTTCGTGGCGGAAAAGGCACACCGGGAGGCTTTTCTTTATCCTCCTCACTTCCAACTTAACTCCTCTTGTGATTCTCTCGCTCCGCGGAGAATGGAGAAAAAAAGGGTCGATGTCGTGATACAATGATGATAATGGGAGAGAAACCGAAAAGGCACAGTCCAGCTAGCAATTATGAATCGCAGCCAGCCGTTTCATTCTTTTAACCAGGTTAGATCTTACGTGATTGTGTGCGCGTTATAGCTAACTTGTTACGTCGTATTTGCCGAGGGATCAAACATCCACTGGTGAACTTCGATGCGCGCCAACTTCACGATCGCGACGTCGAACTTCCCAACGAAGTCACGCTTCATTTCACTTCTCGGTGTCTAATTAACCCTCGACTATACACTACGGGAAATCCAGGACGCGAGTCTCGAGGGCAAACTTCAATCAAAACAAAAATCAGTCGAGGAAAAGGACGTTGACCCGAGGGTGATGCGTTTCATTTGTTTCGTTTATTCGACACGGAAATTTGCACACGAATGTCTTTTTTGATGATAAAAAAAAAGCTTTCAATTTTACTCACCGGGTTGATTGTACTTTACGCCTCTGAAGGTATATACGTAACGTCAAACTCACCCGCGACAGAAACATCGAAAATCTTGTTAGTCGCAGTATATCGGAGTCGAAAATACATGCAAAGCGATATAAAAAGTCAGTGTATTTTTTCAAGCAGTGATAAACTACATTTACATCGGTCGTACGTGTAAAATACTGTTACTCTGGTAATAAAACAGTCCTACAAAATTCAAACGATTTGTGGGTATGTTTTTTTTTTTTTTTCATACGAAAGATTCACGGAAAAGTTTTTCGCACAACGAGGTTGTAAAGGAGGCGGTGAACGACGGTGTGGCCGCAGATGTGCAGCAGGCAGTATTCTGGCGTGAGGCTTTTTCATTTTTCGCGATCTCGTTAGCCCCGCAAGAGAGCAAAAAGGAGCGAGAGAGCGGGATTGCGAAGTTCTTGTATCGTATTATTTTACGATCGCGGTAGATTGTTATACCGTGATGAAATCGAAAGTCGGGTAAGGTTTCCGAATTGTTATTGCATTGCGTGTTTTCGACGTGAAGAATAATCCGTCGTTTCGCACTGTTCGATACTCACGCGAACCAATACATGGTTGAATCGATCTTCGTCAATTTCAAAATTTAACGCGGCAAACGACGTAGTCGCCGTCAAATTCCGCCCTAATAGCTAATTATCTACACAAATGCAATTGGCAGACGAGCGCATTCTGACAATTAGATTACATTGGCAATTACATCCCATGATCGAGCTCCTTCATAATATGTATTTAACAATCCATCAACAGAGCAATACACAGATTTAAATGAGGCTCCATTGAAACAAATCACTGATCAACCGCTCGAGTCCGATGAGTCATCGTCGTGCATTAAATGTCGACGTGATCACCTCGCGAAGTCGAAATTCGGAAAGCCACCAAATCGACAGATGTTGCTGTACATTGAGGTCCTCGCTCTTTCGGCTTAAATAATTGTCACCTTTGTGATTTGTATTGAATTTCACGCTTATAGACCTGTAACGAAATTGAAAATGCATCTAACGGACGGGATTTTCCCTTTTGATTTGTAGTTGGGATATTAAAATTGAATAATCGTTAATTTATTGTTGGTCTACAGCACTGTTCAGGCATATTTGTTATGGGCATGGGAAAGCCTTTATGAAATTTTATGATTGGCACTGGGTAAAAAAAATGGAAAGCTCATATGATCTTCGATTGCGATATTAAATTTTTTTTAAATCTTGTAAGTTTATTTTCAAACTGATTATTGCAGACATACTCAATAAAAATCTCTCGTTTATCGCAAAATTGTATTTTTTTATAATCAAAAATGTATTTAGAGCACGGTTCAATTGATACAAATAATAAATTGAAGATAAATTTATAACGGCAATGCGATATTGGAAAATTTTATAAAATATGTAGTACAAGTACATTTTGTTTCTTAAAATAATACATAGATTCAATTTGATTAATTATTATTCGGCTGGGCTTTATGTTGCACTTACATATCAAGATTAATGTTTTCAGGTACCTAGTGTATCTCTGCAACATTCCATATGAACGCAGTTCTTGAAGTAATAATGACAATATATTTTTCATGAAACGTAAAAATTAAATCTAATTCTTCATTGAAATATGCGCATAAATTATTTGAATGCTTATATTATTTAACATTATGCATGAAATATTTTTTGGATGATATCAATTTTGAAAATCATTGTTCAGTATCAAATTTCAGAGCATCTCAAGATTTTAATATAACTGTCTACCTTACAAAAAATTATTTATTTTTCTATTTAGACTAAATTTTATCAAATTATTTCTATAATCATTTTAAAGGAATTTTTACTTCGATCTTAGAATATTTTAATGTGTGCGTTATTAGCAAATCTGGAAGAGATTTCTAAAAAAATGTAAAATTTTTTTTGAAGGATTTTATAAATAAGCTAGAGTCTTTATTTTATTTTAGCTTAAAAATAGCTATTTATCTTATATTATACAACATAGAACATATTTTATAAATTGAAAATTAAAAGTACAAAAAAAAAATCTTTTAATATATCAATTAAAAAATATTTGTTCAATATTTATTCAAAAAATGTATCGCAATTTAAGATGCAAGAGGTTTTTTGAAAAATTGAAAATTTTAAAAACTGAGTAAATATATTTCTGATTCATTCACTGATCTTATTTTATAATTTGAAATTGGATAAAATCGATTTTTTAAGATTACAATGATTGTTTTTAGCATCAATCAAAACTGTCTATCAAACAGAAAAAAAAAGAATAAATTGGGGTGGAAAAATAGCTAAAAAAATTTGTATGCTCTGAAAAAAAATAATAATTTGGTTGTCAGTCAGTACAAACATCAAGCAATAAATTCAATTAAAATCCTATGCCGACGACGGGCGACGACGACCGAAGCACCCTGTATCTTGCCACCAATCAGCCGCAGTAAAACCACCGATAGAAGTTTTTCACCTTTCTATATTTTCCCGAAACGAGGGGTTTGTGCTCAAAAGAGAAACGTAGAGAATGAGTGAGAGAGAAAGAGAGAGAAAGAGAGAGAAAGAGAGAAGAGAGAGAGAGAGAGAGAGAGAGAGAGAGAGAGAGAGAAGAGCCATCTGCGCGTTTATAAGGGACCCCCGTCAGTATATGGCTATATAGTCTCGTCAAAAGCGCAGTTGGGCTGCTGCATGGTAACTCGAGATGGGTGCGATGATGCCGCCAATTTTCCCGTTCGATTTATATAAGTGGCCCCATTGTGACTCGGGTTTCCGAGATACACGCAGGGAGAGTCTGGTCTTTTTTTTCCTCTTCGGAATATCTGCCGCCACAGTATTGTCGTCTGATTTTTCATTTACTGATTTTCATCGCGCGGAATACGTTGCTATGAATTCGGATTTTTATCTGCTTATTATTGTTTTGTCTGCGATATATACGCGTAAGTTTCTTGCTTTTTTCTTGTAGTCCTTAGGGGTGACGAGATATGGCAAGATGTGCCTTTTGATATTCAAGATGTAGACATAAAGATTGTATGTAAATAATGTTTATATACGTAATATATATAACGAATATCTTCCCAGCTACAACGGAAAAATTTAGTTTGACATTATGGATGCCTATTTCACGTTGTATGTATTTTTAGAAAAATATCCATTACAACGAACTTTCGTCGTTTCACAATCCAAAGGATTTAAAAATACTTTTTATCAAATAGCCAGCAGCATTTATAGATAGCGTGTATCGGTGCAATGACCAATTGACAAGATGAGTTCGTTTTAGCTTAGAGTAAAAAGCTGGATTTTGTTTAGAAATGTTGCCACGAAAAAAGAAATATATCTGCAATAAAGTTCACTCGTGGATAAGTTCGTTCGCTACATCGCAAGTTCAATCATCAGTATGTTTCTCTTTTCCGACAATCCCATCACAAAAAAGACATCTTTCTTCGTTCACGAGAACAATCTTTCTTTATAGCGCTACAAGGTGGCACGTTCAATACACTATTTATCCTTCCAAATTGAAGGTAAATGTTTAAAAGACGTTAGTCGAGAATAGCCTAGAAAATTGAATCACTCTTGCACACACGCGCAGTGTATTGCATGCGGGTGCCGTATTTTCCTCTGAAGTGGCCTCTCGCTCTCTCTCTCTCTCTCTCTCTCTCTCTCGCGCGCGCGCGCGCGAAAATAAATCAATTTGGACGGAACCGGAAAAAAAAGAAAAAACGAGGGAGCCCGCAGTCTCTTTTATCCGTCGATTATTTCGTCTTTTTCAATCGGTTGGCGGCGAGGAGAAAATTTCCCATTACCTTTTTCACCTCTCTCTCGCGTGCGACAGCGAATATTGGAAAATTTATCGTTGTCCCCCCCCCCCCCCTCCGATTTCCACCGGACCTTTGGAATTTGGTGGTCTATTGTCGAGAGCCGAGTCCCAATTTTTTTTTCATTTTCTGTTCTCGATGGAAAGTTTGGAAACGTCGACAGGGCGCGAGAGAAAAATTGATGGGACGCATAGTGTTCTTTCAGTTCTCTCTCTCTCTCTCTCTCTCTCTCTCTCTCTCTCTCTCTCTCTCTCTCTCTCTCTCGTCATCGAGAAACTAATGACGGTAACTCGACGATATGCGGGGATACATTAAATCTTCTTTCTTTCTTTCTTCGAGGACAATTTGGAGTGGCTATATATATCCCGTCAAAACGTTTGACTGTGCACTTGATCGAGCAGTGACTAGCGGGATCACGGAAATAGTTTTATTTTCATCGAGCCGCGCGCGGAAGAAAAGCATTCGTCGTTGCCCCGAGTGAAAGATGGAATTGATTCGCAGGGGCTTGTCTCGCGCGGACGTGAGCTCGAAGAAAGTTTCGTGATAGCCTCGCAATGGTTGCGCCGGCGCGCAACAAACTCAATTTTCGCGCGAGAAGCCGTGCGAATTTATCGTCGGAAGTTCCTCGAATGATTCGTACAGCGCGGAACTTCGGACGCGTTATAGTCGGCGCGCGAGGTTTATTAAAGTCGTCGCCGTTGCCTTGACTTTGATGAATTTGTTTCGAAGACACTGCAGTTTCAATTGCACTAATAGCCTTCGTTCACGCTGAAGATGCATGGGCTTCGCAAGATTTTATAATAATCAATATCACCAATCGATTTCTAGCTTGTTGGAGCTCATCTCATTTGCTAACTTAATGAATACTAAACAGGTATGTATACGTAAAGGAATACAAGAAAAAGTTGATGAATTTGTCAAAATTCTCAATTGGGATGTCTAAATTAAGAACGTCTGTCTAATCTCATTTGTAAAAATTCTTTTATCGTTGAAGTTCATAATAAATCTCATGTTGTACGCGTAATGTCCGAAAGGTTCATGTTCAACTGACCAGCCGGCGTCAATTGAGGCTTCACTTCTCAAGATCCTCTATTTCAAGGCAGAAAATAAAAATAAAATTAAAAGCTCCTCAGGTATACACGGCTTACGAGGCGAGCTTTGAATTTCGACGAGGTCACATCTTGGGAGAGCTAATTTACACCAGCTGGTATCAGACCTCGATAGCTAATTCAATCATGATCAACGGCGCTGTTACATTGATTATCCGCATCCTGGGTCAAGAAGAGGCCAAGTGGTGAAATAGCTCGCTGCCGCTCTAATTAAATACCCCCTGGATTAGACCAAATGCTTATTTAGGAAAAAAATGCTTCAACAAATAGACAGTAAAAACTTGACGGACGGATATTTATCGTCGAATAACTCAATTCTCTCTGGCTCTTCGAATGAACGCGCGTGTGTGTGCGCTTCAGTGCTTACGACCCATTAAAATCCACCACGCAATACCGAGTTTGCGTGCTGGCCATTCGTCTCTCCCTCTCGCTCTCACTCTAGCGCGCGTAATTATGCGCGAGTATAGCTTTAATGATCGCGGGCAAACCAATCGCGCGCACCTGTGTGCGAAAGCTCACGCGCGTTACCTCTTTTTCCTCTCTCCAACGGCACGATAATTAATGACCGGCTGTTTTTTTTTTTTCTAAACATGGCTTTTAATTGATGCTGTGCATTTAATTATTATTACGATGCTACGCTTTAAGTGAAATTGAAACTGAATCGATGTTCGTTATTTAACGATTCGAAAGCTAAAACTCGTGGCTTTTTCGATTAGCTGGACATCGAGCGAGTACCTAAATTGAATTTGTACAGTTGATCGGTGAAACGCTAAAAAGAGAGTCCGCGCGCGATCTGCAAGAAATTCAAAGAGTCCCATAAGTGTAATCTACATCATCGCACAATGCAAGTAGCAAAATACCTAATTGGCCTTATCGATCATTCTCAACTGAGAGTATTCGAGGGGGCTTAATTAAGGCCTCGCGCTCGCTTGGCGCACGATTAGACGAAGGGGGAGAGCACTACAAGCGCGCCGCCAGCAGAGTTAAGGTGCCAGCCAAACGGCGACCAAGCGTGCCGTGCTATGAATATTGTTAATTTATTCGTGCACGTTATAACTTAACTTGAGAAAGTGAGCGAAAGCGAGGGATATTTTGCCTTCGTTTGCGTTCGTTCGTTCTTTGGTAATTAAGCTATCACGATTAGAGCCGCTGATAACGCGTGTCTGACTTGATGCTTCTTGAGCACTTTTTTTATTGGCAAGAAAGGGTTATTACGTCAACAAAATTGATTAACGGGAAATGAATTTTCTATCCGGATCACACGGAAATACTGGCCTCTTGAAACAAGAGCCGTCTGATTGCCTTTGCACGAAACAGCCCTCTTAACGAACGTATCTATTTTGGCATGCTCTGCGTTCGGATATACGTGGTAAATAAATTATCGCAGCATTTACCAGTCAAAAAGTTATGAAAGCTAATTTGAACATTTGATTTTTGATCGATGTCATTTCTAATATTTATTGATTTACCAAACAAATTGTCAATATTCAGTAAGAACATCCGCCACATCGTTGCCTTACCTTGAGAAATATTTATTCAGTGTATACGTGCAATCTTCAAGCTTGTATCTTTTTATATCGAGCGATTCATCGACCAAAGGGAACTTGAGGAAAAAAGAAAGGAATCGCTGCTTGTTCATCTGAAATGCGGAGTAAAATTACGCGGTTAACTTTCCAATAAAGTTATTCCGCATCGATATATGCTTTCACGACGAAAGTTTGCGATTTCAAATTGGACTACTCCACGCTCTGTGTATGGAAAAGCCATTCAAGAGCAGAACCGCACGAACTTACAAACAATTCCCGAGACCCCCGTTGCCAAAAAAAGAAGAGAGAGAGAGAGAATAGAAAGCGTGGGATCACCATAATCCATACATACGGTTCTGTCCGCGTTGCGGCCTCGTGTCCGCACATGCATACATATTGCCCGCGAGGTTTGCGCAATCCCGGGCGGGGAGCGCGTGAATTTTAACTGCATTCCTATTCCTCTCTCATCCGCGTCTCGTTCGTCTTTGCTTGACGTTCGCGCCGTTCGCTCGATTATAACGCTATTTCAAGCATCCGACCGTGCCCGCAGGTCGAAATAATAGAACGCGCGAGGCAAGAAATTTATCGACGAGTATATTTTCGAAAAAAAACAAAAAATTCCTAACATTAACGCTTGGGCGAGTCGCGAGGTTGTTTTTCATATACCTAGCCGAGCTTATATGGGGAGGCTTGCCGCCCATTTTTTTCCGTTATTAGCAAAACGACATTTTTTCCTTTTCGACTTTCGCGTCGGGAGAAAAAAACCGACCAATAACACGCTTCTCGAAAGTTGGCCGCTATTGCGATTGTAAGATACGAAAGCCCATGCATGCGCTGAGATTTACATGCGCGTCTGTCTCGCGGGGCAGACAAACATGCGCGCGAGAAAGGCTTAAGCTTGGCTTCGGATAATTTAATCTAGTCAATTTCTTCGGAGTGCTATTACCATCCTTCCAGGCTATGTGAGCTACGAAAATAATGTTTACAGATTACATGGTGGAATCTATGTAGTTTTTCTCAATAAAATACGCGGATAAATTGAAAGAGGCTTTCACTTCAGATTGCGAAATAAAAGGAAAAAAATACTCGGCGCAACTTACTTTATCTACGAATTAATTTAAACAGTATAACATGCGCGTTGAACCATAAGTGTACGAATATACGTTTCCGCGTAATTAGTTTGGCGAGGAAAAAAACATCTAAATAGAAAATCTCTAGACGCATTCACAGCCGCAAAGAGTGAAAAGAAGGATACACTTTATTCAACGCTGAAAGTGATTCACTGAATGCATTCGCGTGGATGTGAATTCTACTTTTACGTTTGTTTTTATATACTCGAGTGGAAATCTTACAAAGTACAAGCGAAAGACTTACTCTTTCAAAACTAGCAGAAAATCTATGGGCCGAGTTGTTCATGAAAAATTTTGAAAGCACAATATTAATTCAAGCCCGTGGCGTTTGCCCGTCGAGAAGATAAGTTTGTAAAATACACGCAGGCTTCGCTTAAACTTCAAATATATGACTATATAGCTTCCTTATATAACGATTTTTCAATGGCTCCACGGGATATTTCAAGGCAATAATCTTACGGGAGAAAACAAAACATAAATAAGAATGATCACCTCGATAAAAAAAAGCGACAGCTATAAGCTTGAAAAAAGTCAATCGTATAGCCATAAGAAGATTTAGCCAGGGCAGGACGCGCAGAGCAGTAAATAACGGCAATATGCCGACGCGCGAAAAATGCGCTCGACATTACTCTTTTTTTCTCGCTCCAAATTTACAACACGTCGCAAATACTTTGATTTACGTGTATATATGGGCAGCTTTTTTTTTGTTTGAGCTGCCGAAAGTTTATGAATAGACGCAATTAACGTCCCGTATAGATTTTCCGAGTGGTGGCTCACGTTTAAAGTGCAATTTGATGTAGGACGTTCAGCTGGTGCTGAAATTTGCCATGGCTATGAGAAAAAAACAAAGAATAACTGCGAATGAAATGTCATTGACTGCGCGGTAGAAGTTTGGAGATTAAAAAGAAGTTTGTAAATGCGCGAGGAGTTTTTAATAACGGCAAAATCACAAAGGAATTGTATTTTAGTTCAATTTTATCGACAGTAACAAAATAAAAGTTGTTTGAGGGCTTTTTGCAAAGAGATTACTCAAATAATAAAAATATAGAAAGAATTGGTGATCATTCTCCTCGCGGCATTATTATTTCATTTTTACTACTCCAACTTTTTTTTCCCTCGCTATAAAAACCATATCTTACGTGCGGTGTATTCTTATCTACAGCATTCTTAATTTAAGAAAATTGAAGCGACAATGTCGAGTACTATATCTCAACAGAGATACTATATCTTAACAAGATATAGTAACTCAAGGAGAAAGTTTTTATTTCTTATTGAAATATTGCGACCCAAATATTAAAATGCATATTAAGCATGAAAAAAAATTAACGTCATATTTTCAAAATAATTTCAAGTGACTTAGATAAAAATATTCTTATTCCTGCTGTATTCCTAAACGTTGTTGTTCCTAATTCAAGAAATAAGGAAACAACAATTTTTTAAATATATCTCATTTAAAGTATAAGTATTTCTTAAAATTAGTAAGAACTGTTTAGAACACGAAATTCTGAATTCCAATGTTTTTTCGTGAAATAAAAATAAAAGTTAATATCTCAATGTAATACAGGAATTTCATGAATATTAATAAAAGGATGTTGAAAATAATGTAACGGCAACTGGAATATTTAGATAAATTCTTTCTTTTAAATATGATGAGAGCATATAATCGATAAATGTAAAGTTTTTAAAGTCGATGATTGAAGGAGGCGAGAAAAACTAGAGTAAACCAATATATTCATATTAGACAAGAATGCATATGGTTAGGGATGCCAGGGTGAGAAAGAGAGTTATGGAAGGCTCTTGAAATACTTTTGTTGAATCCAATATTTTCTAAAAAAATCGTAATTGACGAAAATGGAATTGTCTCTCTCTTTCACTCTATAAATTATTAACAGATAATATGTAATCAATAAAAAATACAATTGTTATTGTATATATAATAACGACATTTACTCAATTATTGAGTAAATTTATTATTGAACTCAATTTATCTTTCAATTTATTATTGAGTTTTATAAATATATATTTATCAATTAAATTTAAAAATACTATACATAAATGAAATTATAATTTTGTATCTAAGCGGATAAGAGATCAGGCAAGTGTGCATCAAGGTGCAAGAGATTGTGGATTCGAGTCTCGGGCGGATGAAAATTTTCAAAAACGTGAAATTTTCATGTTTGTTACTGTGATTTCAGTGATTCGAATTCCACCTTAAACTGTAGGTTCATTAAAAACTTGTCCTCTTTCAACATTTACAAATTGATAGGGGAGGTAAGTCTACATGCTAATGACTATAAGAAACTAAGACTATTGAATACAAATACCTAGAGCACCTCTGCAGCGTTCTATATGAACATAGTTCTTTAAGTAATAACAATAAAAACGACAATATTTCATAAATAATTTCTTTAACCACTTTCATTCAATTAATATTTAAGTTAACAATTTGAAATCCCAATTTCGTTTAATTGTCAGTTCTAATTAACACTGAATCATTAAATTGTCTTCTGTAAAATTTGTAGAGCTTAGTACGTAGTTAGCTACTTAAATAATATTACAAACCCATAAAATAGTATAGCTTAAACCATCTCTTGAAAAGAGAGTTGAACTCAAATGTCAACCCGCATTTTTTGAAACCGATCGTGCTTTCGACAAATTATGTATCGATCATTACGTCGTTACGCGTGATTCGGAAGTTTGCTGTGATCATTCAAACAAATGCAGCAAGATAACTTCGTATACTTGCACAAAACTTCATGAGACCGAGAGGAGGAATATCGCCCCCTGGACTAATAAAAGGCCAGACACTGTCCATATACCGTCGCTTTTCATATTTTCGGCGGGGAAGCCCTCGGTTTTCAATAGTTGTAAAAACTCGTGCAAAGCTCTATTGTACAAGAACCAACAACATCTATATGTAATAAAAGAAAGTTTCTGCTTATCAATGTGTCACCTCAGCTGTTCTTTAATTCGCGAACGGACTACCTATCCCATCAATTCCCTCACTCCGCGCTGCATTGGTGCCGCAAGTGTCTTGATCAATATTAGTCTTAGGATTAGCTAAACTCGGTCCCTGCAACGGTCTGGGATATAGTGTAGTTGTAAATTCGGTCCTTGCAAGCGTCTGGGAGCTACACCTACTAGGGGAAGTTAGGTTCCACAATCCGTGCCGTCAAATCTTTTGGCCCTTCAGTAACAACAACATCACCCTGGTCCCGGTTTTATTGCACGAGTATAAACGTGACTTCTTTTCCGACGTCACAGTAAGAAAAAGAGCTTTCCTGCTTTTGTTTCAAGACTTTTCCCATAGTGATCCCAGTTGCACGTTAATTAAGAAAAAAAAAAGAAAGAACGAAAAATTTTTGCTTGCTTCGAGATTTTTATTTTGTTTGTTGCACACGTAGCGCCAAAAACAAAGTATGCGAAGCACCAAGAAAACAAAAAAATGCAGATCGATCGTAGCTCGTGTCGTAAATCGCACATTAGCCGCAATACTGCCGAAAATAAACTCGCGACGTATATAATCCTTATCAGTCTTTCCCGAGCAAAAAAAGAGAGAGAAAGATGCATAAACACGCGAACACAAGCAAGCGAAAAAACGAGGGAGAGAGGTAATTGAGATAAAAGACAGAAGGGAGCGAGAGAGAGAGAGGGAAGTTGGTGATAAGTGCAAGCAGCACACGCGGGAGCTCATTCAATTTTCTTTGTCGGCGAGTTTTACGGCATCGTCGCAGCCAAGCATATTAATGCCGAGCATGTTTATACGTACGCACGTGCGCACAGAAGCCAGGCAGTTAGAATAGTTATTTACCCCGGGTCGTTTATACTCGGCCGTTTCTTTTTTTTTATTTTTTTCTTCTCTTCTTTCGCATTATCGAGCTCTACTTTCATTTGCTTCACTCCGTTTGCTCACAACCTCGCCTCGTGCGTTCGATTGAATGCTTCGTATGTGCGTTTCTTGTGTTAACAATTGGGTTCGAATCGATCGTGCTACAAATTCTTTTTATCATTTTTTTTATTCTGCGCATTGGAAAATTCCAAAATCAATAGTCTGCCGTTATGTATTCATGTGTTCGTGGTTTTTATGTTCACATACTACGTTCCGGTGAAACGCAAACTACTCACTCGTCATACATATTACTATCGTTCTGTATATACAAAAAGAAAATATACGAAATACTAAAGTGACTACGTACACGTCGATGTTCAGTTCGTTATTCACTTTTAAATTGTGTGCGCGTAATGTTGTCAAATACTACTTCGTATATATTCATGCAGTTCATGATCAAACCCATACACGCAACTAACATGCATAACGTTTACGAAAAAAAATAACGTTCTCGAGGCAGTTCGCATCTAGTTATACCGAACGTACGACCAAATAACACACAAAGCGCAGCAGTAGTCTGCTAAAAACAGTAAAAAGATCGGCATTGCGAATGCAGACGTCACACAAATCGTTTCGAATCGGGAACACGCACGTGGATATGTGTGTGCGTGTGCGATTTAGCACAACGTAGGCGACGTAATAGGCGTAAAGTGCCTGTGCTGTACTACCGGATGCTCATCCATTCGAGCTTTAACATTGTCGCTCTCTCTCTCTCTCTCTCTCTCTCTCTCTCTCTCTCTCTCTCTCTCTCTCTCTCGCGCGCGCGCGCGTCATCATTTCTTATCAATTCTTTATTGATTAAAAACAAAGTGAAAAAACGAAAAAACAAGAAAAGAACAGAAAAACACAAAAGAAAAGCTAATTATCTCGGCGTCGTCGTAGTGGAGCCAATAATTCATCGTTTTGAAAGTCAAGCTGCAGCTGCTACTGTGGCCCAACGAGGAAGCTACTAAATCATTGCTGCAAGAGATACAGAGAGAGAGGGGGGGGGAGAGCTTCGGGCTGCAACTCGTCGGCGATGTATACGAAATCGTTTTTCACCAAACTCCTCTCTTGCCAAGGAAATTTACTATTTTGTCTTTCTCCCCGGCGCGATCGCCAAGTTTTTTTTAATACACTTCAAATCCTCCGTTCCTGCATCGTTTGCCTTTTATTAATAAAAGATGGTATTTGAAATCGCGTAGCGACAACCGTATATTGCGACGATTTATCACGGAAATATCAATGCGCGACGAGGATTATCGCTCGCGTCCACTCGTCGCCCGAAACTCGCGCCGTCTTCTTACTTCTGCCGTCGTCGTGATCGACGAAGCGAAACAACGCGCTCAAAAATGCATCAAGCGCTCTCGCGACCACTGCGCTCGGGGAAACTTATCAATCATAAGCCCATCAATCTTTCAGCGGCAGAAGACTCGCACGCGTTTCGCTGGGTAAACTTCTCTGCCGGCGCTGTCGGAGCTCACAAAAATAACGAGTCTGCTCTTATCCTCTCCTCTCTCACTCAGTTTTTACGCGGGAAAAAAGTTCTCTCGCGACAAAAGTTCCCCCCCCCCCCTCTTTCTCTCCGCCGAGCGATATTCCCCGGAGTTTTATGATTTCGTCTTTCTTTTTCTGCTCATTTTCAAAACTTGTGCAAGCGTGCTAACAAGAGGACTGACTCTTCCTCAACGCCGACAACTTTCCATGGAAAGCACGAGCTTCCGCCAGATTGTGCTAGCGCCCGCCGTATTTCAAGTGTTGCAATGAGAGAGAGAGAGATAGAGGAGGCAACGCTAACACCGCGGTCATTGTCGTCGTCGTCGTCTACGCTTTTACGTGTGTGTGTGTGTGTACGTTTTCCAGCGCCACGCGCGTGATTCACTGTTACGCAAACTGCCCTTCCTCAACGCTGTACGCGGCCGACAAATTGATTAGACTTTTTTTTTTCTTTCTTCCGCAGTGATTTCACAACTGAATATTGCCCCGCGCTGCTGCTACTCGGTAAAAAGAAAATGTGAAATTAAAACGTACCCGACTGCGAATGCTACATTGGATTTCATGCTTGATGTATCACTCGTCGGACTTTTCACCCTCCGCCGTAGCAGAGCCCATCGATATTTCATCTCTTTTTGTTCGGAGGTGCGAACGAAAGGAGACCATCGTGCAATCGACCTCATTTGCGGGAAAGCTTGATCAGGAAGCCAGACTTTTTCATGCGATACCGACCTGCACAGGCCCGCACAGCGAGGGAAAAAAAAAACACGGCCAGCCTAATACCTCTGCGTGTGCGCATATCTCAAAGTTTGATGTGGCTATTACGGCTGCGAACTAGTTTCGGTTCGCTTTCGACGCGAATACTCAACTTTTTAGTTATTGAATACCTTCGAACTTTTTATTCCAGGGAAAAAGCGTGTGTTTTCTTTTCTTTCTCTATTATTGTTCATTTTTCGCTTCGGTCACAATCGAACGCGAAGCGTAACGAAGCTACAAACGAGGTTCGTTTTACATTCTTTTTCACAGTTTCAGTACCACACGTTTTTACGTTTGACCTCATTATGCCGCATTAACAATTACAAACAGCATTTCGACGACTTCGACAATTAATTACGCATCGGTTCCAAAGCGCGGCAACTGAATTCCCCACGGGATCTGGCAACAAAACTAAACCCTCGCGCTTATACATATATACGCAGGCAATTACATATCATCAAAAATAACGGGGAAAAAAAGTCGAGATCTCAGTGAAGATTTTTGATTTCCTGCACAATAGATCTGTGCAAGCTAACAAATCATATCAGCGAGAGCAAAAATATAAAAAAGAATAAAGATTTATTTCTTGTTGGCGGATAACAACCATTGCAAAAAGAGACGTCCGCAACAAAATTGTCAGCTCTAATTAATCCCAGCGTAAAAGACATACTGCAACTTTGATGACGAAGACACGTCAAAGGGAAAAAGCCATGACAGCGGGCACAATTATCCTCGCTGAGAAAGCTCTCGTTACGTCGTTTGACTAGTGCGCTTACAATAGGAAACCGCGAGCCTTTTTTCTATCTCTCGCTCTCTCCCCTGCTCCCTTTTGTCGAGATACTCGTGCGCCCTGTCGCGCCGGGGAAATAGAGGGAGCTAATTTTCCGCACAGAGGAGGAAAAGTATTTCAATGTGGATTCTCGGTGACTGATTAATTATTGTTTAGTTTTGGGTGGCTGCACTTTTTAAATTTTGATTATCTATAATTTAACGATGATAAATGATACACAACATTATAACTTCGTACATAGAAAGGTCTATAATGTCTTTTTAATAATACGATTGAAAAGTATTTGACCGATAGAGCTATCCGTGGAATAGTTTGCGAACTCAATGAATAAATTATAACGATTAGTATCGCGGCCAAATCGCACTGACATACTCGCACTAATTGTCTTGCAAAGATCAATAAGTAACTCGACAGTCATCAGTCAGCAATGGTGATTGTACTCGTATTTTTGTTGAAAAATTATTTGAAAATAATGACGTTAAAAATATTTTTTTGCTACTCGTTGCTTCTTTCGTTACGGAATCAAATTCAATGTTTCATGATAACTTGTATAAATTCTTTTTATTTGTGATTTGTCTTCCAAATATTTTTGTTATTTGAATGGAGTATCTTGAGGTAAGGACGCTATATATTTTACAGCCAGACAAATTATATCATAAATAAAAAATGTTGACGGAACTTGGTTTTTTCGCGTGCAACGCATAATTTTTTTTCTTAATTAAAAATTTTTGGTAAATTAGTGACCTATTACTGGTTCAAGTAACCTCGTTACGAGAACGTGAATGCAAGAATAACTGTATTACCAGAATTATCATGAAGATACGTATATTTTGCTTTCCTTCGCTCATTGCGACCGACCTCTTTTTATTATATTACCACTGTCTACCGTAATCCTGCAAACAAATTTATAGTTACTCCAGTAATTGTCCATCGTAACCTTCACAAAATCATGAGTTCAATGACACTGAAATGATAATTGAACATCGTTAGCTTGGAAAAATCGGACAATGACGAAGCTTCGTTGATCGAGCAACCCAACCCAACCCAAGCAACATTGAAAGATCGAGATTCAACGGCACGCAAAGCGTCAGCGCGCAGATTGTTTTTGAAGCAGCTAGTCAATTAGGGAATTTTGTCCGATTGTCCTTCAAGACGGAATGAACGAGCTGCAAAGGAGGAGGAGACAATGAGCAGCAGCAGCAGCAGCAGCAGTTCAAAGACACTCGCAGAGGAGATAGAAAAGCTTTTGTCTCTCTTGCAGGAGGCTTGCGCTTGTCATCCCTTCACCTCAACCCTGCGTCGGAGCAATGGCGGTAGCTTCTCATCTCTCTCTCTCTCTCTCTCTCTCTCTCTCTCTCTCTCTCTCTCTCTCTCTCTCTCTCTCTCTCTCTCTCTCTCTCTCTCTCTCTCTCTCTCTCTCTCTCTCTCTCTCTCTCTCTCTCTCTCTCTCTCTCTCTCTCTCTCTCTCTCTCTCTCTCTCTCTCTCTCTCTCTCTCTCTCTCTCTCTTCGTCGCTGCGTCACCGTGGCCCTGTCACAAAGCTTTCGCGCGCAACTCACTAATTTCCTCTCTCCCTTCAATCAGTGCCATCATTGTTAAAGCCCTCGCCGAAATTCCTTCTGCGCTGTTATTGTCCTTTTTTCCCTTCTTCTCGCTGGGACTCCCCCTCTTTCTCTTTTCGAACGTTTGATTTTGCATGCGACACACGCGCAGACCGTTGGGTTGCCGAGCACGTCGCTGCGCAGTGTCCAGAGAGGACAATTGAATTCAACCGCGAGTGCTTAAACAGAATGCCATAGTTTTTGTTTACACGCGCAGGCTGCATTTTCTATGGCATTATATAACGCGAGAACGTTTGGTAACGGAGAGGCGACAGGTGAACTTAAGGGAGAGAGGAGCAAAGGGTCGTTTGTTTCGGTGCTCGGAGAGTTTACGCGGCCGCGCACACGCACACGCACGCGCGCACACGTGCGCCTCACCTCGTAAAGCGCGGTCGGATAAATCTTGGCTTCCTTGTTCGCTGTTGCAACTCCTCGCGCATGTATTATTTTAACCAAAAACTTCTCCTCCCCAAACGCGTATATGTGTATATGTGTATATGTGTGTGTCTGTAGTCTAGTTTGAGAGACTTAATATTGTTTGTTCTTGCTCAGTCAATTTATCGTCTTATGTATTGTGAGTTTTATTCACCGAATAAGATGTATTTATGTACGCATGTAATTAATTTTTTTAATGACAGTGATTGTCAACCCCAAAAATCAATTAAAAATGAAATGTCGCAATGGCATTTATACTTAATTTTGTAGTTCTTTTATGTTATTCTCTGATATTCCGTGTCAAAATTTCACGCTATTTAAATGATAATTAATCAAATGATTGATTATGTGTTGTTTCTTTCACATTCGAAACGGGTCTCTTGCATCCAATGACTACCCGCATCACTTAAGAATTTCAAAATTTTTATGAGCGCAAATTAAAAGTAATTGCTGGACTAAACGTTTAAACTGTCAATTACATGCCGGATAAAAAAATTAAACCTACATTTCATTGATAAAATGTTTTAGAAAACCGCTGTGATAGAATTTCAAAAAATTTCATTCTGATACAATTTCATCTTTCTAAAATTATAATTTCAAACTAATATCATTCGTTATTCCTGACAGACGAAAATTATTTTCAAGAAGAAAAAATCTGTGGTTATGAAAAAAAATCCCAAAAAAATGTAAAAAAAATCCTATACATTTATATACAATTACAATTTTTTTGATTTAAGATTTGAATGAACTCACTTTAGAGATAATATTCCTCAGAAGATGAAAAACTTTTTATAAGTAATTTAATTTTCCGACGGAAATGACATTACGGATATTTTTTTATACTATCCAAACATTTAAAACGATCTTGCTCACATACGATTTCATTTTTTAATCGAAATCTTAATACTTCAGTTTTACTCTATCTCTACATATATCATTTCAACAAAACCGTTCTGTTGAACAAATTGCTTCTGTGTAAGAAAGTGATATACCTTTTCAATTTAGCATTCGAAAATAAATTCCCGCGTCGGTCGATAGCCTTACGCGGCGCGAAGGGAAGACATTTCTCATTGGGGAGAGGAAATTTCGACCACTCGACCACGACAACAAAAAAAGAACTATTTTATTAGCCGAACAAAGTGGAAATTTAATCTGAAAGAGCGACCTCGTCACGAAAGCTTGACGAATGATATTGATGGGAGGTATACACGGGAAAAGCGTATTATTTATTTGCCGCGGGCTACGGAGATTGCCATTCGCGAAAGAGAGGAGATTGATCGGCAAGTGACTTCTTCTTCGCGCGTGCGGTGACTAGATAATCTCTCACCCTCCTTATTCGACTTCTCCATCGATGCACTTCCCTCCCCGATGTCGACGTGGATAAACATCGTGGAAACTCTGCTTCTTTCGCATGTTTGATTCCTTGGCACGGATTGCGATTCTGACAAAAAAAAACCATCGTTTCTCTTTTCTATTGGCTCCTGGAATTGATTGCCAGCGGTTATGGTACGGTTCAACCGTGTGGTTATTCGACAGACCGTTTTTATTTTCCTTTTTTAGATGGTTTCCTTTTGAAGACAATTGCAATTGATCATGTTTTGTACCTGTTTTGTAAAGTTTGAAGAAAATACTAGAAAACAATTTTTTTTCATCTCACATACGACACACAGCTGGTAAAAGAATAACATTACCGAGAATATCTTACAAAGTTATGAATAAAAAGTATGGTTGCACTCGAAAAATTCGCCAAAGGGAAATCTTAACCGTGAAATTCTTCCAGTGAAAAATAAAACAAATTTTCAATTGAAATTCCACGAGCGAGGAAAAGATTTCATATATTATATTACACAAATAAAAATAGGCGAAGCTTGTAATCCATCCGGCATATCGTGAAAAAACTAGGAGTACGAAAGAAATCAAGTCGAAAAGCAGCGGTGCATAATATTCGGTTGCCATAACAACGCACGGCAAATGCGATTACTATATAGTCTCTGGTTGCGTCTCAATGACGCGTACACAGTAAGAAAAGAAAGTACATTAATCGGCGATATCGCATTCCCAATTATCTTACGCTCGCGCGGCTATATATGAATAGCGAAGAGGACTTTCACCTTTTGCATGCGATAATTTATGCATATACATCCTCCCACGACTTGGTCGGCTCGATCGATCGACAATGACGTCGTCGACGACGTCTTCAGTAAACCGAACTCTTTTATGCGGTCGTAGTAAAGCGCCAAACCGTTCGGAACACAAAAAAAAAAAAAAAAAAAATAAAAAAAAGGAATAACAAACTCGGGTCGGGTCTAAGCTCTCTTGCCCGAATACAAAGTAGTCTGCGAAAATTTCATTTGCAAGCTCGCCTGCTGTCGCTGGAATTTAGCGAGCGCCCGAGTTCACGCTTGCGCGACAGTTGTTTTGTCAGACTACGTGAAAGCCTTTTCCCGTTGTTTTTTTTGCTCCTTCTCAAGTGTGCGTTTGACCTGACGTTTTTAAAATTATTTAGAGCTGCTGGCATTCTTCAGATGACGGTAGAGTGGAATGTTTGTGAACTTACTGAGAGAGTGTATTAATATAATACTCAAGGCTTTTAAAGCTCTATTTCAATTTTATTATTATTATTTTTATCGCACACTCATACTCGAAGCCCTTGCTCGAACTTCTCCAGTTGTTTATAGCTCACTTACAGGTAAATTTGTTTGATTATATTAGTTAATGTGCGTTCCAGGTGTTAACTGTTACTACAATCATAACAATATTGCCTAATAAATCGATCTCACAGCAATAAAATCATGCGAGATCTGAGATCCAGAGGTTAAAAAATTCACCTAAATGTAATTTGTACCCAGCTATCTAATGTGCACCTTATGGGTTGATCATCAACGTTCTTGATTTAAAAAAAAATTTAAGCGACGATTTTTTACTTCATTTGCGTCACATATTTCTCGTAATTTGACTTTCTTAAATTTAAATATATTATTCGAAATATGAAAAACTCTCTTTCCTACTCGATATAAAAATATTAGCCGAATAATAAAAGAATGACTTAAAATTAAGAAAATAAATGTCTTAAAGAAAGCTTTTGAATTTCTTAATTCTAAGTATTTTTAGTGGCGCAAAGAGCTCTGTAGCTGAGTGGCTGCAATTTGTTTTTCGGAAAAATTCTTTTCACATCAAAAGAATGTTGACGTTCTGCAACGGTCACAATGAAGAGCGCAACGCAAATAATAATTTGCTTGTGGCGTACAATATCAATGACAATTTCCAATCACGCCGATACGCCAGTTCTCTTCTCTGTTTCCAGTTCAAGTTCGACTGTGAAAATTCAGATCTTGATTGCTGTCTATCAATGTTGCTATAGCGCTCGTCAAATCTGTCGAAGGAGCTTCCGCTCGATCCGTCAAAGTTACCAATTGCAATTAATCCAGCGTGCGTCCTCAAATTCGCGGACAAAAGAGACTTTTTTTTTCCTCTTGCCCCGAGCACTGCAAGGGGTTAATAGCTACCCTACGCCTTTTGTCCCAAGCAATCGGAAAGTGAAATTGGGTCGCTCTCTCCTCGTCTTTTATTTTGCGTGCCACGAAGATAGAGAAATTTTTTCCTCCTTTCTTTTATCCTTTTTTTTCGTTCGCACCTCATCGTTGAAATGTGCACGAGGGCGCGCGTCGATTAAAACTTGAGAATTCTCGCTGCAGATAAATCGAAGAAGCTTTTAAGTGGATTATCGTCGCTAAATTTAACTTGCTTTCAAATACCGTAACTAATTAGGCGGCCATACTTCTCGATTGTTGGAAAGAACTTGATTCAATCGGAGCGAAAAGAAGAGATAAATTCTCATTCGGATGATCGAGCAGCGAGCAGAAGAGTCCGCAGTGGAAAGTTGGAGGGAAGAGAGCAACTCCGACTGGATAGAGCCGCCGCGTCAGCAGCGAGGTCAGCCGCATTCGGGATGCTGCGCGACGTGTATGATCCGCATCCCCGAAAAGATCAACGTCAGTGGCATAGCAAACGAGGTCGCTTATTCTCTTTTTTCTATAATGCTTGCGCGTGCCATCGCTCGATTGATACCTTCGTCGATAGTTCACGACGACGACAATTAACCTGAAAAAGAAACAAAACTAGCTTCGATCGCGAAGCTATTATAAAAGCTCCCCGAGCTCTACTTTTTCGTACACGTTGAAGGAGAAAAAGTAAAACTCTTGGAAAACCTACGTACGTGTGTAGAGACGAATGAGAAAAAAAAAACAACAGCAGAAAAAGAGGAAAGTTTTGCTCTCTTGTCCGCACGGTGGTTTCGCGCATACGCCGCGTCCGAAATACCGAATAGGGCTCTCGTCCACGTCTGTACGTGGGAAATCAATTTGACACTTTGATTTTGCTAACTTGCTAGGTTTCTCTCTCTCTCTCTCTCTCTCTCTCTCTCTCTCTCCTCTCTCTCTCTCTCTCTCTCTCTCTCTCTCTCTCTCTCTCTCTCTCTCTCGCCATATTGTAAAAAAAGGTTTCCTTTGAAGAAGCTCGAGTGAAAGTAGAACGCTCCGCGAAAATGAAACTCTTTTATCTATTAAACTCTTGTGGATTTGAAATCCAATTCCAGAATTGATGAGACAATTATCCGACGAAAATACAAGTGCTGCTTCGCTCTTTTGACGTTGATCTACATCAGTAATATTGCTTCTGAAATTTTAACGCATCTAAAAGAGCGTAAACTTTTGAGTTTTCTTATACGTTGTAATATTTTCATTATATATCTACGAGTGTAAGATTTAGATTTAATCAGTAAATTCAATTTATGAATAATTAACATAGATAATAAACTGGAAGAATGGAAATATGCTGTTAATAAATCGTTGTGAGAACATAATACGTTATGTTTTGTAATTATCAGTACAAATCATTAATTTTATAACCATTCATGATATTGAAATTAACATTGTCGTATTAACATTTGGTAGAAAGTGAAAGAAAATGAATAGAATAAAAGAGGAGAAAACATATTTATGTTTTGAACATTGTAAGTTGAGAAGTGTGCGAGCAACGGAAACTAATTATCAGAATATTAAACTTGTTAAATTTGAAGAATATTCACGGATGCTTTCATAGAGGCAACAACAAGCACACGATGTTAAACGTAGTACTCAGACTAATGTAGACCGTAGATTGAATCAATCCTGGATCATTTTTCCGATATATCTTGAAATAAGTAAAATTTTATCAGTTTTTATGAAGAAATGTGTGCAAATTCCATTTTTATTCATGAATATGAATATTGATGTACGTAGTCTATTTTAAATGGCATGACTTATTCGTGCCCATTAGAATTTCCAAGTTGGTATGTAAAAGTTTCGAGTAATCTAATGACTAATAGAAAAGCATAAAAGAAAGAAAGCACGAAGCACGTTAAGAACGCTAATCACAGAAAAGTTCGATTGTTTTTTAAACTAAGCTCGATACCACACAGTCGCAGTCAGCTGGCCGCAGTGTGCGATATATATATATACGTGTACGTATACGTGCGTGTGCGTGTATACACACCAGAAAGGGTACACCCGTTGATTCATTTGAGCGCCGAGGAATATATCGGGTCAGAGAGTCTCGCGTGACGCGTTTATCTGATTTCGCGCTGCAAAGAGAGAAAACCCCCACACACGCGCGCACACACACATTGAATAGTCCGGAGGTGCGAACGATGTTTCGCTGTCCAGTGCATGTGTGCGTGTCACTTGAGATTGAGAGGTTTCGGGTTCGTCGTTATATATGTTTACGAGCGTTCGATGGCGTCTACAGCTGTTAAATGTTTTCCAAGCAAAAATAAAGCGGAAAAGCTCTTTGGCAAGTTCGAGAGCTCCTGTAAGTCAAAAGCGCATCGCATCGGTTGTTAATATTTCGATTTTACGATCGAATAAATATATGTGCATCTTCGCAACGTGTACACGACGAAATTGATATTGCATTGATATTTCATATCGAATATTACAACCAACTGGGGCAATCATCGAATACCATCATAAAATATATTCGCAATGATAAAGCAGCCTGTGATTGGGCATTGTCATTAATTGGTTGAACAATGCGCCGCTTAATTAGACAAATGGCATTTCATTCCATCGAAGTACATAATAGAAAATAGTAAAAAATCCATAGAAGTGTGGTGTTGTTAAATAAACTCATGTTTCAAAGAACGAACACGAACGAAACACCACTCGCCTGTAAAAAGAGGAAAAACGCATCATTAGAAAAATGCCGCGGTCACACGAGCGAATTCCAATGATTTTTCCAACGAAGGACATTTACCGGCAGACACTGGCAATGTTCCGTAAAGTTTATCGATCGTGCCGAATCCGTGCAAAGTCGCCCGCGAGAAATTCAAACTCGCGCTCTCCCGCCCTCCCAGCCGCTGTCTCTCTCGCGCTCGCGCCCGCGCGGGCGAGCTTAATTGAGCGTGAGCGTCGCTAATGAAATCCACTAGTGTGTAAGCGCTCGCTCGGCGACCTCGGGGCCAGATTTACGATCATCTCGAGGCGAATGTTATTCCCACCGTGGAGACGGAGCAACGAGCGGTTGCCTTTATACCATCTTACGCGAGACTTGCGAGATGTTCGCATAGTTTTTACCCCCCGCCCCCCTATCTCTTTCGCTCAGTTCTGCAGCTGCGACTTATTCCGTGGAATTGATTAATGAGCGTTTTCAGTTTAACGCAGTTTGGCGCTGCTGAACGCGATGTGCGTTATACGAATCAGCGTTCGTGACAGGTGCATTCGATCGCCATCATTATTACAACATGAAATCTAATCGAAGCAGCGCGTGCACGCGATTAAAACCTATTCTTCCGGGCGTAATATTTTACTGGCATCGGGACTGAAATTATGCGGCCGCATTCATCGGGAGCCTTGATTTCGTCGCAATGAAAAATTCCTCTTTCGCGCGTGCGCGCTGGCCAGATTAAAAACCACCAGATGTGAATGTGAATTCCTCGAATTTTTATATCTACTAGTATACTGAATGCGAAATGTGAAAAATGTTGATTTCACACGCGGGGATGGCCTCGATTTGCCTTTTTCTTTTTCGGCCTCCTCAAAAATATTTCGATAGTGACATTAATAATAAAAATAATTCAGGAAATGTGAAGTATTTTTTCATTGATATCTGTACACTCAGAAAAGAACACTGATGTAAAAGAATTTTTACCTTCCAGCAAGCGCACATCCTCTTCTAACAAGAGGACTATTCTTGTCACGGAAGGAACTCCTCTACTTGCCAAGTATTTTCTCTTGCGATAAAAGGATTGGGTTTTCCGAGTGTACATTGGTCCAGGCATGTGAACTGAATTAATATTATTCAATTAATAACGGATTATCAGCTTCGCAAAGCACAAATCATCGGAGAGACTTAACGCGCTTTGAATATTCACAACGTTAAATCGCTCAAACTGTAGTGACGCTAAAAACACATCATCGGCAGAGCTGCGTGTGTGTAAAAGTACACCGGCAAGCGTGCTGCCCTCGTTTGATTACATCGTCGCATCAAAATTACACGACGATTCAACAACGCCGCGGTGTATTATTTCAATATATTTCAAATGGAAACGTGTTAAATTGCCGACGGCACACGCGCGTGCCACATCGCATATTACGCGCTAGGATTTGCGTCAAGCAGCTCTTCTGCGAGCACGAAAATAAGGTCTTTTGAGGGTGATACTTTGAATAGCAACTCGATATCGGACATTGAACGCTTCGGCCGAACGAAGCTAAAGAATGTTCAGCCGTGCGACGCGGGACAGAGGGGCAAAGAGAGAGAGAGAGGGGGGGGGGGGTCTCCCAGCACTGCGCATAACTAACAAGCTCAATTTTTGTTTACGTTTTCATCGATTACTTGCGATTTTTACCAGAAGTGTCCGTCAAGACTTCGAGATTAGTTTAGTGAATATTCATTCTTAATTTATTTGTGATTTTTATTACAATCTCTTAAATCCCCTTCAATTTTCACACGAAATTAAATTACTTTTGGACGAAGCTCTCCGTAAGAAAAGCCCTTGCACAAAAAGTGTACTTTATCTTTAAAATTTCAGCGGAAACAAAAATATTACAAATATTCTTGTGGACGTCCAGTGCCCTAAACTATAACACATCCAAAAGTTAAGCAGTTACTTTAACTTTCGCTCAATCATCGAACATCCACAAAGAGGAGCGTTATTCCTTTCCTCGTTGACTTATTCATAATGGCACCTTAGAGTGAGTTAATTAAAATCCGTCGCGCCAGAGCGCAGCAAATTAAGCTTTCAGTTACAATCAACCTACAATTATGTTTACGCGTTCTATCAAAGTTGCGTGAAGGCCTGGCGGTAAGTGGATTTTAAGAAATGAAAGTCCTGTATTCGGTCGCGAGACTGCATGAGTCACATAATTGCACATTTTGAAAGCAGATTGGCCCTCGACCTCTCCGAGCGGCTTTGCCCGCTGCTGATTTTATTTCAAGTCCGACAAACAGCTTGTACAACTTGCAATCAAACAAAATTCACCGAGAATTTCGATTACGAAATGAATCCTTTCTTTAGTTCCATTATAAATGAGAACGATAATTTTAATTACTTTGATGCTCTCTTTCTCTGCCCGTATTTTTTATATCTAACCTGACATCTACTTTAGAATATATATATATATATATATATATATATATATATATATATATATATATATATGTTATCATCAAAGTATTTACGTTACTTTAACGTTCGCAAATATTTGGACAAAAAGATCCGTCGCGAATAGTTGCTAAGGATATCCTTTGGTTTTTTTTTTAAATTATTTACTAGTTTACCTGAACTATCCCCTCGGCTTGGTGAAGATGCTGAATATTCGCTCGACAAGCGACATTTCTCGGTGATCTTGGCCACTCATAGGAATGACACATTTTTGAATTTTTATTTTTCGGTGCTCCGTACGGAAAGTACTTTTTGCGCGCGAGGCCAAAACGTGCCTTCAAAAACGAGCTTTCTACACGTAGTATCGAAAAATACTATAAGAAATTCTCGTCTCCTGCGTAAACGCCACACGAGACGAGAATCTACTTTCCGCACTTGTATCGTAATTAACTATTTCGCGACGATCAACGGCAATCCAATTTTTACTCTACAACTTGTTGAACTTTCAAATAATTCACAACAAGTTACTAGCGTTGTTTATAATGCTTGCCACAGTCTTTTGCATGAATTAAAGTTTCTGCTGCACAGCAGCGCGGATACACACACCTGCGCACATATACGCGTACGTATGAATTTCAAGTTAATTTTCATCGTCAATTACTGTCGGCGATCAACCATTAAAATTAATTTAGCAAACTAATAGAATCTACATTACTTGTGCGCTCGAGGAGGCCGAAAAAGAAACTCCTTTATCAGCGCTAAGAGAAAGTTTTTCGGTCGCACTTAATTATCCATCAGCACTCGGGCAAAAACTTTCTCGCGACCGTCGTCATTATCAAAACTTAATAAGCGATGCAGCGAATTATTCACGAGCGATGTAGCATCACGACGTTCAAGTCAAAAAAAGAATCCGAATAAACAACATGAGGCCAAAACAAAGTTCGTGGCTTTGACTGACAAGCTATTTTCAAGATACCTCATCGTATCGCTTAAATATTATTTTTAATTGTAATAAATTAGTGTATTCTTCGTTTTCTTTTGTCTGCGCGGTAACGATGAATATTTTACGTTGCGGTTTGCCCACCAGGCATCTGCGATATCGTATTGCTTGAAATGTCACGTCTGTATACTTTCAAATGGTTACACGCCAAACGTTGACTTTAAAAATAATATTTTTCCCCACACAGAGTCTAACCCAGCGTAACAAGAGCATAAGCTGCACTCGCGAAACGATATATACAAGATCCTTACCTAGCTTCTTTCAACATCACGTTCACAACGTATAACTTTATCAAAAGTTAGATTCTGCCGAAGAAAACTTCTTTTCCCACGCTCTCTCTCTCTCTCTCGCTCACTCCCTGTCTGACTCTTGAAAATGTTCATCGAAAAAAAAATTTATTCTTGTCAACAAGCGTATGGCAAATAATTTTTTAAGTTCGCGCAAAATATATAATGAAATACAACTTTTGCAGAAAGAAATGAAGGATAATGGGTTATCGATACGAGCGTTACGCGAAGGTAGGACAAGAGAGAGGCAGCGTCGTCTGAAAACCAATGAATAAAAGATAAGGCCGTTACAGATGCTGAAGTTCACTTGAAATTGCAAGCCTCGCAATCGAGATACTCTTCTTACGCACTAGGAAAATTGATATTATAAAATTTGCCATAATCCGTAGCAAAAATTACTACAAAACATAATAATCCTGAGGATCTACTCTGACTGCAATGAACATTGTTACCTAACACAGTAAAATGTAAATTTACAACAGCCCATGGTAATTACTACTATAAACAAGAATGCACGAGATTAACTCGGTAAATTTTACCCCGCGAACACAGTAATTTTTACTGCTTCGGAAAAATACATTAAAATGTTATATTTCTCACACTAATCTTTGGATTCTTTTTTAGAAAATCCAAATCGTATCGTGGAACGTATACATGAGATTCGTCAATACATTACCACTATTATCTGTACATTGTGCATCTTATCTATATGTATTTGTTCGCAAGTTAACTGCACGCATTTTACGTGCATGATTCAGACTAAATTTTCTTATATGCAGTAACCAAAGCTACCCCTACAACTTCTTGCCTGACCAATAGCTTCTATACAATATACAGTTGCTGCTGCTTATTGGGTATATCAAAGTCCCTAGCATGTGCGCTTATCAGAAAGTTTTGCTATGTTCGTTATACAAATTATTCAAATCATCATAATTTTAGTAACTAATATAACATATCATTTTATTATATTACACGATAATTTTCACCATTCGTTGAAATAAACCTTTAAATATCGTCATATGAAATGATTATGGTCATAGAGCAATTAATTAAAATTTAATGAATTTGGTAATCACTCGACTACGTTCTACGGCCACTGTGTTTCATAGTAAGTTTTACGGCATCTATAGCGCATTTGATATTTTATTATATCAATTCTCTCAGTGCACTCTCGTAACGAAAACACAACTGGGATAATCCACGAAAGCCGAGGGGTCGTCGACAGCTATTTTCTCCTTCTCGCGTAAATAAGAAAGAATGTGCCTTGGAATTAAAAAAGAAGAAGAAAAAAAGAAAGTATCGAGTCAATTTGCACGACAAAAATGGCGCGGAGCCGAGTTTCAGTGTCGGTGATGTCCAATTTCCGAGTGAATTGCCTCTCGGGATACGCATTTACGCATTGCGACGTGGTCGCCCTTATCATCTACGTCATGCCATCGCGCGGGCGCGCGCCTGTGTATCAGCGTAAACCACAAAGCGTGCAGTCATAAATAGCCCGTTGCCATTGCAACCCCAGCGTACATTCGATCGCATTGCACGGCCGCGATGCCACTTGCGAGCGCAACATCTTTGTAAACCATGCGAAGCGCAGAAATGACAAAGCAAACTGGAGTGCCGTACAACATAAGTCAGCGCGAGGGGTGAAGGTGCTAAAAGTAAGTCTAGAGTGAGTGAGTGAGTGAGAGAGAGAGAGAGCAGATGGTCTAGAAAGGCACGAGGGGGGCTCGCTGAGCTAATATTGACCGTACGCGCGGAAATTCAGCCAGTCTTTTTCTACCCTCGCACTCTTTTCTCCGCAGGTGACGCCCACGCGAATAAATGGGGCTCTAACGTTTGGATAAGTATTGAGTTACGGTTTGATTGACAACCGCAGCGAGCCATCTGCGGCTCTCTCTCTCTCTCCCCCTCTTTTCCTCTTTTTTCTTCTGCCGGACTGTCTAACAGACAGAGAAAAGCATTGAAAATATCAGCTTTTCGGTTCTACACACTTCCTTCCCTGGGACAGGTGCGTTTCGTTGCTAAAATACAGCTCCTCGTAACCACGGAAGCGAGACGACACCTTCCCGCCTCTCGTCGTCGCGCGATCGCGGCAGCAGTGAATCGCAGCGACAAATTAATTTTCAACCGGCGCCAATGGTTTAAGCACTGCTTTAAAGTACATTTCAGACATTCTGTTAATAATTGCGTTGCTGCACGCCGCGATTTTACATTATTCACGCACAGCCGTTGCATACGAAATCACATATTAAAAATCATTGGCGTGCATGTACTGCAGTCACTGTTGATGCGAATTATAAACAGCTAAATATTGAAGCTAAAAACATCAAAGCACAAAATGGCATTTACCTGACTTTTACTTTGATACATATTCCATATGCATTGCTGTTGCTTCTTCAAAGTAACAACCCGACGTGTGTGTGTGTGCGCACGTGCGTGCGTGCGTATAAATACATGTATGTATGTGTGTATGTATGTATGTATGTATCTATGTATGTATGCATGTATGTATGTATGTATATAGGGAAGATCACGCAGACTTGCCTTCCTTCCTAAGAGGAAACATCCACCAAAAAGGGAAGCAACACACCCGTAATGCTTGTTGGCTGAAAGCGTATCGGATGAATTGTTTACGCGATCGAGATTCTAGAGTGTTTTTCTCTCGTCCTACTCCTTACCTTTTCTTCGTCATCTTCTTTTTATAAATAAATACCGTTGAAAGCAGTTCCCCTTTGAAAATGAGAGTGGAGTGTATGAAAGGGTGCTTTTGTGATATTCGCTGAGATAATTTGCAATGAATAGCGATAATTCGATATGAATGAATGGGCGAAATCTCATTTCGTATTTAAACAAAAGCTACCATTAAGATTATTTAGGTGGGTTTCTACGCATTGTCAAATTTCCCGTTCATTGTATTGTTAGTTTATAGAATTTCAAATTCTCCATGTTGGATTTTAAAATTCTAATCGCTTATGCTACTTTGAAACAATAGATTGGAAAGGCATAATTCTATCTCCTGATTCATGAACATGTTAAATTGATTAATTTTATGGACAACTGTTTTGTGCATATACTACATTTATCAAAGTAGTTATTAAAACGCTCATCATTTTTAACTAATCAATTTTTACGCAACTTATTCAAACTAAAATGAAACGTAGAATGTAAGAGAAACATGTAGATTTTAATTGATTTCATATAAGTTTTGAGGTTTATATTAGTCTGAGATGAGATTTCGTCCTTAAAAAAAGAGCCCTCGAAGAACGATGTTAGTAATTTTAATACCTGCACGGAACATTTTGAATTTAAGCTTAAAAACTTATGCTTATAAAACGAGTAGAAATTTGAAAAAATTCAGCAAGGGCGTAATAGAACTACTTTTTTAAAAAGAATACATGTGCAAAGTTCATGATTCTAGGTCTAAAATTAAAAGAATACAATTGTTGAAACAATCGATTGAAACACAATTGACTGACATTAATGATCATGTAACATTGAAATAATACTGAAAACACACATTTACCACCATGATTCATTCTCTCTTCAAAGGATACAGTTTTACCGTAAAAAACGTAGATTTCTCAATTTATAGTCAGAATTAGTACACGCGAAATGTAAAAAATAAGAGTATTTGAATCGCCGACCCTTGATTAAATAACGAAAGCTCGAATAATTCATCCGCGGTATATTTGCCTTTGTAGGAAAACTCGGTGCAAGTTGGAATCATCTAATTGAATGTAAAGTAAATATTTGAATAATTCTTTGGAAGCGATGATTATACAATGACTGGTGATGGTAATGTTAATTGTTCATCCAACTGTGGTAATTTTCAGACTTGATATATATTTTTTCGTACTATAAGCCAGGTGTACGCAGCTATCGCAAATGCCGTACGCACGGCTGGAAGAGGAAAGTGGCCCGATTTCGTTGCAAGCTCTATTAAAATTGGCCATCGTAGACGAGTGGTGATGCCCATCATACGGTCGACACACGGCCGTAGCCGCGGCAGCAAAATTAGGTGCCGTACAGCCAGGCAAATGTCGAGAGATGGGAAATACGTATGCAGTCTGCTTGTCTGCGCTTCAGTTGAGAAAAATGCGTCTTGTTTGTTTTGAGGCGCGCTGCGAATGTAAATGTGCCTTTGAAGTGCACCTTTTTCCCAGGTGTGAATGCAAACACGTGCGAATAAATCAGCGCGGTTCACCTGCTCGCTGGCTCTCATTCTTCGCGTCTTTTCTCCCTCGTCTGATACTGCTTCTGAGTTTGCCGACAGCTTACGAACGAACGACGCGCTTCTGTAAATCTTTCGAAAAGTTTGCGCGTTCGACGATCTACTGCGACTGAACCGAACCGCGTACGTATAAAAAATTGATTTGCCGTCCTTAGGAAACTCTTTCCCTTTCGGAAAGGTTATCGAATAAGAAGAAAATGTTGCCGGGC
Organism: Phymastichus coffea; assembly: GCF_024137745.1. Lineage (NCBI taxonomy): Eukaryota > Metazoa > Arthropoda > Insecta > Hymenoptera > Eulophidae > Phymastichus > Phymastichus coffea. The sequence continues at coordinate 521,077 of NW_026706870.1, forward strand.
GGAGATACTCAGTTGAAAAGTAAGACCTCTCTGGGTCTCTATCTGTCCGCAATTTCGCAGTTGAAGAGCGCGACAAAAAGAGGTGGAGGTGGTGGGATCGAGTAGCGGCGGCGTCCATTCACCTTCTGGTCCGAAGGGTCGAATATACGATACACTTTATCCCACGCGCGAGAGGGGGCTTCGACCTATTCTCGCGCGCGCGTAATGTACCTTTTTTTCTCTTTCCCCCGGCTACAAAGCGAGAGACGCCCTGAGTGCTCTGCGTATACGTAGGTGATATTTGAGATTGCCAAGTTACGACTTTTCGTTGATATCGCTCGTTTTCCTCGGGAGGAACATTCTTGATTGGGCGTAAAGAAAAACGAGGGGAATTCAAATATTTACGAGGCTAAGGTGAAGCAGTTGCAAAAGAAAGCAAACTACGCTTGTTCCAAAGTCCAAATTGATTCGGCCGCTTTCTGTATCGACGAGATAACGAATTGCAGCACGGCCGAGTATAGTTGCGATAAATGGAGCGCGTCGGCTTTGAAATTGCTTGGTAAGATCCCCAAAAAAAAGGAGAGGAGAGGATGCTCGTACAATTGAATTGGCCTCAATCCTTCGGATATATCCAACAATTTGCGCGCGCGAACCACCTGTAAAGTCTTCTCTCTCGCCCTCAAGAATTGAGATTCCCTTGTGGGATTTATATGCCTTCCTTCCTTCCTTCCTTCCTTCCTTCTTTCGCTGATTGCTTTGCCATTGAGGGCTCGAAATAATGGAAATTCCGGAGGATATCATTTCAAATGAGGTTTCAAAGTCAAGTCAGCCGCTATTTTTTACAAACTTTTAAACTCTTGTCTGTACGCTTTCTCGGAAAATAAACTTCTCCCTCCGTGGATTATCTTCTCTCCTTCTCTCTGTGTTTATATTATAAGCAAAAAACCATTTATTCCGCAGAGAACAAGAAAAGCTCTTGATATTCTTCGGACTTCCTCTCATTTCTCGATTGTTTTGTACAACCAAGCTTACGATTAAAACTTGTCTATCCGCACTTTCGTTTACATTTAGCGAAATGTAAAATACTATTTCACAAATTTAGTGCGGCCGAACTTTTATCAGATTGCTTTGTATCGTAGCCTATAACTTGAGAAACGCTGGTGCGAATATGTATCACCTTTTATTGGCTCAGTTTTCCAATACATTTTTGCACTTTATACTTGCGCACGTGTACTTTTTAGACTCTAGAATGTCCAACTTACTGGGAATCGGAGAAGAATTGCAATAATTTATTTATTGATAATGTACGTTTATTTTTATCAAACAACTTGAAAAAAGTGCCTTTTTTCTTTGGAACATAAATCGGGCTTTCCATAACCTGGATGACTGAGAGAGTCTGAGATATTTTTTACGCATTTTCTGTACATTTTTATATTTTTTCTTCGCAATTGTTGCTACGTCGATTTTGTCACAAATAATAACCTTTTAAAAATTTCGAAAAATTAGTTGTTTTATTATATTGCGTCCGCCATTTTAAATTACGGAGATCTGACCTCAGATTCATCGTTAGCGACAGAGACATCCCCCATAACCGATTCTATATCTAAGTAAGGTAAGTACTCCGGAAAAATGTACTCTTCACAAAGGATTAATGTGTTATTCAAAAGATTTCATGTTTAAAACTCCTACATTACCATTTCCCTTTTGTCCTTACTTTCACTTGCAGAAACACTAAAAAGAAAACTTTTTATCTTATATCAATATATAACTAACGGGGGTACTTTATAATGTCATAATTCACTGGTTTTTAAAAAGAATTCTCGTAAAAGCAGCCCTCAGTCAAGTGTCACACCCACACACGTACGCGCACGTCGTCAGAGGGTCGGAAAGTGAAAAAAAGAGACGAGAAGGGAAGCAGTCGTCATGAGAAAGGAGCGGCGTACCGCAGAAAAGTCGCGTGGGGGCGGAGGAGGATAGCAGCGATCAACTGTCAGCGGTCTAATGAGGGCCGCGCCGCGCTTAATTGCGATAAAGCGAGGAAATCGTGGAATGGGGCGAGGCTGCAGAAAGCAGAGAGAAAAAGCGAAGAAGAGATAAAAAAAAAAGAGGAACGGGGTCGCGCGTAAAGCGGCAGAGCTTCTTTTTTTTGTTCCAACGCGTAATACGAGGATAAAAGGGTCAAATATTTCAACGCAGGAGAGAAATAGAGGAGAGTATGCATTTATTACGGATGACCGAGTGCGACTAAACGTTGAAAGTTTTTAAAAGCTTGTTAGACTGATTTTTTAATTTTTTTTTATTTAACCTCGCATCCCCCAACGTGGGTACTAGCGACTTAACGTTAATTATAATTTACACCTCAATTATTACAGGTTATTTTGTACATTAATTATTACGCAGATTAATTTCTATGTACATAGAAGAAAATAATTTAAATCAGTGTCCCGAATTTTATTTCGTCTATGAAAATTTATGAACGTGATGGACTGTGAATAGAATCTTGCAATTATCACAGTATTAAAGGATTTTTTCTCTTTATTCAATAGGTGTTGTACGATTAAAGCGTAGTCTTGTTAGTAGTACTTGATCTTTAGATTAATTGGTTTTCTTAAATTGTAAGTATCGTAAGAGAGTATTTTCTTTTTGCTTGGTGATATCCACCTGAATGGTGATAATGTCAGCCATGATATCCTAGCAATTCCAGTCAAGAGTATCAAGAGAAAAAAGCAATCAATTACGAAGGTAACTGGGGGGACGACGCCGACGGATTTACGAGGTGCGAGAAAATGAGTAGAATGCGCCATCGTAAACGCAAGCCTAAAGAGACCTTTATGGACGCTTAGACTTTCTTCGTGCAGATATAGAGTTCGACGTTATATAGATCGATAGAAATTGAGCGCCATCATGATGAATCTCCTTAAAAAAAATAAGAAACAAATTTTCCTTTCGCGCTTTACATGAAAATTGCAATGAAAAAAGTTTAATAATTCAGCAACTTTTTTCAAAAGTTCAAATAGCAGATTTATCATCACATTTCACAGTACATACTCTTAACTATTCAATTTCATCATTCTATATAGTGTTGATCAACTAAAAATTATTGTCCATCGCTACCCTTGGTTCTAACTTCTTCTTTATCTATGAAACTGTAAAGATTATTAAGAATAAAAACACGATTTCATATAGTTTTTCGTACTTTTTTTTAATTTAATAGAAAATAGAATAAAAAAAGATAACGGTAATCTTGATTTACATTAAAACTGAGAGTCAAATTATGATGAAAAATTATAGTTTTTTTGACCGTTTACTAGAAATTTCGACATACTGATATCAAATCAGAATAACATTATTTTTCGTTTTTATTAAATTATACAAAAAACATGAAAATCATGTTTTTCCTATTTTTTTTCTTTTTTAATTGATTTTAACTCTTCTACTGCCAAAGCAGTATATCAGAACTATGCTACATACGTGATGGACCTAAGGACTTTTTAAGTTTCTATTATTTTTTCATGACAACGTTCATATAAGGACAAGACGATCTCGAAACAATTTTTTAGAATTAATGGCAGGGAAGAAGTGAGGGAAGTGGTGATAATTGGAAAATATTTGCCAGAATCAACGGTTATACCTTTGAGAGATGGAAGTGTCTTTGATAATACCTTTCGTATTCTCACGCAAAGGCGTCTTTTCATTGCGTGACTTTCTATCAGATTTTCAATCTTCAACGGCATATTAAAATCTTCCTTTCTATCTCAGAAGTGATTCGTACCAGCTGCAAGGGGAAATGAATTTTTGTCGTTCTTCCTATTTTTTCCACGAGCGGAAATGTTTAATTTACAGGTTTACGCCACTGAGTTTGGCGAAAGCAACTCTTGTAATGGAGATATGTAAACTGAAGCGCATAACGAGAGCTCATCAATTACGCCAAACTGCGGATTCCTCGTATGAAAGTTGTTCCGTCGGAGCCAGCAGCAGCGGTGTCAAGTTGCACTAGAACTTGACGTCGACGACAAGCCTGCGGACAACTCGATACTGTACAATGACACATTCCAGCAAGTTTGGCACTCCCTTGCCTTCGCTTACATTTATTCAAAAATCAAAATATAGATTTTAGTTATGAGTGAATAAAAACTATATGTGCGCGTCAGTGTGTGTGTGTGTGTAGACAATATACGTGTTCAGGCAGACGCTGCATATAACGATCGATCAATCACATCGCGTGAACTTTATTGGCTTTCCGCCATCGCTGTTGCTGCGGGTATGGACAGAGCATTAATATACCGAAATATTCATCGTTATGGATGGATTTTTAAAGCTCGTAGTTGATTTCAATTATTCAAGCTTCGTTAAACCTGGTTGTGGACGGCTAATCGCCCGGTAGCGTCTGTCCCTGATGGGGACTGCTGTTTGGATCGATATACATTATACTGTACGCTAAATTTCGTTAACTTAGACGATTGGATGAAGTACATGCGCCTCATTCTCGTGGGATCTTTCGATATGATTGATCGTGAGAATTATTTTTAGCGCTTTTGATCGAAATCAGTAAAATCTTGATTTTCTACAATCTCTGGCGAGTAGCACTATCACTATTTTCGCATGTAGGAAAAAATTTTGCACGATATGCGCAATGTCCCGTGAAAAAAAAAAAAAAAAAAAAAAAAGCTGCGATTACTTGTGAATCGCACATTTTCACGCAATCGTCGTCCGCCTGGGATGAGCATCGCAATTGCGCGCGAACCTTCGTCCATGAGAAGAACGTTTTCTCAGTAATTGCGCCAGGTGTGTGCGTGGCATCGAAAAGAGAATGCTGAAATTATCGTCGAGGACGAAAAAAAAAGTAAACTTTCGGCGCGACGCGCGAAAAGCACGACTTTGCCGCGCGCTCGAGTTCGCGTTTTCCACGCGTTGTTTTGAAAAATACCGTACCTACCGTGATCGGCAAAGCAGATTCTCGTCTCGCACAGCGATCTACTTTCCCGCGCTAGTTGTCCAAAGTACGAATCCTTCGCGTTCATATTTGAAGCAGTCGATGAAGCGCTAAATGGCAAGTGTGACGCGCTTTAAACAGCGCTGAGAATTGGTAATTAGCGGCTTTCAAAGGAACATCTCATGTTGGTCGCTCGCGATGGGACAATCGAAAAAAATTGAATATAAAGTCAAAGGCTTTTGTGTATATATAAAGAAGCCGTTCATTAGCCGGTCGCGCGCCTAGGAGGAGATATATAACGTCAAAGGCTACAAAGAACAGCCAAGTGACGAGCTACGTGTACACAGCCGACGACGTTCGGTCTTCCTCCTCCCTGGGGGCAGGGGGGAGGGCTTATCTTAACCCGGACACGCGTCAGCTTCCTTCTGCCTCTTTTTCTGTGTGCATGTCGATTCATCGCGCTCTCGCGCGAAAACTTTATGCGACGACGTGCCTCCTTTACGGCTTTTGCTCTCAAAAATTTTTCGAGCACTTTTTCTCTCGGCTCCTTCTCTCTCCCCGGGCTTGACAGTTTGACGTGTGTTCTCTTAGCGATAAACTCTTCGGTGAATATTCTTCGCACCTTCGCTTCAATGAAATAGGTGGCGAACGACGATACAGCGTGAATTTCGCAAATCACTAAGATGTATTAGAGTGTCAATCGCAATGCAACCAAATTACCGTCGATTTTGTTGTCAGTTGCACGTCACGGGTATATCAAGTAATTTTCATCAAAAGAGGATGTTTCTGTGTCACGTCACAACATTGGATTTCTAGGTATGCATGGCTCCGGAATGTATATATAATATCTGCAATTTCTTTCTGAACCGCTATCCCACTTTACTCACTCGAGTTCGTCGGTATTTTCACATCAAACTTTCAGCCTATTGCTCGAACAATTCTTTTTTCCACTGTTGTTGATCTTGCGTTATTTCTTTTATAATTGGTACTCGTCAAACTCTATAGCACTCATATACTCGGATAATTAAACACGATGAACGTTATTGCAACGATCAACAGAGCATATACGCACTCTCAGCGAACTGTCATTAGCATATAAAAGTTCAGTGTTATTGAGAGGTGTCCGCATAGACTTGTATCCTCGAAGAGCGCGCAGGTGGTCGAGAAATCGTAAATAACGCATCGATCGCGGCGAGGGTGGAAGAAATAAAATTGCTCGGACGTCCTCGCCTCTCTCATAAACGTCGCTCTGATATAAGCACTAAAGAGGGTAAATAAAATCGATTGACCGCAAAGATTATATATATATATATATATATATATATATATATATATATATATATATATATATACACTATGGATACTCGCTACTCGCTTCGCTCGCCAATCCCCTGAACGAAATAACAATTTCTATTGAATTTTATTTATTTAATTTTTATAAAAATATAAAGATATTAAATGATTAGGTGAATTGAAGATACTACTACAATAAACGCGCCATATTTACCTTAATAGTGTTGTAGAAATAATTTCATTTATGAAATTTTCGTGTAACATCTATATATTTTTTTATCCAGATAATTATTTATTATGGAACTGTAACAAATTCAATAAAGGCAGTGACTTCACTGCATGATAATAACGTTATTCGTAAATAAATAAATAAATAAATAAATAAGTAAATAAATAAAGTAGATAAAGTGATACAATACCATCAATACACTAATGAATTCATTATTACAATCAATTACGTTATTCATAAAAAAATAAAATAGAACGTCAATGATGTCACGTTTCGTCCAAATTTTCAAGAATTTATTTTGAAAATAAAAATATTAAAAAAAAACAACAAAATTATAAAAATCGTTAACAATAAAAAGGGGTAAAAAGGAGTAAACAGGGGAGGGGGTAAAAAGTGTGCCTTAATTCATCACCATTTCTATGAATTTTCAGTCTGGAGTTACACTTCATATTCTTCTATTGAAAAATAATTCGAAAGCTATATATCGATTCATTTCTTACTAAAAATTTGGACTTACTTTGAAATCTATAACAGTGCATAAGGTCAAACAAATCAGAGTTGATGCGTATAATTAAAAATTGCGTAGTTTCAAAAGTTCTCCTCAGGATCACAGTTTCGAGCAGAACATAAAATATAATATGGTTAATGTATATTCGAGCTCTGCTTAAGGCTATGATATTTACCTTTCGTTTTTCATTAGGTTCCAAAATAAAAAGAAACATGAAATATGAGGTTTTAATTTTAATTAATGTCAGGGTTTCCAGGTAATATTAAAACCTCCACGTATCCAAAAGGAGTTTTGCATGAAAAGCAAGGAGTGGACCTGAATACCAGTAAACCTTTCAATATCTCATAATACCATTAAGCCGCAAAATTAAGAATTTTTTTGCACGGAATATGTATACATACATATTATATACACTTCCGATGAAAGTAAAACAAACGGATCGGAATAACTGAATCGATGCCCGTATATTCGAGCTTGAATTATGGATACGGGAAATGAATTGTAGTGGGAGACACGGAATTTCAACGATGACCAGTTTGTACTAATTAACCGAATTTATGCAGCAGGCCAGGCAACGGTAAAATATTCATCAGCCAATTCGAATGGTGTACATATATAGCTTCTGATGATGAATTTTCATACATAACCTCTCGTTTCATTGTCTCGGTAAATTTGAATGCTCGCGCAAAATATAAGTCTTATTATCCACAGGAACTTTGAAGCTCGAATCCACGGTGGCGTTGCTGCTGTGCTTTTTCAGGTAAAAGTTTGCCGTTTAGGTTGGCACCCGACATACGCAGAATGTGTAAACTTTCGAACAACCGCAGCAATTTTGAAAATATAACAAAGAGAAATGTACAATATGTATAAGAAGTCCAGCCACAACGCCACGCAGATAAATCCTAATCCTCGTAGCCATACATCTTTTTTCGCAAAAGATTCGAAGAAAAGCCGCCGAGAACGGAAGAAATATACCAAAGGTGATATCCACTTTTGTAGCCAAGACAAGACATATCCCCTTAGAGCATTGTTTACGGCACTACTGGCTTCAGGTGGGTGATTGGGATTTGAAAATTTTTTTTACGTTTTCCGAGATACTGCAATTGCTTCTTTCCAGCACAGTTTTTATTACTGAGACAGGAAGGAAGTCATTTGAAGATTTTCAAGTTAAAAAGATTTCGTTCGAAACAGTAGTTTGATATCTGATTCAAGGGAAAAATGCTCGTTGTTTCGACAGAGAATTCGACACTATTCTCGATTAATTTACAGCTTACATGAAACATCGCGGCAGCCACCCACCTCCATTAATACCACAATCTCGGGTAAATAATGCTTTTATTCTTACAAATCACCTTCATCGCTGTTAAAAATTAAATATTAAGTAAAAATAAATCTACGATTCACGAAAAATTTCTTTGAATCTTAATAATAGTGAGAAATTATAATATTCCATGAAAATGCGAAATTGATCGACACTACTCATTTTTCAGTCGAAAAATCAATTATTTGACAGAAGGATTCTTCAGCCTTAGACGTTATCTCTAAAACAAATTCATATAAATATTTAATAAACAAGAACGATGATTAAATGTATTAGAATACTTGACAGTTAACTTAAAAAAGTTGCGTTTTCTGAGCTTTGCATTCGTCGTTCTTTGAAACGATCCCTATGCGACAATTTTATGTGTAAAACAATAACGTTTATCGGAATGGAAAGACTGCATCATTTTCTTGAATGATAGCAAGGATTCATTTTACTTATAGAAACTGTTTTTGCTCTTTAATTATCGAAAAAACAAATCTCAGCTCAGTAAGTTTCGGAAACAATAACAATAGCACGGTAAATTATCTAAAAAGCAATCAACACTGCCATTTTGTTTTTAATTTGATCGATAATTCACGCAGTTTCAGTAGAGACTGTCGTCTCTCCCGTAACCAATGTTCTCGCGATAGTAGTGCTTGATAAGACGAACGATCTCAAAGTTAAAACTTGATCCCGCCGCGTGCTCGTAAAAAAAAAAGAAGTTTACAGTCAATCGAACTTTCCATTTTGCATCGTTGAATATGCAAGCCTTCAACTACCTCATCTCTCCTTTTTTTTATCGTTTGCTTCCTCAGCAAAGTGGAAAATTACTACACTACGGAGAACGAGATGAAATTCGCGTCGATGCGTTTTCTTTCTGTTCACGGTGAAAAGGGCAAGAAAAGTTTTTGATATAATTGAAATGCTCCGTGGAAGGAGGCTACACGCAACGCCTTAATTATCGTCAAAGTCTGCGTCTAATTAAAATGTTTGTCTCGCGGTAATTAGCCGCGACCATTCTCGCGGCGCAGCTTTGCTGTCGTTTTTCTCTCTAAAAACACGACCGAAGCTGCGAGATCCCAAATGACAGGAATGTTTCCATCACAATTTACAAATTTAACCTCGGAGCAGTTCGGTCAATTTTCCTCTAAAAAATTCATTGAGCGCGCGAGCCGTCCGCTAAATTGAAAATTCAATTTAAAAAAATGTAGAGATCAGAGCGGAGCGCTTGCAGCGAATAATAATGACCTGGCGCCGCGCATCAGGAGCGAACGAAATAACACGGAGTAATTGGATTAAATCGCGGGGCTAAAGAGAGAAAGAGAGAAAATCGAATCCAATCCGACGGGGGTGCAGAGCACGCGGCATGGCATTTCTCCGTTCTTTTTTTTAAATCACGAACCCGCGACGATGAAAGGCTCGATTAGATGATTAGCACTCGGAGTTGATATGGGCAACTATTGATTAAGCCGAGACGCCAAACTCGGCACACCGTGTCAATCAGAGCTGCTGTCCCTCGATAATTGGGTTCTGCTTTAACTTGCCACTACTAATTCGGGCGTAGTTCCCTCCTGCAACTTCATCGACATATGCGTCACGCGCGACTCTATTTATGGAACGGTAACCCGGAACACTATACGCGTTCGCGTTACGTTGATCTCATAAAACGCTCTTCGTTCAAATATTAAGAAGAAAAAAAAAACAACAAAGTCGAGTTGCTCGCATGAGCGCTCCAAGTTTTTACGATATTCATTATTACTATATAGCTTCGGAATTTTTCATGCGCGTTATGAGGGCATCGAGAATAATTCAGTGCGAGCAGGAGCTGTACGGTAAGCTTCAATATTGAAAAATCAATAACGCCGTAATTTTTAAAAGAGAACGGCATAATGCGAGTATGTGAAATTCATTCTCCGTGCCTCCATGAATAATCAACCAGCAGAGCAAGAAATGTGACTTGAATCAATAATATTAATAAAGCGCGCGACTTGTTCCATCTGATTTCGGTGAGCTTACATGTTCGAGAAGCGTTTAACATAAAAGTGCATTCGAATATATAGCGACATGGTCGAACTTGTCTAGGGAAAAGGAAAGATTGCGCTTTAGTAAGTTCATCCGAGAGGAAAAAGAGACCAAGGGACAAGAGTATTCCCCGCGGACGATTTAGGCAAATGCGATTGCACGACCTGAGCAGCGGCCCGAGTCCGACTCTTTAGAGCGCAAAGTTCTGCTGCGAGCCGTGATTGAAGCTTACGGAACTTACGAAGTTTTCATGCGGCTTAACTCTCTTCATTTTCATTGCTTTCCGATTGATGTTTATACGCGCGGACTCCGTCATCAAGACAGATTGAGCGGCTCGAAGCGCTTACCTGCAACACACAAAAATGATTTATCAAGTTAGGTTATTTTACGACGGTAAAGTTTCGTAGCGCGAAGAAAGTTGGCAGGTTTGTTTGATCGCCTTTCCGCCCTCCCACCCCGGATGCTAAGTAGCTCAACAAGTTGAGAATTTATCACTTGTGCTTATTTTGCGAGGCACTTTTTATGAATTTCAACGAGGGTAGATTTTCAAGTTCTTCTCGTTGGATTTCGCCAGCGAGAACTCATTCGATCTTGTCTTTCGGAAAGAAAGCCGCTGCTGAATCGAAAAGACTTGCGACTCGTGAGCTAAATGGGATTGCAATCGAATTCAGTGGAATTGCAAGGCAATCGAAGGGATAGCGCCCGATATAATCTGATCATTCCAATGTCGGCAGTATCCGAACAGCGATTACAATCAGCATGGCCAGAGCGCTGAGACTCGAGATTTTCTTTTCCCGGACAAGAATATTTTCAGTTGACTAAGTTAGCGTTTCCAATTGCCAGTCGCGGAAGCATCTTCGCGCGCGCAAGAACGCCACCGCGCGTAGCTTCCGAGGTTCGACCGACTGCGCGGAGGACGGAAAGCTCGCAAACGAATTTCTTGTGTGAAACTAAAAATTTACAATCGCCGAAGGAACGACGATCGAATGAGTTGCAGCCTCCAAAAATGTGCGCCCCTGCGCAAAAGATAAAAGGAAAAAATTAAGAGCTGGCTTCGACAAATCGATGTAAAATTCCAGTCGATGCGTCGTCGCCAGACGTTAAATATATATCGGGCTTTGGCCTCGAGACACGATAAAATATTTATGACGCGGCGAAAACTTCGCTTGCCGCTATGTACATCGCCGGGGGACTCGTTCCTGTGCCATACGCTGATCAATCTTTGGTCGTTTGCCTCTGCGTTCCATTTTCCTCTTTTATGCTCAAAAAAAAGAGATTTTTTTTTAATTGAAACGCGTTGTGAATTTTCTTTAAATTTGATAGAGAAATCAACTTGCTCAACCTTTGAGAAGCTTATTTACCTGGACTGCTTACCCTAAGAAAGTGACAAAAGAATTTTGAAAATCATGAATTATGAACGAATTAGGAATCTGAAATCAATTTTTTCTACGTATGCATAGGAAAATCCGATTTTATTAAAGACTTTTTCCAAGTTAATTGTTTGAAAAATCATTATAAATTATCGTAATTTTTCACCGAATGGTAATAGATCAGACTTTGATGAATAAAAAATATAATATGCCCGTGCACTAAAAACAAAAAATCTATCGGGAATATGAAAAAAAATCCAGAGAGGAAAGATTTGTACCAGTTTTCCTCAAAGAATTGATGGAAATTACAAATGTTCAATTTGTAAAAACAAATTGCACTATGGAATCACAATGAACGCAATCACCGCTATAGTGTTTGCTAAAAGGGCGTTTGTACATATTCCATATTGTGAAAGATTGTTTGCTTGTAAAACAAGGCGTCGAGCTGCTCTGCTTTCTATAATGCACATCCACAAACGCGCGCTCTGTCTGTCTCTCGTGTCATGTGGGATAATGACAGGTGGGCTACTAATGAAGGAACTTGAAGCGTTGTTGCCGCCACAACTCGTCAGTCTAATTTGAAGGAAAGCTGAGCTTTTTTAGCCTTGCGCGAAGAAAAACGTTCTGACATTTTTTAATTGAAGATATAACATTAACTTTTCGTGTTAGTACAAGTTGAAATGTAAATTCCGTTCTTTTTATCTCTCAGTATCCTTCACATAAGCCATTAAAGTGGCTATATATAGTACTTCCTTTTATTCAATTTTGTGAATTATACTTAAAGATCCAGAATGATCCGTATGCTTCATAAATTTACGCATATTTATTATTTTTATAAATAAACACAACTATCGATTATCTGATCCGCAAGCCCAAAAAAATTACAGCAGAATGTCTTCATCGAGATACCTAACTCCAACCATCTATAAGCTTAAAATCTCGCCGCGCTGCGGCTTCACTGCAGCCTAAAAAATTGAGAGCGAAACATTTTGCTGCAGTGCTATCTGGTCAGGGGGAGTGGGTGGTATGACGTAAACTGGAACGCCGTGAACTCTCTCTCTCTCTCTCTTTCGCGACGACTCCCAATCGATAAAGCGTGAGCGCGCGCGCTGACCTTGAACCATTTCAGAGCTCACGCTGCTATAGATTTTCCCGGGTCGAATTTTCGCCAACCGACCTTTATTACGCAAGCCCTGCTGTTACGTAATACTCGTACCTATACGCGACTCATCGGATTCTTTTTTTGACCGCCAGATAGGATTGCAGATTAAAACTTGATTATTCGATAACGGCGATCGATAAGGGAGTTATTTATTTGAAATCGATCTGAGCGTGCTCTCTTCGCAACTTTACACAGCGAAAGGGATGACAGGAGTATTGTGATCTGATTAAACGAATTGCTAGATTTTCTTATACGTTGTATTACTAAATGAAAAAATGAATGTTCTTTAATTATTAATGAATTCTCATGAAATGAAAAAAGCATTTAAGCTACGAACTGTCATTTTACAAATAATGTATTCGCTGATATTCTAGAAAATTATTTATTAATAGAGAGGTAAGGATGGCGATACTGCAACCCGACTTAAACAAAATACGAATAAAATGAGTCTGCTAAAAACTATTTAAGTCTAGTTAAAATAATACTGATAATACTTCTGATCCCCTATTTCAACTATTTACTTTTACGAAATTCTATTCGATATGTTCTTCTCGATATTCAGTTTGAATCTCGAAGTTTAATTTCAACTTCAAGCTCGCATCGAATTTGTTGGTATCGAAATTTGAAAATCACACAGGGAATGTTCGAAAAGTAATTCACTTCGGTGCTCGCAATAGCAATAGGCAGTAGGCACGCGAAACAAGTCTAATGGCTAGTTTGCCGGCAAACATCGTTAACATGAGACGAACTTTCTTCTCTTTGATAAGAAGGTCACGGGGTGTATCGCATTGGCTTGAAACCCTGCTGAAATGCTAAAAAGGACTAGGCGCGCGACAGCGCTGGCAGTGTGATTCGAGGCTCGACGCGATCGATTTGACGATTTGCAGTTGCAAGGAGAGGGAGCGCGAGGAAGACAAACGACCTTGGCCCCATCGTCCTTCCGACTTTCGGCAAACTGCCTCGCGACATGTTTGCGCGCGAGTAGAAACTCCTGTCTTCGGCAGCGAAAACTTTCTCTTCTCGATTGCTCCAGGCTTCGTCGTTGGACGCGGCATCGGCGCTTTTTCATTATTAGCAGACAAAATCCTCGTGACGCGTGTCAAACGCATCGCGTGCCAACCTCTCGTCTTCGTACCATTCTTTTTTTTCTCTGCGAGCGAAAAACAAAAAAAAAACGCTCTCCCCTCACATCATCATCACACGGTGAAATGCGAGCGCCACTGTGCGTGTGCGTGATTCGAAATACACCGCAGTGTATACCGTCCATATTTCGTGTATGGTGTCACGTGGCGGTGTTGCGTTTCGGACATGCAGCGCATAGGGTCCTTTTGTCAATTCTAATATATTGCACGTGACCGCGGCGCACGAAGATTTTTCCGCGGGATACTTTTTTCGTTCGTTTCGCAAAAAAAAAAAAAAAAAAAAAAAAAACAACAAAAAACAGAGAAAAAAAAAAAGTCCGCACTGCACGTTGTTAACGAGGAGGTCGAGGGTGGGCTACAAAAAAATCTTTTCGTTTTGACTTGTTTTCGTCAGCATTATCGAGCGCAACAAGGCGATTTATCATGGCAATTTTAGTTTCCGTGCGAAGCAACTTTTACAAGCTATAATCATCCGCAAGAAAGCTAAAAGCTTCAAAACTTTGTGTAATTTGTTCATGTTTACGGTTTTCTCTCTTACCCACCTGCAATCTTGACTCGTCGGAAAGTCGTGAATCACTTTACAGGCTTATATTATCGTGAGAAATTCGCGCTCATTTGTTCGACGATGCGTTCAATTATCATTCGTTTTACGCTGACTCGAACAATGATAAAATAAATTCTCTTGGAACGCAAGAACATTCGCTCGGTTGAGAAACAGGCTTAAACTTATAAAATTATTTCATTTTCTGACAAGAGAATCTTCTTGTTACAGATATAATATTCTTGTTATAAGAATTATTGTCGAGCGAAGAAGAATTATTCTGCTATAACAAGAGGATTTTCTCAAAATTAGATTTTTTTCGCTACAATGGATCAATTATTTCTATAGACCCTGTGAAAATTCTCGTGTGCTTTGTGATCTAGCTCTGTGACCCTTTTTACTTTTCGATCTATTGTATGGTACGAATAGTAAGTTTACAATGGGAACTAGGCAAAAAGGATTTCTCCTTGTTATAAAAAAATACTTTTGCTCTAAGTAAATACTAAAATAGGGTCTTATAACAATGAGATATCTTTTTGTCAGAAGTGGAATCGTTGTTCTGTATCAAAATAATTCACATTACATTGAATTCCTCTTTGCTTAAGAGGATTGTATTTTATACTGATGATACAAGAGACATTTTGCTTCCGTATATAATTTCTATAATAAACATAATATCATTAAGATGAGAATTTCCCAAATTTGATTTCGAGCTTAATTTTGATGAAATTCTAAAACAATTTCTCTGGTAACAAAAGAATCCTTGCCGCTTTGAAAAAATTATTTTTCCATAATATTTAATAGGAGATAAGTTTCTACAGAGCTGCACAAAATATTTTTTTTCAGTCATTTTTGATAAATTTTCTCTTATGAACGCGAAACTCAGCCGGACAAACAATAAAGTAAACTTAATATTTTTGGAAGAATTGCTTCCTTTGCCAATAAGAATTCAATTTGCGAGTAATGCCGCTCGTTAAATAAATGAATTGCTTTTGGCTTAAGAATATTATCCCAGGACCAACAAGATCACCTCATTTTACAAAAATAAATCATTTCGCAACTGTATAAAGTGAAAAATTGTTCAGTGCGAAATGGAAGCCTGTTGTGCGCGCCAAGTCTTGAGCCGTCCGCGCCCGTCGTGCTCTCGTTTTCCACTCGCTGACTAATCAAACTACGAGGTAAATGCACGCGAAAAATCCCTGAACTCCCGTAAATCCATCCCTTTTTTTTCCACTCAATTACGGTGGCTCGTATGTCATGGGGAAAAAGCAGCCGGGCAACGGCACCGCGTCGTCTTACGTTACGCAACACGCCACGTTTAATCGAGGCGGGGGCCTCTGTCTCTCGAGGGAGAGCTTTGGCGCTAGCAAGAGCACTCTCATTTGGCGATTCGTCCCCGCTGCTGAACGTGACTCGCTTTTCACGTGAAAACTCTGCTTAATTTTCAACAAAATGCTCGCCGTTGCGAGACGTCGAGGGTCTCGCTCGCGCGTCCCTTTTTTTCGACAACCAAGCAAACTTATGCCTGCAAGCGACGTTTAACTTTGTGCGATAGCTTATATCGAAGACACTGTGACACGGTTTCAAGAGCGAAGCTTCGACTATAACTAACAACGTTCAATTACGTTCGTTGTATAAATCAAAATTATCAGCGAATCTCAAAGCAAAGCACACGCAAATTTTCGGCGAACGAAAGTATATTTACACGACACCTAAATCAGTCGCACACCGAGAACTACAACTTTATCTGTTGACAAAGCTGTTTGAACATGCGGGCCAGTGGGAGCATTGTTTTTTTTTCTTCTTTTTTTTGGGGGGGGACGAACACTGCAGGCAGAAGAACTCTCGTGGCCGCGCGTGCATGCGGGGACACTTGTCCGCGCTGAAAGAAGTCGCGAGCGCGCGAGGGGAGAAAGACAGCAGCCCACCCACACACGCGCGTACATGCTCGAGTGCACTTTTCGTGTCGCTACGTCAGGCAAGTTTCTCTCTCTCTCTCTTTCTCTTAAGCTTTATCAACAGACAGAAATTCGGC
The DNA here is from genome assembly GCF_024137745.1 of Phymastichus coffea. Lineage (NCBI taxonomy): Eukaryota > Metazoa > Arthropoda > Insecta > Hymenoptera > Eulophidae > Phymastichus > Phymastichus coffea. The sequence continues at coordinate 537,594 of NW_026706870.1, forward strand.
TTGCGGATATATGCATCTTGTGTGACTGTTTTATTTTGCACGAGTTCAACGACGAATAAAGACGAGCGATCCAACGGACAAAGAAAAATTGTCACTTCGCAGACTCTACATTTCATTTCCGTTTTCACGAATAATTATCTCAACATTAATCATTTCGACAGCGGCGATATGGAAGTTTCCATCTCTGCTCCCATTTACGAACATTCACGAATAAATGATAAATTAGTCGCAGCATCTTCATACCATACGCTCACCCCCCCGTCCCCATCCATTCAAAGCTTAATAACCATCAATTGCCGCAGCGCTGAACAATCGAAATGCTCATTCACTCCCCCTTCGTCAAAACGAAAACACATTAGCCACGGTGTAATGTATGTACAGCAAACAATAATACACGCCCACGCACAAATTTCCAACTGTAGCTTCGTTCCTACTTTTCGCGCGCACGAGGGTCGGTTGTTCTCTTCCCCGCCCCGCTTCTTAATTCGATGGTGAATTTATGGCGAAATGTATAAATACAGTGTGCACACGGTCGTGAAAACAAGAACACGACTGGTCGCTCGTTAATCATCGACGATAATCAAGCGAGAGAGAGAGAGAGAAGTGTTTACACGACACGTGCGCCAACGATGACGAGTTGTGTAAATATTATTGCGAAATGCCCGTTTTCGCGGAGCGAAAGACACTCGTACTCCGTCAAGTTGCTTTCGCAACGGGATCTGTATATGTGTGTAACAAAATATATATATCATCTCCCTTTTATTCCCAGCGCGATATCAAGAGGTAAAAGGCGGAAGACGCAAAAAAAGAGCAATAGCGCGTAACGAAGCCCTTCCGGTGCACCCCCATGATCGTCGTCGTCGTGCGACGATTTTCGGAAGTGTGCGCGTGAGCGTGTACGTGTGTATATTTCGCACGAGTTTCGTGTTCGATGGCGGAACTCTCTCTCTCTCTCTCTCTCTCTTTCTCGTTTGCCGTTGTTGGGTGATCGAGTTGGTGCATTAAGTTTGCTCGCGTATATACAGGACGGTTTGATGTAATTAGTTTTTGTTACGTTGTGTGTGCACGAAAATCGATTGGAATATTGATTGGCGTAGCTTTTGGATTCGCTGATTGTTGGATCGATTGTAAATACTTAATTGCGCGTTCCGACGCCACCAGTCACGGCTAAATGACTTTGCCAATCATGTTATTTAACGTTCACGTCAAATTCTAAACAATTTACTAAACAACGACCAACGTATGTGTATTTGTTTTACAAAAAGAAGTCGTTAAGTTGGCGTTCCTAGTCCAGTTTGCCATTTTTTATTCAGCATTGTTTTAGGCGTAGGAAAATTAAGAAATGCTTCTTTGAAACACGCCTACATTCGTTAAAATCAATAAATAAAATATCATATAACACGGATAAGTTGAAAATGAATTTCTTGAAAAGTTTAACTCATGATAAGTCCTCTAAAAATTATTTCGGAAAGAAAAAAATTCCACGCAAAAAAATACGTTAAGCACAGGTTTAGCTAAATTTTCAAATTAAGTGCACACCTCTAATTTTTCGATTTCATCAATGTATGATATTTAAAGAACCTAAATATATTTATTCCTCACACCGTGCATTATTGATTGACACTTATTGATTGCCATTAGAAGTCTTAGAATCGGTTGAAAAGAAGTACACAAATTATTGTAGATTTTGGAATTAAAAAAAAATGAAAAATTACAACATTAATCCAACTTTAAATCTTAACTCTACGATCATGAATAACAAAGCTAGATCTCTTGGTTTATTTATGGTTCAAAATTTCGACCCTTGCAGAACTTCAAAAACTGTAACTGCATGAAAAACTCATTGCTGTGGATGGAGCTCTAAATTTGACACGTTTACGCGGAATTTAATTTTTTTTTTTTTTTTTTTTTTTTTTTCGAAAAAGTAAACAGAATTTTAATTCAAACGCAAATTCAATCTTCTTTTACACTTCAACGAGAAGGTTCTACGTTAACCTAAATTTTTTTCGCATATTTGCATTATCTCTCGAGCGGTTTACCGATTTCAATGGAAGTGGACTCAAAGCGTCTGTTACTGAAACGATACCATTTTATTCTCGCCTTGATTGATGGTTAACTTTGCGAGTGATTACAAAAAAAATGAAGTTGACTTTTTTGTAAAATTAATCTTGTTTCTGCTATTAAATTCTAAAAGAAAGCTATAAAAAGCCATAAAAAAAGTAAAGTGTTCATTTTTACCGTTGTCAGCATTTCTGAAGGGAAAGAAAGTGTCACAAGCATGCACGGTGAAGAGATAAATTATTTTCGGATAGGCAATCTTATATAGAAATTCGCAAAATTTGGTGAAAGTATTTTTCGAACTTTCGGAAAAAACGGAGCTGCTGCCTGATGAATATACGTTTTTTTCCCGTGGGGAAATAGCTGTGCTTAAAAATTGAGTTAACTTCATTTTCGAAAAAATCTCAACAGTCAAGATCGACAATTGAAAAAAGTAGAATTCACAATAACAAATCCAGCTTGATTTCTACGAAAATTTATCCAAATCAGCAATAATGCTAAATGATAATCAGCTGAGATGTTCTAATATAACGTAATCCGGTATTGTCGTGGTCGAACATCAAGTCGTAAATCATTCGCAGCAGCCAAGCACCGCCCTGACCTTGTAGCACAGGTCCCCTTGTACTAACATCTTGCAGGTGCGCTGCATTGTAGTACGTCAACAAGACCCGAAAGACAATTCACGCGCTGAGGATCTTCGACTCGCCCGTTCTGCCTTGACCTACTCTTATGCTCTAACATCGATTCGTTGGAAGCGAACGCGCGACATCCAAAGAAACAGTCATTTTGTAAAAGTGTGCAGATCGTCTAAATTTTACGGTTGTGTAATGTACGAGATTTAGTCCGAGTTTCAACTGCTAAGCAACCGCTCTAAGCAATAATCGTGCGCGGGTTAACGATATCTTTGGCGAGATCGTAACATTACTTCGTAACACACTTGGAAAAATGCTGGCATTGGCCCAAAATGCCAAAATATGTGTTTCGAGAGAGACGCTGATATAAATTTCACAAATGTTTCGCTAAAATTTTTTCTCGCTCATATTGCTGATTAATAATTTTCGAAAAATGTGGACAACTTGGTGAATTTAATTATGCCATACGAATCATACCAAATAGTTCACAGACAGGTCTCGTAACTGAAACTTTGAGGGAGCAAACCATACAGAATATATAGTCATACGGCTTGATTGCAGCGATTATATATACGTAGAAAGAGAGGCATGTACGACTGCATTTTTTTCCTGCTCAGCCACACGCGAATTGAAGGTGAATCATTTGAGATATGACTTCCGCGGTTTGCTTAGTCGATGAACAAAATTTGCACGTCATACTCGGCGTAATACGAGGGACAATGCCACCCTATTCATTTTTTTTTCCGAGTAACAGGCAATTAATTCGTAATTGTTTGACAAGGCATTCTATAGAAATAGTTTACATGTATTTCCATGAATACACATGCTGCAAGTATATCGTATTCCAATTGTTACGCAGGAGAGTATAACATGTGTAACAGGATAGCGCGGCGATGATCCGGTGTATTAGGCGTCAAAATTGTCACAACACGGATGTAATCAAGTGTCTAAATGAGAACTGTGAGAATAAAATAATTAAATAATTAATTCTAAATTTTTTGACGTTTGCATCCCAGTTGGCTATTAATAAGCTGACGAATGAAATTTGAAATTCGCTAAATTCCTTCGAAGAAACGAAATCTAACGACAAAAGAAGAGGACGGAGGGGAGGCGGGGGGTCGGCGATAACGGTATCGCCAATGCAAATTGTTGAAGGCAAGGAACGAGCATCGGAGAATGCGGCGTCACACGCTGTATACGACTCTTGAAACTGCAGCTTCCGCACCTACGGCAGTAGGCATTAAAAAGTGAACCCGACACCGTCGTACGCACACAGATGAGATGACTTTGCTGAAACCCGATCGTGCAGATGGCACGCTGCCCGTTAACAATTCGCAGCTATGCGAACGATAAAAAAAAAAAAAAAAAGAAAAAAAAAAAACCAACCCGTAAGCACGCGAGTCTTTTCATTGGCTGCCCGCCTGCACTCGACCTGCAAAGGAAATGCTTTGACGTACGGCTCGATTTTAATTACTCGCCGAAGAGAGAAAGAGAGAATAAAAGCGCGTGTGGCGTATCGCAATGAAATGTCTTATAGCTTACAGTGGCAGAGAGACAGACACACAGAGAGAGAGAGAGTTTAGTTTTCACGTGAAGCGCAGATCTTTTGACGTTTCCATAGTCCATGTGCTCTCTCTCTCTCTCTCTCTCTCTCTCTCTCTCTCTCTCTCTCTCTCTCTCTCTCTCTCTCTCTCTCTCTCTCTCTCTCTCTCTCTCTCTCTCTCTCTCTCTCTCTCTCTCTCTCTCTCTCTCTCTCTATTTCGAGTTTTAATAAAACGCCACGAAACTTGGTAAAGTATTGGCGTATGTAGCGAGGCGAAAGATGCGCGACGTTCATTTAGTTTCCCCGGTAGCAGAGGCTTCACTTTCTGCGCGAACGAGAGCCGCCGAGCAGCGTACGAGAGTCAACTGCTGGAACTGGAGGAATTGAAGCTGGGCGATCGAGGATTACTCTATTCGCTCTTTATGCGCCCTCCTAAGTAAAAAAAGGAAGCCCCCGAATCGTTGGCTGTTCGGCGAGGAGAAGCGGCGTTTCGCGTCTCAGATTAGACGCTATCGACACGTAGCGCTCGTGCGCCCCGACGATTCGAGGATTACGAGCGCGTCGTTTAGATACAGAGCCATGGCAAATCGCCGAGCGAACAAAGCAGCAGCCCGGCCACGTATATGCGCGCAGCGCGCGAGGAGGCGAAGTAATCATAAATACGAGAGAGAGAGAGAGAGAGAGAGAGACGGTCGCGTCCGCGGGAAATTGGGTTTTATTTAATAACGAGCCGCGCCTGCCGCGCGCACTCGCCCGGCGTTACAGCCATCGCAAGCGTTGGCGCGCGTGACTTTCGGCCGCGCGCGGATCATTCGCGGCAGTTCGGGAAGCCCCGCGAGCTTTCAAGAACGGCGCTGGAGTACTCGCGCTGCTACCTTTTTTCTCTCTTTTCTTTTTTTTTCCAGTACCGCTGCGAGCTGTTAGCGCAGAAGCAAATTCTAATGTAGGAGCTTTGCTCGTAACACATCGTACTCGCAGTTTAATGAAAGATCTCGCGCGGCTGGTTATTAAAAGTTTTTTAATCCGTCGTTCTTTAAGCTGAATTTCCTGCGGAAAAATCAAAAATTTTTTTCCTCTTTTAGAATCGGAACTTTCAAACTTTCAGACCTCACACACGTACTTTTTTTTGTAAAATGAGAAACAGTTTAAGCAGTCGTCCAATTTTTCGACTTCATTCTACTATCGTATTAAGCTATATTTTTTCAAATTTCAATTTAACATGCTCCATACTGATTTCACCGAAATAATCGCACTTCTCCCCTATAAGTACAACGTTTTTTATCAATATCTGTTCCTCAGCATGCTTTTGTGCTCACTGATTTTGTCGTGAAACACGTAAAGTGTAGTTATTGATAAAGAATTAATTTGATTAAGGGGACCAGAGGGTGTTTCGTAGTGAAAAATTAACACTTTGTTTATTGCCGCGTAGAAATCATTCTACTGAAGATATCGATGTAGGACTTTTTTCAGCTGAAAGTATTCTATATAAGCTTTCATTTTCTTTGTTATAAGTTCCAGAATAATCATTGTACACCTAATATGGACACAACAAAGACCAAGCTCTATTTTTCAAAAAATGGGGCTTTGCCACGCCTTTCTGAACGCCAGAGTGGACAAAAATCGTTTTGTGAGAGCTCATTTTTTTTGTTATGAACCGGACTACAGAATGAGCGGAGCACTTTTATAAAAAAGATAATTCTTCCTATTTTTTTGAGCCAATATATGAAATTTTAATTTTTCAAAAAAATTTTTTTTGCAAATTATCCTCAAAAAATAGGAAGAATTATCTTTTTTAGAAAAGTGCTCCGCTCATTCTGTAGTCCGGTTCATAACAAAAAAAATGAGCTCTCACAAAACGATTTTTGTCCACTCTGGCGTTCAGAAAGGCGTGGCAAAGCCCCATTTTTTGAAAAATAGAGCTTGGTCTTTGTTGTGTCCATATTAGGTGTACAATGATTATTCTGGAACTTATAACAAAGAAAATGAAAGCTTATATAGAATACTTTCAGCTGAAAAAAGTCCTACATCGATATCTTCAGTAGAATGATTTCTACGCGGCAATAAACAAAATGTTAATTTTTCACTACGAAACACCCTCTGGTCCCCTTAAGATGAAAAATGGCATCTATTTGCGGAGTAAACGACATGTACAATCGAGAGCGTATAAGCTCGTCTATGGCTCTCAGCTAACTGATCAGACGGTGTTACAGTCATCGCGAGTTAAAAATCATAAAAAGTAGAAAAAGCTCTGTAAGTACCGAAGGAAAAGTAGCCGATAGTTATGGTCATACAATTACGGACTCGAGTTAAAATATTGACTGACAACAACACGTGTTAGCCACAATGTGATTCGACAGGCGTGCGAACTGAGTAAAGCCAGGCTTTGGTAAATTATCAATTTCTATTGAAAAGAATAAAAGAATGTAGAATAACGACGTGGTATGATACTTGATTACTACAGATAAGAACCATATTTATCACTACTTAAGTTTCAAAAACTGTATTTGAAAAGATCTTGAATTACAATACTTCTTTTCTTATCAGTAAAATGCTTGTAAATATTAAATAATGTAGTGTAACAATAATTTTCAGTAACGCATTGTGAAATATAATAAGGAATTATGTATTATATTTAATGTCTCCAAGAATTATGCCAAAAACATTTGATTTTGAATAATATCTATATCTCAAATTCAAATGAATCATGAAATGTAGATCATATAGAAAATCATACTCTGGTTTTTTAACATTTACAGTTTATTTCCGTTGAAGATAGATTTTGGTTAAAATACCTTTGTGAAGCTTGCCTCATCAAGAAAATGAGTTCTTAAACAACTACTTTGTTAAAAACAATAAAGACACTGAATATTTGTCGCTTCGAAGAAAAATCAATCAAACGTGCATGTTTATGTTTATTTATCATTAGGACAGAACTATGCTAGGTGGAAAAAATGTCGAGTAGGATTTGACCTTCAATCATTATTGCATCTCAATCGAGCAATGTACTTTTGTGTTTACTTCAAAATACCGGCTTATGAAATTTTCAAATAAATATTTGAATGAACTTAGATTTACTCAAATATTTCTCAGCGTTAGGCGCACATGAGAAATCATAATCAGCTCATGCATTTCGACCATTTTCAGCGTGAATCCGAAAGCAACGATCGGCATTGACAATCATCGACATTATTCGGGTCACTTAAATTGCAATCAAGACCTTTAACGTTACTCAAAAAAGCATAAGGCTCCGGTCGCGCGAAAAGTAACACCGACGCTATTACGCTCTTGCGATGAGGGAAAGAGAAAAAAAAACATGGAGGAGGGAAACAAAGCCGCCGCGAGCTTTCATTTTGCATCAGCGATTTGTGCATTCGTCTTCAGCAGCAAGCTCTCTCGCGGAAGGGAGAGAGAGCCTTTCGCGTGCTTGCAGCCGTAAAAGTTTACAGCGTAAATCTTGGGCAGCAGCGGCACCGCCAGAGGCGTTAAAATAGCAGTAAACCTTTTGACTTTCTTCCTCGGCCGGGTATAACAAAGTGGGTAGTCCATAATTCAACGTCTTGCCGCGAGTCGAACTTGACCCTTTCACAAAGAAAAGTCCCTTCCAAAAAAGAAAAAAAAAACTGAAAAAGTTTTCGCGGATAGATGGCGTTGCGTATTCACGCGCGTGGGTACCGACATATCGTGCTCGAGTGCAAAAACGAGGGGCTTCGCAGAGAAGCCAAGGAAAGGAGAGCAGGTGGCGGATCGATCACGACAAATTGCTTTCATGCTAATGTGCGACGGTCAAACGACGACAACGACGACGCAGTTCTCAGTGAGAGTTCTTCCTGTGTCTTTTTTTATATGTAAGAAACCTTCCTTTTTTTCTCCCCTCTCGTTACTCTCTCACTTCTGTGGATTTACATATAGAGCATGGGGACGTTGGAATAGAGGCCAAGCTTTATTATTTCTATCTACCTCTCTCTCTCGTTTGCTTATTTTTTTCCTAGAAAATCCCATTGCTCGCATCCGCTGGTTATTCTTTCGCGCGAATCAAGTGTTGCGAAAATATACGCAGTTCAGGCTCGATTGACGACGAGCAATCTAGAAAAATGCATTTTCTAGATAGAACGGAAAAATGCATTTCCGTTCGACGTATCCGACACATACAGGCCTCTTTCGTATCTAATCAATCCCGTATAAGTTCGAACGAGTCGATACCGCTCGGTACATTTGATACACGGCAACCGCGTACGCAGAACTTGCAAGATTATGACTAATGAGTGGCATAGATAAACGCAATGGATTGAGAGTAAGCTAATGATTGATATAAATTCACGTTTCAATGAAGCCGCTTAACATCGGCAGAATTTGAAAGGGAAATCCAATGATAAATGGGAAATGCGAAACTTGAAGGATCGTCTTGAAAAGCCATCACGTTTAAGCTTTATGTTGCAGAAGAGAAAAAAAAATTAACGGGTTAAACGTCAAATTAACCTATTTCCCCCTTTAGAGTTCGGAAATCATTACGCGATTTATCGTACGAGCTGCGCGTGCAACGTTTATGGCTCAGACTCGGAGAGCGTGTCGTCCTCCTCCGTGGAATTGTTAAATCGATTCATCGGACGCGCAGCTTATGCTCGCTAGAAGAAAAAAAAGTCAAGCGAAGGCTCGCAACTGTGTCGCGCGGAAAGAAAAACTTGTGCTTTTCTCTCTCTCTCCTTTTTCGTTTGTTCACGCGTACGCCGAGCTCTTTTTCCTTTATTATTCTTCGTTATTTGCTTTCGGCCTCTCGAATTTGCTGTTTACGCGTCGACAGATGCGCCGTTCGTCTCTCCGCTGTCGCTGCAAAAGAATCAAGCGGCCGTGGGTCGCGGCTTTTGCGCGCCGAGAGTAAAACATTGTTATATTTTTGCGTTTGTTTTTTGTTTTTATGACAGTGCGGCGCGACGGATAATGAAACGTCAAACGAGTTCAAGGTACGTCGGTTCCGAGCTACAGAGGCGGCTCAAACCGAAAAGTACCTGCCGTTCCTTGGTGTGGTCGCGCATCATCGCTGCGTACGATTCCCGTATTCGCGAGCAGCGGCGCCGTGGCAAGTTTATAACGCCTGGGCTGCATGATGCATGCGCGGAAATCTTGGCCCCTTATGAATTATGCGGCGACAGAGGGAATTGAGTGGTAATTGAGGAGGTAATCGCGTTTAATCCTCTCTCCGACGATATAGAGCGGTTAATGTTGCTATGCGCCGACGACGTCCCTCTGAATTATTCAGCTCTCTCTTCCACCATACACCTATTTGCCTCTTCGTCTGCCCGCATCGACGTCCACGAGATTAATGCTCTTCTTTGATAAAAATAACTTGACGAACCAACGCACACACTCCCCCTTGCGTATTCGTTTCACAAGGGATGTCCATTTGATGATGTATTTTTTGCATTTACCAGTGGTGTTTAACGCTCCTTTTTTTCTTATATTCACTTTAATACACGAATATAGATCACATTTTTATTGGCAAAATAGAACATTCGAAAATTCAATATGCATTAAATATTCCTTTGATTTGATATGAGATATGGCCAATGATATTATTTATTAATTAATAAATATGCAGTTCTATACTCATGATATGAAGTTTTTATCACCCTAATTCCTGTCTACAAAAATCATCATTCAAAAGTTTGAAAAACACGATAACAAATGTATTGTACTAAAAACATAGTTTTTTATAATCATATCCTTCACAATGTAAATATTTCGGTATAGAACGTTCACAGTTCTAATTAGCGTCTTTTCAATAAAATGTTCTAATAATTTACGTAACTTAATAAAGCTGAAACTGTAGGATATTTTATCGTGATAATCTGCTAATTTATGTCTTTTACAGTTAACTTTGTTTATTTTAAGTTAAACTTTTGCATAGAGCAAAATTCAATTAATTTCTCTACTGAGGTATTAATCGGTCATTATTTTGAGGTTAGTATGATTAAAGCGATCAATTCATATGAAATTCACGCCCACTATATCGATGCACTTTCCAAACATTTAATTATCCGCAGTAATCTTTCATAAGCGTACATAACATACTTGTATATAACAGTCTACAATAGCTGATCACTTGACTATTTTTTAGCCAATCAGCTCACGAATAAACTGGTTTCACTTTGTCAGGTTCTCTTTTTTATAAGAGGAAATTATAAGAGGATTCGCGACGAAAGCTGTCTTCGATTGAAACATTTGAATTGGCGACATGAACGTTAAAGTTCACTCTGAATACGTCATGTGAGCTTTTCAATCTTTTTAATGAAAGTCGCAGAGCGGAGGGAAACATTTACCTTCGATCGAAACAACACGAGAAAAAGTTATCAATGAGTATTAGTTCATATAACGAAATGTACACATTGCACATGCGAGTTCTGTTGGAAAAGAAACTAGTAAGCTTTTCAAATTCATACTGAAAACTTCATAAACAAACGGAAGCGTTACCAGTAGTTTTTTTCTCTCTCCTTATTACAGTATACGTAAGACAATGTAGAACAAGCTATTTTAAAAAAAAAGAAAAAAGAAAGAAAAATGAAGGCAAGCAACGAATTGAAGCGGCTAACGTGAACTCCTCTTAGCGAAGTGGCCTACAAATGTTAGTTGGCTGCCATCATCATCGTTTGACCCCTCTCTTTCTCACTCCAAAGATGAAAACATATATAGTAGAGTACTGCCGCGGCAAATGAACAGTTAATTACTCTTGTTGATTGCCGCTTAATCCACATGCTACGGAGCTCTTTCAGAAAAAAAATTTCGCTTTGCTTCATTGAAGCTCGATTATGCATGTGAAATGTTGCGAGCTTTCGTAAGCTCATCGTGTTGAAATGTCATGCGATGAAGATGTGGGTCGTTAATTTGTCCCGAATTCGCTAGAATTGATTTATCAAAGTGTCGCTGAGTCATTACTTGTACATGTACACGTGGCTCGAAATGTTGAACGGGCAAAAGTAGAGGAGCCACAAGTTAATCTGTCGTTGATAAGCCAGTTCCGATAGTTGCGATACGAATAACTCGTCTAATCCTGTTTTATTGCATTTTCTCTCGGTGAAACTTCTTGATCATTTCTTATTTCTCAACGAGAAAGAAAAAGAATACGAGTTAACGCGCGTAACGGGGAGCTTATCAAACGATTCTCCGCCGTCATCTAAATATGTTGCGAGGGCAACCGCCGCCTCGTTGCCGCTGCGCTGTCATTGGCCGCCGGCTAAAATGGCGCGAACTCGCACTCGCGTCTGCCGATGTGTCGACTCAAAGAATGATTAATTGCACGCAGGAGTCAGACGAGTCGAGTGAATACGCTAGTCGTTGGAGAACACAACTGGCTATTATCTAGCAATGTTCATACGTACATTTGAGTGGCCGAGAGACTGTCGCGTTCGCGCTCGCTCATGCATTCGCGAGAGGGCAAGTGTAATCGCGAAGCTACAATGCGAGCCGCTAATAAGGACCTGTGTCGATCTCGTGGGCTGTGCTGACCAAACGCAAGCCCGCCAAACTCGAGGTCGACGAAAGCCTCGCGCAAGTGGCTGCGCAGTCGCCCGCTGCGCCGATCGCTCGGCGAGGCTCCGATTGGCGTTGTCAGCTGCTGTCTCCTCGCGCGCGTAGCACTTGCACGGGGTACAAAAAGACACAACGCAGTCTGCGGCGCGCGACGCTCCGAGCGACACCCTTTGTTATCGGCGATCGCAAAGTTCGCACGACGAGGGCCCTCGCGCCCCGCCCCCACCGACGCAGCTCGTACGAAGGCGCCGACGTGCGTGGAAAATATGGCATCTAGCCGGAGGGGGGGACTCCGACGACGGCCGAAAATCCATCGACACCCGCGGAATGTTTATGAAGTTTCGTCTCGCGCGCGCCAAATTAAAAACGCCCGCCGGATGCTTGGCCAATAGTTGAGTCCGGCGACAAAGTCCCGCTGGCGCCCGAGGCGCGCGCGCGACAACGACGACGACGCACACGAGGTCGGCCATAAATAATAAACTGCGAGGAGAGCTGACAGCGAAATTCCGTGGAACGAGGGGGAGGACAGGTGGATGAGAAATCTGCTGGAGGCAGTGCACGCGAGGATAAACTTGGAAGGCTGCGTACGACGGACTTTCGCTACACCTCCCCTCCCGCCGCGCGAGCGACGCGCTCGAACTTTGAATTCGCGCCAGTCCGAGACGAGGGATTCAATTGCTCTCTCAAAGTCCCTGTTTGTCCTGTAAGTGACTGGCGAGGTGGCTCCGTCTCGCTGCTAAATACTCGGATTGATCGTGGCACATGCTCTACGCGTCGCTGACGGGGATTCGTCGCGCGCTCTGATAATTCAAATGGATTATACGTAAAAAACCCGAGTACACGTGTATAATGAGCATTATTTTGCTGGCATGCAGCCACCAATGGTGACCAGGTTCTACGACAGCTCCGTTTGTCTATGCAGCTTTTCCAACTTCACGTTTCCCTATGGGGACGCGGGGAATGTGCTTTCGACAGCTTGAATGTTTACTCTTTGGCTCGGAGCTATTGATGCCCTATTTTGCGTCTGTCACGTTTAGATATCCTGCATATGGATGCATAATGCCGCATAACTGCTAATTTGAACAGCTCAAAAGTGCGTGAAAATCCCTTAGTTTCAAGAAATAATTCTTATTCTTAATCCAATCTTAAAAGTCTAAATAAAACATAGGTCATTTGCAACATTTGGTTTTTTATCAACCTATTCTACGTTCCTCATTTTTTTATTTAAAATCGATGCTCGAGTATCGGGCACTGAGTTGCAACCATGGAATTTCTTTCAATATTCTCTATAATAAATATACAAAAAGGCTATTTTTTGAAATGTATTTGATGTAGTCTTTACATAATAAAACAACTATCAGGCCATTTTTAGCTATGATATCTATTCAAAATTTCAAAGTGGCATCTTAACTTTGATTACATGAGAATCAATAATCATAAAAATCTTCTTTGAATGATTAACAAATATAAAATTGAACCAAATCGACCTACGGGTAGAAATAAAGAAAAACATTTTTCTAAGTACCTCAGATTTTTTTAACGGAGGAAAAAAGAGATCAGGTAGCAGAGAAAAAGTAACCGTTCGCATAGCATCGCGCATACATTAATAACGTTCAATTTGCTTGCTCGCTACCGCGAGTTTACAGGCGCACAGCAGCTAAAGTTTATAAAACACGCGGGGTGTAAGCGTGGCATCGATGTACAGGCATCTCGTTGGCGCGCGTGTGCATCCGCGGAAAGGAGTCGTAAAGCTATACATATATTTATATAGCCCCGTCGCGCACGCAGGGGTTGCGAATTGATGAGGCGGAAGAGGGAAGGACTGTCTTTTCTCCTTCTTTCTCACGAAACGCGTTACTACTGCAAGCTATCTTTCCGATTGCGGATGTTTGTGCGTTTGTTTGCGCAAGAAGTTATGTCGATTGAAGGCTGATAAAGAGAATGGATGATGCATCGTTATTGGAAAGGTGCTTAACGGATCGATCGCGCAATTGTCGTCTACTGATGTTAGAATGCCTCATGTGTATTGACATTTCCGATATTCATATTAAATTTCTTTCATAAATTTTCATACTATACCGTTTTAATTTTGTTTTGTTTGTATGTTTTTTTTTCACTTTATTTCTTCTTCTAAATCCCAGTCGGTTTTGACTATCGTAGCTTCAGAGTAGTTGAATTCACATTCAATTTCGCTGGGGGATTTTTATCAGGATGATCGAGAGAAGCAAAAAAATATATATATCTTTTTAATCAATATTTCAAACAAACTATTGTGATATCTTTTTTTAAAGCGCAATATATTCAATTTATTTTCGATTTGCCTCTTCTCTGATGTGAAAACAAATCTCGGTCAGGAAAAGAACAAATTAACGCACGATGTAGATGAAACATCAATATTCTCTATTGCTCTTCGTTACTAGAGAGAAAAGAGTGCTTCATTCAAAATTCCACTCGTCGCCCGTTTTTAGAACTCTAAAAACGTAGTTTTCACATAAATCTAGCGCAATTAAGAGTCGCGATTGAGCCCTGCTATGTATCTCGATTTTTCACCTCACGTGCAGTACGAAGCGAAAATAAAGAATGAAATCGGGGACCGTACGAGCCTATTATTAACGCACAAATTTTCCCCCGTTCTCCGTGTGACTTGTCCTCTGGTTTTATTTTCAGATTCGACGACCATCGCGCGCGCCTCGCGATAAAGCCAACAGGAAAGAGGCAGGAAAAAAAAACGTCCTTTCTCAACGAAAAATAAAATATCCGATAGACAAAAATGGCACGTTCCTTGCGAGTCCTAACGCGGTGCATAGGTGAGAGGTATTTTACACGGCCTTCACCCGCTTGTGACATCCGAGTGCATATGTGCAGGTGCTTGAGCGATGCAACGGTAACGTGTTATTTTCGATGCGACGGACGTACGATCAAGAATGAATGGTTAACATAACAACAAGCTACTTTTTAATCGATGGACACACGCCGACAAAATTTGAAAAAAGTTCGGCCCCAGAGACCAGATAAGGTATTTCCGAAGGAACTTGGTGTGCTGAATCCAAATTCAAAGCTCAAAATTATTTTATCACCCTCAGCTTTCGAGATATCTTAATCTGGGAGCGTCAAAAACACTTTTTTTGTTGTATTCCAACCCTTGTATCTTTGTGAAAAATTTTGTTTGCAAATTTAATGACGGCATCTTAAAGAGTAACTCTTGCCCTTCAAATCGCACTCATTTTTTTCCGACAGAAATATGACATATTGAAGTATGATAAATTGACATTTTTGCAAATGTCGTTTAAACAGAGAAAGATTTCGCTGAAAGATAATCTTCGCTGAAAAATAAAATAATTTTCCAAGTACCTCAACCAAAGAACCCTGTACCCTGCTAGGTTTTCCACTATCATCTTTCAGCGACACTTTCCTCTGCTTTAACGACATTTGCAAAAATGTCAATTTATCATACATAATGTGTCACATCTCTCTCGGAAAAAATGATATTGAAAAAAATGCTTGAGTGCGTTTTGAAGAGCAAGAGTTGCTCTTTAAGATGCCGTCATCAAAATTGCAAAAAAAATTTGTTCACAAAGATACAGGGGTTGAAATACTACAAAAAAACAGTGTTTTTGACGCTTTTAGGTTAGGATATATAGAAAACTAAGGGTAATGAAACGGTTTTGAGCTTTGGATTTGGATTCAACTCACCAAGTTCCTTCGGAAATACCTTGTCTGGTCTCTAGGTCTGAGAAGTGTTCGTCTGTGTAATCAATATACCATCCAGTCAGATATGTACAATCATGCAAGTAACGCTACCGAAAAACAAGTTAATACAATTTGGTATCATCGTTACGTTAATTTGTTACTTTATTCTCTCTTCTTCAATTTCAGAGCCAGTCATAACACCAAAGTTATCATAAGAGGAATGGATTTACGAGTATCAGACGCGTAGCTTCGTTAAAAACGCATAAAAATGCAAAAAAAAGCGAGAAAACAAGGGGCCGCGTCAATTCACTGCGACATCACCGCGCATGCATCATTCGAGAGCGAGAGAGCAGCAGCAGCTCCAGCCGGCGGAAGCGGATGCGCGACTTTTATGCGCCACGCCGCTGTGTATACGACGCATTGTAGATTTGTCAATGGCGCGTACGTTGCGTTGATTTTCTCTTTTTATTCTTTCCTAACCGATCGTAGACGATCGCTGCGGAAAATTGTCGAGGCGGAAGTGACGATTTTGACGTCCAGAGAGCATTGTACGCCGAGATACAAATTCCAGCGAGCATTCCACGAAGGCTAATTAATGTGGATGCTGTTTGTAAATGAACGTCGATTGCCGGAGTCGTCCTTGAAATGCAATATCCCGCGAGATAGAGAGGCCACGTCGCAATGAATTTCGACTTCAATTGATTCTTAATTGACCGAATTAATCGATTATTAGATAATAGACCTGCAATATCATTGCGCCCCGACATCCGTACGTACACAATAGTCGTTCCCACAGCGCCCTGGCAAATACACCCAAATGAAACTCCATCTTCTTCCCGTAAATGGCAGATACCTGATAATACTTTGTGGCGTTGCGAATATTTTGGTTAATTAATTGTTTTTGAACGTAAAGTCGATACACATGCACTGTACGGATCATTATTTCAAATGAGAATTGGTGCAGCTCAAAGATATTTTAAATTCTATTTTATTCGACAATACATACTGAAATTTAGTATGTATCATGCAGTACCCGCAAATCCGACATGTAAAGTATTCATTTCTGCGGGTAAAAATCGACACACATACACGCGCGCGCGAGGCCGACCTTCGCAGTAAACACATCGTGTTTGAAAATAGTCAGATTTTAAACGTCAAGGGCGTGATCGGCGTAGTATTGTTTTCCATTCGAAGCTATTTCTGATCGTTGCGCTCGCTGTCATGCAGTTGCGTAATATCCCTCCCTGCAGATTCCCTGTTTATGTTCTCGTGTGCACTTGCACGTATTATTCCGCTGAATCAACCGTCAAATGAAAGATTTTGCCGTTAAAGCTTTTCCGCAAGTATCCAAGTTTCATTTATTGATTACTTTTTTCTAAACTCTGACGTTGCATGCTCGTGTCTTGGGAAATGAAATATTGATATTACCAGTCGGAAACGTCATTACATCATTACATTCTATTTTTTTTTTGTCAATCGAAAAATATACCAGTTTCCTATGCTTTTGCAATGTATAATAATCTCTTATTAGGATTTATTTAATGTGTAAAGTAGGAAATTTAGGACCCTTATAAAAATAGTAAAATAAGAACATAAGAACATAAAATTTTAATATTTAGTAAAATTTTTTACTTATTTTGGACGAATATCAAGCGCGATTAAATTATTTAACGGTCAAAACTACTAAAATCCTATATCACCACCTGAATTAATTTAAGACATATTATCAAATTAAATTAAATTTCAAAAAAACTATCAAACAAACACTTAACAAAACACTTTCATAAAGTGTTTAGTTAAAACAAGAGGATCATATTCAAGCTGTCTTCTTCATTCGATCTTACGTGATTAAAATATTTCAACTATAAGCCTTCCATTAAAGAAGTGCCTCAGTAAAATAAAAAAAGTAGGGAGGCAACTGCTTCACTCCAGCTTAAAAAAAAATCATACAGCCCCCCACCTTAATACGAAAAGCGAAACTGAGAGCGTATGAAAAGAGCATTTGTCCCGCAGTGCCGTAGAGCCGAAAGGCAAATTTAAAATCGCGTTAGCGTTTCAAGTCAACGAGAGGGTGGACTTTCTCACTTGACGCGGTCCTCGACGAAGAATATTTTTATCGCGAGCGCGCTTTAATTCCTCTATCTTGAAAATTGAAAAGCCAGAATGAAAAATGGTTGTGGGCTTTTGTGGCGCGATATCTTCAATAATGCATCGTAAGCGAGAAAACCTTGGAGGGAGACGTCGAAGCGACGGGCGGCGGCAGCGTTTGGTCGATCATCACCGAGCGATGAGAGAGGAAACTTCTTTTCAATGCGCGCCCCAGATGCCTAATGCGATTTAGGCCTTGCTTTTGGCTATACACATAGACGAAACGAGTTGACACTGTCCAAAGTGATGGATGATATACGTTGACAATTTTTTTCTCTGCTAATGGCTTTCGATTTTTGATATTTAGAAGATTTTATTCGGAAAGATGTCTGAGCGATTTACGAGGTGTGAAAAAATTTAGTCTGGAATAACAAAGCGAATTTTAATTTTCACATTTTTAATATACAATGGTTGACAGATATTTTCTCGCGTGAAGTTGCGATATGAGAAGAGATATTGACTCTGTCAATGAGTTTTCAACGAAAGTCTATTGATGTTAAGTATTTCAAAGCTTATGTGGTAAAGAAAAATCTTAAAATATTATCTTAAACGAAATTTCTTTTCAAGTACACGTCAAGTACATTTTTCAAACTCTATGCCTGGACAAAAATCAAACGAATGCCTGCAATGATAACGGCACTACATACAATATATACGACGTGATTTATTTGATAGCTCCACACATTAACGACATTTTTAGATACACTAAATAAATAATGAATAATATATAACCAATAGCAAATGATCAATGTTCCAGAGTTGAGAGAGATTAAAAATAAATAATATCCTTTTTACGTTCGATGATCAACCATTTAAATGAATGAATAAACGGTACTTCAATATTTGAATTGTGTTCCTAATTAAAACACCCATAAATAGATGAATAAAATAAATATTTCAACGGTAATCATTGTTTAAAAAGATATCGAGCAATTGTCTTTGCCGAAGGAGATTTTATCGTATCTAATTCTCATCACAAAACACTTGAACTCAACTGCACGCAGACAGTAGGTTTGAGATCTGTTGAGAAGCGAGAGAGAGGAGAAGCGCACAGAGCGCATAAGAATACATGAATCATCCGGCGGGTGACTCGATTATAACGAACGAAGCGCCAAGAAGGAGAAGCAATTGGCTCTAATGGCTCGTGCACTTTTTTTCTCTCTTACTTATTTCTTCTTGGATCTCCACGACGGTTCTCTCTCTCTCTCTCCCTCTCTCGCAAATCAAGCTATCGAACTGCAATTAGTCGTTTGAGAAAATTTTAAAACGTAATGACTTTTCTTTCTGTTGCTGGGAATACTAATTTTGCACTGGAAAGGAAAAAAATTGTTTTTATTGCGACGCGTTTTTCCGTCCTTCCTATCTCGCGCCAAGGGTTCATTCAGGTTTAATTAAAAATGTATTGCGCGCTTTTTTTTATTTGTTACTTTTCTTCCTACAAATTATTCCGCGTTGTAAATGGATTTCTTTTGTGAAATCCGCAGTCTTAAAACACTGCGTCTGTTTGCACTCGACATTTAATTTTTTTAGCGATGGTGATTGTTAAGTTTGTATCACAGCTCGACAATTACGAGAAATGAAAGATGCAAAATGAGATATTTTGAATGAACAACTTCGTGTTATTCGATATGAAATCAGAAATACAAACAAATGAAACCTTTATTCTCGCTATGTTATTAAATTTGTTTTATCATCAAACCTTCCATGAATGTCTATGTTATGTCTATTCTGAATAGAATTACATAATTAGAAATTTCAAGTACGCGGAATCAATATTATTGATTCTTGCAGGTCTTCTACAAACGAAAGATATTTCACCTTTTCCGCTAAGAAATTATCGAAAAACCTGTAGTTAATTGTTTCATTTATTATATTAACAGTCACTTTGAATAAGATAGATATATATTATATGGATTCAATGAATTGAAAGAACTATCTTCAATGTTTTTTAAGTTATTTTTATTTTTTAGCGTTCTGCCAAAGTTTAAAGAATAAAAGTGTTTTTCTTTAAAATAAAAATTTGCACTTTTTGAAATTCCCGTATTTTTTTGATGCAAATTATCGAATCGGGATGATTGTTTTAATCTGAATAATTTAATCAGTTTTGCATGGTGTTTTCACATCTTTGATTACTTCAACACTTATGGAAACAAAGCGAAAAGATTGATAAAGTTACGTTTCTTTTCGAAACTAAATTTCTCGAAAATGATGTTTATGACCTCGTAAACTACCCGCTGTCTGCTGAAATGCTTGATTTGAGAAACACAGATTACAATTCCAACGATCGCCTAACAAAGAATTTCTAACAATATAATAAATTAAGCGAAAATACATCGTCAATATACATGTAAATGTACAAAGAATAAACGAGGTGTCAAGTTGTAGGATAGGCTTTTTGTATTTCACTGAAAACCAAACAAAAAAACTCACCTCAGACAAGTCGGGATCCTCGCGAATCTTAGCATCAATTGACAGCTTGGCATCGACACCGAGTAGAATACTCAACAGCAGTAGTATAGCACGCATTGTTGTCTATATATTTTTGTCACAACAATCAATAATTATTTTCTTTCTCGTCGTAGTAAAAACAAACCAAGCACGCACTTGCAAGAAACGAAACTAAACCAGCACAGCACACTCACTCACGCCTGGCTCCCAAGTACATGTATATATGTGTGTTAGTGTTTCTGTTGTAAACGCTGTGGTACAGCTATTACAAAGAGCTTCGACGTGCGTGTTCACAGCGCGAAGGATTGCGCGGAACTAAAATGCTGCCGGCGCCGCTCTCTCTCTCTCTCTCTCTCTCTCATGAAACCTCCCCACCAGAGGCTATATACACATGAAAGCTGCGCGCGCGCCCTTATAATGCAGCTACACTGCCGAGAGTGCCGAGACAGAAAGAGCGTAGGTAGACGATAGACTTTTCTCGTCTTTTTTGCTTTTAAAAAACGGTGCCAGCTTATCGATGCCATTTACATATTGTTTTGTTTACAGGCGTTGCCGGTAAAACAAGAAAAGGATTGTGAAATCTGTAATTATCTGGACAGTGCGGTGTAGTGGCTAATAGATGCGAGAGGTTATTGAGAACGGAACTGAACCGATATATGTATACACTACACTGCTAGCCACTGTCGAGCTTTACGTAATCGATCTGCGCTGATGACAATTGCGGAGATAATATGTCCGTTGTAAACTTGAGTTTGGCTTAGCGCTTAACTGCTGTACAGTGTATACTGTTATATGTGTGAATTACAATTTTGACAGTGTTGCCGTACCGTCATACAATACAGATAATTTGACTGATGCAATTGACAAACACAGCTGTGAATACGTGGTTAAGTGTGTATAAATACAAATTTCCGTTCAATTAATACGGAAAAAAGAGCCGCGTTGTCTATGCCAGTGTACAAAAAATAGATTTCGTCGCACAAACGACTTTCAAAAAATAAATTCGTACTCTTGTAATTGATAGAAATGAAAATTAAAAAAAAAAACACTCTCGACTCATCGCACCATTGTAACTCATTGTTTTTAAGTTGGACTTCGCCATTAGATTCCTCTGACATTTTGACATGCCTATATGTACAGCGTGTATAACTTTAGAGGAAGTTCCCGAAATTTTGGGAACTACTGGCGTGACTGTTGTGCAATTACGAAAGTAATGGAAATCTGATATTGTCCAAGAAAATCTAGACTAATGTGTCGAAAGGTAATTCAATATTTTTAATGGATAATCAAAAGAACAAACCATAAAAAATTTGGTTGATGGCCACCACAAATGTCTCGCGTGCGAAGGTGTTAGCCGATTTTTGGATCCATCACGAATCTTTCCAATAATTTGTTCCGAGCGCTCAAACACTCCATATGCCGTAAATATGCAGAGGTAGCATCCATCGATGGAAGTTGATTTTCCCAACAAAGTGTAACGGGCGCGCTTCGAGAGGAGCAACCAGCGGGAACGCGCTGTCGAGTTGTGCAATCGAGTTCTCGCGAATAGCAAAGATGTCATTGACACTGTGTGACGTTGAGCTTGCCGTGCTCATCAGCGTTATTCGATATATAATACATAAAACTTTGAGATACGTATATCTATTTCTCAGCGCGCGCAGAGCCGGTGAAACGAGAAACGATATTTTCTCGTAAAGAAACCGGGCATCGTTTTTCAGCGAGTAGAGTCTCCGAACGTAAAAAGGCTGTGTAGCTGGCTTCCCCCTTCTTCATCCGCAACTACACTCGCCGTCGCTTTGTCGTCTCTCTTTTTGCCTTTTCTTTTCCTATTCTCTATACACGCGCGCGTGCCTCCTGATGTTTTTCCTCTTCTTTTTATTTTGTACTTTTAACTCCCGCATGGCCGCAAAAAGGAATGGAAAGGGGTTAGCAGGGAGAAGCTTATAGAATAAAAGAATCACGTATGTGCATGTACCGAAATGCATTTTGCATTTTGTTTCCTCATTTTGAGAACTCTGCCGCGTTAAGTGATGATTTAACGCGATCGATGGCTTGTTTTCTTCCTCTTTAAGAGGATGGTTTTCAAGTCAATTCATTTTTCAAGTTTTTATTAAAAAATTTACTTTATAGAAACATTTCATATTACACTTTTTCAACGCCCATTAATAAGTGATAATATATATTAAAAATATTTCAAGAAATTCCAAGATGCCACATGTGTTATATATACTGACTAATGAAAAAATTTCACGTAAATAATAAGCTAATTATGGATTAAAAATTCTGTCAATATAATAATCTTTTCGGTTTGTACATTTAAAAGCTGCCAAGCACTCGACGCCTATAAAAGTATCGAATATGCACATGTTTTTCTACAATCCTGTCAGCCGAATTTTCGTCGTCGCGCGAGAGGGCTGCATCATTACGTGCACTCTTTCTAACTTTTTTCTTTAAAATGCAACCGCCTTCTGTAATGCTACTTGGTAAACGATTCCATCTGAATACACCTTTGAATGATTAGGTTTTACACGAAAAAATGAATTATTGCCTGAGATGGTGAATTTATAAACAAGTGTTCGCGAAACAAAATGAACCTTCAAATATGTTGAAAAAAAAGATATAACGTGAACTTTTTCCATTTCTTCAGGGATAGAACTTTTACGTAAAAATTACAAATGTTGTCACTGTATAAATTACAGTACGGAATGATAACACTGAATAATGAAAGGAGTTTGGAACTTTTCTTCATAAAATTTAATTTATTGTAGCTTTTTTTCACAAATTTCCGAAAAAGTTAAATAAAATTTATCAACCACTATTGGAAATTTCTCTTCTACCTAATGCACTAATTTTTTACGCAAGAGAATTTTAACTGTGACGCTTTGTAAATTGTAGTCAACTGCTTAGAACAATTGTGAGAAAATCGATAACGAGTATGTTTCTGTCAATGAAAATTTCGTAACCCCCATCACTGTTCCAGGGCTGGATTTTCGCACTGAAACTATGACCGTGACGATCGTCGTACAATTTTTCTTTTTAGTTCATTGTCGGCTAAGTAAGCGAAGTACTGTCGCTTCATCGAAAAAATCGACAAGAGGTGTAATTGTAAAAGACTAAATGCATCATGCGAGCTTCGTGTTGTCGATTTTCGTTTTGTTTCTTTATTTAGTTGTTTTTTCTGTACGAAATTGGTATTCCCATCCGATATTGTATCGAAAATTGAATGTATGAAATAGGATTTTTTTAATATACATAGTGGAGAGACAATCGAATCAATAATTTTCTTTTAGAAAAATAAGCAGTGACCTATTATACAACAGTTACTACCTTACTAAGGGAAATACATAACTTTAATAAACATACCGATATTGAAAGATGCATAAATGATGGTAAACTGATTAGTCAATGTGTCTATCCCGTACACAATGAATTGAATAGACACATCCTATTTTTAATCATGCGAATGTCGTTTATTTACTTACGGAGTTTTAATCATTGAAATATTACAATTGATGTGACGTGTTGCTGCAGTTTTATTGCTACATAAATACGTTATGAAAATATAAAAATAATTTAGTATCATTTAGTTGCTTGATGGTTACGAAATACATATAACGTAAAGTCGAGAAAAAAATATTACGTTTAGCCATTCACAAAGTTAAAATTCCATTTTTTTTTGTATCAAGCAATATTATTAGTACATCGAGAAAAAAAAGCATCAAAAGAAATATATAACATAAGTGAAATTATGTTTCTGTCCTTACAACATTAGACCGTCACTTGTCAACGATTGCAATTTTGTAAGTAAATACATTTACAGCATTTACATAGTGGGGAATGGGAAGCGCATGTTTGATTGTTATACACAAGATAGGCGTTGATCGAACAGCTTATTATATATACATTGTTAAATATTGGTGCGTTTATTAGAGTTGTTTATTTGCCATTGTCACTCTATATGGCGTCTATTTATTTCTATCGGACAAAAATCATTGACTCGATTTTCTTGTATAATGATGTTTTTTGTAGATTTTTTAAAAAGGACGGTCGCACTTAAGAAAACGGTCCTTGAGAAAAATTATCTTCAGATAATCATATTAATGAAAAAATCTTTTATAAACTAACAAATTGTACAGTTTGTTTATTATTATTAGGGATTCTCAAGAATCTATTAAATTCATTTTATTCTAATTCACTACATATTTCTATACGAATGACATGAATTTATGTGAATCGAATAAACGAACACAATATATAGAAAAACTAAGGAAGCGTAGTCAATATCAGTTGCTTTATTTCACTAAATGGTAGAAGCACCTACCCATGAATAATTAGCTGAATTCATCTGTACATCTTCCTAAACTTCCATAATTATTAATGCAAATTCAATAAACCAGAAGTTGGAATTTGCAAGACTGAGGCATTGAAAGTCATAGTCGAAATTCTGTATGAGCATTCATCTCCAATTCTGAAACTTCCTGTTGTACGCATTCTCGAGAGATCAGTTTCGACATTGCCGTTCCTTATATGCTTTTCGTGATAAAACGCAATGCCGTGTGTAAAGGTGAAGATCAATAAACAAATCAACAATAACATAAAAATAAAAGAAGAACGGTCGCGAGCGAGCTATGGTAGCAACGCGCAGCGACCCCCGTACTCGCGCGCGCACCGACACGTAGAAAGAGGAGGTAGGCGCGCGTGCGAGTTTAGCGATGCGAAACTCCCGTTGCAAAACTAAAACAATCGAGCCAGCTGGCATCCGTCACGTCGCGCGATGATTTGTGACGTGAAGCTCGCGCGCGCGGAGGGTGGAGGGCTGCAACACGCAAATTAGGTTTAGCCTGCAGGGATGTACTACTATTTGCTCTCGGTCCTGTCTCTGCGCATGCAATGCCAAGGCGCCAACTTCTAATACTATACCGGCAACTCCCGAGGCGCGCAATTAGTATCCGCACGCTGCGCCGCTGCTTATACCCACGCGCGCGTGTGTGTGCGCGTGGCTTTGATTGATCTGCCGTGTATGTATCCGTATGATCGTGCGCAAACTCGTCGCGAGTATGCAGTCTGTAGGCGATGATGCATTTGCTTATACGAATTAGTTGTTTATCCGAGGATCGTCCGTGCGTTGCTATATACCCGTGTCTCGGTCATTTCCGTACTGGCTGAATGTTATTTATATTATTTCTGAAGTTCGCTAATTGCAAATGCAAGCGTGAGTTGTGTAACTCGAGCCGTTTAATTGAAAAAAATTCTTGTAGTTTTAATTAATGTATTTCCATTGAAGTGAAATCTCATCTCACATATGCGAATCAAATCTAGTTACAGCAGTTGTACGATTCATATTTTTCTTATCCGAAAACAAGACTAACGCATTCGGCGTAAAACATCAAAAGGGCCAGTCCTCTTTTTTTCTCCTGCACCCGGCGGATATCAACAACAGGCAGCAGTAGCTACAACAACAGATACACTCAGCTTACGTGTTTTCGACAGTCGAATACCTCAAATTAGATGCTTTCTATGCCAGCACTTCCACAGCGATATCAAATAACGTGAGAAAATAGAAAAGCCGCGAGACAAACTCAACATTTTCACTTGGTTAAAATTTATTTATCCGAATATCGTAGTCCATCTGACAATCCAAAATAGACTTTGACATGCAGTAACTAAAAGCCCTTTTTGTATTTATCGACTTTTTTGATGTTTTTTTTTCATACCCGCTCGCCTATACACGCACGCCCAAACAGACGGTTTGAGTTTGATTGGCCCGTGACAACAGGCTCGCCTCTATAACATAGGAAAACGTTCGCGATTTTTTCCCTACAGTGCTTGAAATATACATTTCTTTTATTTGCACGTTATTCAAAGACTTTCTTTTTTTTCTTTACGAAAATTGTAAGTGTATGAAATTTTCGAACGAAATAATCATTCGACTGGATTTGCATTGTTTAGAGAAATCCAAGTAAAAGGTTAACAATTTCTTAGTAATTGAATTTAATTATCCATTTTTCAAAGAATATCACTTTAGATTAAACACTTAAAATTATATGCAATTTATTATCTTTAACAAAAAAATTTCTCTTGGATTTTAACCAATGTAATGAAATATTAAAATTAACTGTATTCACTCTAAAAATTTTATAATTATTTACCATAAGTTATTAATTATCGATATATCTCAATTTACATTATTACACTTCACAAATTATTTTCTAATCCACCCATACGTAAACAAGAAGTATACTTTTAGTAAAATGCCATTTTTTTAATTTTATATAAATTCAACGTCATAGTATATAAACTTATATAGAAGTAAGACAATTAAAATAAATCAATTGTCTTCGAAAATTAATAATTTATTCAATGTTATCCCATACTTATTCATTGAACATCTGTTTTGAGTACGACAAATTGACGTAGATATGGTAATTCAAAGTAGAAGAAATTTATCCTTGCAAAAATCTCTAAAATATTTATGTACAAATATATTTCTTCATTACCGATGGTATCAAACTATATAAACCGTTACAAAAGACAATAACACTTTCGAAAAACACATAAACTATAGTACATCAAATAATAATTATACCACATTTATGATAGTATATTTATTTTTACTCTATATTATCAGTTTCAATATTTATTTAGTATGAAGTACGCAAAAACGTATTTAACTAAAAATAAATGATAAATTTTCAATTACTTTAAAATTGTCAAATTTGAATAATACCACCAAATTAGAAGTTTTATATCTTTGATTCAACTGCATAATATAAGTTATTTAATGACTTCATATAAGGGTTCAAAATGTTTAAATGTATCAATGTTACAGACTTTGAATATAATCATAAAATCGACGCGAATAACCATCAGTTAACTTGATGCTTAGTCAACCGACTTTTTTGCTATGAGCAATGTGTATCTCGAAAGTAGAAGAGTAGAAAAATTGAAAGGGCTGCCACACTTTAAAAAGTATTGAAACTTTATGGAACGGCGGGCTTTTAATCGAGAGGTTAAACAATAACCATACTCGCACACATGCGCGAATTTCGGGGTATCTTGACGTTATCTAGAAACATCAAAATTATTATGCAATCGAAATCTTTCAATGACACTAAGCTACTTCCTCGAGAAAATTAAAGAAAGTTAAGCGATTTTTAATCGATCTATCTTAAAAAGCATTAATTTGGCGCTGCATAATTCAAAGTGATAACAGACGTTCAGGTATATAAGATATCTAAAATCGGCAGTTAGGTTTGAACGATGTATAATATGTTATCTTATGTATCTTTTTATAAGATTTTATTTGTATGCGAAAAATGTTTGGCAACGTTGCCTCCGTACAATCTTACAAAAGTGTACGTGGTGAAGAATCCAAATTTTGATAACGGGCAACGTTTTTACATCGAGTAAGCCTCTTGATACTGATACATTGTTTCATAATATTAACAAGAGCTTTCGATTACCAATTATAAAATTTTGAGAAGGCGTGACACATTCCTTTCACGGAAGTTATCCTGTGAACCACGGCTCACGCGATGTATATATTAATAGAGATTGAGTTCATTAAGCCACGTTCTTTTATTTATAGAGCTTATTATCGAAATCTCTCGTTCGATACAGTTCATATGCACGAATTATAACTTGTCACACATGTTCACACAGATGCACAGTAGCCGAGAAACTTTAAGCGAGAAAGGGAGTCTCCCTTGTTAGCCGGATTACGTATAGCACCGAGGTACGCGATGGATCATCGCATGCCAAGTTCTAGAATGGGATCTTGTTGTCGCGCCTCAGCGAGATAGAGAGAGAGTTGGTTGGTGTATATCTATATCCATAATGCTCCGCATGATGGGCAACCCATTTTACGGCTGTGTGTGAACGTGCTGTTAACTTAGGTGAGCTTGCGCGTAAATATTTCAATGTTTAAATTTTGCCTTCTGCCGAAGTTTTTCCATTGCTGAGAAGAGAACGACTTTAGGGTTGGGGGAATTTCATTTATATGTCGAAATATTTTTGCGACTTTCAAAGTCAGCCAAATGAAATTAACGTAAGACTTCAGTATTCCTCGGTAAACATTCAGTTGTACGTATTCTTAGGCAGCGCGGCAAAATAATTATTCAGCTGAGAATAACGTAAAGGAGCGTTGCCGCAAGCATCGATCTTGCAAGCCAATCGTATAAGAACAAATGAAATTCCAAGTAAACGAATAAAAGTCGTATAAATCAATGCGCCGCAACGAGGAAAAAGCAGCGCGCGCGCGGCGCGCGCAAAAATGCACGACAGCGGCGCACGCACGGCAACAAATAAAAAAAAGAGAGAGAGAGGGAGAGAGACACACACATAGAAATTCTTATGCAGCGTAGACTCGGAATCGTGCACGCATCAATCGGCGGAAACGAGCGTACGCGCAGCGAAAATCGCTCGGTCTTTTCGCGGAAGACACGCGCCGCGGAATTCGAGATGAGCCGCGCCTATTTTGCCTTTTCTTTTTTCGTCCTTTTCGAAGATTAATGAGCTGCACAGAGAATTTTAAACGCTGGTAACTGCTATTTCTTTTGTCAACGAGAGAGTGAGAGAGAAAAGCTCTTTCAGAATCGAGTTTTGTAGAGCAGTTTAATTAAAAGACATTTGCCACGACGAGAGCTGGCTCAATGAATTTAATTCTGGAATTTCGAATTCGAGCTGAGCGTCGCGAAACACTTTGGCTAATCGTTTGTGAATTGAATTTTAAAGAAATCAACGCGAAATTTCCAAGTCGTACATTGTTAGTCGTAAAAGTTAACCGCGAACATAGTCTGGCACGATCTGCATCGTGACTGATTCACCATATTTTTCAAATAACCAATTAAATAAAAATGGTTATTAAATTGTGCGGCACTCTGAAATGCAATAATTAAGAATACACGTGCAAATTGCAAACGACTACGCAATAAATATTATTTTATAATGTAAAAATATTTTATTTTTAGATCAAATTATAAACAATTTCAGTCTTTGTAATCGCGTTCATGAATATATGTTGATTAAAAAAATATGCGACCGCAACCATGTTGCGACACTTTCAAAATAAGAATAAAATCTTCAAATTTAAATAATATTAAAAATTCGTTGGGAGTTAGCGCGTCGTAGATCTCTGGGGCGGTGCAATAGCAATACCACCAGCTAATCTCGCCAACTTGGTAAGCAAATGTAACGGAGCCGCCTGGTAAGTATTGCGGAGACGTTTCTCGGCGTCTATGCGGTGTCGCGTCGATTAGACGCGTCTTTTCAGAGCTGTAAAATACTTAAATTGTCGAAATCAATCTAGAAAACTAAGCATTCACGTTAAATTTAAAAAAAAAATATAGCTGGATCAAGTAATCGCTAACAATTCTATGTTTGCATTATAATTTGAAAACGTTATTAGCCGTTTGGCGAAGCGCCATTTTTCAGACGATATGATCAACGATTAAAATAGGTTTTCTCAGTTATATGCCATTGTAATCGAATTATTGTATCGCTTTTAATTGGAACTCGATTTTAATGCTCTTATTTAATGCATCTAATAATATACAACTTAATAAGCGGATTTTACGATAGTAATGGGACTAAACTATTTTCACAGCGTACTATCAAATAAAATGAAACAGATCTGAAATTCTAAAACTTTGCAAAGAATTGCCGTAAAAAGATAAATGTAGATTTTAATTTACACAGGCGTGCTAATCGTTTGGGAAATGACTAGATGATGAAAGTATTCAAAGTAAGTGCAGCAACGAAAAATTGCTGACAAGTACATACACTTTAAAAAAGAATTCTTATATTATTTTCAAATAGTTCAGCCAATAAGTTTGGAAATTTGCTTAGGAATACCGTATCTCTTCAATTCTTCATTTATTTTGGAAAATTCTCTTTTATCCAAAATAGAAAAAGTAATCTTTTAGATTTTGCCATCATTGTCAATTATACGTAGAGTATCATAATTGAACCGATCGAAATTCTCAGTGTCAAATCACTTTATGAACATAAAAGAAATGCGTATGCTGATTTCGCGAGCGAATTCCTTTTCAAAATATACCAGATATTTAATACATGAATTGTGTATATCAGATTGACTGAATGGGTACGCGAAAAACACGAAAGAACCCATAGCCTTCAAAACAGAGCAATAAACAACTCTGGTGGAAACGCGGTGATGAGAATTGACCGACGAGTGGATCGCGTGCGAGATGGTGTATATAGCTGCAGCTACGCTTTTATTTCAGCTGATGAATATCGCTGTTGACGAGTTAGTTTTTACGCGCGTTTATAAGGGTTATTTTGGTCAATTAATGATATTCGTTTAATTTTTTGACTATCAATCCCTGTTGGAAATAATTTTAGCGTAAAACTGTTACAAGCAGTTATTTGCAGTTTAAAATAGTTTATAAACGTCAGATTTTAGACATGTATAACAGTTATTAACGGTTATTTCTATCAGTAATAATGATATGCAGTTATTAACAATTATAGACAATTTCGGAAATGCACCTTTTTATCATAAAAAGATTTGTTACTAATAGCAATTATGAACAATTTTTAAATCAATTTCAAATATCTAAATTATTGCTTATAAATGTAATAGTTCATTATTATACGTGATATTTAAAAATTATTTTAAACGCTTATAAATTGTTATTATCATTTAATTTTTTTCGCTTATAATAATTTTTTTGTATCCGGTATTGGCAAATTAATAATTGAAATTAAATGCAAATAATAAATAATAATTTTTTATTCCAATAGGTACTTGGTGATAACTGTTATTTGTAGTTATTTATAGTTATTTGAATCAATATTATTTCTCGAAATAAATTTATTTTGGTGAATAAATATGCAAATCACCGTTAGTAATTGAACAAACTGTTATTATCTAATAATGTCAGATTTTAACAGAAAAAAATTCTTTATAATTGTTGTACGAGTCCAAAATCTGACGTTTATAAACGGTTATAAATTGTAAATAACTGTTAGCAAATGTAACTAATAGATGATTTCTATTTATTTTAATTTTATGCATAGATCATTTTCGACAGGGATACTATGAATTAATAAATGTCCGATCTTTCATTATACTTCAGAAAACTTTTTGTGCTATTTTGAGCATAAATTTTGTCAAGCATTTTTAATAAAAGGATAAACATTGGACGTAAACTCAAAATATTTCTATAATTATCTGTATAAAAATATCTTTATATATCAGAAGCGGTCTGTCGGGCGAATTAAAAAGTGGAAATAATGGTTCAAGTAACAATCAACAAGGTGATTATGCAACCAAGTTGCAAGCCGATCTCGAATTGAACAAACAAAAACATTTAGAACTCGGTAAAAATGCAAATGTCCTTTTGAATGCGGTGAAAACTAAACATTTGGAGCATGGTGAAAAGTTGAAAGCTGATTTGGAAGCGGAAAAAGAAAAACTATTGGGACACAACAAAGACTTAAACATCCATTTGAGCCAAGATAAAAACTTAGGAAAGTCGGTAAATATAGGTGCTGACATTGGATTAGACATCAGAAGCGGTCTGTCGGGCGAATTAAAAAGTGGAAATAATGGTTCAAGTAACAATCACCAAGGTGATTATGCAACCAAGTTGCAAGCCGATCTCGAATTGAACAAACAAAAACATTTAGAACTCGGTAAAAATGCAAATGTCCTTTTGAATGCGGTGAAAACTAAACATTTGGAGCATGGTGAAAAGTTGAAAGCTGATTTGGAAGCGGAAAAAGAAAAACTATTGGGACACAACAAAGACTTAAACATCCATTTGAGCCAAGATAAAAACTTAGGAAAGTCGGTAAATATAGGTGCTGACATTGGATTAGACATCAGAAGCGGTCTGTCGGGCGAATTAAAAAGTGGAAATAATGGTTCAAGTAACAATCAACAAGGTGATTATGCAACCAAGTTGCAAGCCGATCTCGAATTGAACAAACAAAAACATTTAGAACTCGGTAAAAATGCAAATGCCCTTTTGAATGCGGTGAAAACTAAACATTTGGAGCATGGTGAAAAGTTGAAAGCTGATTTGGAAGCGGAAAAAGAAAAACTATTGGGACACATCCATTTGAGCCAAGATAAAAACTTAGGAAATATAGGTTCTGGTTTTGACATAGATAACAGAATCGGATTCTCAGGGCAAATAAAAAGTGAAGATGGCCGTACAAATACATTTCAACACGGTAAACTATCAACATTAACTTTCGTGTTTTTGCGCTGTATTCAATCTATATTCCTTTTCTTTATTGTTTCAGATGTCAAGAGCAGCCAAGGAAACGAAAAAGAACCGTCCATTGGGAGTACAGTAAATGAGTTTGATAATTATAGGAATGAAATAGAAAAAGCTTTTTCGCTGTATCATGTCATAACAGAGAAACCTGACAATGATAATCACAGTCATCATGACGGTTCAGTAAAAAAGGAAAATTTTAACGACAATCAACAAATCGATGTAGAAAAATATTATAAAGGTGAAGTAGACGTAGGTCTTGGCAAGTCTATTAGTCATAAGGACAGTCACCATGTGAAAATTGATGGTGAAAATGCAGTAGACAATCATCAAAATATTTCTATAATTATCTGTATAAAAATATCTTTATATATGTACATGTTCAGATCCCAAGATCAGAATAATTATTTATTTAATCTTAAATGTATAAAATTATGTGAATAGCTTAAAAGTTGAATTAAAATAAAAAGAAACATTGCTTTTATTCAATATTCATGACTACTGGTAAACACATAGCTTTGGAACAATGCACAATCTTGCTTGTAGTATTTTATCTGAACGCAATATACATATTAAAGTTATTAATTGAAATAACAAGTCATTGTGACGTGGCGTAAAAAGTGGAAATTCATAAATATCTAACGGCAAATTCCTTTTCTGAGTAGAAAAAAATTATATTGTTCAAACAAAATGCCTAATATTGCATCGTGTGTATTTCGGATTGCGCACGAAAGAATATGTTGAAACGTTATTTTGTCATAAATTTTTTTTTCAAATGCATAAAAAGACGACTTATCCTCTAAAAGACAATACGTTGCAATTAACCTGCACAGAAAAAGCAAAAGAAAAAACAGATAAAGTAACGCATGCACAAGAATCGCGTGCCTAATGACATGAATTTACATAGCAAGACGCTGACAAGGCCGAGTTAGAAGCTCGACGGGGGAGTTGTTGCAGCCTCTGTGAACCCTCGACCCGTCACTTTCGCTTTCGAACGCCGCTCAATCTCGCTTTCCTCGCGTTACTTCCTTCCATTTGCATTATTGAGACGTGAAACGACTGGCGCAACACGATAATTAAACGAACTAACTCCTTTATTCCAGCTGGGTTTCTTCACCAGCGAATTTTTGTTTATTTCGATTTCGAAGTAAACGATTAAACTGATAACTCTTTTGGATTAATTCATTAATGTATATTCTACTGCAAATATCATTATATTATATTTAATTATATTTATTAATTTACATTCAAATAACATAAAAATATATTTTAAGCAAAGTAACTCTTTCTTTGAATTAAACTTTTTAAAATAAATAAATAAAAAAAACAATACATATTTTAAGCATAATAAAATGTATGTGTGTGTGTGTGTGTATGTGTGTGCGCGTATGTGTGTGTAGTAATATTTATTTTAACAGACACAAATATTAATGAATGTATTATAAGTTTTAAAACTATTCGATCAATATGTTTGTTGTTATTTTTCAAACGAAAAAGCGTACCTAGTTCATTTACCAAATACACCTTAATATTCTAATATTTAATTAAAAAGTCATTTCTTCATTCATAGATTTTATACATTACAGTGATGTTATGTGGATCAATATCTCGCACAAGAAATATTATTTCACATTTTGGTGTAATTTCAAAAATCGTATAATTTTATTTCAAAAATTTTCTCGTAGGAATAAATAGTTAAGTATCTCGATAAAATGTGTACACGTGTTTCTTGCTAGAAGAATTTAAGCCAAAAAGCTGTAATATTTTTACGTCAATCACGATGTCTCGACGGTATCGCACTATAAGAAGAAAAACCGAAAATTACGAACAGTATTTAGACTTGTGAACTATACCGTACAGGTATATTACTCTCATTTTCTATTAAAAATAATGAAGATTCAAGTTATATTTTTCGTGGCTTTGCTGAATTTTCTTTATAGCAAACCAAATGCAGCTTTTCTAAGTAATTATTGAGTATTTTCATTACATATACGTTCCTTGTGATCATTACGATTTAAAAATTACCATTTAGATTCTATCACAAATATTGGAAAGCATCTTGGGATTAATTCCTTGTTAAAACACGACAGCGCCAGAAGCAATGATAAACATCTGGGTTTAGAGATTCATGATGGAATTAGTTCGGAAAATTTGCCTGAAGGCGGTATAAAAAAAGCTGTTAAACTTGGACTTACTGCGAGTGATGGCCGCCATCACGATAAACACGTTGACTTTGATATTTCTTTAGATCATCATAAAAGTAAGATACTAGTAATAATTAATAACCTTATAATTTGAAAATACTTTGATTCAATCATTTAATAAGCATAATATTTAGCTAAAAATAGGTTTATACTATAGCATTAATTGTATTGTCGCAAGCTCAAAATATAGTAGAACCTTTTCTATCGGTAACAAATTTATGATCAACAAAATAAATATACATATTCTGATAACAGAGAAAGCTCAGAGCCAAGATCAAATCGATGTAGGAAAACATCAAATAGGTGAAATGAGCGTAGAAATTGGCGGGTCTACAGGCCATGAGGACAGTCACCATATAAAAATTGATGATGAAAATGCAGTAGACAAACATCCACATCACTCAACCAATTTA
This sequence comes from Phymastichus coffea, assembly GCF_024137745.1. Taxonomy (NCBI): domain Eukaryota; kingdom Metazoa; phylum Arthropoda; class Insecta; order Hymenoptera; family Eulophidae; genus Phymastichus; species Phymastichus coffea. The sequence continues at coordinate 572,499 of NW_026706870.1, forward strand.
CAAGCTCGTCTCGAATTGAACAAAGAAAAACATTTAGAACTCGGTAAAAAGGCAAATGTCCTTTTGAATGCGATCAAAACTAAACATTTAGAGCATGCCGAAAAGTTGAAAGCTGATTTAGAAGCGAAGAAAAAAAAACTATTGGGAGACAACAAAGGTTTAAACATCCATTTGAATAAAGATAAAAACTTAGGAAAGTCGGTAAATATAGGTGCTGACATTGGATTAAATATCAGAAGCGGATTGTCAGGAGGAATAAAAAATGGAAATGTAGGTTCAAGTACTAATCAACAAGGTAAATATGCAACAAAGGATTAACTTGCCTTGAGATTGTTGTTCGTCTATAATTCCTTTCAATTTCACTTCAGATGGCTTCCGAAACCAAGAAGAAGCGTCAATTGGGAGTGAAGTAGAGGTTTTTGATGTTAACGAGCATGGAATAAAAAAAGATTCTTCTATACATCATGGGATAAAGGAAAAACTTCGCGGCTATGACCAGCGATTCTATCACGATCCTGAAAATGATAAAAATCATCAGCATAATCATCTCATTGATGTAGGAAAACATCGTTTGGGTGAAGTAACTGTAGATATTGGCGGATCTATAAACCCTAAAGACAGTGACCACATAAAGACTGATGGTAAAAATGCAGTAGACAAACATACAGATCACTTATTCAATTTGCAAGCTGATCTCGAATTGAACAAACAAAAACATTTAGAACTCGGTAAAAATGCAAATGTCCTTTTGAATGCGGTGAAAACTAAACATTTGGAGCATGGTGAAAAGTTGAAAGCTGATTTGGAAGCGGAAAAAGAAAAACTATTGGGACACAACAAAGACTTAAACATCCATTTGAGCCAAGATAAAAACTTAGGAAAGTCGGTAAATATAGGTGCTGACATTGGATTAGACATCAGAAGCGGTCTGTCGGAAGGATTAAAACGTGGAAATAATGGTTCAAATAACAATCAACAAGGTGAATATGCAACCAAGTTGCGAGCCGATCTCGAATTGAATAATCAAAAACATTTAGAACTCGGTAAAAATGCAAATGTCCTTTTGAATGCGGTGAAAACTAAACATTTGGAGCATGGTGAAAAGTTGAAAGCTGATTTGGAAGCGGAAAAAGAAAAACTATTGGGACACAACAAAGACTTAAACATCCATTTGAGCCAAGATAAAAACTTAGGAAAGTCGGTAAATATAGGTGCTGACATTGGATTAGACATCAGAAGCGGTCTGTCGGAAGGATTAAAACGTGGAAATAATGGTTCAAATAACAATCAACAAGGTGAATATGCAACCAAGTTGCGAGCCGATCTCGAATTGAATAATCAAAAACATTTAGAACTCGGTAAAAATGCAAATGTCCTTTTGAATGCGGTGAAAACTAAACATTTGGAGCATGGTGAAAAGTTGAAAGCTGATTTGGAAGCGGAAAAAGAAAAACTATTGGGACACAACAAAGACTTAAACATCCATTTGAGCCAAGATAAAAACTTAGGAAAGTCGGTAAATATAGGTGCTGACATTGGATTAGACATCAGAAGCGGTCTGTCGGAAGGATTAAAACGTGGAAATAATGGTTCAAATAACAATCAACAAGGTGAATATGCAACCAAGTTGCGAGCCGATCTCGAATTGAATAATCAAAAACATTTAGAACTCGGTAAAAATGCAAATGTCCTTTTGAATGCGGTGAAAACTAAACATTTGGAGCATGGTGAAAAGTTGAAAGCTGATTTGGAAGCGGAAAAAGAAAAACTATTGGGACACAACAAAGACTTAAACATCCATTTGAGCCAAGATAAAAACTTAGGAAAGTCGGTAAATATAGGTGCTGACATTGGATTAGACATCAGAAGCGGTCTGTCGGAAGGATTAAAACGTGGAAATAATGGTTCAAATAACAATCAACAAGGTGAATATGCAACCAAGTTGCGAGCCGATCTCGAATTGAATAATCAAAAACATTTAGAACTCGGTAAAAATGCAAATGTCCTTTTGAATGCGGTGAAAACTAAACATTTGGAGCATGGTGAAAAGTTGAAAGCTGATTTGGAAGCGGAAAAAGAAAAACTATTGGGACACAACAAAGACTTAAACATCCATTTGAGCCAAGATAAAAACTTAGGAAAGTCGGTAAATATAGGTGCTGACATTGGATTAGACATCAGAAGCGGTCTGTCGGAAGGATTAAAACGTGGAAATAATGGTTCAAATAACAATCAACAAGGTGAATATGCAACCAAGTTGCGAGCCGATCTCGAATTGAATAATCAAAAACATTTAGAACTCGGTAAAAATGCAAATGTCCTTTTGAATGCGGTGAAAACTAAACATTTGGAGCATGGTGAAAAGTTGAAAGCTGATTTGGAAGCGGAAAAAGAAAAACTATTGGGACACAACAAAGACTTAAACATCCATTTGAGCCAAGATAAAAACTTAGGAAAGTCGGTAAATATAGGTGCTGACATTGGATTAGACATCAGAAGCGGTCTGTCGGAAGGATTAAAACGTGGAAATAATGGTTCAAATAACAATCAACAAGGTGAATATGCAACCAAGTTGCGAGCCGATCTCGAATTGAATAATCAAAAACATTTAGAACTCGGTAAAAATGCAAATGTCCTTTTGAATGCGGTGAAAACTAAACATTTGGAGCATGGTGAAAAGTTGAAAGCTGATTTGGAAGCGGAAAAAGAAAAACTATTGGGACACAACAAAGACTTAAACATCCATTTGAGCCAAGATAAAAACTTAGGAAAGTCGGTAAATATAGGTGCTGACATTGGATTAGACATCAGAAGCGGTCTGTCGGAAGGATTAAAACGTGGAAATAATGGTTCAAATAACAATCAACAAGGTGAATATGCAACCAAGTTGCGAGCCGATCTCGAATTGAATAATCAAAAACATTTAGAACTCGGTAAAAATGCAAATGTCCTTTTGAATGCGGTGAAAACTAAACATTTGGAGCATGGTGAAAAGTTGAAAGCTGATTTGGAAGCGGAAAAAGAAAAACTATTGGGACACAACAAAGACTTAAACATCCATTTGAGCCAAGATAAAAACTTAGGAAAGTCGGTAAATATAGGTGCTGACATTGGATTAGACATCAGAAGCGGTCTGTCGGAAGGATTAAAACGTGGAAATAATGGTTCAAATAACAATCAACAAGGTGAATATGCAACCAAGTTGCGAGCCGATCTCGAATTGAATAATCAAAAACATTTAGAACTCGGTAAAAATGCAAATGTCCTTTTGAATGCGGTGAAAACTAAACATTTGGAGCATGGTGAAAAGTTGAAAGCTGATTTGGAAGCGGAAAAAGAAAAACTATTGGGACACAACAAAGACTTAAACATCCATTTGAACCAAGATAAAAACTTAGGAAAGTCGGTAAATATAGGTGCTGACATTGGATTAGACATCAGAAGCGGTCTGTCGGAAGGATTAAAACGTGGAAATAATGGTTCAAATAACAATCAACAAGGTGAATATGCAACCAAGTTGCGAGCCGATCTCGAATTGAATAATCAAAAACATTTAGAACTCGGTAAAAATGCAAATGTCCTTTTGAATGCGGTGAAAACTAAACATTTGGAGCATGGTGAAAAGTTGAAAGCTGATTTGGAAGCGGAAAAAGAAAAACTATTGGGACACAACAAAGACTTAAACATCCATTTGAGCCAAGATAAAAACTTAGGAAAGTCGGTAAATATAGGTGCTGACATTGGATTAGACATCAGAAGCGGTCTGTCGGAAGGATTAAAACGTGGAAATAATGGTTCAAATAACAATCAACAAGGTGAATATGCAACCAAGTTGCAAGCCGATCTCGAAATGAGTAATCAAAAACATTTAGAACTCGGTAAAAATGCAAATGTCCTTTTGAATGCGGTGAAAACTAAACATTTGGAGCATGGTGAAAAGTTGAAAGCTGATTTAGAAGCGGAAAAAGAAAAACTATTGGGACACAACAAAGACTTAAACATCCATTTGAGCCAAGATAAAAACTTAGGAAAGTCGGTAAATATAGGTGCTGACATTGGATTAGACATCAGAAGCGGTCTGTCGGAAGGATTAAAACGTGGAAATAATGGTTCAAATAACAATCAACAAGGTGAATATGCAACCAAGTTGCAAGCCGATCTCGAATCGAATAATCAAAAACATTTAGAACTCGGTAAAAATGCAAATGTCCTTTTGAATGCGGTGAAAACTAAACATTTGGAGCATGGTGAAAAGTTGAAAGCTGATTTGGAAGCGGAAAAAGAAAAACTATTGGGACACAACAAAGACTTAAACATCCATTTGAGCCAAGATAAAAACTTAGGAAAGTCGGTAAATATAGGTGCTGACATTGGATTAGACATCAGAAGCGGTCTGTCGGGCGAATTAAAAAGTGGAAATAATGGTTCAAGTAACAATCAACAAGGTGATTATGCAACCAAGTTGCAAGCCGATCTCGAATTGAACAAACAAAAACATTTAGAACTCGGTAAAAATGCAAATGTCCTTTTGAATGCGGTGAAAACTAAACATTTGGAGCATGGTGAAAAGTTGAAAGCTGATTTGGAAGCGGAAAAAGAAAAACTATTGGGACACAACAAAGACTTAAACATCCATTTGAGCCAAGATAAAAACTTAGGAAAGTCGGTAAATATAGGTGCTGACATTGGATTAGACATCAGAAGCGGTCTGTCGGGCGAATTAAAAAGTGGAAATAATGGTTCAAGTAACAATCACCAAGGTGATTATGCAACCAAGTTGCAAGCCGATCTCGAATTGAACAAACAAAAACATTTAGAACTCGGTAAAAATGCAAATGTCCTTTTGAATGCGGTGAAAACTAAACATTTGGAGCATGGTGAAAAGTTGAAAGCTGATTTGGAAGCGGAAAAAGAAAAACTATTGGGACACAACAAAGACTTAAACATCCATTTGAGCCAAGATAAAAACTTAGGAAAGTCGGTAAATATAGGTGCTGACATTGGATTAGACATCAGAAGCGGTCTGTCGGGCGAATTAAAAAGTGGAAATAATGGTTCAAGTAACAATCAACAAGGTGATTATGCAACCAAGTTGCAAGCCGATCTCGAATTGAACAAACAAAAACATTTAGAACTCGGTAAAAATGCAAATGCCCTTTTGAATGCGGTGAAAACTAAACATTTGGAGCATGGTGAAAAGTTGAAAGCTGATTTGGAAGCGGAAAAAGAAAAACTATTGGGACACATCCATTTGAGCCAAGATAAAAACTTAGGAAATATAGGTTCTGGTTTTGACATAGATAACAGAATCGGATTCTCAGGGCAAATAAAAAGTGAAGATGGCCGTACAAATACATTTCAACACGGTAAACTATCAACATTAACTTTCGTGTTTTTGCGCTGTATTCAATCTATATTCCTTTTCTTTATTGTTTCAGATGTCAAGAGCAGCCAAGGAAACGAAAAAGAACCGTCCATTGGGAGTACAGTAAATGAGTTTGATAATTATAGGAATGAAATAGAAAAAGCTTTTTCGCTGTATCATGTCATAACAGAGAAACCTGACAATGATAATCACAGTCATCATGACGGTTCAGTAAAAAAGGAAAATTTTAACGACAATCAACAAATCGATGTAGAAAAATATTATAAAGGTGAAGTAGACGTAGGTCTTGGCAAGTCTATTAGTCATAAGGACAGTCACCATGTGAAAATTGATGGTGAAAATGCAGTAGACAATCATCCGGATCACTCAACCAATTTGCAAGCTAGTCTCGAATTGAACAAAGAAAATCATTTAGAACACAATAAAACAGGAAATATGCTTTTGAATGCGATAAAAACTAAACATTTAGAGCATGGTGAAAAGTTGAAAGCTGATTTGGAAGCAGAAAAAGAAAAACTATTGGAACAGAACAAGGATTTAAACGTTCATTCAAGTCAAGATAAAAACTCAGGACAGTCGGTAAATGTAGGTTCTGGTTTTGACATAGATATCAGAAGCGGATTTTCAGGGCAACTAAAAAGTGATGATGACCGTAGAAATACATTTCAACACGGTAAACTTGCAACATGACATTAACTTTCGTGATTTTGCGCTGTTTTCAATCTATATTCCATTTCATTATCGTTTCAGATGTCAAGAGCAGCCAAGGAAACCAAAAAGAACCGTCCATTGGGAGTACAGTAAATGAGTTTGATAATTATAGGAATGAAATAGAAAAAGCTTTTTCACTGTATCATGTCATAACAGAAAAACCTGACAATAATGATTACAGTCATCATAACAGTCTCGTTAAAAAAGAAAATTTTCACGATAATCAACAAAATGATGTAGGAAAACTTTATGAAGGTAAAGTAAGTGTAGATATTGGTGGATCTATAAGTCATGAGAGCAGTCGCTATAATAGTACTGACGGCGAAGATATAGTAGACAAACATCCGCATAACTCAATCAACCTGCTATCCAGCTTAGAGTTAAACAAAAAAAAATATGGAGAACGCGATAAAAAGGCAAGTCTTTTATTCAATGTGATAGAAACAGATCATCCAGAGCATGTCGAAAAGTCGGAATTTGATTTGGAAGCTGGGAAAAAAAAACTATTGGAACACAACGTAGATATAAACATCCATTTGAATGGAGATAAAAACTCAGGACAATTCAAAAGTAGCTCAAGTAATGAAGGCAAAATTACATTCAAGGACCATAATGTATCGTCTCATCCAAGTCGATTCAGTACAAGCCAAGAGAGAGAACTAAACACTCGCAACGGTCTTCAATCGTCGTATGCGAGTAACTTAAATCACGCAGGTGGAATTAATATTAATGGCGATAATAAATTGTCTCGTTTGGGTTTCATAAGTTTTCGAAAAGGACTAAACGAAAACAGCCGTGACGGATCGTCTCTTGCGAGTAGTTCAAGTCATGTAGGTAAAATTAATATCTACGGTGATGGTGAATGGTCTCATTCAAGTAGTTCAAGCCAAGGGGGTGAATCGAACATTAACGACATTTACGGATCATCACAGGCGAGTAGCTCGATTCGAGGAGGTAACTTAAACGGCCTTGGTGGTCTTAATATTCATAGATATTCATATCAGGTCCCGGCTGGTGTAGTAAAGTTAGATGAAACATATACTTCATCCAACGATCACGGAAAAGATATAAACTTTGGCATAAATAAGCAAGTCGAACTTGACCACAGCACTGGGGTAGCGGGATCACATAGCGGAATCATGAATATCAATGGCAACCTTGGATTATCTCATTTGAGTAGTTCAAGCCAAGGTGGCGAAATAAATATTAATAGTGATCAAGAATCATCTCAGACGAGTAACTTAAATCACGTAGGTGGAATTAATATTAATGGCGATGATAAATGGTCTCGTTTGGGTTTCATAAGTTTCCGAAAAGGACAAAACAAAAACAGCCGTGACGGATCGTCTCTTGCGAGTAGTTCAAGTCATGTAGGTAAAATTAATATCTACGGTGATGGTGAATGGTCTCATTCAAGTAGTTCAAGCCAAGGGGGTGAATCGAACATTAACGGCATTTACGGATCATCACAGGCGAGTAGCTTCATTCGAGGAGATGACTTAAATGGCCTTGGTGGTCTTAATATTCATAGATATTCATATCAGGTCCCGGCTGGTGTAGTAAAGTTAGATGAAACATATACTTCATCCAACGATCACGGAAAAGATATAAACTTCGGTATAAATAAGCAAGTCGAACTTGACCACAGCACTGGGGTAGCGGGATCCCATAGTGGAATCATGAATATCAATGGTAATCTTGGATTATCTCATATGAGTAATTCAAGTGACGGTGGCGAATTAAATATTAATAGTGGTCACGGATCATCTCTGGCGAGTAACTCAAGTCATGGCGGTGAAATTGATGTCAACGGCAGTGTTGGATCATCTCATTCTAGTATTTCAAACTTGAAAGGTGGATTAAGCATCAACGGTGGTTTTGGATCGTCTAATGCCAGCAGCTCCAGTCATGTAGGTAAAATTAATATCAACGGTAATGGTGAATGGTCTCATTCAAGTAGTTCAAGCCAAGGGGGTGAATCGAACATTAACGACATTTACGGATCATCACAGGCGAGTAGCTCGATTCGAGGAGGTAACTTAAACGGCCTTGGTGGTCTTAATATTCATAGATATTCATATCAGGTCCCGGCTGGTGTAGTAAAGTTAGATGACACATATACTTCATCCAATGATCACGGAAAAGATATAAACTTCGGTATAAATAAGCAAGTCGAACTTGACCACAGCACTGGGGTAGCGGGATCCCATAGTGGAATCATGAATATCAATGGCAATCTTGGATTATTTAATATGAGTAATTCAAGTGACGGTGGCGAATTAAATATTAATAACGGTCACGAATCATCTCTGGCGAGTAACTCAAGTCATGGCGGTGAAATTGATGTCAACGGCAGTGTTGGATCATCTCATTCTAGTATTTCAAATTTTAAAGGTGGATTAAGCATCAACGGTGGTCTTGGATCGTCTAATGCCAGCAGTTCCAGTCATGTAGGTAAAATTAATATCAACGGTGATGGTGAATGGTCTCATTCAATTAGTTCCAGCCAAGGGGACGAATCGAACATTAACGGCATTTACGGATCATCACAGGCGAGTAGCTTCATTCGAGGAGATGACTTAAATGGCCTTGGTGGTCATAATATTCATAGATATTCATATCAGGTCCCGGCTAGTGTAGTAAAGTTAGATGAAACATATACTTCATCCAACGATCACGGAAAAGAAATAAACTTAGGCATAAATAAACAAGTCAAACTTGACCATAGTACCGGGGTAGCGGGATCCCATAGTGGAATCATGAATATCAATGGCAATCTTGGATTATCTCATATGAGTAATTCAAGTGACGGTGGCGAATTAAATATTAATAGCGGTCACGGATCATATCTGGCGAGTAACTCAAGTCATGGTGGTGAAATTGATGTCAACGGCAGTGTTGGATCATCTCATTCTAGTATTTTAAACTTGGAAGGTGGATTAAGCATGAACGGTGGTCTTGGATCGTCTAATGCCAGCAGCTCCAGTCATGTAGGTAAAATTAATATCAACGGTGATGGTGAATGGTCTCATTCAAGTAGTTCCAGCCAAGGGGACGAATCGAACATTAACGGCATTTACGGATCATCACAGGCGAGTAGCTCCATTCGAGGAGATGACTTAAATGGCCTTGGTGGTCATAATATCCATAGAAGTTCATATCTAGTCCCAGCTGATGTAGTCAAGTTAGATGAAACATATACTTCATCCAACGATCACGGAAAAGAAATAAACTTAGGCATAAATAAACAACTCGAACATGACCATAGCTCAAGGGTAACGGGATGGCATAATGGGTTAATGAACATGAATGGCAATCCTGGATTATCTCATTTAAGTAGTTCAAGCCGCGGTGGTGTATTTAATATCAAGAGTGGTCACGGATCTCAGTTAAGTAGCTCAAATGAGAAAGGTGAAACTAACGCCAATGGCGGAGATGGATCGTCTCATTCAAGTAGTTCAATGCGCAGAGGATCCATAAACATCAATGGTGATAATGATAGATCGTCTTATTGGAGTATTTCAAACCACGGAAATGAAATGAACACCGATGGTGATTCTGGATTATCTAATTGGCGTGGCTCAAGCCATCGGTTCATTAATATTAATGGCGGTGATGGAATGTCCCATTCAAGTAATTCGATTCATGGTAGCGGATTAAACACTAATGGCAATCTTGGATCGTCCCATTCAAGTAGCTCTAGTCATGAAGGTAAAATTAACATCAATGGCGGAGATGGTTTGTCTGACTGGAGTAGTCTAAGTCACGAAGGTAAAATTAACTTTAACGGTGATTATGGATCATCTCATTGGAGTGATATGAGGGATGGAGGACGTCGATGGATAGTTGACATCAATGGCGATCACAGATCGTCTCATTCGATTAGGTCAAGTGATGTGGGTGGCATTAATGATAATAATCATTATAGGTCATCGCATAGGAGTTGAAGATTACAGAGAATTTATTAACATCTATAGTGATGTTAGATGATCTCATGCGAATAACACAAGTGATGTAGGTAAAATTAATGTCAATTGGAACTATGAATTACCTCGTTGGACTCGCTGAAGCCAAGAAAGATACATTAAATAATAATTTGAATAAATAATAATTATAGAAAAATGTCATACGTTTTATTCTTTTATTGTATCAGGAGAATTTATTTGATCATTAGAGATTTTAAAGTTTTACGATAAGAAAATTGCAACTAGATATCTTAATTTTGAGACGAAACTATCGATCTATAGGTATGAAGAAAATTGATTGTACAATTTATCCCATCAAATAAGTTAGGCTGGTTTCGTTGCGTATATAGGATAAAATAAGACCAATTATTTCTTCAATTAGCATTCTGTTGTCAATACATAATTCATACAAAATATATAGTTCAAAATTTACAGATAATGTCTTAATTTAATAACAATTGAGCAGTATGATGATACAATTTGTGCACAAAATGTTATTTTCTGTCCACTATAATTTTTCTTCACTGACATAGTTCAACTATAATAACACAATAACTTTGCAATATATCGAACTGGGTAATTTTGAGAATCTAGAATTAGACAAATTTAAAACTTCACTAAAATAAATAAATAACTATATATACCAATCCTATTATAAACAAGGTAAATTGAAAATCAGAAAATTCCGAAAGTTTCTGTACATATAAGAATGCTTAAATACAAGGAAAAAATCGTTTTCTTTCCTTTTTACGAATTATTAATAGTTCTGGTACGATATGCTACGAGGATGGATATAATATACCACATTCGTATCACAATATAAATTATATACACCTAATTTAAACAAAATAACTTATAGGTATTAGTGGTAAAATAAGAAAAAAACATTGGCTAGATTGATTGATTTGTTATACTTCTCATTAATTCAAATGAAATTATGTAATAAAATAATTATTAAATTTAGATGTAATAAAATTAAATACAACAGCTAAAAAGAAGTTTGAGAAATAATCATAAATACAGAAAAATCCTAATTTAGTAAATTGGTGACCCGTGAGTAAAGTCATTTTATTCATGATCTGATTGACTGAAAGGTAATTACATATGGATCACTGTTATGTAACAGTGTGTATTTGTATGTAATTAATAACACTTACAGTGTATTGGATTAGCATAGCAACTGACATGTCGGTAAATCGGTGTATAATTAACAACTTGAAGTGTTAAAATGCCAAATAGATTAAACATAAAACTATTATCAATTTGAGTAGATAAAAACACATAATTCAGAGAAATTAAGAAGAAAATAACATCCATATCTGCTTAACGGTCTAACTTTATTGAATAACTTTGATCTATTATAACTAATTTATTGGATATCTTTGTTATCAAATTGAGCTTCGAATAAACATCATTAAAAATTTTAAGAAAAGTACTATGCGCAATTGGTAAAAACTGGTTTATTATATGTTTATTAAACTAATATATCTACTGATATGGAGATATCCTACAATCAATATCGACTGATGTTGAGCATTTCGAACTATAGAATTATTTTTGTATGTAGTATATTTTAGAATTTTTAATTTTGTCTGCTTTTAGTTTTGATTTGATTCAAGCATAAAAAAAAGTGTTATCACAAACAAGAGATTAACGCGCGAAGTGCGTTTGATGACACTAGTTAGAGCAAAATGATAAAATCTTTGAGAATAACTAAAACAATGCTTTCTCATCAAGGAAGCAACAACGATTTCAAAATCTTCGAGGATGTTCGTAAAAAAGTTCATGCTCATATTTTGGAAAAGTTATTTTTAAGTTGACAATTTGTCTTTTCAATTATATATGTAACGTGTATCGAATTATATGTTTTCAAAGTGTGGAAAAAACTCGAAATTTATCTCGGTCAATATAAATTTATTGCTTGAAATATCACAAACATCAAAATTAATGATTGGAGTTTCACGTACGCAGAAACAAAGTCCGTCCTTTCCAAGCTCATTCGGACAATCACTTCATCGTATCTTCTTTTTGTGCAGCCGCGCCCCGAGTTTTTCTATGCTTTTCGGCAAATTGAATGTCAACGCCAACGACCGCTAGCTGCAAGTGATTCGCTATACTCTATGTGCAGACGTGCCGCGAGTGAATAAGGTCGGCGACAGTTATTTTATTTCGCTTGATAACTATTGCGCTCCTTCGACATCTTTCCTTTTGAAGTTTTCTTTCAGTCAGCGTAAAACTCTATTTTCTCGAAATACTAAAGTCACGTTGAGACACTTGTTTCTTGCATTGAAATCGAATACATAAACGACTTATTTCTTTTTCTTTTTTTGCGGCAGAGGAGTCAATTTCTGGAAAGCTTCTGTATCGCTTCACTTTTCGAATCGAAACTCCACTGACTATCTGACTTCGCGTGTAAAGTCTTCATTCGGGAGCTATCCGCTTTGAAATACCCAAGAAAGTGCGCGAGATTAAAGTTTAGCAAGCCGCGAGATCTTATCGTTGGCTCAGTCGATCTATCATTCTGTCGGATGGAGTATATTCACTGCATTTCTTTGAAAAACGTTCGTTTTGGAAATTCTTTGACAGGCGTTATTGCTAGAAAAACCTCGAATTTTATTTTATAAAATTGTTACCACTTCTATATTCAATTTATCAGATCGTTAAAGTCGTTTGCAAAATTGCAAATATAGCAATTACGAAACCATATACTTATAGCAGCAATTGTTTCACGCTCACTAAGCACGTTCGATCATTACCTTTGACAATGAACATTAGCAATCCATAAAAGAAAGAGAAAGGAAAAATCTTACAAACGAAACGTTTAAAAATCGCTTCTCAATTAGCAGCTCTCCCTCTCACTCTCTTTCTCTGTACTCGTGGAGGCAACCGCTGGAAAAACCCAATTACACGAAGAGACGGGGCGCAATTACGACAAAGCCACTTACCAATTTCGCGGCCCGATAATCCATTATCCTCTCCCGCGTGCTACGCGCCCTAACACCCACGCGAACAATGAACCCTAAAAAATAAAGAGAGAGAGAGAGAGAGAGAGAGAGAGAGAGAGAGAGAGAGAGAGAGAGAGAGAGAGAAGGATTAAGCCAGTCAGCTTATACTACCGAGTTCGCGTTGTTAACTGACGTAACCTCGACGAGGGATGTTGATTAATGCTTTCTCCGATGATTTTCACTTTACAGCTGTTAATCTCTTTCCTAGGGCAGTCTTATTTTATTGATGTAGCTTTTGATCCACGCATTAAAAATTGCTCGTCAAAAGTTTGAAGCAACAGGTTCACTTGACAAGTGACTGTTTTATTCAAATAAAAAAACAAATGAAAGAACTGTACCATGCGATACCATCGAAAAAAATGGTATTGTCAGAAGTAGCTTAGTGTACGTATATATACGTAAGCTCGATAACAATGTCTAGTTGATTTCCCTTTTATTAGTATTGTCAGTGCGGTTCGCCAATCTGCAAAACGAGACGGCTGCCGCCTCGCTGGCTGACTGTTCGCTCGAGTTAGCCAATTCAATACCTGGCAGTGTGTTTATCGAGGTGAAAATTACGCGAGGCTCAAGTTGTATGACGAACTTTCTGTCGATGTGGGAGCTTGGCGAAATGCATTATTCCACGTGCTCAAAGTTTCTCCGTGATGATATTTTGGAAACGCTGCGTATGCCGGAGCTACTTTAGAAAGTTCAACTTGGAACTGGCATTCGTCTTTCCGGATAATTGCATTAACATTAAGAATTATTTCGCAGAAAAAGCATTTTCTCTTTGTCGCTCCCGACAACTCGAATGGAACAAAACTTTTTCAAGTACGAGATGATAATTCCAGCTTTTAGTTTTAAAGCTTGGCAAGACTTGAAACTCCTGATTTGAAGCAGATACGCAGAAGCCGCGTCATGCTTTCTCGCATCGCTGAATCTAATAAACAGCTCGACGAGTTTGGCGTAACTTTAGCTATCCGCAGGACGATCAGTCGACGACGCCGAATACCAATTAGCCGTTACACGCTTGCTGTCGCTCGTTAACCTGCTCGCGCGAGCCTCTCCAGCTACGCTCATGTCTTGCTTTTACGAAAATTTGCGAGATAATTAAGCTCAAGAGTTGGTTACCATTCTGCGTTATTTGTCTTTCAGTGTAGTCAGACTATAAAGTGTATGATAGTTTGCCTCTCATTTCCGAGGGATTATATTTTCCTGCTTATCTTATCAAATTATTTAAGCAGAAGAACTTTGAATTTTCATCAATTTAAAGTAGCCAACTAGTATTTAACATGCGAAATTGAAAACTTCTTCTTTATCGTCGTATAAATTTTTTCCAACGAATAAAATAATATTGCGATTATTTATAGGCCACGCAATCAAGTTTTTGGATCTTTCTACAAAGGAAATAAAAGCTTATACGAAGATGAAAACAGTATTATCCTGATCTCTTTATTGGGGCGACTATTGCAGAACAATTTTAACATTGGCTGGTACCCTTCGTAATGTAGCTTTCGCTGTGAAAATTGTGCAATATCAACGATCGAGTATAATCGAAATAAAATTATGCAGTAGCTATTATGCTCTTGCATAAATTTATTTTGATATTAATCACAATAATTACAATGCATATTTAATGAGTAAAATCAAAGTGTTGATATCTCACAATACATTAAAAATGCTAGCGTGCAAGTAATTGAATCTTCTCAGTTGAAAACTCAACGTTCCTTGTTGGTAATTAAATAGCTTGTCTGTAATTAGATTATCAGACGAAATTTTTTTTTTATTACACAGGCCTTTTGAGGAATACGAGTAGAAAAAAACAGTTACAGCGCAGTCAATCAATGACTTATGTAATGTCCAGCAGCTCCTTTAATACAGTATCTGGCAGTCCACTTGAGTGCCTGTGCGCGCGATCAGCTTAACCGCTGTCTGGAGAAGCTATGAAAATAAAAACAAAAATTTTTTTCCAGTTCAAATGAAAATTCAAATGATTATGAATATATTTGAGATATTCTTAGCGGATTGCGGACTTTGACTGACTCGTCGGACAATGTGTAAAAGTTTATTGTCATTGTCGTTGGTTATTAATAAATTTTCATATTTCAAGCTATCAATTATGGCACATTCATCTTGGTACTATTTGAATAATTTAAAAGTAGTCTATTAAGTAAACAAATTTCGTGCTCCGATAAAAACGTATTGCTGGTTGCTACATACGACATATTTGATATACTACTTCTCTTAAAGAGCTTATCACTGCGTGTGTGAAGAAGTCTTTGAGGTAGTCGATTGTCCAAAAAAGAAAATTATTTTTAAGATTTTTGCGGAAGTCGAAAACAAAACACAAAAGTATATAATTAGCAGTAAATTGGCATCTGCTATTCACTGAATCTAAAATTAAATATATTCAGGTGGCTTTTCAACTTAACAGGATGTATCTTTTTTCGTCACTTTGAATAATTTTTTTTTGTTTTTAAATTCAAATGAAGTGTTCACGATGCAGTTACTTTTATAGGTTTATTAGGAGAGATTCAAGTATTTTACATTTTTCACTCAATATCATATCTTGAGAACGACAGTTGATCTTCAATATATTATTACAATTTTCCATTGCGAAAATAGATAAATCTGGTTGTTATCACATATTTATAAACTTGATATAAAAAGTGAAATTAAAAGAAAAACAAGAGTTTCTTCTTAAAAAGATATAATATTTTTAGTAGAGCTTTGAACTTTATCTAAAAAACGCAAGAACCAATGTTTTAGTGTAAGCCACTCACCCTATCGTATTGTACAATACCGATCTTGCGTATAGTAACATTCGCATCCTGCAGCTCAACTATGCTTTTCGCATTGACATTACTAGCGCCAAGTGCCAAGAATTTGTTTGAATGTTGTTCTCGGTATCGCTGTTGTTGATCGTTGTCGGAAAAGAAAGAAAAAAAATTTTTTTTTAAAATAAATTTGTTAATCTCTTCAGAAAAAAACAAACAGCCAACAACGCCATGATCAGAACAAATACATGCTGTCGACTGGTCATTACTTAACAATGAGTTGACTGTTATCGATTGCCAGGTTCTTACCACCACGGCACTTATATACCCGTTATAATATCCTTTCCCCATTGTTTTATCGCGTGTTGGTGTATACGCACTTATGAATGAATCGGATGTGATTGCCTGAACATCAATAATTTACTTGGAACGTCTTAGAAATGAATTCTTAAATGTCGGAGAATAACCAACTTATCGACGTATTATACTAAAAATAAATTACTGAGATTTCGAATAATTGTTACTAAACAGGACCATTTTCATTAAACTTTACTTTTTTGTTGTTATAACCAGAAAACTGAAGATTAATCCATTCACAATGATTTTCAAATGATAACTTATATTCAAACGATGATGCAAACACATTAAAGTCTAGAAAAATTACCATTAAAATAAGAAATATCTAAATTACATCTTATCTATATCATTTACTTTAAACGTCGGATATGAAAACACTTATGATGTAAAAAGAGAAAAATACTTTCAAAGGACTTTAGAACCATCCACTTAATATTCAATTTTCAAGTATATGGTAATCAAATTTAATTTAATTAACAAGTTACTTGGAATCTAGCGTATGAATGCTAATAAATGAATAAATTTAAAGGAAATCAAAGATATTGAGGGTGAATACTTGTAAATAATTCAGTAAATATACCGTGATAAATAATTTAAATCGGTATTTTAGAGAATTGAAGTATATCATTGAATAATTGAAAAAGAGCAAATATTCGTTAAAAAATTTGCAAGTATCGCGTTATTTTTTTACTTTTTTGAAAGAGATAACTTGCCAAGGTCATACACTTAGGCTAAAGAACCATCGGTCAGATCTTTCTCGGAAGTAGACTTGAAAATTGTTGCAAGTAAAACACCAAAGCGCTTAATCACGACTAATATGCGGTTTTGATATAAGCGTTTTTTTCATGCTAGCATCGTGTAAATTATTCTCTAAATGCGGAAACACTATGATTAATTTGTCTTCTTTATTTTGAAATAATTTTTTGTGTATTTCGACGTAATCAGACAAGGTCAAATAAAATATGAATATCGCTCGTGTAATAAAAACGTCGATCTCTACAGCCGTTCAATGACACAGCTCTTAAATTTCCATTACAAATGAAGTTAAGATAAGCTACAAGAATCTCACGTAGAAAAATAAAGATACATCGATCATTTAAATAAATATGAGTGGAGATGTAACATAAGAATTCATCCGGAGATAAGAACTAATTCGCCGCGCGGATTCACTTTTCATCAGTATCATTTTGGAACACATGCTGTTCGGACGAAATCATAGTAATGATCAAAGTCACGTTCACGATTGTTTTGCTATTGTGCCTAAGGCAAACAGCTGCAACGTTTCTGGATTTTTTACCGATGAGTGTTTTACGCGAGAGAAGTCGCTCGAATCCGAGGAGTTTGAATGGATATTTACCACTTCCTGATTTTGTGAGTATACTCAAGAAAATGTGTGTGAATCTGCAACAATGGAGCTATAGTGCAATGCAATTTTTATTTGATTTTTTCAAGTTGACATGTGAAAATTTATTTTTGGATGACATAGTTTGTACAATGCAGTCAATCTATTGTTATAAACAATAAAATATGTGAATTGTAATTTCAACAACGTTCGTAACATTGTAAAGTAGAACTAAATAGCTTTAAAATGTACTCCTGTAAATTACTTTATCTCAATTTTTTAACTAATTGCGAGTGTTAAAAATTATAAAACACATACACACGAATTATTTATGAAATTTTTTTTTATTCTTGCAAATTGGAAATATACATATATTTAAATGTTCGTGTAGCATAATATTACAAGGAAAAATTACTAATACTTTATAGAATATTCTAAAATTCTAAATTAATTAACGTTATTTAGCTTGCTTTTTTGTTATTTATTACACGGTGTGAATCATACAATAATAAATTTACTTAATGTCAGTAATTTTCCACGTGTTATATTAGTATTAGTAAAACATTTTATTACTAATACTAATATAATATATATTAGTATATTAGTATATATATTTAGTATAGTTATATTAGTATTAATTATAATTTTATTCCATTCACTTTTTCTCTCTTCTAATTACATTTCGAAACGACGTTATTAACTTCACAGATAATAATCAAGTTATCGATTTGTACTAATTATTTCAGCGTAATTTTAAGAGATAATCTCTCATATTTTTAGATTTATAATACAGCTATTTCAAGGTGTACGAAGATTCTAAATTTCGCGTTTTTTTTCATATCAACCAATCACAACGCTGGATGCCAGTAACTCATCATTTTTTAAAGATAGGTGTAAAATTCGACAACGTTACTAGTACCGTAAGTGAAACTTAATGGCACGACGATTTAACGCCCGAGCACAGTAAGGGTGGTTAACGCCATGATTTCGAGTGTCCCTTACGGCACGTGTATCGTTTGTCCTTAAATTTGCACTTACGGTTCGTCTTTCCGTGACCTAATAGTTCATAGTGGCACCGTGCGCTCGGGGGTTACAACCTCATTGTGCCGTTATGAACTGTTAAGTCACGGAGAGGCGTTGCATAAGTGCGAACTTGAGTCACGCAATGCTATAAAATCTTTTCCTTTTCGTATATTAATTATTGTATTATAATATAATTCTAGCATAACCATTGGTTTGTATCGTATGCAAACAAATCATATAGCATAGTAAAATTATATTGGTATAACCATTGTCCTGTGCGTAATGAAATCGTAAAGATAAAGTAATTCATTAACATGTTATTTTACGACGAAAACTCAACTTTCTTCGTATATCATTTATAAAATAACTTATCATCTATCGAGTTTTTTATTACAAATTATTTATACGACTTCTATTTAATGTACAACTTGAATATGTAATTAAAAAAAAATTAAAATGGTCAGAATTTGATGACAAAGACCGGCAACGCGGGGCCTCGTCTCATCTGTAGATTTTCCAAGGCTGTATTGTTTTGATTTGAGAATTTCGATATTGAATTCAGTGGGCTTGAACGTTTATTATTAAAAAAATTGTGCAGCTTAGTTTGGTGAGACGACACGGCTATCCGGCAGAAGAGTATGAAGTACTGACGGATGATGGCTACAAATTGAAAGCTCATCGTATCCCAGGTAGTCCAACGCAACCAAAAGCCCCAGGTAAACCTGTAGTTTATATTCAACATGGCATTCTCGCTTCTTCCGATATGTTCGTCATAGGTGGACCGGAGAAAGACTTAGGTAACCCTTCGATTTATGATACAAATTAATTTTATAATCAAACATCCTCAAGAAATGCTTCGGCGCCTAAAGGATAATATCAAAGTAACAAGTTATTACAGAACATGTACACATTTATTTTATTATTTTAGCCCAAAAAAAATTCCTCAAGTTGTTTCTTCAATGTCATTTATATAAAAAAAAGGATTCTCGGTATATTAACTTTGTTGAATATAAATTTCACTTGAAAATCACAGACTAAATACTACAATAGCTTCGAGAAGGAAGCATGATGAACATATTGAAAATTAAATTACGATGTTTAGTTATTCGAATAGGCAAATTGAAATGAATTTACAGCATTTCTACTGGCCGACGCCGGTTACGATGTCTGGTTGGGCAATGGTCGAGGCAACACATACTCCAGATCCCACGTTCGTCTATCACCTGAAACTCCAATTTTTTGGGAATTCAGGTAAACTCGATTGCCCGTCGTAATCATACATAGTCGTGATAACGAATGAAATGGCGTTGTGTACAGCTTCGAGGAAATCGCTTTGCGCGACGTCAGCAAAACCATCGACTTTATTCTGTACGAAACCAAGCAGAAGAGCGTAATCTATGTAGCGCACTCGATGGGCACGACTGTCGGTCTGATACTGTTATCGTCGAAGCCAGAATACAATCAAAAGATTCGGCTTGTCGTCAATCTTGCGCCTATCGGTTACTGGAAGAAACCCAGGAATCTCATGAGATACTTCATGTTCAATGGGCAATACGTCAGGGTGATTATCCATCTGTAGCTTCTAACCAATGGATTTTTTGCACAGAGTTGCGTATTACAATCCAAGTTTATTGTCATACACAAAAAAGCCGACGGCCACATTGACAACCGCTCACAATACTTCTTGTTGCACGCTCATCCAGATTCTTTCAAGTATCCATATTCATTGGTGTGACATAAATGTCAATCGATTTTTCGAAATCAACGATTAATATATTTACATAACTCCACCGGAATGTGAGAGACTAGAATTCGTAAAAAGTGTAGAATGGATTTGATTGTAGGCTTTACTGATAGCTCTTGGTATGAGCGAAGTGTTACCACAGATGCTTATCACCGCCAGAGTGACCAACAGCAGCTGTCGCGACGGCACCTTACTGCAGGCTATCTGCAAGACCATCACTCACTTCATAAGTGGCAACAATGCTGATCTTTTGGATGTTGTAAGATACGTTTTATTTTGCAGCTCGTTATACGCATTTTAATTAGTTATTTTCATTCTCTTTCAGTAGACGCATGAACTTGACGGCACGGTATTTTTGAAAATCATGCTCATCATTTCATAAGTAATGATCAGCATAATTTTCTAGCTAGTCTATTATTTTTTTGTTTTTATTTTTATCTTGACTATTACAATTAACTTTCTTTTACAGGATCTCCTAACCGATGGACTTGCTTATTTTCCCGCAGGAGTGTCCACACGAACTTTATCTCATTTTTACCAAAATATCGTCGCAGGTATAAAGTAGTTTTCGTTCATTTTATACTTAATAATCTAATATATTCGATTGATGTAACTGCTATCATTAGACTTGTCTTTTTCCGATAGTTAGTATTTATTTAATGAATTGAAAATAAAATACTTTGAAAGTTTGGACTAGTAAAATCGGCAATTTAACTAACGAGAAACGATATACATGTAAAATGATACGAAGAAAATAAATGTCAGCTGACGTGTCGAACACTTAACAATTAATTATTATTGAAATTAATGAGAAAGAAATTGATCAAGCGATTAAATTTTTAGGCAAATTGCAAAAATACGACAAAGGTTACATTCAAAATTTACTTCATTATGGGCAGCCGTCGCCTCCAGAATATAACTTGAAAAATATTGACGTACCTGTCTACCTGATATATGGAAAGGCTGACGCTGTCGCACCACCAGAGGTACGTATGATTTTATTATAGATCAGCCACTAATGATTGGCAAGTGATGAGTAATCCGAAATTATCACGAATTTGTAGGACTCATTCGACTTGGTGACAAGACTGAATAATGCACACGTCGAGAGTGTGCCGCATGATAATTTTACTCACCTCGACTTCGTGTGGGGTAGGAATATCAAAACTCTGCTTCACGATCGTGTCATGGAAATAATCGAATCTGCCAGATACGCATAAATAACTCTTATCGCCCAAGCTCGCCCATCGCTTTTTCCATTGGTTTTCGTAAAAAAAGAAAACTTTGTTGGGCGGTTGAGTTTGCGCGCGCGGCGGTGTATCGCGGTACACGTGTAAATCCGCAAACAATAGCATTAAAACCACATATCGGCGCGATGGAATTCCATTGAGCTGAAATCGCATTAGCCAAGCTTCATTGACGAGGAATTAGCGAATTAGCCGGAAAGCTTCTGCGAATTTTCGCGCGTGCTCGTTTCGGATTGGACTTGGTGACTTTGCAATGCCAAATTCGGCACGCATAGAATCATACGAGCATTTCCATGGGCATTAAAAAGTGGCATAACACTTTTACGGAATGTTCAAACTGCGAGCTTACTCGCATTTTTTTCATAATTTAATGAAAGATATAAGTAGCTAAAGTTAACTTGGTATGAAATTTGAGTTCTGAAGGTCGAAGCAGGTCGAAAAATAAATTTCGATGGATGCATCAATTCTTGCGGAGCTTTGAAAATATACGAGTTGCCCTTGAAAGTCAACACAGCGTTAAATTTAATCGAAACCGAGTGACACTTGAAATGCATCTAAACCGCGGTGCTCGGGCGGAAAAACAACTCGCAATTACTAGCTGGAGCTACGGCTATACCATAATACACACGCAGCAGGCCGTACGGCTGAGCATGGGCGGCCAATTACCAAGCCATTACATCGATAATTAATAATCGATACACGGCAGTGGAGGCGCCCAAGCGCGAGGACGCAGCCTTAGCTGCTGGCACAGCCCATAAAGCAGCTACGCACGGTAAGCCAATGGATTTCAGTGGAGCTCAAGCCCATGCGACGCAGTTTCGTTTGCCGAGTAATGCCGGCCGTCGTATATGCATACGCAGCTTTGGCTCGGTCGGCCTGCGGACGCCAGATCTTTCCAGATGTCGCACGCTCGAGCCCCGAGCTAACCGGCGTTTCACGCCAATTAATCGTCGTTGCCATATTTTTCTTTCGTCCGATTTAGCGATTTTGCCTTGCTTTTTTAGAATCTGAATCTAAATCTACGAAGCAACTCGACTCAAAAAGTTTACGCCTGCCGATGAACTCGATAAAAACGGTATATTTCGCCGGTCGTTGTACGCGTAATCGGATAGATTAAATGAACATCTAAATGTGTCTGTTATTAAATAATTATTGTTACATCATAGTAAAGGGCCAAGCCCTGCGCTGCTATATGTTTTTATTAATATATAACTTAGACTTGTAAGCCAAAGAATTCATAATAAATAAACTGATGCAAATACGTAATCCATTAACTCAAAATGTACAGATAACTCAACTTTCAATTAAAACAACATCGGCCTGAACGACGTTTTGAATCGACTTGGATATATACATATATCTATGCACATCGTACAAACGGATCTCAAACATAGAATATTTCAGTCCAATACCAATTATTGAAAATCATTCGCCGATCTTATGTATCCGTTGGAGTTCAAGCTCGAATATCTCGGAATCACGAAAACGCAAACTTAGCCGGCTCTGCCGCGATGCCATCCGAATAATTGAGCAGTGAACGGATTTGGAAACGTTTGCTCGTAAGCTCGCACAGCGATCGTCAAAATGATTTTACCTTCTAGTAAATGATTGTCATTTGAACAAGAATAATGCAATCGCACCGATAACAAGATTGCAGTTACATTTTTAAAAAAGTGCTTGTTTAAAAATTGAAAAGTTATGCATGACGTCTGGTAGATGAATTGCCGGTACGGTGCGATGGTATTAAGTTTGTGCTATTAGGTAATGAAAGTATTAAAAATTCAAAACTATTCGTAAAATTACTGAGATCCGTGTGGCAGAAGATGTTTTATGCACTGATATTGTTTCAGCGAATGAATATGTAGTTTCTAATCAAGACTAACGTATCTAAATATAAAACTGCGACATATTTTATTGCATCGTCTTCTTTTACATCTAAAATTTCACAGTACGTCAATACCATAAAGTGAACGTTGTCCGATTAGTGTTTACATTGTCTACCCAATAACGTCAATTTCACAAAAATTGTGCATAAACAATGTATGAAAATTTCAATTACATTTTTCTTTTTGCATTTTGGCATGGAATACACGAAAAAAAGTTAATAAGTTGTGAAAAATAAAAAATTTTTTTTTTCAAATAAATATCTTAAAAATAAGTCGATATTGTGCGTATTTAAAAAAAAGATAGGTATATGAAAATTTAACAGTCCCTGAAATACGAATTTTCAAAATGATTTCATGATAATTTTTAATTGTTAATATTTTTTAAATAAATAATATTAGGAATTAACAATTATTAGAAAGGTTTTTCTTTATATAGATAATTATTGTATCAAGATTCAACGAAATCGACCACGGATAGGTTTTAGTATTTGTTATGGATGAAGGAAATTGAAGCGGCACAACTTATGAATTTTCGATTAATAATTTGAAATAGAATATTATTATTGTTGTAATATTATTTAATAAACTGGACTTGAACAAAAAAAAATAAAAACATAATGAAATGCACAATCGTTAAAAAACAATCATTCAACGACATTATCTGTATTCTCGTTCAAAAATACATGGTAAGTAATGACGTTAAAGATAACATGCTTACAGTTTTCTTAAGTAACGCCTTCGAGTTAAACGAGTATTGACTGAAATAAATTCAATTGAAATTAAATTAAATTTAAAGCGCAATCTCACTTCAAATGACAAATCGATGGATAGAATGCTACATACACTTGATATTTATATATGCCAAATCAGTTTTGCGCAAAGGGGACACGTCGACACTCTAAATATGGTTTCAAGCTTCGATATCTGTCAGATGACAAATAGAATTTTAACATTCATCTCAATGCTAACTGTATACAGCTTCTCGGTACAAATGAATCACGAGCACGCGAAGCACGCTTGACCACACCAGTATTAAAAAAATCGAGCTTGAAGCAGAGAATGACAAAGATAAAAATCGATAGCGAAAAATATTTTGAAAAAAGCAAAATAATTACTAAACGAACGATATAATTGATGGACTGCGGTAATAGTAAAAATCATTTTTCTGAAGTTATCTCAAGAAACGGAAAGAACTCGATTCGTTAATGAGTATGGAAATTACGTAAAAACGCAACTAATTTGAGCAGGCCACAGTCAAATGAAATCGCTCAATCGTTTGTCCATTCATCAAGCAAACAAACACACAGAAGCTTGTCTCCGGGAACAAACTGATCTGCGATAATTACGAGTGCTTAGTCTCGATAGAGAACTCGGGCAGTAAATGTGAGACTTTCCGATTGCCAATATTATAATTTCGTTAATCGCGCAATTGTGAGTCACAGAATGGCTGAGATGAAATCGTTCATACGCTTGTTTGTGCTGTTGGTTCTCACGTCAGGCTACCCTGTGAGTGATTTTTTTCATTATTCGCGCTCTTTTACATTCTACGTCTTTTCAATTACGTTCATTTCAGATAAACAATCTGGTTTTCGCAAGCTCATGCGAAACAGTTGTAAGTAGGGCGTCTATTTCGTCGTACACTTATTCGATTCGCGATACGCTTGCTTGACCCATCGATAACTTTCCTATTCAAATATAGTACAAGAGAATACAGCCTGCCGTATCCACCGCCGAAGACGGCAAAGAATATCAAATAATAAATTTTCCGAATTTCGTACAGGAAGCCGTAGCCATTGAATGCTTGTGAGTTGAATTTTATTTTTGCTTGTTGCAACGCTGCTTCAAATGACGAATGCTATATAAACTCGATATTTATGTAGGCCAAATCAGACTTGCGCAAAGGGGACTTGTCAACAAGATTACAAGCTTCATCAGTTTATGAGTGTACCGGCCGGAAAGCAACAATTCGAATTGGCTGAACTGCAGTTCCGACTTTTTACCCTCCCCTACGGTTGCAAATGTGCTGCATGAGCATCTACGATGTTTATTTTTCAACGTTTGTATGAGTCTGTATTCTATTAGCAAATTGTAATGTGATAAGTTAATTATCGCTAGAAAATACCAACCTACATATTCCAAATTGCACAACTTATGTTAATGAAATTGGTAACCGTTTTGCTACACATGATCAACACGTATACTCTTATACACTTATACTAACTTATTATAGTTATAAATGTAGAATTTTTTTGATAATTTTCTTATATATTATTAAATAAAACTAAAACAGATATTTTATTATTAATTTATTTTTCATATTATTATATTATCGCAGATTTCTAATATAAATAAATTATTCGCAGTACAATTTAACCACAGAAAAATATTCGATACAACTTTTGAAACTATTTGTATCATTTAGCTAATACATCAATCTTACATTGTGATTTATCTGTAAGTTATTCAATTAATCCAATTATTCCAACATTGTAATAAATAAATCTATATCTCCCCTGTTGTAAATAATTTTTGCGTAAAATTTTGCATGCAGCTATTCGCAGCTTGAAATAGTTTATAAACGTCAGATTTTAGATACGTATAACAGTTATTAACAGTTATAGACAATTTCGAAAACGTACCTTCTTATCACAAAAAAATTTGCTATTAACAGCAGTTATGAACAGTTTTTAATATCAATTTCAAAAATATAAATAATTGATGATAACTGTTATTTGCAGTTATTTAATTATTTGCATCTATTATTTCTCAAAATAAATTTGTTCTAGTGAATAAAAATGCAAAAAATGAAAAAAACTGTTGTTAGTTAATAATGAGTTTTTTAACAGAACATAACTCTTTATAATTTTTATACGTGTCCAAAATCTGACGTTTATAAACGGTTATAAATTATAAATAACTATTATAAAATGTTACTAACCGATGATTTCTATTTATTATAATTTTTGCATAAATTATTTCCGATGGAGTTGATCTTGCATGTCATCAAACATATTAACAACGGATAAGTAACATTTTTCATACAAGATAAATTGATACTGAAACAAATCTGAAACTAAAGACATTAAATGGACACGACATTATTGCAATCAAACGAGCATTACTATCTAATGGCATTCTACCATTTTTAATTATTCCAATTTGCAAAGAAAAGTAATATACGCTACATTCAATTATATTTTAACGCTTTAAGAAGCACATAGGAGAATATGCACTGGAAGAATGCGTTTATCGTACCTCATATAGTTGGACCTAAAAGTGGTTCACGCGAGAGGCTTTTTCAACGAGTTGGAAAACTGATCCTCCTTAAAACGGACTTTCTGCTTTTTGCGTCGTTGCTTTTGATTGTAGTACGTAATAGTCTCGAATACTGTTATCCTATTAAATATTATGTTTTTTATGAATTTCCCGTGTTTTGTCAATCTTTTGATTTCAATAACGAGCATTAACGAGATAAATCTACCGATACAAATAATATTTTAGTATTATACCAAATAAAACAATATTTTAGCTGGTTAACGAAGCATGCGGACGTTATCGTATCGTCATTCAGGACCTCGTGTGCTAACGCCGCGCCGTTATTATCATTCGCATCATCGTCATAATGCTACACTGTTCATCAAGATAAGCTCAAGCGAGCAGTAAGTAATTTCAAAATATATTAGAATAATTCACTATTTGCAAATAATTTCTTTTTTGCTGCAAGCTTTCAGGAAATGTGGTTTATGGCTTTAATTTTTCGACACTGCCGAGTAAACAATATTTAATCGCCATTTCACTTAATTAGCCTCAAAACGCAGTCTACTTTGCAATATCTTCAGCGTTAATGTGCATTTCACATTTTTAATTTCAAATCAGTGCGAATTCTAAAAAATTCAAAATATCTCATTTTTTTCATAATCAAGGTGATTTGGAAAAAAATGAGAATCAATCCTATGGTCATTCGTTACTTTTCACCCTTGTTACAAGTCTTTAACTATTATCTCTCGGATTCGACAGGCTGTAATGGTTTAGTATATATGAGATGATTTAAATATTTGATGACACGAGAATTGACATATTTTTAAGTGGACGTCATAGTCCCAGAAAAATAAGCTAACAGCACTGGACAGACTGCAGTGTTACAAATTTTGCTTTTATTACAACCTAACTATTAGCAATTTGTATGATTAATTTCTTTTTACAGATGAAAAACTACTGGTTCTATCAAGCGACACCCAACTTGACATTAGCGACTTTTGTATGTGACAATTTAGAGTGTCCAATGGTTGCATTTGTTTCATATATACAGACAATACCAACGTTTTTAGACGTTCGTAATAATATCAACTATTGTGAAAAACTATTTTGGATAGATTTGAGTAATCTCTGATGTGGGCCCACGCTCTGCATATGGGCATTATTAAAAAGTTTATTATATTTATTTCCATCTATCATCAGTAACTTGAAATAAAAATTGCAGTCACAAAAATTAATGAGACGTTGTTTTGTGGATAGCCTATAATTTGCATAATATAGGTATTAGTCTAGATTAACATCTTACTATTATTTATATTATTATTATTATTATATACAGTGTTATTATTAATTTCTTATAAACTTAATTGTTTCGTCTAAAAATTAATAAAGAATTGCCATTTCGTTAGGTGATAGAAAAAACTCTTTCCTACTATATATAATTATAATATTTATTACAATTATCTAAAATTTATAAGTTATAAATAAAATTTTGTTCACATAATAAAAATAATTCAATCGAGTAATTTAATCGAGCAATAATGCAATATTATGAGAGTAATAAAAGCACTCAAGTCTACTGATTTGTTTTAATGGAGGCCTACCGAATGACAAATTTCAGCAAATTTGAAGTAATTCATTAAATTACTTGTTGTTGAAGATTATCAACTTAGAAAGGCGAAATAGAGATTTGCAGTCTACTATAATGCAATGTCATTTATCCACTAAACACAATCACGAACATGTATTTGAAACAGATAGGTTAAGAGCAATATACCGATTCAGTTAACAAGTATCAAACTCCTGCCAGCTACAATACCGCATAAAGAGGAGTTTGTGGTTCTGTCGATGGGTAAACGCTATTTCGACGTAGAGGATTTCCATGTAAAGCGAAATGCTTGTGGTTTAAATTGACTATGTTCATGTTTAAAATGACTTTGAATCGTGTCAATTCTCATCTGTGTAAGATATCTTTTTTCTTTTAGGGAAGACCCGGGCAGGTCGAACACTTCAAGGAACAATTGAAAAAAAAGAACCAAATAAAAATACTTATAGTATTATATTTTCAATGTGAAGTGGGTATGGCGACTAATACATCTGTGCAACAACAGCCCTGAAAAATTATTTAAACTAATACACAATAATAAATTAATAAGAATTTAATAAAATTTCGAGCGTTTGAAAAATCGTCATCTCATCTTAGGGTTTTTTACCTCAACTTTGATCGATCTGTCTCATTAAAATTCATAAAAGCTGTCATGTTTATGACTTTCAAAGTCATAAAGTGATTTTCAAAGTCATAAAAGTATTTTATAGTTATTTAGGTTCAGTACAAATTATGCTATGACTTGAATTTAATTTTATGAAAATATCATATTTTTCCATTAAGAGTATAATAATTAAATAATAATAAAACAGTTGCATAATTATGGATCGTGGTTACTAGCTTCCTATGTTTTATGAGGCTTTCGGACTTTTTAAGAATCAATATCCTAACGTTCAAATAGGCCTCCTTATTTTGCACTTTTCGACCAAAAGATTGTATTTTGATGAATGATTCAATAAAGATTTCATAATAGTTACCTATGTATATAACCTATGTATATATTTGTACCTATGTATCAAAATGTAAAGCTAATATTGAACGCCGTAAAATAAAAGGCAATTACACAGTTTAGTTGAAAATACGCGAAATTTTTGAACAATCATTATGCGAAGATGTAACCGAAAAGTGTATATTTAATGCGTGTTGCGAATACTCTGGCTTCAATATTGTTACTTGTAAATTACTTGATTATTTTATAGATAATTCAATTTATGATATTAAATTCAAGAAATGGAAAAATATAGCCGTGAAGGGAGAAAAAGAATCAAGATTTAATCTTATGGACGTTCTATTATCCAGAGAGGATTTTGGTAAAAAATTAAAAGTATTGTTTATAGGTTCGTTTGTAATGCAAAAAGCTAGAATGAATTCGTAATAAGTTGTAAAGCAACTTTAAAAGATAATGAAGTTATAGCAAACTCGACTCTTCAGAAAATTACGAGACTGAATTCCAAGACACGATTTAAGCAACCTATTATTACAATGATCAAACAACTGTTCATTCATTTTTATTTCGTAATAAAATAGATAGCAAAATTAAACAAGTTTAGTAATTATTTTGGAATATTTAAAGCTGACAAAAATACTGTAGTCTTGTTTCTAAGAAAAGCTATAGAATATTTAAATAAAAAATACAAAAATACGGTTGAAAAAATAATATACGTATCAGATGGAGCAGCGAGCCAATACAAAAATTAATTTAATTTTATTAATTCAACTAGCCAATATAGCGATTACGGAATAACAACTGAGTGGCATTTTTTCGCGAGCTGTCATGGCAAAAGTGCTTGCAATGGAATTGAAGGATAAGTGAAAAGGCTTCCTCGAAATGCTAGCATGAAAGGTAAGATTATAAGTAATGAAGTTATATGAATGGACACTGCAAGCGATGTCTAAAACTAGTTTTACGAGCTGTAGTAATAAAGACCACGAGACAATTGAAATAGAATCAAAATATAGATTCGAAAAAGCTGTAACGGTATCAAATACATAATCGTTTCACGCCTTCATTCTCATAAGTGGTGAACGTAAATTAAGACTTAAATGTAAAAGATTTTTACAGTCTATCGAATATGAAAAAAAGATAGTTTGTAAGTAATTAAAAATAAATAAATATGATTGTTCCTATATATTATTATTATTATTATTGTGTTGTTTATACTATTTTGTATTGATTGATAAAATATTTTTAATGAGGCCGCAATTTAAAAAACGTCGGTCTCAAGTCCGATTACACGCAGATAGAAAGTATTATTATCGTTTAATTATCGTATTCTTAATGTAAAACTGGCATATTTTCGTAAAATTAAATATAACTTGAAGCATAATTTGTACTAAATATCTATAATTTTCAAATACCCCGATTAAAAGCAGTTGCTCCGCCGTGCAGTACGAGGTTAGCGTTCGGAGGGACGACAGTGCGCCTTCTTTTAATCGATGACACGTGTTAGGAAAGAAGTTAATAATTTCTTCTAATAAAAAATTATCGTTTATCGTTACAAATATGTTCAAAGCTCAAAGTTTTACATGTATTTGAAAAAAAATTTAATCCCAATATCTTTATTAGTTTTCAAAATATAGCCTTTTGTTAAGTTTTCATTATTTTTTTAAAGTTAATAACTTTTGATCTAATTAATATTTTGCCGTTAAAACGTTGGAAAATGATGACCTCTATATATATAATAGTTGTACAAAGTTTGGAAAAAATCCGTCTTCCAGTATTATTGAGCTGATCAAAATAGCTAAACTCAAAAATAATCAGCTAAAAATCGTAAACCGGACGTCAAAAGTAAACAATATATCGTTTAGATTTAATGTCATCGCCGTGAGCACCGTGCATATATCTAAATTATCATCTTTATTATCAATATACCTGTATATTGTAATAATATTCACTATGACCAATCCAAAATAGCAGAAAAATATCAGACTAGAAGTTTTAATTTGC
This sequence comes from Phymastichus coffea, assembly GCF_024137745.1. Taxonomy (NCBI): domain Eukaryota; kingdom Metazoa; phylum Arthropoda; class Insecta; order Hymenoptera; family Eulophidae; genus Phymastichus; species Phymastichus coffea. Next base: position 603,729 of record NW_026706870.1, read on the forward strand.
GAGTTGGAATATTTAGAAAGCGTATCTTCCAATAATAACGATATTTTCGTTGTTTTTGGTATAACTCGCTACAATAGATTCTGTAAAAGAACATTTTTTTAAACAATAATTATAGTCGTTCGCATTCAAGGACGAAATATTTCCATTGCTTAGATGCTAACGAATCGATGAAAAAATTATCATTCCGTAGTAATGAGCACACATAATCACATGAAACGGTAGAACGAGTCTTATCAAAAGTTGTGCGATTAGGTATTCTCTACTTTCCGGCAACGTCAATAATTAATTCCACTGTATCACCGGCTGGCAATTTTAAATAAGACTAGGCGTTGTTCGACGAAAATGATTGTTCTGTTGGAGCATCAGCTTTCTCTCGGACAAAATGACTCCGTCGCACTTTTTAAAGCTGCAATTTTTATTACTCGCCTCCTTGTTAATTGCAACAGTGAGTTTTTATAATTATGTCATCATAGGAGAGGTAAAATTTTATTGTAGTCAAATGTGTTAACGGAATTATTTTTATTACTTTTTCATGTTCACGTCGTAGCTGTTTGAAAGTGCATCGTGCTGCGGTCGGAGACGTCACTCCCACAGACGTCGTCATCATTATTACCATCATTACGGAACAACCACAGAACGTTACTACGGCAAAAGGAGCGTTGACGATAATGAATTTAATGAGGTCAGCTCAGTGTTCTTTTCAATCGTTTACAACATTTTTGCAATAACAAAAAGCATTACATTATTTTCTGACATAGATAGGATATGATCTTTATGAATCTTCAAATACCAACTGCGGCAAAAGATTATGCCCAAAAATGATAAACTATCCAATGGACGAAATAATCGATGCAGTCGATAGGCTACAATCGTATTTGCGAGTAAATAACATTTGTCAATTTAAAAAAAAATAAGTAACTATTTATTCACAGTCTACTAAACAATGGAATGTATCTATTTCTCTAGTCTGGCGGTAATTATTTCATTGATCAAGGCATAAGTCACGATCACTTCGTTACCTCGGAGCGTAGCAAAACACTTTCCAGACGACCTCGTGATCATTGGTACTTTTCTGATCTTTCTTCGGGCTGCAAACAACACGTAATTACGTATTTCGAAAGATAAAGATTTTTTGTTTTATCGTAATAATACGACAGAGTAAATTATTGTTTCAGGCTCACGTTAATTTTCCACGCGTAGGAAATCCTATAGTCGATCATCAAAACTATTACGTGGTCAATGTTCCCAATCTCCGACAAAGTTTCATCGAATACAACTGCGTCAAGTAAGACCAAGATGAATTTCTATTCATGTTTTTTTCTTTTCATAAAACAATAATCAATTTAATTTTATGTTAATAGTGTTGATCAAGCTTGTCCGAAAGACAGGGCTGTCGGAGCTTCAGACTCTATCAGATTGTGTCAACAAAAGTATGGCATGAAGAAATTCGTTGTGCTACCGATGAATAAACGTCACTTCGATGTTGAGGATTTCCAAGTTAGAGAATTTTACGTGCCAGACTCGTGTACGTGCTTCCCATCCACGTATCAAAGAGAATGAAAATAGGATTATATAGACTGTGATCAACAAATTCAAAATTATCCATATGTGAAAAAATCTTTTAACAATATCTTCGAGTAGTCGTAAAATTATGTTGAATGTTTTATTTATTTGTGAGTTCGTTTGAATAAACATATCGATGTACTTTTTCTTACAAATATATCCCAAATATATCCATTAAAAATGGATTCAATCAAATTAAGTTGATATTTTATAGTTGGAATAAGATTTTTATATCTTTTAACCATATCCTTCATTCAATTCACTTTATTTTATATTAATTTTCTACACTAAGAATGATGGTTTTCTTGATGTCAGCCTTCTTGACTAGTCTTCTTTAAAAGGAGCAAAATTTGTCTTCCGCACTTTTTTGAGAAGAATATACAAGAAGAACTCTTGTTACAAGATTATTTTTCATCCTATATATTATAATATACTATTAGCTAATTTTCTAAAACTTTATAACCTTTTATAATTTTATTAAACATATTGTTGCACAGCTACGGCTACATATAAAGATTTTTAGTAAGAAAAGGAAGACATAAATATGATAAGAAAATCGATTTATAGAATGATGCTTGATCATTACGGAAATAGTTGAAACTGGATTGGACTGACTTTTTAGACTACTCTTGTTGTTTGCTGAGTCATATATCTACGACTAGAGTCACTCATGGCCCACTGATGAGTTTAGACGAGAGACTTCGGACGAAACATATTCATTTTTTCTGTTTTCTGTGATGGCTTTTACATTTTAACTTGAGTTATTTTTGAGAATCAAATACACTCTATAATAATAAATAGCAACTAAAATTTTACTGCTTCAAAAAGGTATTATCTACACCTTCTTGTAGACAAAGAAATATTATGGTTACAATACTTTCAGTAATACTCATAATTGGAAATTTTTCTCCGTGGATAAATTACTTTGCTTTCTCTTAAATAAATTCATAATAAACCACAAAAATGTGTAATTAAACTTATTGAAGAAAAAAAAATTATCGACATTAAATTTTCTGTACTGAATTCCTTGTTACAAAACCACATATATCCTGCAACACTATCTTTATCATGACGTTCTGTGTGCTCAGGAGACTAGTGCCAATTAAAAGTATTATAAAAACTAAATTTTTTTATCAACGTGACATCCGTCACATAACATATATAGTATATTCCCGGGAAGTGCATTGATATTCAGCACCGCATATAATTATAAGCAGAAGGTCGTTATGTTGGATAAATGCAAATTTTCGTTTATCTGATACTCATTCGCAATAGCAAGCATTCCAATATGCATAAGTCACACTCGAGATTCAGATTTATTTTCTGTACTTTGTTCATCGTCATCCTGGTACGTAAAAGTTACATAAAAATAATCTTACAAAGTCACATTTTAATCCTTGCAGTTCTTCGGTAACGAGTTTGTATATGGTCGAAGCCATCATCCCGTAAAGAGACGTCATGTAACCAACAAGACTAACTGGAACTATTATAACCTCTCTAATTATTCAAATCCTCAAATCAACAACAACTCTAATTACCAGTCTGGCTCGGGAAGCCGACTATATCCAATACTAGACTTTACCAATCCAAATCAAATAGATCCTGGCTTTTCTCCTCATTATCATAAAAATATACGCTACAATGGCACTTACATCCCAAACATCAAATGGGGCAATGGGAATGTGAACCCCAATAATAGCTATCCACCTGCCAATCGTTATCCAAACAGAAACTATTCCAGTTTCAGTGTGCATAATCCATATGACAATCAACTTCCTACCGATTTGGTAACGACATTTTTACGAAATTTCATTATTTCATGCAATTATATTAATGAATATTATTTTTTTTAGGTATCACAAAGTAATTTACCAATTCCAAGAACTACTTGCGGTAAAACCCTGTGTTCCTACGTGCCAAATTATCCGACCAAAGAAATAGGCAATGCAGTCGATCGAGCTCGTGATGTGTTGAGGGTATGTATCAAGAAGAAACATAATTTAAGCGCGTTGCATTAATAGAATACTCATTACAATACTTCAAACGCACATTTCACGTTCAGTCTGGAAATGCTAATGTATTAAGGAACAAAGGATTGAGCCTTCAAACTTTCACTTCGAGAAGAAATGTCGGTTCCAATGCATCATCCAGCAATCGCGGTACAAATACATCGAGCTCTTGCAGGACGAACGTAAGTAGAGTAGATTATTCGTAAATGATATAGTAATGACGTAGGTTGAAAGTTGATGAAAACTTTTCAGACAAATTCAGTTTATCCCCACGAAGGCTTGAGCAGCGACACGAATCAGATTTATTATCTGATTAATATACCAGGTCTCGACCAGACTATTACCAGTATCGAGTGCGATAGGTAATTTATAACTTACCATCACATATTTCAATTTTTTCTATCTGTAATATTGAATTATGATCATTCACAGTGGCAACCGACAGATCTGCAACCAAAGAAATAGTGCACCAATGTCAGGAGTTCAATCCTGTCAGCAAGTGTACCGCAAGGAAGTGCTTCTAGCAGTGCCCTTTGGTAAAGACTACTTCGATGTCAATGACTTTCAGCTCAGAACGTTCTATGTGGCATCAGGCTGCTATTGTATGTGGGAGAGTAGGCCATACTAAATTGCGATATTATCGTGATTACGTTGTAATTGCAACTAACTCATTGAATTATGAAATATATCATGTGTTAAAATGAAGCTCTTGAGAACTTCGGTTTTTATTGCTATTAAATTTCGTAGTCAAATTCTCAACAAAAACATCTGTGTTCAAAATTCATTGGCCATGAAAAACACGAGTCACAAAACATCAGATTGTGTGAAATATGCTTGAGAAAAGTCAAGTTCAAACGTAATGGCTCTTACGAAACAACAAAACAAATTAATCGAAATTGAATTATCTGATTGAACGAAATCAAGGTGTTTTAAATAAAAGGATATTTCGTTTAACAAACATTTTATAGATACGATTAAAGCCGCAGCCATAAGTTGACGTATTATTGCCGTAAACTAGAAACTCCTGCCAAGTGTAACGAGAGACGAAACTCCTTATCGATTATAGTGAAAGTTACTTGGATATCGATAATTTCTAGTTTAGGCCGTTTTGTTATGGTGTTTAGTATCAAGAACAATGATGAAAGTGTACGAAATTGTAAATATTAATACAAAGAAATTTTCGTAAAAATTTACGACGAATAAAGAATTGCAAAAAGAACATACGTACGAGGCTATAAAAATAAACGATATCACTACGAGCATATCCGATGTCGTATACACAATATCATACTTATCAACAACTCGGGAAATGGAAATGAAACGATAAGGTTTTCCGTGTGTCATTAACGAAAGAGGTTACATTTTCCTATACGAGACAAAAAGATTTTCATTAGTCAACAAGTAATCAATAACAGTAGACAACAATGGCAAAGCTCCGTTCAAAGACAGCATTCTTGTCATGGACTTTGTTAATTGTAGTTACGGTATGTAATTCCTATCTTACTTTACTCTGCGTACAGATCTTTTATACTCTGCAGGTACTTTGCAGTACTTGTCATACTGAATTAGTTATTTTTAGCGTCTAATAGTAGATGATAATTTATTATACCACATATAAATCGGTCCACGTAATAATTTAAATTTAGCTAGATATGCGATCACCGATTCTACTGTAACTTTTCAGCATTCGTTAAATGAAATTATAAAAGATAGTGAAATGTGAGAAGTTATTGGAAACATAGTATTTTCTCGTCAGAGTCATTTATTCGGTAAAAATATTATAATTTTTAGAAACTGGTCAAAGTATTACATCTCGATGAAAATTCTGAAGTTCTTACAGCTGATCGGCGCGACTTTTGGATGCAGCAGTCATAGCGAAGAACGTAAACCAAGACACCGATACCGTTATCACTTCAACGATCCGCGCTACCATGACTCTATTCCAGCTAATCGTAAGCACGTTACGACCAGTCCCGCCGACAAACTCTTGGTAATGCAATCGTGCCTCCTTATATCATATTCATTACATTACTCACGCAAAGGAAGGTTATAGGTACCAGAATATGAATTGGCAGTCCCACAAACTAGCTGCGGAAGGACACTGTGCGCCAACATACTGAATTACCCATTGGAAGAAATCAATGGTGCGCTAGATCGCGTCCGCAATATCTTGAGAGTACGATATTCTTTCTTCTTTTTATCAAGCGGAATCTATTTTCCTTGTATACGAGTAACAATGCAGAAATAAGAATCGACGTGTGTTCTAAATCCAGCCTGGTGATACAATAATTGCGCTCCAACGGAAAGGATTGAGCTACGGTAACTTCACTTCGAAATACGACAGTTTTTGGTATGGCGAACGCGCCCCCGATCACGAATTCCTCGATGAAACTACTGACTGTAAAGAGCGCGTGAGTTACGACAATGGATTTTCGATTTCTCAATTTGTCCGAGTAACAAGCGTGCACGTGCGATTCGCAGATAAACACGATTTATCCGCAAGAAGGTCAGAGCAGCGAGGACGGAAGGGTCTACTACGTTGTCAACGTGCCAACTGCGTACAGGGGTTTGACTCAAATGGTGTGCGAGAGGTTCGTACGGACTCCTTTTCTGCTCGCTGTCATCGCAAGCGCACCAACCAGAGCGTCGAAAAGTCAATGTCAGCGCGCGTTCTAAACGAAAAAATTCTCATTTCCCGTTCATCTCTTTCAGCGGCAACAGCCAAATGTGCATCAAAGGCAATGACTTGCTAGATGCAAGCCGAACCTGCCGTCAAATGTACCGCGAGGAAAAACTTGTCGTGTTACCGATTGGCAAGCGCCACTTCGACGTGGAGGATTTCGAGCTCAAACCAGTCTATGTCCCCACGGGCTGCGCTTGCATTCCGACTCCTTGAAATTTATCACTTTTCATTTATTTATAAAAGCGATAAAAACAATATTGCACTAATATTGTAACCTGTGTTTTCATTTCTTACCTGTCGCTTCATGTGTACAGTAAAATCAATAATATAGATTGTCAATTCAATCTCACGTTATTAAGTAGTTTCGATAAATAACAGTTTATGGCACATATTCAACACTGCATTTGCTAAAAAATATTAAAAGGCCCTTTATACGATCGACGTTCGGTTAAGCTAAACTAGCATTGAGTGCGAAAGGTTTTTCAGCGATGCAATGTTTATTTTTCACACTTTTGATTAGAATAAGTAGTTAAATAGTGGAGTAAGCGGGAAGAGTAAGTTTGGCGTGAAAGACTTCAAAATGAAAATTCCATGTGTCAACGACTTGCATCTACACTGCTTCTTATTCACGGTTCGTATTTAAGTTTGTTTTATGTAATAAAATATATTGATTTGTATAGTGCGTTAATCGAACTCACTTTTACGTCAAATATTGTGATTGTATTATATTGTAACTAATGAAAAAAGAAAGCGAAGAACTTTCATCGAGTAATGAATTGCAAGGAAATAGAAATTCATCAGTTTTTAATGAAGCTACTCTTCTATATTTCAAAAAGTGCAATGATAATTATGTGTGATGCTCATTAAAATAACTAAATGTCTTTTAGATACTTCGAAAAAATATTATCTGTTTGGTGCCTACTTTCTGCGAGAAATTACATCGACTTCTCCTATCAAAATGTTGAGAATGCAATCAATGTTATTCGTTTTATTATTCTTGATTATAGCGAGTAAAAAGTTTAATTTAAAGTTATTACTTTAACGACGCTTTATTATCTTTTTATCTTTACCGTTCTTTGCTAGATGTTCAGTTTTCATCAGTATATAATTTTGCAGTATTACGTAACTCGAAAACCGTGAAAATCTTGCAAATTTTCGAAACCACGTACGGTTGTGGTCGATGCGGTCGGCGTGAATAGTTCTAAAGATCTTTAGCACAAAATTACTGAACAGTTATCGTGGAAAAGGGAGTATCTAAATTTCGAGGAATGATCATTCTCCGCTACATTCTCTAACTCAATATATAACAATTTTTATGGAGTAAACGTTAGTTCTATATCTTTGAAATTATTACGTCATTATAACGTTATTAAATATTAATTTGATAATGAAAGAAAAAAACTTTTGAATACTATCAAGTTGTTTGTGCCAGTCACATTGATCACAATAAAACAACTTTTGTTTTTTGGTAATTTTTTATACTTTTTACTGTGAATTGATTTAATATGACTGCACCTAGTTAGTGAATATAATTTTTTAAATGTTCAGCTATCTTCTTTCTAATTATACTTCCTCGCAATAAATTATCCGGTAATTCGGAAAACTAACCGTTAAAATGTTATAAATGCCTTTTATCAAGTCTTTTCGTTATTTAACTAGCAACTAATTAACAGTGAAATAGAATGACCTCGTATGTGATTGGTATATGTGATTCTTTTGTTTTGCGGAAGTTTGATTGATAAGAATTTCTGCATGCTAGAAATTGAATAAAACCTTGGAAATTATGTGTTATACTCGCATTCGATAGTTGTCACATTTCATAGAAAAGTCACTTATTATCTACGAAAATGACTCGATTTCTGATCGCGAACGTTTTGCTGATCACCTTGTTGCTTTTCTTTGCGGTAAGTCATTCGTTATAAATTAAATGCAAAAGAATTAATAAAGAAAGTATCTTTTAACGTATAATCCGATAAAGTATTCAAATTACACATGACAATTTCATGTAACGAATAAATATAAATACAAAAAAAATTCGTTTCACGTGTACTTATATCTTCCATTCGCTTTGAAGAAAGTTGAATAAATATAATCGTTCAAATTACCGAGATCTAAAGTACCTTATGATTTTAGCCGTTTTCTCCAGCTCAAGATTGGAAAACACAGATGCCTAAAAAACAAGTTGATCCCTTGGTCAAAAGTCAGCGGAAGGCCGAAAGAATCGAAAATTCTTTACCTGTTTTAGACACTAGCTGTGAACAGGTTATATGCACCAACTCGCCACATTATCCGGCAGCCGCGATGGCTAAAGTGGTCGATGAGTCTCGCGAAATTTTGAAGGTCAATACATTTTTTTGTCCATCATCGTGTAAAACCAACTTTTTAAATCGTCAAATACGATAGAAAAAAGATTTATTTCATCTAGGTTTCCTTTCGAATCCATATGTAATTGGTTTTTTTTTTAATATCAAGGTGGATTAAAAACCACTCAGATTTAAAAAGTTTTGTTCTGAAATTTAGTCAGGAAGTCCAAGTGTTCTATTTGAGAACAGACGTATGGATTTAAAGTCGTTCGATTCGAAAATACTCGATTCGGAGGTTCCTCTGAGTACGCACGGCAGGTGCACAGGACATGTAAGCTACAAAAATATTCGTATTCCTTTTTCCGCTTATTGCTTATTCTGTAGCATAATAACTTCTATAAAATCAAATTTTTAGAGGAAACTTACCTATCCGCTAGAAGGTTATAATCGTCATCACGAACAATTCTTTTACGTAGTTAACATACCAGGTTTTCGCCAAGGAGTGTGTACTAAAGTTTGTTCAAGGTATGCTAAAAAAAATATTCAATAAACCATTTGCAGTGTTAATTACGCGAGTATTCATCGATCATATTATAAATTACTATGACAATCCGTAAATAGCACATAAATACGAAGGTTTATATATTGATTATGAAATACGTACATTAATCTTCGATTGATCGATTTTTAAGTTTTACAATCGTATTTTTACAGCAACGCAGATCGTTACCAGGCCTATAGCGAAGAAAAACTGGTAGTGTTGCCCATAGGCCAACGACACTTTACAATCCAGGATTTAAAGATTCGAAAAATTTTAATACCTCATGATTGCCCTAAAAAAGTGTTCTGAAATGATTATCTTAATTTATCTTCAGCATTAATACGATATATGAATGATAAATTAGCTGAAAATATACTTTGATATTCTTGTCATTGAATGTTTCATGTTAATTATTCACAACATTTTCTAAATAATTGCATATAATAATGAATTTATTTAGTATTTTGAGCAAATTCGATCAGTTATAAAAATTATTCGTTTGACTTGTCACATTTTTTTATGTAACTAGTAGTATATTCCTGAAACTCAAGATGATTTTCTACCATCTATTCTAGTCGAGTACCTTCACGACGCTTCTCTGTATAAAGTTTCAATGGTTTTGCTGGACGCTCTGTTTACATTTATCCACGATTTCACGGTACTAGGTACACTACGTTACTAGTGAAAATCTTGCAGAATTTCGAAACCACATTCAACTGTGGTCGTCGCGGTCGGTGTGGACACTTCTATAGCCGTTACTACACGGGCACAGAATTACTGAACAATTATCGTATAGAAAAGAAAGAAATTTGCTATAATACACAATAAAGATTACTGCGAAACGTAGTAATCGTAGGATACTCTTTTTAGAAGTACAAATTTTATCATAGTAATGGCGAGAGCACGTCGAGAAAATTTGTCGCATTGCCCGTTAAGCATCGAAAAATAATATGTTTGTGTACCGTTCAGGCGGTAGTGTTCCACTTAAGTTACAATAAATTAAAAGTGCTTCTGACTGAAAGTTGATCGAAAGAAGGGATGATCTTTGAAAATTTATGATACTTTCTACTGTAATCATACTGCGTATAATTAATTAATACTTTTGTTTAACAAAACTTATTCTCGTATAAAAGGGACGGTCTGCTTTGAAATATAATAAGAGCTCAATTAAATCGCTTCTTATTACACAGACCAGTCATCCTGTAACGTAACAAAAGTCAACTAATTATTAAAATTGCACGTTTCATTTATCAATCCTTTTCATTATTTAACTATCAGCTAATTAATGCTGAAACAAAGTGACCTCATAAATGTTAATTATATGTAATCTTTGTGAAGTTTGATTGATCAGAACGTAAAATCGCATACAACCTTTATTTTTATTTAACAAATTATAGCAATGATTGCTATAAAAAAGAACTTTATAAAAATTATCCTCGAACCATGTATTATTTAAAAACGTACTTTGATACTATACCCGTAGAAAAATTTGCCAAGTGAAACACGTTCATTGCTACGCGCAATTTGTATGTCTCACCTGTACTGAAAAGTCACAGCGTATATATGAAAACTTAAGATTGCCCAGCTTCCTTGTATAGAAAGGCAGTTATCGAAGACGTAAACTTGTCGTCGAAACTTATCTCGAATGGAAATCTAGTTCTGCTATGCAGATATTGATAAAAGCCATTTCGACAGTCAGTTACGTTTTTACGTTCTTCCGGGAAAATATCAATATACATTACTCGCTTGAAAAAAAAAGCAGGGCAAATTCAAATACTCGGCGAAGATAACAAGCCGACATAAACATAATCGCATTTACTCGCCGAGCAAACTTGCAGAACCCATCTTTTCTTCTTTTTCCTTTCGTCTATTCCTCGTGATACCGCCAGCGCAGTAACAATTCTCAGGTGAATTTGTGCTCCCGGCAATATCGTTTCGTACAGATATACCCTGGCGGATTCAATGTCGAAACGGTATAGACAATAAGCAATGCGAGAGTAGGGGAACAGAGGGAGAATATGACGAGGCTCCGATATTGGATTTGCCCAGGCTATAGGGCCACAATTAACCGATAGTCAAAGCACTTGCATCGCTCGCGTATACGTACGTACGTACGTACGTACGTACACTCTCCGACCATCTGATTTCGACTTTGTTTACGGCTTTCCACTGCATCCACATGCGCACACGCACACACGCACACACGCACACGCGCTTGCGGAGCCCTCATTTCCCTGGCAGGTTAGTGGCTTTAGTAATCGGATGCTGTATAGATAATGCGAACGGATGTATCGGCATTTGGCAAATTTAAATTTGAATAGCTGCCGTCGAGACATCGCTAATAATTTCACTTTTCACAATGTGACCTTGCAAGCTTCAACGGAAAAATATCGAAAAGAAAGGCTACCTCACTGTACATAATAGAGAGCTAAAATATGTAGGAGCCAAAAAGAAAACAAGGGGAGTTGTATATAAAACTAGATTAGTTTTAAAAGCAGGTCATAATTTGCGATAAAAGCAAGCTCACTCGCTACCATCCGTATACAACATGACCGAGAGCTGACGTGGGGGTAGTATACACGGAAAAAATATAAGGAAAATACAGCAAGCAGAGAGAGAAGAGGAGTAAGTAGTGAAATATGCCATAGAAAAGTCTGGCCGCTAATCTGCCGGACTACAAATCTCATTTTCTACGGAATTTAGTACCCCGCGATAGCACTGCACAAGAAAGGATAAAGCTCTGTTTTTTTTTTCTTTCTCCCTCTTTTCAGATGAAAAGCCACAGAGCAAGAATCGTGAGGCGTGTATTAATTTTCCGCTCTATCGCCGACTGACAAGTCGTTGCGCAATTATTGCTCGATTGGCGTCATAAAACCAACGACGAAAGTGCATTATATAGGTGAGCAAACACTTCGCACGTGTCCTTGTTACGGACCAAGTTCACGCTCATCGCGTACAAATTGATCTTCAGATAACGGACGCTTGCTCTTTTTTTTTTTCCTTTTCCGCTTGACGTCGTTCCTGAGAATTTCTCGTCAAGTGTGCTTCACTGAAATTCGACTCGTTTGCAAATTCACGTTGATTTGACATTTACAATGAATTCGAATTGCCATTGAATTTTTCGATTTTCATTTAAATTACATTTTTTCTCAATAAGACGAGTGATTTGCTTTGCGTGGTCTAATTTTACTAAGCGATACGTGTAGTATTTTCATTTTAAATTGAATTAATTTCTTATGATTCTGAATAAATAATTTACTTTCTGTGTATACTAAAAATTATTGTGATTCGTTCATACTACATGACAGATCAAATGTACGTCTTTTCAATCATGTATTTAATTAGGCATCCGCGAAAACATTTCTTTATATACAGCAACTCAAAGGATTGTAAAAATTGAACCATTTTTAATATTCGCATATAAAATGAAAAAAAAAAATATATTTAAACCATTTTATATGAATAGAGAATTTTCCTAGAATTCACAAGAGCATTAACGAGAAATACCCTGGAGTTAGAAAAAAAATTGCCATATTCCTTTCTTCGTAAAGGATTACGATAAAACATTTAAATGTTGTGCAAATAACCCCGTGCGCGCGACTTTCGTGCGAATGCTACGATAATTCCCCCAGTGGCCTGATAACGATGCAGTGTCTTTATAAGGGACTCTGCGGCACGGTAACAGCCTAGTTTATAGGTCGTTTCAAGTCACTTCACGTGATATTGCTGTGACTATCAGAATGGAGAGTAAGTGTTCTAGATGGTGAAGGTATTAAACCATTTTGTTATTTGTGGAATGTTCGATTATTGGAAAATGTTTAATTGAATTCATAAAATATTAACGATACTTTTAAAAATTAAAAAATATGATTAATAATCTATCGAATATTCCTTCATCATAAAATATCAAACTTTTAAGTAAGAAATTGTGAACTAAACATACTAAAAAAATTTTTTTTACAAATAAATGTTGTAATATGAAGTACTTTTCTTTTTATCATATCTACGCAAATAAATATAAGAATGTTACGTTTCAGCAAAACTAGCGATAGTGATAGCTTTATTGATTGGAAGCAGCTTGATTAGTCAAACACAGACTCGACCGCAACGAGCACGCCTAATTGGAATTGGTACTGACGAAGACATTAACATCGATAGTGAAGGAATGGATAATGGAGGAGATATTAGCATTGGTCTTGGGGGAAATAATAACTCATCTGGCGAAAGCAAAAATTTTGATGGCATTCGCGTAGGTCTAATAGAAGCCATTCCCCTTGAGTTAGAAAATTCAGAAAAGCAGTTAGATGGCGTTTCTTCGAAAATAGAGATGAGCGAAGAAGAGAGAGAACAAAAAGAATCCTTCTCACCAGCTTCTTCGAAACCGGAAAACGATTTTCCAACTTCAGCTCCTTCGAAACCAAAGGAAACTGATAAAGAAAATGACAAACCAGAAGAGTCTTCTTCAGCCTCATCAAGACCAGAAGAAGAGTCCTCATCTTCAGCTCCTTCAAATTCAAAAGAAAAGATTTCATCGTCAGTTCCTTTTGATCCTGAAGAAGAATCGTCATCTTCAACACCAACCGAGACAAAAGAAAAATCCTCTACTCCAATTCTTTCAGAATCAGAACGAGAATCCTTGTCTCCAGCTACCTCAGAATCAGAAGAATCTGGTGATGTTTCGACAACGATGCAATTGAAAGAAGAGAATGAATCATCAGAACGAACTACGATTAATTCAACGACAGAAGAAGAAAATGAACCGGAAAACGAAACTGAAACTTCATCATCAACTGTTGTTTCAACAACTTCGAAACCAGAAACTGGTACCGAGTCTTCCCTACGAAACATTACCTCAATTACTTCCGAATCAGAAAATATAACTGCTCCTTCTACAAGTTCTACGCCACAAAACTCAACTGAAGGATCGACAACTCCAGCATCGCAAAATCCAAATACCTGCATTGGTGAGTGCTCGTCCCATGACTCACTAAGATATTCCATCTATTTGCCCAATATACGTTGTGATAAATTCTGCGAGTGTAGCAACGGCCGTGCCATCGTTATCTCATGTCCCAAGAGGCTACACTTCAATGCAGAATTGAATGTCTGTGATTGGCCAGACAGAGCTAATTGCTCTGGTATTATACCGCCTTATATTTCCAATTTCACTTAGAGGATAACTGCATGTTCGTTTAGCATACACAAAATATCACAAAATATCGTTATTGTATAATATCACAGTATGTTTGAAAAGTACTGCTTTGTTATTTTTATAATGGTCTTTGCAAATAATAGAATAAAAATAAAAAAATTAACAGTATACTATATTACTTGTACCAATTGCTTTAAAGAAAAATGTATGTGTTAAACTGCAACTCTCGTGGTTCGGAATGCAACGGAGGCATAAGTTAACGGTGTATACTTTTATAATTCCAAAATATAATTAACAATTGAACGTACTGCGATTGGCTACCTGGAAAATATTCAATTGCATCTGATATGTAAAGTCTGACTGCAGACTAATTAGTCAACGGTAAGTTCAGTAACAGGGGAGGCGACGCTCCTAGGTTAGTTAAAGGATGCGTTACCTTTAAGTAGAATCAGCTGCGACTACACGATTGTGCACTTTTGAAATCACAACTGTATTTCAGTAAATATATATTAAAATGTCTTTTTGAGTATTTCGTATTGATTATTTCAAAATATAGTTGCAAATTAAATTAATTGTTAATTAAATTAAATTAAAAATTGTTTGATTATTTTAATTTTTAATTCTACCCTTTGCGTACAATTGAATGCAATGTCAAAGTAACCTTGAGCTTAAAAAAAAGCGTTGAGATATGTCGCTATAAACTGGTAATAATCCAAATTCCATAACGCTACACTCTAATCGCGCGACGTTGTTGATCCAACTGTATTTACCATGCAGATTAATTTGCTCATGATCAACTCTTGCTGAGCTTTAACATGCGACTTACGATAAGCCGCCCGGAATATTTTCATTTCTCCTCACGTTGATTTCGAGCAGTCGCGCGATTTTCGTTGTTGCGTGTGCTATTTCTCAGGACATTCGTGCAAAAAATTGCCCAACAATTGAACGTACTGCGATTGGTTACCTGGAAAATATTGACTGATATGTAACTTCTGGCTGCAGACTAGGCGGAGAGTATCAGTTAGCAATTAGATTTCGAGGAAAATTTGTGTTTGAACGAGTAAACTAATGTCAAATGAAATTCAATAGTATATTTAAATAAGAAACAAAATGCAGACAGCTACGTGGATGTTTTGGAATACAAGGAGATACATGGTGTCCTTTTTAGCATTTTTTGGTTTTCTCATGATATATGTACTTCGTGTAAATTTGAGTATTGCTATTGTGAAAATGACCGAAAAACAGACTGTTACTGATGTATATGGAAATATCACTTACGTAAGTAGTTAAAGACTAATTAAAAAAACATCTCAAACTTAAGAATAGCAATTTTTGTTTCGCTGTAAAAAGTATCTAAATTAAAAATAAATGAAATCATGCATATATTAAATTCAAGAATTTCTTTTGGAGCATATTCTTTTAACAGGAAAAGTGTATATAATGATCGCATGACCGAACAATGACACTGCAGCAATGCTAGACGGTCTTTCCAAGAAATCAAAATGACTGGAGATTAGATTTTATCAATACATAATCTGTTTTGTGATTATATTAAAATTTTGATTATTCCAATTTCCATAAAATATAATAAATAACTTAAGTGAAATGAGCTCAATTACTAGCATATTTACGCATGGTAGACATGCAAAATAGAATTAAAGTAGCTCGAGTGATTTCCCTGTGAATACTATATGCACGACAGTATTAATTACGTGTATCTGATTTGCAGAGAACACTCGATTTTTGTTTGAATTAAACTTGTTTTATGAAATATTCGGACCTTTAATCGCACTGACTAAGACCATGTGCAAATGTAGGTCATTATTGTTAAAGATTTTCAATTCGGTTATTTCGCACACGAAGGAAAAGAATAATAAACGCAATTGTATCGACGAAAACTCAAATCCGTCTTTTAAAGTAGATCCGAGAATTTGATTGGGACACCCGCTTACAAGGCTACGTGTTGAGCTCATTTTTCTACGGCTACATAGCGACACCATTGGTCGGCGGTTGGCTTGCCGCCCGTATCGGTGGCAAACGAGTGTTTGGCCTGGGTATCGCTGTCACCGCGCTCTTCACATGTATCACTCCACCGGCGACGCGGCTCAGCATTCACTTGCTTCTCGTTATCAGGGTGATCGAAGGACTATTCGAGGTAATTTTTCATTTGCGTATCGATCGTCAATTCTCTTTCCAATGTATAGATTGATGATTAAATTGATATACATGAAAATACATGCCCGCGTGATCAAATGAATTGTCTGTGCTATTTTTTTAATTTTCGAATATCTGTTTGCTGGTAACCCAGGTTTCATCGCAAATAAATCGCAAACGTTACACACAGAAGCGTTTGTTTCTATGCTAGGTACTCCAGCTGCATATGTAGTCAACCAGGATGTGGAACAGACTCAACAAGGTTGAAGTATGTGCACACTGGCCGGGCATTAACTCGCGAGCCGAGAAGTTCGAGACCCGAATTATTTTCGACGATTGAGCCTCGATGACACGGAACGCGGTTGGGCCAAACGCTTATTTTGACAAGTTGTGCCGCCGCAACTTGCCAGAAAGAAAAATCCCACTTGGTGCCATCGCTGGTCAATCGTCGAAAATAATATCGGAATTGAACTTCCCCAATCGCGAGGTAACGTGCGGGCGGTGTATGATAATGTATTTGCCAGTGACAACTGAGCATTGATTCATTCGTCTATCTAAATTATCTACCGAAAGCACTTTAATAAACAAACACTGCATTAGTGTGAATATTCTCAATGGGCATTCGCATCAACTCCAACTGATACAATAACGATCGAAATTTTCAGGGAGTGACCTATCCAGCCATAAATGCAATAATGGCCAATTGGGCGCCACCCCTTGAGCGTTCACGACTGACTACCTTGGCGTACGCTGGTAGTTTCGTCGGTACAGTATTGGCTATGCCAATCTGTAGTATAATGGCCGAGCGACTTGGTTGGTCGAGTCTTTTTTACGTGTTCGGCGTAATGGGTCTAATTTGGTATGTCTGTTGGTGTTATGTGGTAAGTGATCGTCCCGAGGATGACAATAGTATCAGCGATGCTGAGTTGAAATACATCAAAGATAGTCTTGGTTCTGTAGACGACAACGTGAGTTTAGAGATTCGAATAATACGTATGAGCAATCCCATGAAAAAAGTACCATTATTTGTTATAGTTTTATAAAATCTTTATATTGTTAGCAGCAATTTGGATTACGTTCTCATATAGTTAAGTGCTAAAATCGATATAACCGAGAAAATGATTTTTCACGATTCTTCGGAATTATAAAGAAAATAAAATAAAATATTAAATAATAATAAAAAAAAAGATGTTAATCCGGCTTCAAATTTAAATCCTACCAATCAAAATACGTTGGAAAGGACATTTTGGTTCATCTTCTGATTGAAAACTTGATTCTAGCAGAGCTTTAAAAATTGTAGCACAGTGTAAAAGCTCATAGTCAGTGGAGCTACAAAATCGACGCATTGAAGGGGTATTTGTGTGTTTTGCGAATTCAACAATGTCGAAATATGAAACAAAAGATGAAGCTCATGTATTTTCAATTTGAATCCAAAGCAACGTTATCTCTTCTTGTTTGCAAAAGTTACCTCTTTTTCTATTTATCAATATGAGCACTAATACGAGCAGAAAAAAACGTGCCATAAGTACGTGCAGTAATTCATCCAATAATTTTTGGGTGGATACGCGATTACATTAAACGATAAATTCGATAAATTGAGAGCGTTCACTATTAAATTTTGGGGACGGCGCTGTTTAAACATTGAAGATTGATGTCGAATAAGGGTACTTTTTTCATACGACGCTCAAAAATAAAATACTTTACAAGGCCCGTGTGATACAGAAAATTTCACATCCGTGGAAAGCGATGTTATCGTCGCCGGCTGTCTGGGCAATCATAACTGCTCATTGCAGTGAGAACTGGGGCTTCTATACAATGATAACTCAGTTGCCCACATTCATGAATGGCGAGTCATCGTTCAGCTCGAGTCGTTCTATCTTGTCTTTTTCAATAACACGGCACTTGCCTTTACAGACGCACTGGACTTCGATCTCGAGAAAGCTGGCTTTTTGTCGGCACTGCCCTACTTCGCGATGGCAACGATGCTTGTGATATCCGGTCAGTTAGCCGACTGCCTGCGCGCGCGCGAAATTCTCGGCACAACCCAAGTGCGCAAGAGCTTCACGTGTTTGGCATTCGTGTGCCAAGCGATTTTCATGACGTGCACGGCTTGCGTCCTAAAAGCCGAGGTGGCGGTCAGCTGTATCACGTTGGCCATTGGACTCGGCGGCTTCGCGTGGTCCGGTTTCTGGTGAGTGTAGCGGCGCGACGTCCACGCGCGAACTCGCGTCAGCTTCACAACGTATACTCCACTCATTAGACTTGCCTTGGCAGTGTCAACTACCTCGACATTGCGCCGAGACACGCAAGCGTTCTATTTGGCATTGGAAATACCGTGGCCACTCTACCCGGCATCATCAGTCCCGTACTCACTGGGCATCTTGTCAGAGATAAGGTAATATTCGGTCTCCGAGAAGCTTGCACTCCGAAAGCAGCGGCTTTCTTCCTCGAAATCACTTAGGGCTCGTCAGCGTCGACGACTAAACCCTGCTGTGAAACTTGTTTTTTTCTGCGTTTGCCCCTTAGACGGCCGACGAGTGGCGAATTGTCTTCCTTATAGCCAGCGGCTTTTACATCGTCGGTGCAATCGTCTACGGTCTTCTTGCGTCAGGTGAGCAGCAGCACTGGGCGACGAAAGTTTCGTGCTCCAACAACAAAGCTCATGATTCACGCGATAACGCACCTACTGACGTTGAAACACGATGACTTGCAACATTTGAGAAATTATTATTGTCGCGATATAAAGTGAATTAAACTTCGCTACTGAAAAGATCGTGAATAATATTCCTTTAGATGAATAGTAGCTTTTAAAGAAATACAAAGTGCTACAATATGATCCAATATGTAAATTTAATTAAATTTTGAAACCAATTATAGTCACATTATTATCAAATGTATGTAATTAAGTATGAGCAATTCATGTAAAACTATTTTATATATTATGTATATTAACGGAAAATATTTTACGCGTACATAGACGTCGCTAATACCTGACAAGGGAATGTGATAATAAATAGATGAGAAAACAATTTTTTTTTTAAATGAAGGATATTCCTTTCTTAAAATAATAAAATATATTTTTAAATTAAAAATATTTTATTTAAACATACTGCAATTTAAAAAAAGTTTTTGTAGTGTTCAGATAAGAATAAATTAGATAATGGGTAAAGTCATATTTCGAGAGTGCTTGAAATATATCAGTGCATTGGTAAAGAAATAGTAATAACGTACAGGTATGTTTTGAGATATATATAAAGTAAGGCAATGTGTATATGAACACAACGAATTGAATAAATCATCAATTTATCCCAATCGTTATTTGACAAACTTTTAAATAAAAAAATTAGCTTGATAAACTGCAGTTCAAGAACATGTCAATTTTCACTGAGGGGATGGTATATTCAACGGTGTAGTTGCGTAAAAGTCGTTTCATTCTCACCATACGGCCTATTGACAGAACACAATAATAGAAAAAAATACTGTTGTAATAGAACTAAAATTATTCCGTGTTGTAAACTTAAATAAAGTTACGAACGAAAAGATTGACAAGTTTAATAGTGCCTTTAATTCATTGTTTTTAACTTCAAGATTATAATAAAAATAGTAAATTTAAAAAAAAATGGTGACGTTGTAGACTTCATTGACAATATATTCAGGGTTTCATTATTTATGATCAACATTCTTTGTTCCTTTCTTAACAACAGTTCGATTTTTGCTTTATGAAATATCGAAAGTATCCTTACATTCATGTATTGAATTTCAATCAACGCGACACTGCGGCGACATTCATCATAAAGAAACGTAACTCCGATAACGATGCTTATTTTCAATGAAAAAAAGTGCCTTTTCTTGTATAAAATATTTACTTATCCGTTGAAAAAAAAAAAAAAAGAAATAACTTCGTTGAAAGAGATTTTTCAACCAGTGACGTGTGCTTACATAAGTTTTTTTTCATAGCGAAACCGACTAAACGCAATTAATCACGAGTTCTCTTTTGTCGCAGAATATTATTTCACAAAGAAGCGCTTTATTTCGTTATTGCCAATGGACGCGCCGACATTTCAAGTAATTATATTCTCCGCCAGGCGAAATTGCATTACTTCCTGCGGTTATCAAAGACAAACATTTATCAGGCGAACCTTTCCCTTCCATTAGCAAAACCTCGCACATATTCTTGAAAAGGATTTTTCTTTTTTTTTGTGTCGCGCCGATATCTTTTGTTTAATTCCCTTTCATTAGCCTCCGATATACCTTCGCTTTTTTTCTCCTGACCTACGCGGAGAGTATTTCTTTTTTCACGGTTCGCGAGGTAGGATTTAGAATTTAAAGGATTTTACTACCAGCGAGCGAGAGGCTCTCGCGTATTAAGTGTTCAAAGCCTCGTTGCTTCCTAGAGTTTATGAATATTGCTTAGCGACGGCTTTTAATTCATATTGTTCTTTATAGCTGTTTCCGTATAGTTCGTTTTGATTTTACTTATTACATAGCGAGAGAATGAAGCTCAATATTATATTTTTATCAATTATTGTACCAGATCATTTTATTCGAAAGATAAATGAGTAATTTAACAAAACTTTCATATTACACACGGTCAAAGGAATAAATTGTAATGAAGCCTATTAAATTACTTGTAATGCATAATACTAAATAAACGTCATCCTCAGTAATGTCGGCGTATATAAATATTAATCGATATTTTACATTTAACTTAATTTAAAATATTTCTTTGTATTTACCATATTCTTACCCTTCAATGGGACTCAAAATTATTTTGAAACGGGATCAGATGTGAGATAGTAGGGCGGCATGACAATAAAATAAGAATTAATTATTTGATTTTTTTCTATATATTTGAGAAACTTTGACGAAATCATACATACAGTGAAGTCTAATAATTTATACAATAGCTTTGGTTAGTCATAATTTTTTTCTTTTCTTTTTTCTGCAAAATTATGAATGAAGTGATGTGCTATTGCTTAGGAGACAAAAGAAGTATTTGTCAGCGTGTGGATAAAAAGAGAAATGAACGACAAATAATCTACGGGACATAGACAACGTATACGTTTATTCTGCGACAAAAGTGTTATAAAATGTTCTCCTCATCATGAAATTATAATAATAATCTTCACGCAATATGTAAAGTAAAGACGTATAGACAATTCTTATTCGCATTGAATAATTATAATTATAATAGTAATAATTATCATACAATTACAATAAAAATAATAACGTAACATATTACAGTACTTCGACTTATATAAAATCAAGAAACGCAAGTTACAAGCATGCACTTATATCCGTAATTAAAATTAATAATCGTATAAGCTAATATTAGTAATGGCGATTGTTTTTTACAATAATTTGATCAACTTTCAACTTTACATTCAGAGCGTCAGCGACTTAACAATTTTTTTTTTCTTGTGCACATGTAGCTTGAGTAGAGTAGCCTGATTAATATTATACGACAATTAATTACTTCCTTTTTTTTTTTAATTTTTCTCATTTCTTCCTTGACGTCGCTACCGAAAGTAAATTCCAAGAAAGAAAAAAAATTAACAGATATGCAAAATGTACAGACATGGAAAAAAAATTGTTTTTGTTTTGCTATTCTTTAAATCGACGAATACATCGCAAGCTCCTTGACGATCGACGATACGCAGACACAACGGGAGAATGCACACAATACACAATTGATAGACACTCAAGGACGGAGCAGTGCTTCCACATTTTTTTTTGACAATACACAAGTTATTGACTAGCTCTCTTTCTCGATGCCATACAGTTCTCTTTATGTTTGTGAATTTCGTTGATTCGAGTCAAAGATGAATCCTATCGACTGTTCGACATTATAATAGTTCATTTATGTGCTTCTTAAAATGTTACCATCTCGTGCTAAATTTAAAATTTCAATCAGAACGTGCAGTTTTTTGAAATCATTGCTTCATTCAAAGAATAAAACGCATTTTAAAATTGCACATCGATGTCATTCGAGTATTCTAAAAAAATCTAACGACGATCAGGTGGATTACATCGCAATCAAGTCTTATTACTGTCGTCGTGTATACGCAAAGAAGGCAGCTTTGACTCTACATATATGTGAGCATAATACATCCTCTCGCAAAATATATACTATAGCGTTCGATCGATGCAAAGCGCGCGCGTAAATTGCCGTATAATCGTTAAATAAGATAAAAGTTAATGATGATCATAGTAGTAGGCTGATACAATCATGTATATATCATTATTTCGTTATTTGTTTTTTTTTAAGTTTTTTTTCTAATTCCTTTTGTTATTTTTTTGTCTTTCCTCTTCTTGTGTGTATGTGTATATATCTATATATACATACATACATATATGTGTATATATATGTATATATATGTTTATGTGTGCCTAAGACTTTGAGTATATACAGCGGTGCATTAGGAGTGTCTAGAGTAATGAAGTTCTTGTTTTTTCTTTATTTTTTATAGGTCGTCTGTTTGTTTTTTTCATCCTCTCCGTACGTTTTACAAATACACCTAGGCGAGGCAGAGACGGGCCACAATTGCAATTAGGATGCTGCCACCCCGAGCCGGGACTGCCGTACTGCAACAGACACCCCAAAACACATGTTAATAATACCACTTAGCATTTCATACGCGCTCTCTGCTGTTAATTGCCACCTGTCATAAAAGCATTTCAGTGATGTTCTTTTTCACCAGAGATTACACCCTGAAATTGCTTTTGACCGATTGCTTCGTCGAATGTCGCGTTTCGACGAAGCAATTATTTTAGCTTCTCGACGTGCTTTGAAATTCATTAATTTTTATGAATTCGTAAATCAAAGAATTAAAAGAAATACCGATTCAACAATTAATAATGAAAAGCAGAAAGGATCCGTCGGCTTGCCCTATACATTTCCATTGACAAGAGTCAAAAGAGAATCGCGGAAGAAGAAGCCGCGTATATAATAAGAGCCGACGGCACGTAAAAAGCAAAAAACACAAAAAAAAGAGTCGAACCGATGTAGGAACAAAGGCAACGGAAGAGCCAAGAGAAAACTCGACTTAATCCGGCTGCCGTGGTATAAAATTGCAAGAGAGAGACCAATGGAAGCTTCTTTTTTTTCCGCTCGCACATACACGTCGAGAGAGCTATGCGCTACGCTGCTGATCACAAAGACACATTAGAAACAAAAGAGGAAGATAGGCACACTCGAGTTGCTGTTAGTCGTCACACTCGCATCAAAGGGATTATTAGTTCGTTTACAGTTCGACGAGTCGACACTTCTTTCTTGTCATACTGTAAAAGAGAAAAATAAGGGAAGCATACGTAGTAATGGATTCATGGATTCGTTATGGGCTTTGTGTGCGTGTGTGTTGTTAGTCGTAGGAGAAATGCATATACATGTCAAGCGCAGGCATCAAAACGTCGTACTGCACACTAAAAAAAATTCAAACACAGGATCCTCTCAGACGATACACTCTCGCATGCGAATATTCATTCCGCTTTTTTTTTTGTTGCCAACTGCTGATTGGTATTTCACTCGTCGATACTCTCACACAAGGAAGCGAAATTAAAATTGCATTGCCGTAGGATTAATCCAGACGAAATAAAACTCCGAATGCGCGTTCTATTCGAGAGAGAAAAAATGAGTTCGCGCATCCCTATTTGGTAAGCAGAAAGCGAAACGTTGGTGACAGTTGAAAAAAAAATATATAGTATACCGAGTCTTCCGTGGCAAAAAAAAGTCAACAACAACGTTCACGTGACGAGTGTGGCTAACAAGAGGCAGAGAGATTGCATTATTTACCTTTGCAACCGTCAAAAGAGCTCGTTAAAAGTTGCAAATTTCATTTCCACGAATTTATTTGCCGGCCATTAGCGAATTTGAAAGTCAACGGCGTTTAAGTCTTGTCACGTTTTTTTTTTCCACGTTTCCTCTTTATTTCCTTCGCTCCCTCGTTCGTTTGATCTTTTAATGGAATCGACAAGTTTCTCTGTCGCGCGCGTCAATAATCCCACAACGAAGACTTTTCGCTGGTCGCCTAATTGCGCATCGGGCGCAAACACGCTGCGCGGAGCAGTGGAAACGCGTGGCGCAGAGCAGGAGGCAAGAAGCTCGCGAGTCCGTTCGAGAAGTAGATTAGAGGCGAGAGTCTCGCCGCGGTGTGCTGATTGTTAGTGGCGGCGGCGGCGGCGGCAGCGGCAGCGCCAAACGTGAAAAGCTCGCGCGCGTAAACAATAAAGACGGCAAATTGAAAGCAGCAGCAAGACTGATTGCGTTCGGCAATAATAAGATCCACGCAAAAGCGAAGAGGAGGTTTTGGCAGAGGGCGAGCCGCTGCTTTGGCGCGCACAGCCAAGCAGACGTAAAAGCCGCTCGCCTCGCCATTCCAGAGGAAAGCATTACTGGCGAGAAAATTTCACTCGGTTATAACGAGATATTCGACGAGGCCTTTATCCTCTTTAGGTATATATACCTTTCACTTAATGAGGGCGGGTTTCCTGTGGTTCATGTTAAAGAATCGGAACTGCAGTCGCAACGTTAGGTCTTTCCGTACTGTTGGGAAAGAATAAAAATACATAGTGTCGTGAGTCTAACCATGTCTATTTTACTAATTTTCCCCCATTGTAGATCTTTCAGTGTATAAGCTATGTCATGCGCGAGACAATCTCAAAACTTTTGCACTTTTTTCCCGTATATCAAGAGGCAAATACAAAGCGACGTATAGTAGCTTTGAGATTCTTTCGCGTTCATAGAAGAGCTGAAATGGAGAAATATATATATATATATTTCACATGTTGTGACAGATACGTGGAATGCTTCTTGTTCTGTTTGTCGTTTATATCATATGAATAGTGTGTTACTGAAGCGAATACACACAGGACAGATATAAAATTATTAGTGTTTATCGTGGAAAGATGACAAGCTGAGACATTTGTGGGGGGACCAGTGGGGCTTAGGAAAGCATCAGTATCTACACGTCTTTTTCGGTAAACGTTACTCCTTCTTTTATTTCTCAAAATTTATTTAAATAATTTTCGGACAAATAATAATAACACTGTTGTACAACAGCGACATTTGACATTCAAACATTCAAAAACGTTCACGGTCTAACATTGAAACTAAACAGTTAAAAACAATAAATTTATACGACAAAATACGTTGCATTGACTTTTGTACATTTGTTAAGCGACCAGGTAAAACATTTATTTAGAAAAGTCTCGAGATATTGTCGGCTAAAATTCTTCGTTAACACTGTTCTCGTTCAGTGTGGGCAAAGAGAGAAAGAAAAACCTTGTTGACGTTTTGTTAACAGATTTGTTAATTTCCTCAGAAAAAATAAACAGCCAACAACGCTGTAGTCAGCACAGATACATGTCGGGCCACAGCATTGACCACAGCATTGTTTGCTGTTTATGTTTTTTGAGGAGATTAAAAAATTTGTTAACGTCAAAAAAGTTTCTTGTTACTTTGCCTACACTGATTTAGAACAACGTCAACGAAGATAAAAAATGTCGGACGAGAACAACATTTGAAAATAATAGGCTATAGTTACACCAAATTCGACGATACTCGAGACATTTCCAATTTTTAAGAAACGAGATACTTATATCGCGGCTACTCACGGAAACATAAGGGAGAAGAGAAAGAAAAAAACTCAAGTTTTTAAGATGCGGCTTGAGCCTTGGGAGTTGGGATCGCGGGCATGTCGACGAAACCACCGGCATTAGCGCTCAGCGTTGTTTGCTGTTCCTCCTGCATCTTTAGGAGGCGCGCCAATCGAATAACTATCGTCAAAAACAAACCAAGTCAGTCTTTTCGTTTTGTGTTGTGTCTATTGTCGAGGATGAATATCATGAACATTTGTAGGGACGAAGCTTGTAAGCGATCAAAGCGTGAAATCTAAAAAAGGGGTTCAATTCAAAAAACTCGCGATCAAGGGGAATATAATTCCTCCTTGACACAAAGTTAAATTCAAATTACCGGTATAATTAACGCTAACGTCTCGGTTTTTCTTTCGCTTTACTGAAAAAGATAACAACATCAGTTGAATATTTGTAACTTTAGTAATTGATACAAGGATAATTTGGAACACTCCAATTCAGCTGTTAAAAACTCGGTTGCGAGGACCTTGAAAAAGAGGGATCGCGAAACACTCGAGTATTTGAGGTTCGGGGATCATGTCATAGTTACCTATAGATCGTCAATAAATGGATTTTTTTGGTTTGGCAAGATGATAAAGCGCTAAAGTGAGACTATATCGAAGCGATTAATAAGAGTTTGAGTGAACTTTGAAGCATTTCGTTGCGTAATCCTCGTGTTCGGCCATGCAGTTGCTCCCATCTATAAAGGGAGATGAGAAAAAAATGAATTTTTAAAATTGCTTAACTAATAATAAAAATAAAGAATTCGGATCGATCGTCTGGAATCATGGATGAACGGCAGTTAAGAGGCTGAAAATAAAGATCAGCGGCAGATTTACCAGCTTGGCCTCTATGTGAAATAATTTTATATTCTGAGATTAAAAGAAAAAAATTGAACTACTCACTCCTATCGATATTTCGCTGAAGATGCGCTGCCACTCGATGTCTTGCATCATTGAATTCCAAGTGTAAACCAAGTCGCAGCAACGAGGGATTCTGCTCCACTAATTGCGTTATTTCCATTTCGATTTTGTTTCCCAATACTTGAGACCTCTGCAATAAATAGAAATATATTAGCCACTTATCCTCAATTAAACGAGAGTATAATTGCGATAAATTCAATAGCAAACCTGGTTCGAACATCTAAACTCTTCAATGGATTTTGTGTTGAGAAGGGCTCGGACGAGCTTCACTATCACAGGCGGGCTTATAAAATTTGTTTCGACACTGAAATCATTTATTGCGTTAAATATTTCATAAGAATTTTATGGTGATATTAAAAGATACATAAAGAATTTCATTTTTAAATTTCAATAAAACATTAGAACATATAAATTTCATAAAACAATTTTTTTAGAAGTTTATACAATCGTTTTCTAATTTACGAAAATAATGACCATTCACAGATGCGTTTACTGAAAAATTAATATGTAGCTTATTACTTAAGAACTCGTAGAGTAGAATTCTTTTCTATGGCTTCTGCCAATCTCTGCGCAGTCTTGTCTGTGAGCCCCGTGTTCGTTAAGCTCAGGGTCTCGAGGTGTGTATTGTTTTCCAAGGCTTCGAATAGTTGGAAGAACTTTTCGTCGGAAATACTCTGTAAATTTTATGACAAATTAATTTTCATGTGTAAGATCATTTTGTCTTTAAGCAATTAAAAGTGAAAGCAAATTTTACGCGGTTGTACATATATTTCTGTTAAAAAATTTTCTGCATGTGATTGAAATTGAAAATAGATAACTAATTGAATTTTATCAAGTATTTATATAAAATGTTACCATTTGAGTTAAGAAAAAAATGACCGGTTATTTTTAAATTAGTTTCACGGTACATTTTTTAAAATTAAACTATTATATAAAAAATATATTCAAATGATCTGATAATAAAATGTCTAACAGTGACATTTGTTTCAATCACTTCGTATATTGGAAACATTTAGCGTGTAACGTAATATAGATATTTTTCAATTTCAAATTTACTCCACAAACATAAAAGTATTTACAAATGAAATTATTACTGTAAAGCAATATGGATAATATTCGAAAAGTTAAATTCATTATTCTTGCTTTACCTTAATATTATTCCAATTAAGATCAACCAGATTGGAATCATCTTCCCGAGCTCGTCGAATGGTATCGTCAACATCCGTGTCATTAGGTGGATCAATAGGGAAAGCTTTTGGCTGACTAGCTTTTGTAATGCCATCCCATCCCAATCCAAGAGGTTGTCCAGAGTTTAGCAGAGATGCATGATATTGATCTTGATTCATCATTGAATGGAAGCCAAGGATAGCTAATATAAGAGATATTGTTATTGAAACTTGAAATTGATGACTAATGATGATAGCAAACATTTAAAAACTTATAAATTCTTACCTGCTAAATCAATAATTTCATCTTCAGATGCATTTGTTAAAGCTTGTTCATATTCATCACCAAGATCAATAGCAATTTGTTCGTCTGCTTCTTTTTCTTTCAAATTTTCTCTTACTGGAGGCACCCACTAGAAGTGAAAGTACTTATTAACTTATCTGCATTCAAATTAGATATTAAACTTTTACAAAAATTTTATCATATCGGCTGTATATGTCAATGGTAAAATATTTTTTGTTGCTTGAGGAAAATAGCTTCAAAAGACGTTTCATTACTTTTGAGCCTAAGATAGGTCTCTAAGATATTAAAACTATCTAGTCAAACTTAAATATACCAAGAACATGCATACTAGATATTACTAGTTTGTATAAAGTCATTATATGCCAGTTAAATTAATATTAAGTTTATTAATATTTTAAAAATAAATCCTCAATGCTGATTAAAAAAAAAATTAGTAAGAATAATATTACATAATGTACCAACCTTTTTCCCTCGAACTGTACCAGGCACATAAGGTTTCAATTCAGGGATATCAGGTGTTTCTAATGCTTGTTTGTTAATGTGCTCAATCAACTTTTTGCGATTGAGTGGTCCCGTTGGACTCTTCGTACATTCGTAACTACAGCGCTGAGATGGAGGCATAAAGCTGTCCTATAAAATCAATAAACTTGGATAAATTCTGCTCTGCACTTTCTCATTTCACTTATCTGTACACTTCAACACTCACATCTGGATCAACTTCTTTTGCAAGAATGTTGATTTCCTCTGGAGTAAGTTGTGCTAGGAGTTCGTCAACATCCACATCATCATACTCACTGAGGTCCTTACCATAAAGCTTGGCTGCCGTTGTCATGGTGGATTTTTTAGTGGAGGCAGAAGTCTGAAACAATTTGATAGCGTAATCAATGCTAACACTCTATTGAAAACTTATTTAATGAGACAGAGATAATTTAACATTTGGTCCATCACACTAAGTTTGATATTTTATTTTTATGTGTAAAATAAATAATTAAATAAATAAATAATTAATAGCACAAAAATCATAAGTTACTGGACAAAACGAGTGCATATAAACAAAACTCCTGTCAACAAAACCTTACTAAGAGAGCAGGATTTGATGACTCACACAGAAAAGTAGTCACCAAGCAGAGAAAGAGAGAGAGGAGAGAGAGAAAGAGAGAAAGAGAGAGACAGAGAGAAAGATAGTGCTCTGGACGAAGAAGACACACAGGTAAGAAGGTGTTGGCCACAGAACACCAACTGATATCAACGAGAAATTTCGTGTGTATTACAGCGGCCCACCGGGCAGCAATCCAAATCGGCTGATGCCCTTTAGCTAAGATATCGATTTTCATTGACAACTCGCCACTTGGCATCAACTCACCCCTCTCGCACGCAAGCACCGCTTATTTTTTTCTTTTTCTTTCTTTGAATCCTTTTTTGTTCTTTTTATGCTTGATTGTATTCTTTCCACGCGGCGGCAGCGCCCTTCTTGATAAAAGTTGCCGACGACTCCGTGTCTGTCGTCCACACGCGTGTATTGATTGAATATGCGAGAGTGTGTGCGTCTTCGGCGACTTTTGTGTTGGAGAAGAAAGAGAAGGTTATATATATATATATATATATATATATATATATATATATATAATGACCGTCAATTACAATGCAATGCAGTTTCTACGATTGCGTTTATTATGAAAAATGTGTGAAAAATAATTCTTTGATAAGGATCAGTTTTGTTAATTTATTGTAGATAATATGCTACATTAAACCTTGATAAAAAACAATGAGGAAATATAAAGTGAGTGACTCTGTCATAACCTATATGCAGTGAGATTGTAACTGTGATTATTTAACGCATCCGCATTATTTCTCACGCAGATGCCACATGAAAATAACGTTCAATCAACAAGTGTGAACTTGTAAATTCCTCACAACAGACTAATAGATATAAAGAACGAAAACTATCAAACAAAGAAAAAATAATGTACTTTCATAAAGGGCGCGAAATTTAAACTGTACAGTGCAAGCAACGCTTGAATTGCATTCGTGCTAATGTCTGTTTCTTCGATTTTTATAATGTGGAAAAGGTGCTCTACGTGACTTTTTGCATGGAATAAAGTTTTCAAGAGGTGCACTGACATTCGTTGTGGGTGTGGCCGCAACACTAATATATGTAACTAACGTTGTCAATGTCACGTTATGAATGAAGAGTATATCGATCTGTGTATAATAAGTTAAGCGGTGGCAACGACCTTCGGGCTTACTCATTATTTGTGACTGTCAAGTTGTAAATATATCTACGTGATTCTCGATCTACGATGCTATTGGCTAACCGTAAATGCCGACGATGCTCCAGCTGGATAGTAACGGCAAGTTTATTTTTTCATATGCACATACTTTTAAGTTTTAACAACGGATTTTTTAATTATAATAAATCTTATTTTATGCTCAAATATATACACACTTTACACACGCGCACACACTTACACACACATACATAGATATATACATACTAGTGAGATTGAAATTGAGTTATATAATTTTCCATTTATGAATCAAACCGTTCGAGTGGATTTTTGCTTTCGACCGCGGTAAGAAAAAAAGCGTAACCAAATATACGTTCAAAGATAACATTTTCCGACTGTTGCCAAGTCACAAATACCGTGAAACTTGGTTGACATTTATTTGGTATTTGAATCAAGATTGCACCAGGAAATATCACTTCAGCATTCTTTCGCTCGCATGAAAATTCGCATAAATAATGTAAGAGCGAGAGCATCCATTTAATTTCAAAACACTGTTTTTAAGCATTATACGGCGACAGCGATGGGTCAGCAGATGCGGTGCGTCACAGAGAGAGCGTCATATATAATTGTTTTGTAAGGGAAATGACTTGGCGTGCGATTTTCCATTCATCTTGTACGCGCTGCAAACATACACACAAGGAATGTTGTATCACGAGATGAGTATATACGAAGGTCGCGCGTGCAACTAAAAATAAAGAGACGGACGCACACGTGCACACGCGCGTTATTATCACACCGATAGCGCGTCTTTTATTTATTGAACGATAAGAAAAAGAGAGCTTTTCCGAACTCGATTGGCCGGTATTATGAAAGTGGCGCGTACTCTTCCGTGCGATAATATTCTTCGTTTGACGATTACGATAACATATTCGACGGATTCGCCACGACAACGAATCAACGGCTTTTCTCAATTCCAGTGTGAAAAATTGTAGCGTTAAACGCTGGCTTGCTACGTATACCGTGTGGCGCATAACGCGCATATTTTTCGATAAAGAAAATAGAAATGCATCGATGGTGTATATACGATAGATTATAATTTCTCGTCCAACCTGTAAAACGGGATTCTCCTCTACGCGCGTCGAAGCGACCACAAGCATGAAAAATCGCTAAGCTAGAATGCGTGGATAAGCACGATTCGCCGGTTCGCCAGGTGCGAGGAGCACTCCTCGGAAGTTTTTTTCGCGCGTCGCAGCGTGAGATCGCCAAACTCATCGAGCGGCGTGCCTTGCATCCGATAGACAACGCGCGTCGTGCACTCGGCAATTTGTCGAGAAAGAAAGCACCGTGGAGGGGATTCCCCGAAAGTTCTCCCGCAAGAATATAGCCTGCAACCCTTGCCTTAGCGGCCAAGCCGAAATAGCAACTTACGGTCTGGCGGCGTCCCAACGGTCTATACTTGGCCATCGCCGCGCCGCGAATATTTATAGCGCTTCACGCGCGCGCGCGCGCGCGCGAGAAAGACCGGCCGCTCGGAAAGAAGAGGAAAGGAGCGAGAAAGAACGAGCGACTGGCCCGGTGCACTGGCCTTCCTCTTTGCACGTTGTCGCGCGGCGCGTATCGTTCCTCGGGATCCGTCGCCCCTGACCTAGACGCTCTTATTCCAGCGACCGGCGCTCTCGCTCGCTCGCACGCCTGCGCGCGTATCGCGAGCTGCTGGATACCGGATTTGCACTTCTGCTTCGTGGCGCGTCGGTGCGGCTTTGGAAACGTGCCTGGACGGATTTTTCTAAACGCGGGTAGATAGGCGCGGGACACGTTCCAAATCGTGCGTTGCAAAGAAAATCCGCACTTTATTTGCGCTGCTTCGAATCTACGCGCGCGAAGGTTGATTATTTTGACGAGCGAAACGAAGCTTCTATGCAGATCTTACAAATATTTTTAAAGGCTTTTATTCGGGTTCAAGATTTCCAAGCTTCGATATTTTTAATTTATAAGGATGAGAGTCCTCGCAAACATTTCGAACGCTGGCAAGATTTTATCATTAACTTACGTGAATCACTCGTATGTACATAAATTATCTTCGGTACTTGGAATAATTTATGAATAGACGAGAACAGTAAATCACGAATATTTTATTGGACCGATAAAACTTTAATAACATTGGGATTTCAGAAACTTAATCCTACCGAGATATTTTCTGTAATCGACATTCAATAAGAGGATCGATTCGATTAATTTAGGCGAAAAGCTTTGAACTCAAAATGACATTCTCATTATAGCGAACGTCAAATCAGCGCTAATTTACATCCGCGTTTTATAAACTCGATCAACGGCTACGTATGTGACTGAGTAATTAACGACATGTATAAGATCATCCAACGATGCACATATATCGTTCGCGCAAATAATACATGACATTGCTTTCAAGAAGAAAAGAAGGCGGATGCGTTGAATCTCGTCCAACGAGGAAGTTTACAGAATGATGCTGTCGATATCTCGAACTTCATACATACACGCATCTCTTGCTCGATCTCGCGAGAGAGTTCGTTGACACCGTATATATGATGGTGGAGAGACGCTTGTATGTAATAAAAGCTAAATGTGTTGCAGCAGCAGCGCCTATGCTCGACACTTAAGTGACAGTCGAAAAGGGCGACGACCTCGAGTCGCGTTCCCCTTCCTTTTTTTACTTCTTTGGGTAATCTCGTTTGTGACCTTGACTTTCGATCGATCGCGTGACCAGGGGGACGTTTTGCTTTTTTTTTGTTTTCACTTTCGTAACGAGTGATCATAGAAGTTCCAGGGACCGAATAATCAGAATAAATTCGTGGCATTGTATGCGCTCACTTTGCACGGTAGAACAAGTGTGCGATTAAGATTTCGATTTCCGTTGGGCGTGATTTCTTTCGGTGATTATGCGGATACACTGACACGCCTTGTTTGGGACAAAAGAGAGATTGTACATGAAGTTCTTATGAAGATTTTTACTCGCTGCCCATAGCCTTATTACGCGTGTAATGCACGCACGAAGAATTGTAAAAAAAAAAAAAACGCCTCCCTTCGAGAAAGTTTGATCGAATTTTCGTAATGCGCGTGCGCTTGGGATTTTTTGATTTTATCTTTCTGCAATACATCAGAAAGCTTAAAATACTTCGGTTCGTCGGGTGGAATCGTTGTGGTACCCTTTTTTCGATGTTAAAAAGTTAAATTTATAAAAACAAAACTCAACGAGAAACCGCGCAAACGTAATTTACCATGGTTCGCTAAAATTAAATAAAAGGCGAAGAACGATAATGTTAATCTGATTGAAAATTCGAAATTTGTCGATCAGAATATATCGGAAACCACATTTCGTCCGATATTTTGACCCTGGCGCAGCTTTCGAAACTGTAGCCCTGCGCAAACTCATATCATGCAAAGCTGTCACATATAACAGAAATTTGTGTCAACTCATTTTAATACACTGGATTCCAATCATCGCTACATATTTTTTGTTTCGATTGAGAAATAACAATCGCGTTTCGTTTTTATCAATATCAGCGTTGCAGTGAGCAAGAAAAGGGGTATCGTAACAGTGTGCAGTGTTGGGCTGCACTGACTTTAGGGTGAAAAAGTTTCGTGAATGGACAAAATCGACAAATGAGGAGCGGGCGCTACATGAAATTTTACTTTTCCCACGGGACTGATCGTGTCGTTTGATAGTAGTCGTGAATGTCTTGCGGAGAATTTTTTTCATTGGTCCGAAAATAAAGTCGAAATTATCGAAATCATCTTGTGATTGCTCTACAATTTGGTCGGCATGCGTAATTGCGAAACAGCAATAACGTTCGGGAGAAACCTCATTTATTATTACTTGTTCTTTTAATAATCCAGGTCGTCGTCCGAATTTCTCTGTGATTGAAAAACGTATTAGCAGTCAATTCGGAATTAACATTCCGCATTTCACAGCGAACTCGCCGTAGCACGCGAAGCCAATCGACGACCGCGGATGCGATAAGACGCCCGAGGAAGCGAGCAGGTGTACAATTATCTCGCAGTCCACGCCGGGACAGGAAAAGGGCCGCGCTTCGTTGTGTCGCGCCGAGATACAGCCGATAGCGAAACATTCTGTTCCTCGTACGCGGCAGTGTATGTTTCTGTGTGTTCATTGGAAGAGGACGGTCAACGCGGAAGCGTCGCAGCTTACGTTTCGTCTGTGTCATCCGTGAGGAGTACATATTCCGACGACGCGCAGTGAATCGCCCGAGAAAGTTGCGAAGAAGATCGCCGTGTGAGCGTCAAGGCGTCAGCTACAAACTCTGAACAATGCCAAGTTTCTAATTGGGAATTGAAGGCGTTCACCACAGGTTGCAGCCGTACGCGCTGTGCGCATATATAGGCAAGACACGGGAATGGATTCCCCTAACCCACATCGTCGTATGCGAGTGCGTTCGCACGCGCTTATAACGGCATAATATACTGCAATTGCGCGATGTGTCTGTACGTATATAGACAACATTTGAGAAGAAAGTGGCACGAGCTTTATTAGAGAAAACCATTTATAATACACAATATGATTGAGAGACTTTCCATCGTTCAGCAGCAACGAGACAAAAAATAAAAAGACCAAGCGATCTACTTTCCATTCGTAAAAAATAAAGGAAAACTTCGCTCGTAGCGTTAGGCTGTTTTCTTTTTTCGCGCTGCCGGCAAACGAGGTGCGCACGATTGGCTTGTCGAAAACGTTACGTTGCCGGAAGACCGAATACTCGAGATGTATGGACGCGCAGGAAACACGGCTGGTGAATTCAATGGGATCGCCCGTTACACGTACATCTGATGCGAATTTCCGAGGGGGCAATTCGGCACGTACGGTTGCGCGCTTGTGTACCAATCGCTGCACAATTGCGCTCGGCGTCTTCGCTGCTCCGCGTTAGCCAGTTTTGTATATTACGTAATCGCGCTAAACGTCGCGCTGCTATTCGCTTTCAATAAGGCCGTCGCAGTCGACGATAATTACCGTACGGAGCGACTTGCGTTACAGTGCCGTTTGAATTCAGCCAGTTGAAAGTTGACTGCTGTTTCGTCGTAGCGTCGCCTCGCGACTGCCATTGACGCGCGACCAATCGATGAGCGCCAATTGCAATACGATAACGATCGCTCCAAGCTCGATGTTGCAAATCAATTGACGCGAAGGTCGAATTACGTGGAAGGCGCGGATCGCAAACGAAAAAGGGGACGCGAAGCGTGTCCGTAGTTAAACAGTCGGCCGTAACGGTGCTTTTACACCGAGGGGAACTGGATCGTGGGATAAGTAGCTGCGGCATTGTTCCTTTGTCTCGCCACAGCGGGTCGACGGATTATCGCGGTACACCGGGCATTCGAAAAGAAAGCAAATGTATGCTTGCTATGAATTGGCGATATTCCGCGGGCAGCGCGACAGTCGAGGATACTCTCTGTGTTTCTTTATTTTTTTTTTTCAGAATGCACGATCGATTGCGCGATGTACGATGTGGAAGGTAACCCGTGTAAATCGTAGGAAAAAACTAGCCGATCGATCGACTGCACTTGACTTTACTGATAACATCGGCAACTCTTTACTATTATCGTGTGCGTCTTCGTATTGAAAGAAAATAAGTACGACGAATCATCGAGAATTAGACTCGAATTCCCACTGTCGAAGGTAACGCTACGTGCGTGCAACGCGAAAGGAAGCATATAATATGAGCATTGCACTTCCGACGCGCGTGCGCTTGCATAATCTGCCGCGGTCGCGTGCCGATGGTCGACGACCCGCGACGCGGCGGCTAACTGCAACGACGCACGCCGGGAAGCCCGTAATCGACTCGTTGCCCACCAATAATTAACTCGCAGCTCGGCGGCGAAAGATCGCGCGGCAAGGCTCGCGGGCTCGACAAAGAAAAGCGGCGAAGACCGTCGAACGCTGGAAAAGCGGGAAAACGGAAAACAGAAATCAAGCGTCGTTTGCGTAACCGCGGCGATGGCTTGCGATCTCGAAACAATCGGTATCTAACTGCCGCTGATTTCTGTTTGCCCGGATGGCGATTGCAAGATATCTCATCGAAATTTCGACAAGCGGCACGCGATAACTCGGATGTCTCCTAGCGATCGTCGTGCAAGCGGAATTGCGTACGATGACATTCGGTTTTCAACGCGTTCACTTTCTCACACTATTACAGAAACGATATTTGAGCATTGGCATCTTTGGCGAACTTCGAGAGCACTTTACCGCTCGATAGTGAACGTTCCGCAAGCCAGAGTAGACAAAAAAAAAACATCAAGACACTCACGTGATCGGCCTAGCAATCGTGATAAAAATCGCCCGACAAGACTTCTTTCCCTAGATGGTATAAAAGTTTTTGTCTGCGACTGCTCGCAACGAGCAGCGGCGATCGACTGCCGACGCGACTGCCTCCCGCTGTAGCACGCTCTCGCGTATACGTACACAGCGTCGATGCGGTCAGGCTGTACTTTCACTCGATCGCAAGTCGAAAGTGTTGCGGCGCCCGCCGTCGTCGCCGCCGCCGCCGCCGCCGCCGCCGCCGCCGCCGCCGCCTCGCAAGTGGAACGAACCATCGCAAGTGAGATAGGCGCCGTTCTGTTTGATTGCACGCTGTTGTCAGAAATCGAGGGTTAGACTTTGCGCTCGCAGACGAAGCACGTCGCGATGAAAGCAAGTGGAATTTTTCGCGATTCTACGTGTTTTCTTTCGATTGATCGCCATACCACTATACAAACAATTGGAAATAAAATTCAATTTCATACCTGCCGGAGAGACGAAAGCCACGCTCTTAGTCGTATCAGATAACTTTCTAGATCATTAGAGTGCACTGGTTTCGACGCGGATCAAGTATAGACAGCGTATCTTCAACGTGAAGCCAGACCAAAAATTTTCCAGTCGACGACGAAAATAAAAGAAGAAACGTGAAAAGCCTCAAATATATTAACCATAAGCGGTAAAAGAGCCAAACACCTCATCGAAGCGAGCGGCGTTCACTGGAGCGCTTAAAAGGCATCGAAACGAGCGCAAAGAGAGAAAACAAGAGTATACTTAGCGAGAGCGACAATTAGAGGCTGCGCGCGAACATAAAAGAGAGCTGTTTTAAACTGGCCGTAATGACAACGGCCTTCGGTCATCATGGGCGGCGTGGAGCGGTTACGTCATTTTTTTTTTTTTTTCAATCCTCGCGTACACGTCAACAACGCGCGCGCACTGCTCTGCGAGTTCACGCCGCGTCTGCTACCAAAGTGATTGGGTTTGATTTTGAATCTTGGCTTCGCTTCGTTCGGTGATTAAAACACAGAAAGACATAGGAGTGAAAAAAAATTCCGCTATTCTTCGCCGAGCAATCGCAGTTAACGACGAGACAGCGCGCGAAGCGACGGGCCCTCGCGCACGCAAAATGCAGGCTTCGCAGAGCGATGCGCAAACTCGTCCGCGATCTCTGCCGGAGACCCAGATTCGCTCGGCGCGCGCGCGAGCACGATTAGATTTCGCGAAGGCCGTTGAATCAGACCGTCGTGCGCCGCGCGATCGGCACCACAGAGGCGCGGTTTTGAGCAATGCGCGATTGTTGACTGTTTTCTCTCTCTTCAGCGCGCGCCTCTCGATTTCTATTCGAGCGATCCGTGGGTTTTCATGCCGTTGCGGCATATAATGAAGAGAGCGTTAGAGTGCGACGAGCGACGAGTTTTTCTTACGCAAACGCGATCAGCTGGTTTTTAAAAGAAGTGCGAAAATGACAGATTCTTTTTTGCGACAGGCACGAAAGTGCGTGATAGCTCTTTCTGCAGTCGGGAAATGTCAGCGGTTTTTCGTGCAAGTCCGACAACCAAGTCGACTGTTAAAATGATCTTTGACATGTGCTGAAACTTGAATAAAAATTTCTCTTTGCTGGCGGACGTTGGGTTTCGAGTCTCAAAGCATCCAACATTGTCTTTTTATTAGCGGATCGCCACGGACTTTCCCATCTCGAAACGCTTTTGAATATAAATGCGGTGCATGCATATAGAATGCAATGTCACCAACCCTGTATACGCCAGTATGACTCACGAGTTCGCTTCAATCTTATCGCGTATCCGACGCACTAATGTTTTATTATATTTCATTGTTCACACGAGTTTTCAGTCGTTTATTTAGGATAAGATGATTTGTCGGAGCAATGTTTTTTTGTAGAAGTGTACAACTTTCGCGACGAGAGTGCAAGTCAATAAAAATGTAATGGCCCATTATAAAGCTACAATTAACCGTCGAATCGGAAGGTGGCAAAAGAACTGAAGCCGCAAAAACCACATCCGCCGAGGAAAGACCTGCGCGCACGATAATAAAGCGAAAGTGTCGTTCCCACGCGAGTCGCGTGATGCTCTCCGAAAGCAAGTCTCGAATGCAAAGCAGGTGGGAAAAGAGCTCGAGCCAAGGCTGAGATTCAGATTTTTCGAAAAATACGATGGCCAATCGATGAAAATAGCCGTGGCGACTCCTGCGCCGTGGGCGACAGGTGGGATAGGTGTGTACGCGCCGTCGGCGCCTTCGGTGCGGGTGACGCTCGAACTCGACTGGACTCCGAATGGAAGAAAACGACGGACGAGGGTAGCGTCAATCGATAACGGCGCTCGAGCGTCGAGAAAGAAAACGAAACGACGAACAACGAAAGTGCTCGTCAGTTCGGCGAAAGCCCCTGTTTGTTAGTCCGTAATTAGCGAACAAATAAATTCTGAATCGGCAAGCGATAAAATACGAATCGACGCTTATTTGCAAAACAAATGTCGAGTAAATTACTCATCAGGCCACGAGCACCGCGGCTAAAATAAATCCTACGCTTGTCTCATAAATAAACGACAAAATATTCGCGAATTCTATATTCGATTCTTGCCACGAGCTCGGATATGCAAAGCGGACTGTATTAAACTGTTTTCCATCTGGGCAATTGAAAGCGTGCGCCACGAGAGTGGATTTCCATGTTAACTCAAGGCAGTCTGAATTACGCTAATTGACACGGGCACGCGTCAGCGACGCTCTCGGTCAGCTTTTCAATCTCTCGCGCCGGACGAAGGAAAACTCAACGATTCGGGAGAAATGCACCCTTCGGCGATCGCGAGGCGATCGTGAAAATAAAACTCGCGCCCGAGGGAAGACGAGAAACGCATATCGGCTTCTTCGACTTTCGATCGATTTTACTCAAAAGGTTCGGATCGGCTCTATTAATAACCGCAGACATGGGTAAACAAACACTGGCATGAGCTATTTATAAATTCGCTGCTATTGCATACGCACACACACGCAAACAAACAACTTCTACGCGACCTTAACCATAACCGTAAAGTAGATCTCGTTATGTGAAAAAGTCCAACGTTTTCGTCACATAGTGGAGAGAGATATTAACCAGCTTGACCACGGCGGCGATGGTCAATGATAGAATTTGTGCAATTGAATCAATCAAACCTTCACTATACAGACGTCTCGACTGGCCAGTTGAGGATTTTCATGGTTATACGTTATTTTGCACGGAAAATACGTCCATTTTTTTGTTTGCCTAAGCGTATGGGAATTTGAAATTTTCGCGTTTCACTGCGATAGTAATTAGCTTGCAAAGCCTATTTTATGCTGGGATTTATATTTTTTTACCGTAAAAATAAATAAAAAAGAAACGTTTGTCTCGCATTTGTCTTAGGATTGTCAATGCCTCGTTCCTTCCCTTCAACTCTACCCAAAACTACGTCAGTGGTCGCAAGATGAGCGAAAAAAAAAAAATAAATAAATAAAATCTACAAACGATCTACCGAAAAGAAAAGGAAAAAAAAAAAACACTCGAGAATAATTCGGTGGTCGAACAGGTGACGCGCGCGACAGATCGAGGAGGAGCGCGCACGCGCCAGAACAATTATTCGACGCACAGAGCAATCGCGAGGCGTCGCCCCGATCGCTTTCATCCCCCCGCGGTGCGCATGTTTATTTTCGAGCGGCCGCGGCTCACGCGCCAGGGTACGTGATTTATCGCGCGGCGCATCATTCTTTCGGGACGACGCGCCGCCGACGCTTTCCCTTCCGTCGCTCCGTTCCAGCCCCCGGCATTTCAGGCTAATTGGGCTCTTGCTTTTGCGCGCCTCTTACGCGTCGAGCTGGGTGACTCGAGGGTGACGCTCTTATCGCTATCGCAATGCACCCGCGAGGTGTGCCACGTGATTTTTTTTTTTCGGATTGAATCGCGATGGATGGATTTCCCCCATTGTTCTCGAAACGACCGATGGGCAAAGTTGAGAGAGAGTAGCTCCCTCGAGCGTTTGACGAAGCCAGGTAAGTGCGCGCGAGCCTCGTCGAGAACGGCACAAATTGATTATCCATTTCGAAAGGTGTTGCGCCGGTGCGAAGAGAATCCGCGTCTGCCTAAGCTCGGGTTTCATCGGCCAGCCCGCACCAACCAAATATAAATGCACGCAGTCGTAGTTTACCTCGTCGTTGTTGTCGCCGTCGTCGTCGTAGATTTGCCGTCGGGTCTTGGTCGACGTCGTCTTCCTCGTGGTTTTCCGCGAGATTATGGCGTCGTGCGGCGAGTCCCAATCTTGAAACACCTCGGTCGTCGCCATTTTTCTGATTTTTCTTTGGTTACCCTTATCCGCGCTCTCGTTACAATCGCTGCTGTTCTCGCGTCGCTTCTCGTCAGCTATGCACTGCTAGCAAGTGGGAATTATCCGTTGGCCAGCTCGTCGTCAGCGTCCATTTTTGAAAATCCGTATACGTCGGACGACGCTGCCGCTCTCGAAATATTCCGTTCGAAGCGTACACCGCGCCGATGACCTTTTTCTTCCTCCTTTATTATTCCTCTTCGAAACGTTCCAATTTTCGGCTCCTCGCACGTGACTGTTGTCAGTGGTATTTTTTGCCGATAGGGAAATCGCCCGGCATGAATAAAATTGCGATTATGCAATTCGCTACGGGAAACAACGAAAGGGTCGATGAGTACAAAGGGAAAGGTCGAGCGCGCCCGCGAGAATTGTCGTTTGCGATGCGATTCGAAAAAAGAAAGACGGGAGTGAAGCGCACGGCTATTCTACGTCCAACTTGTACACTTGTTTTCTAGCGCGAAAATATTTCTTGCGTCAGAGAACTTTGTAGAATCTTGATGAAATGCATATATAATGCCGGGCATAAGATATTTTTAAAGTTCGAATATTTTCAATGTTTTGCAATTAGATCTAAAAAAAGGCCCCGACGGGTGATTTGCGTGGCTAACGATTATTCACATTCGGACCTACGATCGAAAAATTATCACGAGAAAGAGAGAGATGCAAGTATTTTGGGAAAGGCGGTGATCGCATCGCAAACGTCATTCATGCTTAGGTAAACGACAACCAACAAGAATAACGCGGTCGTTCACAGCGATAAGAAGGGAACACACCATCGATGCACACTCGCGCACTGCGCGATCACACCGTCGTCTTGGGCGGGCAATCGATTAATTCGCCTCGCACCAAGTGTACACGCGGTGGCGTTGCATCGTCCCGGCCGACGGTTGCGTGGGTGAGCGCGCGGTCCGCGAGCGACTGAGAGTCGCGCGCGCGCGATGCGCCCGAGAGTGCGCCCGGTCCAATTTCCAGAAATACGGCGTAATACTAGGACGACGACGTGGCGGCGAGCGCGCGCGCGCGCGGCTATGACAAAATTCTAAGCCGCGTCGTTGATCGCAGGCCGTTGACGCTTCCGCGCGGCCGATCGGGCTTCGTTTGGATTCGACGGGGAGGCTGCTCTCTCGCTGAAGGACAGCCTTGCCCTGGCAGAGGGACGCGATGCCGCGAGCGAGGGAATTGTCGGAAAAGCTCCGGGAGACGTTGAAAAATCATTGGAAGGCTACGGAAATGAGGAATTACAAATTTTTAATTTATTTGCCGTGTCGTTCGCATTTCGTCGCCTGCTAATTTTAGCAAATATAAAAAATCGAAAATTTAGATTTTCGATTTTTTAATTTTGCTTTCTGTGAAACGCTTTTTTTTCGCAAATATTTTTTTGAAATGTTATTCTTGCGTAAAACTAAGTCAAAGGAACGAATAGATGACGAAGAAACTGAAGTAGAAAAAATAAAACTTCATTTGAAAAAAAAAACAAAATCGTGGCACCGACACTAAAGATTATTTATTGAAGAACACTTTTATACCAATTCTAATTTTGAACACTAATTAATGGAAGTACACGCACGAAAAATAAATAGCAACAGTGAAATTATAAGATAATTATAACGCCTCACGCGTGAAGTCGATCAACATTGCCATTAAAATTTGTCGTCTCTGCCAAATGTTGTTTGTCGCAATGAATTACCTGAAACAGAAAATTGAAGAAAAAATCAGTCGAGCTTCGAAAGGTAACGAAGAATGAAGTTTCAAATGAATGAATTATCATCTCGACATGTCGAAGACTCGCTGGTCGCGCGGACGCTGTGCAGAGTTGAACTTCCCTGTACCCGTCACGAAGAAGTAAAGCGAAACCCGTATAATCGGGGGATTGCGTTGTCTCTTTTTTTTTCTTGCGCGCGCTGGCGCTCATCGCGGAAACACGGCGGGCGAATATTATTTCGGGATGGAGTTGTTGCGGATCTATTCTTGATGCGGCAGTGTAGCAGCTAGAGCGAGAGAGAGAGAGAGAGAGAGAGAGAGAGAGAGAGAGAGAGAGGAGAGCGCGCGGATTGAAGAGATTGCGGATTGAAAGCGAGAGAGCACGAGGAAGCGCTCAACTATGTACTCGCCGGCGTCGCTGCCCTCGCGCGGAAAGGTCGCGCGCTTGATAATAATCGACCTCCGATTGGCTCTTGCCGGAT
The DNA here is from genome assembly GCF_024137745.1 of Phymastichus coffea. NCBI lineage: Eukaryota > Metazoa > Arthropoda > Insecta > Hymenoptera > Eulophidae > Phymastichus > Phymastichus coffea. Next base: position 647,191 of record NW_026706870.1, read on the forward strand.
TGCCCGATCGGGAGAAAAATTATTATTTGCGCGATCGAGCGATTGATTTGTTCGCAAGTCTCTTGAGAGAAACATTGTCGTCGAGCATGTATTTGAATTATGCTAAAGAGCGCGCAATTATGTAATAATGACGTAACAGCTGTGTAAACTTCAAATTTTAATTGAAGTCAATGTGGTATGTAATCTGAAAGCGTTTATACTTGGAAGCCGTGCCAAGAATTTTGGAAAGGAACAGAAAACGTCGAGGCATAAATTATGAAGTGAAATTTGTCAAAGAGTGCACGTTATAATGCTTTCAGATTTGTATAAGACTCGTTTAGCGAATGGCAATCGTTAAGATTACGCGATTTGAATCTAATTTGACGTTGAAAGCGACAAATTGAAAGGCAACCCAAATGAAAAATCGCACCGGACGTCGAAGGGCTTGCAATCGATAAAGATACAACGGGCGGGATGCAGTTGTAAACATCATAGCGCGACGGGGAGCAAGGAGCGCGCCGCCTCTCGAGAAAAAGGCCGGTGAACGAACGTACGAAACACCGACAGACGAACACAAAGAGGTGTCTGTTAGGTAATTGGCGATTATAAATACGGCAGTCACGGTTCGTGGAGCCGCGAAGCTAATTGGCGTGACCATATACCAACCAACACCCCACGCCATCGTCCACACACAACCGCGTGAAATTGCTCTTTCTCGTTTATCGATGTTTCATTCGATCGCGAATGGAAAGCTAAAGCTAAGAGTGAACGCAAAACTTTTCCGCATTGTTTATAGTTTTAGCTTTGAACGCAGAAAGAGCAAGACCCGTCGGCTACATTTGTATTGCCGGAGCTGAAATAATATTTGGCACTCCGCAGTTTATGTAAGACGCGACGTCGCTCGCGACGATCTGATTGTAGTCCTTTCAAGTTATGGATTAAGTTTGTTTTACTTGTCGCGGGGTTCGCATCTCTCCGAGTGGCAAAGATTGGCCAACGCTCGTGGCGATTTTCAAGCGACCGTCTAGTGGGAACAATCGGAAATTCTCATCTCACGGCGGGGCTTTCAAGTGAGATAGGAAGAAAATGATCGCATTGACGTTCACCGAGTTAATTGTAGACTATACGCTCGCCGTTGAAAATCTAGGTAACGCCCGTGCTTTAAATATTCTAACGTGCACGCATCGAAAGTCAAACTCGATGCGAACGCGCGTGAGAATTAACGAAGACACCGTCGACAAATTCTTACGAAATACCAATTTTTTCTTTCCGCCAGAGAAATCCGCGCAAATTAGAGAGTAAGCGCGCGTATTTATTTTCAGGCAGACGATTCGTCGGGAATACGATTTTTGGCGTCGGATAATGTTTTGCATTCTCGCGCTTCGATGTATCATACGCGTGATGAAACTATATGGCGCAGCTATTCCTAATTTTCCGGAATTTCGACACACACCTATACACGTACACGCATGCAGGTATAGCAAACTGTTTTACCGTATTGAACCTGCATACAAATGTACCGTAAGATCTTGTTTCATAAGAAAAACTCGCGCTTCCTCGCTGGAAGCCAAGCGAGACGTTTTATAATTAAGCGATCCCTTTAAACGGTTATTCTAGTTGTAAACTAGGAATTAGCGGAGCTTTATCGATTCCGGTGGACGGTTGCTGTGGCTGATCAAGTGTTTTATTTTGTGTGTGTGCAAGAAAATTAAATTTCGAATATATCAGTCACATGAGCTAAAGTCAGAGCCGCACTTCCGCGTTCATTCAAATAACTATCCAACTTCCGAGTATTGATAGAATAAATACTCAATAATAAATACTTTCTGATTATTAGCAATAAATAATTATCGTTTCGATAGAATAGTTATCTGCAACTACGTTTACTTCATGTGCTTACTATTAGATCTATTATGATAAAAATGTTGGAACGTATACATAGATTGAAAAATTAATTTTTGCCAAAGGATTTTCTCTTCGCGGACAACTCTAAGAACAAAGCTATGATTCTTTGTACGAGAAAACAAAGGCATTCGCAATTCGATCAGAATGAACTGATGACTTTAGAAAAGATGCGTCAAGTGCAACTCGTGACTGACATTCGACAAATGAGCGTCTACTTCTGGCGTGAAGTATCAGTTGAAGAGAGCTAAAAGCGTGTTTTTTGGTTGTTGCTGTTGCACAGTCATACGGCGGAAAGAAAGTCCAACTGGCAAGCGACGAGACGTCTACAATTAATAACGTGACTTTCGAGCGCGCGCCGTTATGTCTTTAATGAAAATAGAGAATGTCACGAGAGTAGTTAAAGATCATTGGTAATTTATAGAGAAACGGAAAATTACTCGAGATGCCGTCGTCGGCATGAAAATAGAAACAATCGAGCATCTGGAATAGGCGGCTTCGGTATATTTGTATACACTGCTGACACAGATCGCGGTTAAAAAGTTGCTAATGTTCAAGTTGAATCGAAAGTATTTTGTAATACTTTCTACAACTGTAACAACAGTCTACGATGGTGTTTGTGCGTGTACATAGTAAAATACAGATCCTTAAATTTGCTGCATTCGTAACGTTTTTAAGCTTTCTTAACGATAATTGACTTTGTACACGAGAGATTATGTAACACATATACGAATTATTTTATGACGCGTTTTATTATAATTCAAGAATGTCAGTTGACATTTGTATGGCTACATGAATATAGAATAAAAAATGCTCTCAGGTGATATTATTGTGAATTTATCACTGCCTTCGTTACCAACTGAATCATCCGCTTGTCTTACCACACTTACCGGTCGATCGAGTCACGCAGGTGGCAGCACAAAGTAGCCGCGCCGTTGGCCCGAGCTTGCGACGATTGAAAATTCAAACCGGTAGGTGAATATCACGGTGTCGTCTCAATTGTGTCTTGTTCTTTTCATTATATCGATGCGATACTGATAATCCGAACCCAACAATGGGCCAACGCTTTTAACCTATCAAACATGCAACGTCGAACGAGAAAACAATATTTCGAAAATATTACTATTGCCAAAGCAACGCTGCAAGAAGAATAAAAAATATTAATAAATAAACGGCAGCATATACCGAATAGGACCGTAAATGGCCAGTTCGCTGTGTCTGTTTACATCTGCGGCCGCAAAAACTTTCCGAACGCCTCGCGCGTAACGGCCAAGAAGACGGATTTAGCGGGCGCCGCTCGCCGCGCGTCTTTCAAACCATTCAGCCGGCTTGCCGAGGACAGTGGGCGGTTGTGCTGCAGCTCGCTCGGCGCCATTCATGTGATCGCAGCGTCTGACGAGCCGACTCGCGGACCGCATCGTATAACGCCGTGCTTGCTGGCTTTTCTACTGGCGGTCGTCCGATTTTTCGAAGAGCCGACACTATCACCTTCGCCGCTTGCTTTCGGCTGTCGTCACGCTGAATTCCACTGTGCGGGCGCTTTTTCTTTTTTTTTTCGTAATAAATTGATCCAAAGGATCGAGCTCGCGATTCGCTTCTGTATTTACTTGGCCTACACGTAAAAAGCATGAAAATCGAAAATAACTCCTCTTTCGATATTGACTTGAGTGTGTCAAGTACGATTATTGAATGTAGTAAATTTGTACGTAAAAAGTTATGAAAATGAAAACACTTTCGATTACTTCAGTAAATATTATTACACCATCACGAATCTCAGCTCAATCGATGATATAAAAAACAGGCAATTGCCATTATTGCTCCCTGAAACGATGAGTCGATCGTTCATTTTTTGCATTTCGCAACTTAAGTGGTGCTTTTGCGGTCGTTAAACAGACGGAACTTTAATTATATGGCTGAAGATTTAAACACGAATTCTGCGTATAAGTATATATTGTTAGCAAAACGATTCACTGAGAGCTGAGAGGATGAATATTGCGTAATTTTTTTTTTATTTGACAAATAGCCTGACGAGGTTAGTATATCTACCAGAAAAACGACGAAAATATAAAAACTGGTACTTTTCTTATTGAAAATTTTTCACATCCCGCGGCAGATTCCTTTTCAATATATTGATATGAATGTTGGAGGATGTTTCCATTTTTAAAATCGTGTATAATTATCATGCGTACTCGAATATGGAAAGCACGGGTAAGCAAGATATAATGGTTAATTTTTTCTTCCGAAGTGGATTATTTTACGCTTCTCTAACATAGAGACCACACGCAAGGTAAATGTAGGGCCTCGTCGCAGTATTTTGCGCAAGCCTTAGTCTTATCGTCGTCGCAATGGGCCAATTCAAACAAATCAGCCGATGTGGTTTAGAGCGGATATCCGCCAGATGTATGTGAGCATATTCAATTCCCTCTCTTTCTCTCCCCCTCTTTCAGTATTCCGTGGTCATGATGCGGATGATCTACCCCGGGATCTGCGTCGCTTACGCAAACTGGTCTGATGTGCAACGGGTCTGGGAAGGAGAACGCACTGTGCGGCTACCTTCGTCCAAATTAATCAATTAAGATTGCCTCGATTTTTATCCGACTCCAACGTGATCCGACAAACTTTCTTCAAACACTTGGTAAAATTGAAAAAAAAAAACAACCACTTCTACTTTTTCTCTCTACCTAACTGGGTCAGCATAAGCTCACAGTTTCATTTTATTACCGCGCGGAACAATTTACAATTACTGCTTACCACTTCGTCGAAACGCTCTCAAGATCGAACATTGTTAAGCGACTAAACTGAACTTGAGTTCAATGAACTTGGGACGAAAAAGAAAGGAATCTACACTCTTTGCTTTCTTTGTTATTCATTCCGCGGGGAATTTATTTTTTTTTCTTTCACGCAAATATTGTTTTTAGCGCACAAGTAACGGACTCCCGCGAATTTGTAAAGCGACTTTCCGAGGTTCCACGATGAAAAAGGGAAACAAACAATAGGTTGTTTTACCCGCAGCAACCCGCGGAGCGCCAGCGGAATCTTTGAATAATTCATGCGGACACGTGCCTGAAATCGCGCGCGTGGGGCGAGTAAAACAAACTCAAAACGTAGCTCGAGACACGCAATCGCATGCGTTTGCGCGTATCGATCGAACCGAATGATTCGAATAGTTAAAAGTCTCGGCTACGAAAGGCTATTCACGCGGTCGCGTGGAAACAGTTGAAACGCAAACAGTTTTTGCGTGCGCATAGAGGGACGACGACGGAAAGTCCTACGGACGAAGAGATAATCGCACGTGGACTGCATTCAGCAGCATGTTTGAGCCAGTTCTCGTTTTCATTTTTCACGGCTTTGTTTGGGAAAACCCCGATGTACAAATAGCATTTCTAGCCGTTCCGCGCACGCAAACGTATCATTTCCACTTCCGTGTCTTTTTCGCTCTACCTAAATTCATATATCTGCCTTCACCTCGAAATTTCTACTTCTTCACCCTCGTGCATTTTGACCACACACATATTGATTGCCGAAAATGTTGTCAAGTTGTCAAAGGAAAATACGTAGCATTCGCGTTAAATCGATCCTTTCACGCGCGCAACTCGAAGTTACAACCATGGTAATCGCGAAAAAACGACAAAGAAAAATCTGCCGCAAAGAGCGTCAAACAGGCATGGGACTTGGCGTTCACAAAATAGAGCCAATTGAAGGCAAGAACGCGCTAGAAAGCATACCGGCCCGAATACACCAAAAACACACGGGTGCGAAGTCTTCATTTCGATTCGCATGCGGATGGAAATGTCGTCTAGTTCTTGTTTGAAGCGGCACAAGCGACTCGTTTTTCCGAAAATTGATGCGCGCCTCGTAAGCTTCTTTGCGTGGACTCGGTTGAACTTGATCTCGTGCGTTTCCAAGGCTGCGTCGCATATATTTGACCAAGTCGTTAAGGTGAATGTCCAGAAAAATGATAATTACGTCTCGTTTATTTTTATTGGCATTCTAGCCGTTTTTTCTTCGATACTTTTCTGTTCTACCAAAACTTCCAGTTAAGCAAGAAGAAGCCGAATAACGGGTAATCTCAGTTACCGTCGCCGTGCAGCGGTTTCAATCTTACGCGTGCATTCGTCACAAGTGACACGTCGAATGGTTATTTCGCTTTCTGGAAGCTTTGCGTTGTGAATTTTTCTTCTCTTCTATGTAACACGATATTGAATAGTCCGCGCGTTTTCAAAAATAAACTATCAATCCTCCGTCATCATCGACCCTTCCAGCGCCAAAGGAAAGCAAAGAAAATCATAAAAGTACACAAATAGACGTAACAGTTGCTATTCTTGCGAGTCGTTGAAGCACACACGCGCACACATCAGTTGCAGAAGGTGCCAAAGCTTGAAACATCGTAAAAAGGGGTGAACGACACATCGTCGTCGTCGTCGTCGTCGTCGTCGTCACGCGGTCGCACCTGCGACGGTGTAACGAGGGACGTAGATTAATATCCTAATTTCCACCATGCAACTGACTTACAAGTCCGATCGCGCAGCTGGCGCTCGTACATATTCTCGCCGTTGCGTATATATATACACACGCGGGCGCACACATGCCAAACATGCTTCTATGGGCTCTCTGCTCTGCTTTCTTCGAACAAATTTATTTTGTTTTAATCGCTACATTAATGATAATGTGGAGCGGAAGTATATAATAACGCTTATTTTTTAGATGATCCATTATGCGTGTTTATGAAACTGATTTTCTTTCGATCACGATATTGTTATAGTTTGGAGTTGATGGCATTCTCAGTACCGACTTAGTGAAAAAATAGTAGTCCGCGCAAATAGACTTGCTAAGCCCTTTGGAAAATTCATAAAGAGAAATAAAAATTTCTCGAGTGTAGATCATCTTTTTAATGAAAAATTCTTGATTCTCTATAATTTACGAAGTAAATGTTGAAAATCATTTATGGATACCTTTTGCCCTTTGAGTTTAGGTTGGCATTTTAATAAAAGTACTTTTAATATAAAACTAAAACTTTGTTTTCACTGTTATTAGGACGTTAATATTTACGTTTTTCGATACACTTTGAACAAGAATATTTGATCCCAATAACTTTGAAATCTTGGATTATCCTTGTATGATGAAAAATTTGGTCCATTGATTTTCTCACTTTGCGCCCATACAAACTGGTTTATTTTGAGATAGTGTAGGTAGTTATTCGATGCACAAAAACTACTTTGAATGGCCGCTATGAGAAAAAAACAGCACATAATAATGAATAGCTGAACGAATGAGCATGCAAACGGCATGAAATTTGGCACAGAACTTAATAAGACAAGTATAATCCAAGTATAAACGACAATGGGATTTGAACCATTTGAATAGAAAATCATTATTTATTAGGTAACGAGTCACCTTCCACGTTAGTTTGCCAAACTGCATAATTATTATTTAGCTACGATATGTAATAAAGAAGCAAATCCACGTGTAGACTGGCTCAACATAATAGCGGTGCTAAGTAGGTCTGAGACGTGTAATTCGCTGCTCAAAGGGCCGTAGTATTTCGATGCTACACAGCAGTCTCTCGCGGCAAAGGGTAAATCGTTCTTTGGCTTCTATTTCAGAGTCGCAAGGCGCGAATCGTTTGCCAAGCGTTCGCGGCGCTTACAAGAGTCTAATTGAGAGACGCCGCGGTCGTTACATGCATTAGCTGCGCTTCGCGCGATTACAACCATTTGCGCGCTATCGCGATAATTTTCGGTTGTCAAATGCGAGTCAACTTCATGTCTTACTTCTCGGTGATCCGATGCTTTCGCACTGTCTGCGAGTTCTTCAATTATTCTTGAGAATAATTGAATTTCCAGTGCCGACAACGACGAGTATTCGGAAGCGAAGCGGACTTGAGATCCGTCATCGGTACAAGCAACGAAGCGACGTCCCAGTGACGAGTCGGAATGACGGCGACGACGGGCGAACGAAAGAATCGACAAGCGACGCGCACTCCAACGGAGCGCGATCGGCCGGCGTAGGGGCCGCAGCGGCGCTAATTGCCAAGAGGAAACCGATCGCGTCGAGGCACGCCACGGCCCATTTGTCGCGGTTGCTTACCTGCGCGCGCTAAAACCGAGCGGCACGCGGGCAGCGCTCTCAACGAGGCCTATTATATACCTCTTCCGGGCGCAATAACCCAATTAATACGTTTTGCCCTCGTTCGGATTTAGATATCGCTTTCGACTCGGCGCTTTTTCCGCGCGCGCACCATCGCAGCGAACGATTCCGCGGTCCGTTATAGCTTGCCGCAGGTTTCAATCGCGCAGGCAGGGTCGGGGGAATAAATGGAGCGAACTTTATGGTAGTCGCGATGATTCAATTAGGCCCCGTCATCGTCGTAGCCCAGACGCGTGTTTCTGACGGTAAATTAAACGCGCAAAAGCGCACACACCACCGCCAGCACTTTCGCGCTCATTAGACTGGACAAATCCTAATCGGACCGCGAGAGCTTATTAATAATTTCAGCTCTATTTGCGCGTACGTGCGCATAAAACGTTGCCCAGTGTAAATATATGTGTATATATGTATACGCACGTTTCGCCCCTCGCGAAATGGAATTGCGATGGCGACAATCGAGACACGCTGCGTCCAACGTCGGCAAATGCTACTTTGATAATAGCGAATATTTTCAATTGCATGATTTCGGGTTTTTCACGTGACTTCAATGCCATTTCAGTTATTGTATTTAACACACAATAAGAGTAGAAATAGCATCGTATAACATGTTATGACAATAATAACAGTATACAATTGAATTTTTACTGCACTTATCCGATTATGCTGAAAACGATTTTTACGAAATATATCTTTTTGCTCGTATAATTTTACAGATATGTAGAGATTGTAACTATGATATTTAAAAAAATTTGGAACGATACTTTAGGGTTAATGAGCGTATGATACATTAATTCAGACTTTTAGTCGACTTATTTCGAAAAAAATTATATATTTTTCAATAGAAAACGACTCAAGTTCTCATGGAAGTGGATATTATAAGATAAATGACAAATTTTGTAATGATGGAAAGAAGGGAAATAGTGAAAGATGGAAATTCACTTAATTTTAATTATATTCAGCAACGTTTCGTCGGCACATTTGCTGACCTCTTCAGGCTGATTTTGAACGATGATACGAATAGCTCGTAACACAGTCAAGTTACAATACAATACTGTGCTACGAGCTATTCACTTTAGCCTATAATAATTTGGCTACGAGAGAAATCAGCCTAAAGATGTCAGCAAATGTGCTGACGAAACGTTGCTGAATATAATTAAAATTAAGTGAATTTCCATCTTTCACTATTTTCCTTCTTTCCATCATTACAAAATTTATCATTTAAAAAATTATAAGGGAATCAAGACAGCATGCTACGATTATAAGATGAAGTAGCAATAATATCATGAATATTGTAAAATTAACACCTATATGAAAGATTATTCTATAATTTGGCTAAAACATGCTGCTAATATCTTGATCAACAGTTTTCATACTTTGGTATTTTTATTGCTCAAGTTTATTTTCATTTTCCCTCGATATCTCCGCAATCATCGATCGTCCCGGACTATCCTCTTGCAGTTTCTTCCCTGGTGCACTCGAGAAGTGCAGTGTGTTGCTTTCTTGCTTTCGCGGGCTATTGTTCGAGGGATACGTTGCGCAGTGTCGGTAAAGCCAAGTGGTCGTCGTCCGGAATGACGAACGCACTAATTCGACGAGGCGAAGATTGTCCAAGGCCGCGAGACGGCGACTTTTCTACTCGGCCGGGGGAGAAACAAACACAAAGCGCCGCCGCCGTCGGAATTGGATGTCTGACGCGGGCGCGCGCTTTTAATGTCCTGCGAAATTGGATCGTTTGCCCTGGGCGGCTCCTTGGCCCCGAGGCACCGGAAGCAAAGCAGTGCTCTCTGACGCAACGCGGTCGACTCGCCGATTTTCGCGAGAAGTCTCTCCGCGCTCTGGCCGCCCGGTTCACTCTCGCCGGGCGCTTTTATATAACTTATAAGCGACCGTCGAACGAAGCTCGCGCGAGTCGTACAGTACCGTATTTTTGGATCTGCCCGACACGATTGGGAGTTGAACTGAGCTTAGCGTGTGGGATTCTCTCTCCTCCGCGAGATTCTGATCTCGATGGCGACTTTATGCTCGCGCACGCGATTATTTATTTTTTTGTTTTTTTTTTGCAGAACATATCGCGTCCGATTAATCAAGATGCTTTGTCGAAGGCAGCTAATTCAGTTGGAGACGGTCTTTACAGGGTGGAGTATCTCAAACATCCCAGTCTTGATGAGATTTGGTCAATGTTATCCGAGACAAAACCAGTCATTTTCACCGTGCAAGTTATCGAATAAAAGCTCTTCGTTTCTATTACATCAACGAGGCAGAATGCATTTCCGCCGGAATTTTTAAGAATTGCTGCAGGCTGACGTTGTTTTATGGTATCTCTCGGTGTACTGTCGTTAATTTAAAAAGAGCGAACTTTTTATGTCGTTTCTAAATATTTTCCTATGAAATGAAAAAAAAGAAAAAAGGAAATTCACTGGCACGCGCGATTTAATTTACATTGCAGCAGAACGACGCGCTCTTGCTCTTTCTGCCGCGGATGTGGGTTTTTCTCGTGTCTTTCGTCGCCTCACCGATGCGCCCAGACGTTTCCCACGCGACAACAGATTTACGCGAAGCATCCTCGTCCATTTTCCGGCGAAAATAAAAAAGAGAACAAAAAACAGAAGAAAAAAAAAAGAAAAAAAAAAAAAAAACACGAGCACACAGCGTACAAGAAGTACGGCGCACGCGCGCCCGAGTAAATACCAAAGCGTAAAATCGAATCGCGAAGGTGCGCCAGTGTATTTCTGGCTTACGCATTACAAGGCGTCGGGCATGGACGACAGCCCCAACATCTCGTCCGACTTTCGACAAAGAGAAAATAAATAGATACGCGCGGCCGGTTGACGTGTAGCTGACGCGATCGTCAGTTTCGCTTCTTTATTACATCGCTTATATATTTCCGTCGCGCCCGTGCCATTTTGCGAATCTAAGTGAACTTTATAAATAAACAATTCTCGGCGTTGTGCGCGCGAGCGCATGAGCTCGCGTTGGTCGATTGCGCGAGAAACGTTTCCGCGGGAGACGGCGAGATCGTCGTCGAGTACAACGAAGAGGCGGGCAACTTCAGCGACTTGACGAATTGGATTTGCGCGCGAAATAAACAGCCGCGGCAGTGTACCTTGACACTATCATGCCTCGATTCACTTTTGTTTACTGGCAGATGACCTCAAGATGATTTTGGTTTATTTTCTTATTCGTTTCTGGCGAATGAATTACGCGCTTTCCAAATTTGAGAGCGAACGGAAAAACAATTGGATAATCGAGCTTGCATCAGCTAACGATATTGCTTTCGCTCGTAAAAGCACTTCTGTTTCAAATGTGCGCGAGCCTCCGATGATTGAGACAGAGAATACAAGACAAACAAGGTTCGTTCGATGGAATGCCATCGCTGCAGTAAACCATTCTACAGGTAGAAAGTTGACGTTTGTTTGTATAAATCAATCCGAACGACGTGTATGTATTCGATACATATATAACCAATCTACTCTTCAATTTTCAGATTCATTTGCGTCAACGAGTTTTCCGCTCGTATAAATATAGCCCATTAATAAATTTCACTGCTGGCTCTGGCTTATCCTTGCCGATCTCTTTTCTAGCGTTTAGCGTAAATTGAACGATCGCGCGCATTGTGGTCCGGTAAATTACAAATACCAAAGCGCGTTTGCCAAATATTTTCCACGGTTTGAATATACGAACAACGACGAGATCGGCTTTGGCAGGGACGCTTGATTCGCGAGGTGACAGGCGAGGTTGAAGAAAGTTGGAACTCGATCGCGGGCGAATCGACGGTACCGCGCTCCACGCGACCACCCGCACCTCCTCCTCCGACTTATTTATTTATTTGTTTTTTCGCTTTATTTGGCTCCGATGCGCGCGAAGAACCACGTCGGGGGGGCGCGTTCGGCTCTGCGAAGCGTTCCTCGGAGAAGAGTTCGCGCGCGCGCGCGCTCTGACGAGCCAAAAGTTTCGCAAGTCAGAGCGACTTGACCCCTAAGACACCTACGAGCCCGCGACGCGCGACTATGCACACACGCGCGCGCGCGGCGACGACCTCTGGAGCTTTTTGAGGCCAATGCTAAAGGGGTATCTGCTTTTTGATTTATTTCACTCTTTCCTTGGTAGAGCGTCTCATTGCCGCTTCGGCGCGTTTTCACATTGTTCGCCGCGCTTGAGTACTCGAAGCATCGAGTTTGCGCACCTGTGTACTCGTGTGACGACGTGACGAATGTCGACGTCACTTTCCTCGTTGATGCATTCGCACTTGGATATCGCGTGGGTATAATGCCGCGGCGGTCGTTTCTTTCGGTAGAATAAAGCACAAAATTATCACAGCAGCGCCTTGCCAAATATTTGCGCGCAGATTCTGCAATGCCAAAAAATTATTCATCGGAACTGATGAAATCTTGAACGTTGATCCGGAGTTTATTCAAAGACTTCAGCGAGATCAACGCGACGGATCATCATCTTCCGCAATCACAAAGGAAGCATCAAACTATAAAGTTAGGCATCAGCCGATTGGATAGGTAGAATTCAGCGAAGCGGAGCGCAGCCACGAGTCGTCTATTTCGAACAGATGTTCGGAAGCAACGAGAATCGGCCCGTCGAGAATTAATGTGGCAAGTGGCGAAGACGACGACGACGACGACGAGGACGCTTTCCTTATTTTAAACCCGCTGACTGTACCAACCTGCCGTCTCTCGCTATTATTTCAAATTAAACTTTTGTCGTCCGCGCGCGGGCGGCGAATTTTTCCGGGTAAGCTTATTTAGAAAAAGTTGCCTGCGGCACGGGCAGAGACAGAGATTCTTTCAGCGGGGCACTTGGCCTTTCTGCGGCTCGCATAACAGTACGCCGAACTGCTGTATCGCGAGTTTATTGCCGTTTGTCGAATCAGCTCGGCCCGAGGCAGGACCTTAAAATAAAACTCTTCCGAAAAGTTTCCAGCCGATTCGACCACGCGGCTCTCCTTTTTCTCCCCTACCGCTGTAGCAAAGTGTGGGCGAACCTAAAACTCGTTAGATCTCGAATAACCGAAAGTTCGGTGCAACGAAGGGAGCCGCAGACGTGCACGTGCGAGAGCGTTGTCTCCGCGCTGTTCCGCCGATTATTCGCCGGTCCAGCAAAACCACACGGCCGCAGCTTATACTCCGACCTCGATACTATTTTCAAAGCTGATGGTTTGATCGACATTGCGATTTTCTTCTGATCCCACTTGCGTAACGGGCCGATCGCTTATATTTATCAAGGGAATTTCAGTGGAAAAAGAAAAGGAAAAACGTCGACGACGCAGCCGCTATTGCCGTGATGTTCTTTTTCTCCCCCCGATTCGTATGAAAACAATGCGACCGAACGGGATTTCGCGCGACAAGTGTTGTAATCACGGGCAGGATAATTGGGAGGGGAAACCGAAGCTCGTTAATTACCATGCACTTATCACGGGGGCAGTCGGCTAATTAAAGTGCGGGCCTCGCGTGCAAAATTGCACGTGTCAAGAGCTCGTCGTCGTCGTCGTTGCGGCTCTCCAACGATCGCTAAAATTCTAAAATCGTCGGTGACAGTGACGTAAATTCGCGCCGCTGCCGCCGCCTCCGCGGCCACTGCGCGTCAAAGATAGAAAGAGACAGACTGACGTCTCTTATTTTCGCTTTGATTTATCGAAGGCACATGGAGAGAGAAAGAGAGAGAGAGAGCAGGCCCTTTCGAGTGATAAAATGGCAGCCGCGGATTTTCGGAGAACTCGATGTCCGGACTATATTCTGCAGATATGCTCTTTTGCTGTGTATTCGTTTGCGATTTTTTCATTTCTTTTTCAGGGATTTCGACCGAATATTTAACGATACATTAATTTGTCGATATTACGCTCGAAGAAAGAAAAACAACGATATGAGTTTTCAATAAGCCATTTGTCAATTTTGAATCATCGACAATTTTAACGCTCTCTTTATCTTAATTTTGTCTCACTCCTTTCTCTCTCTCTCTCTCGCTCTTTCAAAAAAGAAAAAGACGTCGGCAAAAATCTATTTCCGCGGCGACCGTTTGTTTATAGATTGGCAAACATTATACGAAAGAGCTTGAAAGCCGCTTTTTCATCCAACTAAAGAGAAGAAGATCGAAGCTGGAGCTGAATCTCAGATGGCCTGCATCGGATCGGCTTCAATCGCGTGTAAACTTGTGTGACGCGGCTCCGCGCGCAGGAGAAAGGACAACGTTTCTCCGATGGGATGAAAAGTGTATCGGTTTTATGGATCAGATCTGGCTGGGTATAAATAGAGCAACCAAAAAATGTTGAGGTGTGCGTGATGTCGAGCGTATCTCGAAAAAGAATCCATTTGGAAGCGCCGCCGAGTTTGGCTCGCGGGAGGGGAGAGCTTGTCTGCGTGTGCGTGGCCGAGTGTGCTGTGCGCACGTGTTTTTTTCCTCCGAGAGCTTTCCCGGAGCATCCGGTCGACAGCTGAAATCCGTTTCACACTCGGGGGCAAAGAGAGAAACAGCGTTCTTCGCCGAGACTCGCGTCGATAACAAAACTGAAAGATAATAGTCATTGTTCTCGTGCACGACGTCGCTTGCCAAGAGCAACAGCAGTCGCGAGACAATTCAAAATCATATGTAAGTCGTTCGCGCTGTATATGTGCGCGAGAGCGATAGACAGCACAATGGATCACGTCACAAAACTGAAACTGCACAAATCACCTCTTGGATCCGATACTTGGTCCTGGTGACTTTCCGCCTTGTGGTGGTCATGGTGATATCGTCATCGGTCTCGGTAAAGACAGGTTCATCGTAAGTGACCTCCACAGTTGGCTCGTCATAGATCAACTGCACGTCATTTCGCTCCTCGTCGTCAATGTCATTTTTCTGTGGCACCACCGCGTCGTCCGTCACATCCATCGCGAACGTGCAAGTCACGCTAGTGTCGATAAAAAATAAAAACTACGAACAATCACAAAGACCGAGGGAACGTGAAAGAGAGATCAGTTGCGCTCCGAACGCCGCGGCTGACTGAGGGAAAGCCCCGCCGGGCGCTTTTACAAAAATAGAAAATATGTCTGAGCAGAAAGAGAGAGAGAGAGAGAGAGAGAGAGAGAGAGAGAGAGAGAGAGAGAAAGAGAATCTACGCGAGCGCCTCAGAAAACGACGATTTCTACTTTGTCAGATAATAATGCACGTGCGGTAACATCGATCGTCTTGCGGATTATTTTGTGTTTTTATTTTAATTCGAACGATTGACTGATCTGTAGTGAATCATACCATGTGACATTAAACGCTTCTTTTCGTAAATATAATGATCCCACAGTTTACCTAATGTAGGTATTCGGTACTTAGGATAGCCTTTAAAAGGTGGATAATATGTTGACTTGTATTCATTCTCAAAAATGCTCACTATTTCATCAGTAAGATTATCAAATCTTTCATTTGAAATGCTGAAAAAATTAAGGAAAGATTAAATACTGTCAACTAGTTTTTACATAAACATATTGAAAAACTGACTGAAAAAAATAAAATGCTCATTGGGAGGAACATTTCTAAACTTCCACTCTTTTTCACGTTGAATAACTAGTATTACAAGCAGACTATGTGTATTTTTAGAAAGATAATTGCTGTTATTGTTACACCTTTTCAAAACTTCTTTATCTTTTGTGATTGATTGACTGTAAATAGTTTTCCAACCTCTAAAATGTAATTCAACTCACTTCTTCAGATACAGTTATATAAATAAAAATAAATAATATAATTTCAAATATATTATAAAATATTTACAGCATCAATCACAGGTTGATCTACCACCACATCTGCTTGCACAGCACTATCTTCATCATTAGTTGTACTTAAGATCGGTGAAATTAACAAACCATTAAAATACAATAGATTTTCTTTAACTTAGCATATATATTAATAAAAAAACATGAATACAATGTTTAACCTGTTGTGTTTCTAAGCGAAATTGATTTCTGCTAATGCTCCGTAAAAAATATATCAAATAAAAATGCACCTTACAAAGGAAATTCAAAATAAGCTTTTGCAGGTTATGTCACAGTAAGAAAAATAACGATTGCTTGATGGAATGAATGAAAAATTAAGAGGAAAAAGTGAAAATGTTATCTGAAGGTGGGAAAAAACAAAGGTTATAACGGTAGGAAACTTAGTTTATAACGGCAAGCTAATGTACTTTCATTTACGATGAAATGACGGTTATGATTTCATTTTAACTATGCCGGTAGGTCATCGCGCATGCTCGCGACATTACTACCAGAAGATGTTATTAAATTTTACTATATTGCCCGGTAAAACTAGACAAATACTATAGCAATTATGACAAAAAGTAAATTTTTACCACACTAAAAGTTAATTTTTACCATACAAAAAAAAATTGTTACTGTATTATAATTAATAAATTTCTTTTTACAATACTTTTTAGAGATATAAAGTATTTTTTTGAAACGTTGAGTAAAAATTATTTAAATGTTTGTATATTTTGATATGCTGTTAGTAAAAAGTCAAAACAAGTATAACCATCAATTAGATAGATGTCCCTAACCAAATTACTTTACTGTTTGATAAAAATTTATGAAATATTTGTAAAATTTCATAGACCATTTCTCTCAGTGTAGTAATCTCTTACCAATTTTTTAATTGAATAATTTTCTTTAACGAAACTTTTGTCTGCTTCAAGATCTTTATATGGACTATAATTTTACCTGCATGCTTAGAAATTTTTCCATATTTATTAGAACCTAAATAATAAGTATTCGCAAATTGTGTTTTGCATCAATTGTTCAATATACAATTTGTTTTTTAACCTTCGAAAAAATATAACTGTAACAAATTTACTGCATTGTTCACGGACACTTATTTGTTTATAACCTACATGTATTGTACTTTATACACCAGTTTGCTTCAGGCAGACCAATAACAAAAATGAACTTGATAAATATACTTTTTCTGAGTTAAAAATTTTAATTACAAAAAATGATGAAGAACATACCTTGAAGCTAACAGATTCCCTTCAAAAACTGGTAGAATGACTTTTTTTTTAATTAAAGTCCTTGCAATTCTGACTTTTGCACCTTACTATTGATATCTAGAAAAATATTTAGTGTCTCTTCATAAAGAACATTTTAGTACATTTATACATAAAAAACCCGCTTAATATCAATAACATTAGGAGTATTAAATTCAATTATCCATACATCCATAGCAATAAGTACATGTGTAGCCATACTAGTGACGTCAGATACGCTTATCACATTGATTAACATATTTAACATAAATTACTTTTTTCAAAGGTGGATTTTTAAATTTTTTTACAAAACATTTATCAGAAAGGAAAAATGTGCATTAATATGATACAGTTCCGCGTATTCCAAAATAATCTAAATCTTGGTTTCCCAAATTTATAATTCATAACGAAAACAGCTATAAATAACCTTTTATAGTTCTTTTCAACTATATGGGTCAAATTACCATTAAACGTTTATCTTACTCTTTGACTAAATATTGCAATATCACAATTTTTATTTCAATTGTACACATTTAACTATCAGATTATTGATTAGTAATCTAAAATAATCACAATAACTTCAAATCACAATCCCTTGTTTTTACGAAACGATTTACTCGCTGTTGTAGTTTCTTAAAATGAGCGTTAAAACAATAACACTTATCGTATTTTTTTACTTTCATATCTCTAGGATGATCTATAACAATTACGATAAATTGAATGTTTACTAATAATAAAATCTATAAATTTGAAACCATAAATATATGCTTATTTACTGTTACATAACAGTATACTACGAGAACGTATCTCAGCCAAACAGATCATTAATAAAATGCATCCATTAGTTTTTTACAAGGGGACATATATAACGTATGTCATTAAGCAAATACACATATCATTTCTTCGTTAACACAGATT
Source organism: Phymastichus coffea (assembly GCF_024137745.1). Lineage (NCBI taxonomy): Eukaryota > Metazoa > Arthropoda > Insecta > Hymenoptera > Eulophidae > Phymastichus > Phymastichus coffea. The sequence continues at coordinate 665,120 of NW_026706870.1, forward strand.
ATTATAGAGACGGCTTATATCATTTGAGTTATTTTTATTATTTCCATTGACACGTGAAATATTTATCCGACACTAACGTGATGCATATATATAAACATTATGCGATTGTTCAAAAAGGAAGGCAAGGTTTTATACTGGAACATTGGGTTTGCTCAAACATCCCGATACACCCAACATCATAATCTCTTTGATGAAATTTTTATACGAGGATAAGTTCATATGCACGTTCGACTTGTACGTACGTACAACTTCCTTGCAAAGCTTTCTATCGTATTGATTTGGTATCACACCTTTATTAATGCCTATAATAGCATAATTACGGTTTAATAGAGGACCACCGCTGTCACCCTGAAATCATTTTCTATCACGAGATCCATCCAAAAAAATTGCATCAATAAAATCTATCCTTACGTCGGTGAGGAGGATCCAAGAAGGCTCTCCCATACTGCAAATGAATTGCCGGGTGACAACAGCCGAAGCACCTATTTTTTTCAATCTTTCCTCACATTCGGTATCTGATATCAGTTTTAAAGCAGTTATTTTCAGTAAGACAGTTGGATAAACTGATTGAGTACTGCCCCAGCCAACGGTAAAAACAAACGAATCGTTTGCCATAAGCAGTTGGTCTTTTTCTTTGAATGACAAAATTGCTGGCTTAAAATGCAGGTTATTTGGTAAATTTTCCACGGCTTTAATTAGCTTAAAAGATAAATAATAAATTCAAGTTAATCTTGAGAAAAATAATAAAAAAGCTTTTAACATCCGAAATAATAAAAAAGTACCTGTATAATTGCTATATCATTTGCTTTACTATCGCAATCTTGATAATTTTTCAGAATGTACCACTCGCAGTAAATGATCCATGACTCAATCTCATATGCTCGGGTGTTTCTCAAATTGTTAGATCCGACAAAAACTTGTAAATCGGTTAGTTCTTTATTATCCAAGCAGTGTGCAACGGTGAGAACAAGCTTGTCAGATATCAGCGAACCACTACATTCGTGCAAATACTCCTCATCGAAATCTTTGGCCGTGTTCGCGATGGAAACGACAAAAGGAATCTGAATTTTGAATAGAGCAAATGTTACGTTGGAGATTGCTCTATTCTCTTTATCAATCAGTGCCTTGACATATGACGGCTTTCCTATACCTAAGAGTTCAACAAAATTGCTAATCAAATGGAATTGAAAAATCTGTTGCATTCATTGGTGTTTCATTTCACAGTAAAAAGAATGTTATTATCCATTATATAATCTGCTCTTTTCTTCATGATATACATTGAAATCGAAAATATGTAGTAAATAGAACTCACAAAACTTGGGAAGCTCATCTAAGCGGTGCAGATCGATCAATCGCTAATAAAGAAGTTATAAAACACAACTATGATTCTATATTTTTCAAAATCAATTTCGTAAAGGCAAAGTCCAATATAAGGAAAGACATGTCATATACAGTGTGAAAACACCTGAACGAGTTAAGTATACGATGATTATAATATCTCTGCCAACTTACCGAGCAATATGAGCCAAGTAAAATGTTTAAGCATCGTAGACTGCATTACATAGCAACAAATTTGTTTAAAATTATTTGAAATAAATTTTTTTTTTCTTTATATCTTCCTGGAAAATGAAACCTAATATACGATGCATTATCGAAAGTATGGTAAAATTTTTTTTGAATAGTCAATTTTAATGTCACATTTAAATATACAATCACGAACTTTATTCTAACTATCTTTACTATAAAATTTTACGTTGCTCGTAGCTCGCATCAAATGAAAGTCACGCTCGCGCTCACTTTTTCGAGAATACGAAATATGTGCGATTTAGAAAAATATATGTTATACGTACGGATCATACGGACAGTACTATAAATAACGAGTATTTTCGATATAATTTAGTATTATCAAGCAAAACAGGTGCATCTATCTCGAGTACGGAGCACATTTTTACATGTGAATTTAGCGGCGTCGAATTAAAGTGAATTTATATACTCTAGTTCAATAATTGTACCAATTTCAATTGAACGTCCAAATAAGTAGTTAATTGAGTTAGCACATGGTGTTAAACTATAGTTGTAATTATGTATGGATATCAAAAGCAAAGTGATGTATTCTAAAAATAAAAAGTCTGTCCGCGACGTCCATTCGTATACTTCTACGTATAAGCAGCCTTGTGCAGTTTCATTGGGCTGCTCCGCCCCAACGGGACTCCCAATAGGCCTTTCTCCTCTTGGGTTGGATTGCTGACTGCGTAGTGGTCGCGCCAATGCAGTTTGCGCTGTGACCGTCGTACCGCCCAGCGCGCACAGTTGCGTTTACTCCGTACGCATATAGATACGACGCAATTATGTTCGATGCACGTAATTCCGATGATACTACGATATTGACCAATTGGATAATGAACTTTTATTATATTGAATCAACTCGTGAAATTCAGTTGATTCTTTGTCGACGAGCTTCACTGCTAGAGTGTACGGAAATCATTTTGAGAGGATCGTTGTCTTTGTAAGGACCAGTTTAGCCGATATTCAAAGTAGATTATTTTTTCATGTTTTTTTATCGGTTTTTTCGAATTTCACGAAGAAAAAACAATTCATAATTTTGGAAAAACTGATATGACTAAATCTGTGAGTGATCGTAAGGAGAGAAGAAACACCGCTGAGTATGCGTCGCAAGAAAGGTCGCACAGCCGACGGCACATGTCATGCAAATATGATAACGACGAGCTGGGTCGCTCCTAGTATTGTACTCTCCTTCGTTATATACATGTTCTATTGTTAGTATTGCTAATTTGTTAATATTCGTAGAATAACTGACTGATCAGCATTTGTGAACATTTATATGATTGTCCTTATGCAATGGTATTATACACACACGCACGTAGCACGTATGTACGCACACACTAGAGGAGCTTCACTCCTTGTGCCCTTTGCACCTCGACTACTCTCACATTTATCAATAATAACATATTGTGTAAGAATAATATTTTCAATTTATTTTTAACAAAGCACAATTGTGTATACTTTTATTTAAAATTGCAATTATTATAACGAGTACCACTCGGAATGTTTTCAACGATATCAGGAAAGATAGACCACACTTAAAACTTCCCTATAAACATATAACGACCGTATGAATGGGAAAATTTTTGTCGTGAATTTCCTCCAATATCATCGGCTGCTTAAATTTAATTTGGTGCATGCTTGAAACCGTAAATATAAACATAAATGACAGCTGGAAATCAGCGTTGGTCTTCGAATATTTTTGTAGTAAACATACTGCACAGAACGCTCCGAAAGTGATAAATCGTTATCTATGGATATAAAAATATTCAATGTTAGTAAATTTTCTCAGGTCCCGCTATCTACAATCTATTTATAAATCGAGACGCTGATATCGAAAATAAAGACTCAGGCGAGAATCAAAACCAAAATTTATAAGAACGCACGTGTTTATTTATCTTTAACGATCGAGGTTATTTTATGTATCACCGTCTTTAGACGTAAATTAAATTCACTACATTTTTATAAATGCACAATAAAAAACACTGCCAACTCATTTGTAGTTAGCTTCCACGTCAACAAATTCAATTTCTAATATTTTTCCATAAATATTTGTTTTCCCCTACATTGACCCAAAGGACCTGTACAAATAACTCGGTTCATTATTTAATATAATCAATATTTGTGCCAAATTTCAAATCGATTCGAATCAATTTACTCCTGTTATCGTAAGAACAACAAAGGTCTATTTTTAGACACGAACATCTTTTTGCGGAAACTAATTCATACAAAGACTTGAGACTTGTAAGATATTTCACTAATGATGTGAGAGATCTTCGGTAAAATTTTTAAAAAGTTTCATACACTTTTTGTCAACATAAGATTTTTTAAACGTTTTGCAATGTAACTTTGAAACGGGAATAGCTAGAGAAACGTTTTTTTTTCAAAAAGAATTAAAATTACGACAATACTCTAAAATAAAATTTAATGAATCTCCTCTACGAGAAAGCAATATCCATACGTAGTTAACAAATTTTAGAAAAATGATGTATTAATTTCAGTCTCGGGTGTCGCACCCGTGACAATTCTTTCAAATAAAAAAAGTCATCGTGATCGCGTTTGTTTCCCAACCTATCTCCAAAGGTTGTGCAAGTCACCGGACACCTTCGAATCATATTTGCTCATATCGAGAATGAGTTTCCGTCGCAAATAAACGCTGATACTTTAAGCCAAATTTAAAATCAGTGATCAACTTACTGAACCCATCGGTCTATTAGTCATTTTTGAGATCTATAAGATTATTTATGATGTCGCCCCGTCTCGTACCTGACTTTTCTGGCGCGCTCATTGACTCCAGAAAGTAGAAAAGAACTTTAAAAGACGTAAAATCCGACCATAGGTTCGTCACTGTACTCGTGACGAAATTTGGCCTATGGTTCTTAGTACATCACGAAAACTGTCGAAAAACCGACGTGACCAATAGATTTGCTTGCACTTTTCTTGGATGTAAAACACGATAGCGAACGGCAGTGTACTGTCACTAAATTCGGCAGCAATGATACTAGCAATGATATTCCCACGACGTTTCGTAAAATTCGACGTACAACTATATGTAACGAAATATAAACATATAATTAGATGCTAAGAATATTTGATTCTTCTACAGAAAATCACGCAGCTTTATCTTGAGCTCGTGTCATTAAAGACTGAGCATAATCCTGTATTTAATCGTGAAGTGTTGGCTTTGAAAAACGAAAGATCATCCGCGCACTCAGCGTGATTTTGCAAATTAGTCTCACTTATTTACTAACGTCTATTGCACATTCGACCGTAACAATCTAAATCAGCTGTCTGAAAGTATAAAGAACTCAGCGCATGCGTGACTAATCAAAATTCTGTGTCGACAATTCAATCAGTTTACTAAGAAGATCTTCGTAATTATTATTCAGTTAACTTATGATCATATTAAAAAAAAATTACGTGTCATAGTGTGTTGAACATTATTATTATTGAAATTTTAAATTGCTTTGACACTCCCACGTCTCAATTCGTATCTCACATCTATAAACATCGAAAATAAATATTCCTTTTCCTAAATTGCATCAATAAAAACTGAAACGTTGAAAAATCCGAAAACGTAAATTTGATTTACATAGGAACACACGAGTCTCGCGTTTATGGATCAAAGACTTTTATTTTTTTTTCTTGTGTGCTGTTTTTTATGCACAACAATGTTTTTAAAATAAAGTTAAATTATTTATGTATTCGTTTACAAAAACTATCATTGTACATAAGCCGATGATGGGATCTTTAATCTTGCGGTGATAAAAAAATACATGGGCATGTAGCCTTGAAAATAATTATATTCATTCGTTGAAAAACGTAGATGTTATCGATGAGAAACGATCTTCAGATTGTTTAATTTCATGACTAATGATTTTTGTTATTATAGTTCAAGAAACGCAGAAAACTCGTCTATTCCGAATTTTAATGTGCAGGTAGTTTAATTGATTGTCCCTCTAAGATTACGATTAATAGGATGGTTTTAATTCAAACTGATTTTTATAACTCATGCTCTGAATGGGTGCACTATTTGAAGATTTTTGTTGCTTAATAATTATGTTTTATAAATATCTACAATATTAATTTTTAAAAGAACGTTACAGCAACGTATCTAATGACTGTTTTGTCAAGGTTCAAACGTGATTTTAAAGATTAAATATCAACAAATGATGAATGAGGTGGTCTCGTTTGATTATTGATTAATTTGAAGCATAACTTTGTTTGATGTCGGCCTTTAAAAAAATAAATCTTGCATATATGCCAAAATGATGCAGAGTGAATAAAACAATATAGCTATACTTGTACACCAAATAATCTATGCTTAGAGCAGCATTAGTAAGTATAGCATAATTAACGACTGATAGTAAGACAATGCTGAAGAAGAACTCAGTATTTCATTACGAAGTATATGTATTTACCTTTCGTTTGCAAATAAAAGAAATAAAACATTTTTATAGGGAGAAAACTTTATAAAAAATAAAAAAAAGATCAAAGTGTGGTCACAAAAATGCAACGGTAAAGAAATGACACATTATGGAATAATACATAGTAATATTCGATAATTAGTTAAACTAAAGAAAAATACAGAACTGACAAAGACTAACTATCACTTTCTGACGTTTTGTTTATCTTTGTTCGAATTATACTATTTTTTCGCATTCACGATCTAATTCTACTATACCATTTTTGGAAAATAAATCTTCAAGTTTAATTCCATCCAATTGGTGATAAAGCATTTTGTTCATTTCTTCTTTGTTGGGTATCACTGATTCGACAATTTTCAAGTATTTCTTAATAGGACTCTTTGCAAGTATCGATTTTCAATTTTATAAGCTTTCTATTTCATTCCTACGACAATATCTAAGCCATTAAACCATTTCAATCAATGGTTATCAGGAATATTTCTCTGAATAAATCAATACTCACTTTCGCGTAAATGTTGTTTTTGGAACTGCGAAATTTTTCAACTAATAAACCACTTCCAAAAACTAGATACCTGAATTGTAGAATATTATGAGCCCTAATGAATGCTGCAACAACGCCGTAATGGGCAAAGTATAAATAAATTTTTCGTGGATTGAATGAAGTTTGTTTCATATTCATATTGCCAACAAATAAATGTCTTGGTTATTGGACCAGCGCCAAGTTTTTTTTACTTCGACAGTGAAACTGTAGCTGTCACATACAGTTTCCAAAACTTTTATAAAATTTGCTTTCACTACTGATGGAAACCATTCTGGAAGTGGTAAACCCATATTCTCTTGTAATGACATAAATATATTGTTCGTCAAAATTGTTTCACAGTCTTACCTATAATAATAATTTCCGAGGAAATATTCGTGAGAAGCTAAAACTTCGTACATATTTTGAGTATTTTTTATTTTTTTATCGAAAATTAATCCAATTTTTTTTCGTGACAAAATTGAGGAAATTTGCATGTTTAATAACCTGCTCTTTATACTTGTCAGATCGATGTACTCCGTCAATCAGCTTTTAGAATCTGCTGTACTTAAAATGAAGGCATTATAGATATTATTATTTAATAATAATTATATGAAATCTGCACGTCGCATACTTAGAACTCTCACATATCTGAACAGAATATCCAGCTGATGAGGAGAAAAAAAGTATGGCACCAGTGACCAATTTAACTTTGAATTCTATACTTTTTGTTCTACTGGAGGATAAAGTCCTGCTATAGTACTAGTTTTAACGATATTTTTATACGATCGGAATCATAATCATTTGAATATGCGTAAACGCTTTTTGGTTTATAATCACTTTCTAAACCTTTGTATTTGTTTCGAAGAAAAGATCCAAATTTGTATTCTTGCTCCTTTCCCTCCCTGTAATAATTAGGTCGTAAGAAGGGGTTACTCAATTTTACCACATTGAATGATAAAGAGGAAAATAGTAAACGACAAAAAATAAACTGGTAAACCCTACTATGATATTGTTGAAGATAATGAAAAAGTGTAGTAAGACAAACTCTTCTTGTAGTTTTTAAAATAGAGTAAATTATACTACATTTTATATTTTCGGTAACATTTGTCACTGTCTTACGCGAATACTATATTAATTTGATTATATCAGAATAGTTAAAATTTATAATAATTTCTACCTTATTTTGGGTATCAAAATCAACAATTTCCTATAGCTAGAATCATTTTCATATATAGTAACTGTAATTATATTTTTTCTCAATGCATTAAGTTTAATATTGTGGCAACTTAGTTCTATACTTACATTCGTTAATTCTTCGAGACCTCGCGGTTCATATACAGAGTTATTCAAATAACTATAAGTATTTAATTCTTCTTGAGTTGGTGTTCGAGCACCGTGGCAAAAAAGCTTGTACGAAAAGCGTTATAATGAAATATAATTAGACTTATCCTACATTGCATTTTATCAATGTTTTTTTACGAATGAACTGATTTTAGCATCATAATATATTCACTGCTTGAATAAGCTCCAACTTTGAGTCATCGTTCCTGGAGACATTCTAACTTTGAATTATCTTCGCTCTTAAAATTAAGCTTGTACATAGGAAATAAAAGATGGCAATTTTAACACTCATAGTCTTCGGCAAAAATTGTAATTACCAAGAGATCTTTCAAAACTAGAGAAAATGGAATTTATTTCATTGTTACAACATAAATAATTACAGCAATATATTAAATATCAACAAAAATACTAGGAAAAGTTATTGACAAATAAGTGATTGCGTGCGAACAACTACTCAGAAAGTGTAGGAAGAATCAATTACTTGAAAACTGATAAGATAATTCATATTTGAATAGTGAGATTAAGAATGAATTTAATGCTATCTGAAGAGGACATTAACACGATTACAAAACAAATTCACTGTATAATACACAATAAAAAAATGTTATATTTGTGACTGTCCTTAAAGCAAATTTTATTAAAGTTAATTAATTAATTGAAAATATTGTAACGTCAAAGTATTCATTAGAATAATTCGTAAAAAGAAAAGCCTAGGGTTAGAAGGTGTATCCGATAAAAAAATCAAAATGTGATGAATTTTGGAAATGTATGAAATTTGAAAATATATTTATTCGTTAAAAAAAACATGTATTTTTGTTTATCTATTGAAAATGTTCATCAAGTATTTAATATTATAGATGGATATTATTTGATTGTATCATGTGATTTCGGTGACCATATGGGTTAAATAATCCAATTTTAAATAGAAAGAAAATCATAATACTATCTATAATATTATCAATTGACAAGTTTAACAGCATCATCTTTAAAAAACAGATCTTTAAGCTGTTTCATGTCAACTTCAGCCAGCAATTGGTCGATCTCTTGATCTGTTGGCACCAGTGATTCTACTAGCTTCAGGTAATCCTTAATAGGGCAAAACTCTTTATGAGAACCCAACTTTAATGGTGTAAGTTTTTTCTTTTCCGACGTCCACGCTAGCAGCTAGGTGTTTTGTAATAAAATAATGTAATGTTATTTGGAAAAAATACGTGACACTTTTTATGTTGTATTGATTTCATGTACTCACTCTTACGTAAACTTTGTCTCGGGAATCTCGGAATTTCTCAAAAACCAAGCCATCGCCAAAACGCGTGTATCTGAACTCTTGAATGTTGTGAGCTCTGATGAATGCGGCAACATTTCCGTCGTGACCACTGTATAAATATATCTTTCTTGGATTCGAAAAAGTTTTATTTAAATTCATATTTTCAATCATTGTTTTGATTAGAGGTCCGGAATGCAATTTTTTCATCTCTTGAGTAAAGCTGTAACTGTCGAATACAACTTCCAATGTTTTTATAAACTTCTGTTTCATTTCAGGCGTGTACCATTCCGGCAATGTCAAATTCAAATTTTCCTGCAATTGATTGCATTTTTAATATGATTTCACACTTGAATTAATATGTAGATAAATATGACAAACCAAAATTCATGACTAGCGAAGAAAGTTTATTAAAATTATTTAGGCGATCTTTCGCTAGTTGATTTACTAGCATCATCAACATAGTAAAGGAACTAACAAATTTTAATAAATTTTTTTGACTAATTACGTATAATACTATTTTATTTGTCATAATATTTTGAAAAGAACATGTGATGATGCGTCATCACACACAAATATATTACCGGCACTACGACAGAACAGCCACGACCGCATACACCCGCCCACGCACTCCCGGATTTCGCGAACTATGACCTCTAGAAACCTCCCTGACCGATTCGCACGACCCTTACGCTCGCGTACAACCCCTCGCGCACTCACGACCCGATCCGACCCTCCCCCGGGGAGCTAGAAGCCCCTAAAGTTTTCAGTCGCGATCAGCTGATCGCAAGCCCCCGTTAGTTAAGGCAGGCCTAGCTAGACTAAAGGTAGGAGCGACCGAGCGCGTGAGAGCGAGCGAGACCGCCGATGCTAGACCGATCGGAAGCGAGCGAGGGGAATCGGTAAGACCAACGAGCGGTGGATAGAAAAGGATAGGCAAGCGACGCTATCTGACCGGCCAATCGTTATCGGCTTAGGGGTGGCTGGACTTATGAGAGAAAACCGACGCTATCTTCGCGACCAGTAGGCAAATTAGGCGCGAAGGACCGACCAATAAATAAATTGCGCGGGTAAAAAACATCAAAATAGACGGCGCTGAGACCTGGCTTAGCAACAAGCTAGCCAATCAACAACAACGAAGGGGAAGTAAACTAGGAGAAGCGGCGCGTCGCCGAAAAACGGCGCGCGAGTAGTAACCGTTAAGCCTCGACGGACGGACGTCCGCCGAGCCTCGCTGTTGCGCGGTACGAAGAAGTGAGTGGAAATAACAAATAGAAATAGAGAAAAAGATAGTGAAAATAATAAGCAGATATAGAGGAAGAATAGTGATAGTGAAAATAAAGGAAATAGTGAAAGCGATAAGCCTAGCAGAGAAGACAGTGAACATAACGAGTAGAAATAGAGGAAAGAATAGTGAGTGAAAATAACGAGTAGAAATAGAGAAAAGGATAGTGAAAATAATAAGCAGATATAGAAAGAATAGATAACGGAAAAATAACAGAAATAACGATAACGAAAATAACTGAAATAACGATAACGGAACAACGTTAACAACAAGAGTAAGTACCCTTCCCTTACTATCAACTTTCTATGCATGATCAATAATCGCGAGTTTGCCGCGCATTGTCGACCGTCGCGTTTTTCGGGAGTGCCGTACGACCTTCGCGCGTCCGACAGTAGTATTCGACCGCTTATTCCTTTGTCGAACCGACGCTTAATCATTGCCCGCAATTTGAAGTTGTCGAACGCTCGCGTCTCCGGGGGTGCCGCATGACCTTCGCGCGCATTATACCTTGACCGAAAACGTTGCCGTTATCCCCAAGTTTCTTATTACGTTGTTTCTTTGTTCCGCGCCTGAAATAATCGCATGACCGCCGAATGTTCGCGCACGGAATCCCGCACGACCTTCGCGCGCCCGTTGCCATTGCTGTATATGTTTTCGCCACCGACCTTTCGGGAATAGTTTTGAGTCACCGTGTTGCTATCATCCGTGGAGCAAGTTTCCTTAGCGCGTCTTTGAATTCCTTCTGAGTCGATCTAAACATCGCACCAGTCGCGTTAGACCTTCATTCGGCCGGTAGAATTCGGACAGTCGCTTTTATATTATTCGCGATCGTCGCTATAGGTATCGTCAACACCGCGAGCCGTAGTTAGCCTTCGCGTGGCCGACCGAATTCCGGAGCGCAATTGTTTTGAGCAAGCTGGAATTTTCCGCGAATAGATAAACCGACATCACGTATCCGAATAGTATCTGAAGCCCGAAGCGTTCGACCGAGTTATTATTCGCCTAAGCCGACCTTTGCGCTGTAGTACGCCACTCGCGTCCCCAATAACCTAAATCAGGCTGACCATAGCAACGGGTAGACCGCTGGGCTGACCTGGGAATATTTTCGATTAATAAATTTGAGTTACCCTTAAGCCGGCCTTATTATTGACTACACCCACTTGATCGCCCCATCCCCCGTAGCTTTCGCGACCGGTTTGAGATCGGTAAACGCGTGCGCGAATTCCCGACTGCCCTGATCACCGCTCAACCGATAGCCACCGTCGCAGCCACTACGCCACCAGTCCAGGGAAGGAGCCATCATCCCCTGAACCACTAGCCGTCAACTGGGGCGCCCCTGCGACGCCCCCCCCCCCCCCCTCGATGTACCCGCTTCTGGGTTAAGAGCCGCCATGCCCCGAATCTTCTAGCTAGCCGAACGAGCCGCAGCCGTGGGTGGCCCTTGAGAACCACCCGTTGCCCCCTTCTTCCCCCTTCGCTCGATACGATTTAGATTCGACCGAATCGTCGCCTAGGACTTCGCGCCCCCGCTTCATCCTTCACAGGTGACAGCCGGCCACGCGCGCGCAAGAACACCGACGGCGACGAGGAGGGAGGCAACGGGGAACCACCCGACCTCACAGCGACCAGCAGGACCACCGAGCCGAGAACCAGCCGACGTTGCAGCGCTACCACGTTCTCCTAACGCGAGAGCACGGTAGCTGGCGCCCAACTCAATAAAATAAAGCTGCACACGTCGTCTCGGCTGACTGCGCGCCGCTGGCGACAGCGCGAGATCAGGAGAAATACCGTCTTTTATTTTTCCCCTCCCTCTCCCCCGTCGCAAACAAAAACACTTACGTTTGAAACTAATACTCCATACATATCTTGGATATTCTTGATTTTTTTGTCGAATTGAATTCCAGTTTTATTAGTTAAAAAATTAAGAAACTCCGCGTGCTTGGAAATCTGGGTTTTGAATTCATCAGAGCGTTGCGTTTTCTTGATAAGATGCAAAAAGCTATTCGTAATATTAACAAAAAAATTATCAATCTATCTTGATCATATTCGTAGAATATTTTCTAAGATCACTCACCGAGGACCTTCGTAGTACTTCAGAAGAACGTCCATAGCTTCAGGTACGTAACGGTAAGGTATTGGGGACCATTTCAGTTGCGGGTTCCACACGCCAGCATCGGTTGGCGGATAAAGTCCCGCGAGTATTAATTCGAGCGACATTTTCGTACGGTCATTGTGAGTCGTGTAAGCGTAAACCTCCTCTGACAAATAATTAGCTCTCAGGTAACCGTCGTACCGCTTCCTCAGAAACGTGCCGAACTCATATTCCTGTTGCTTTCCTTTCTGAAACGTCAAATATTCAGAAGTACAGATGTATGAATGATATTGTAATAAAATTGATTTTGCAAATCATGTAGTTACGGGTGTCAATATTCCTAAACCCACATCGTCGTAAACGGAACTGTTTAAATAGTTGAAAACTTCTAATTCTTCGCTAAGAGGAGTTCGGGCTCCATGTCTGAATAGCTTGAAAAGTAAAATTAATCGTCAAATATATTATGTGCAATAAAACACTCTGAATAGCTAATTACCAATTGCACAAGTTCCAATTTCAAATCCCGATCATTTGGCACAATCTTTGCGAGTAATGTACGTTGTGTTAGAGTAAAGTAGAGGCAATAGAGAAAAATATATTTATGGATCATTTTAAGTTGTATTGAGAGTAACGAACTTAGTACTACGAGAAACGCACCATGAGGACGGAAGACTGTAACTGAATAGTATCTCTTTAAAACTAACAGCTTTGGCCGATAAGATAGTGCAATCTTTAACCTCTTGAAAACATGGCATTGAATTCCCACAGAAATATATTGTACAAATCCTTGTAATGATTGTGAAAATCTTGAGTCTATTCGTGCAAGTTCAGTAGGGGAATGACGTGGAACGAAAAAAGCACCGCATTGACCAAGATAATGACTTTTGAATGTTAGATGGTCTGTGCACAAGACATTGCTAAGAGGAATTTTTTCGTTCAAAATCAGCGTTCATCGAGTACAAAAGAGTTCTCATTATTTTGGCTACGCATTCAAAGACAAATAAGATTTTATTATTGAAAAAAATTTAATAACCGATTATGAAAACTGAACACAAGGACATGCTTATCAAAAATGCTTCATTAAAAATCGATTCTATCTTTTTCTGCAAGTCATCTGATCGCACTTAAAAAAATAAAAAATCGTTAATAGTCGATAAGTGGAATGCTATTTAATATTCATGACTTTTCATCAAATTCCTAATAGATTGGAAAAAGTAACTAACAAAACATCGTATTTCACCAAAGGAAAATTAGAAAACATCGCGTGTTTGGATTAATCAGAACGCCATGCTTTATTAACGAGTTGTCCCTTGTTTCGTGACGTTATTGTAATACATTAAGGACATAAAAAAATATGTCAGTTTGTTTTCTCAAAAGCATTGTTTTTGTAAACTTTTTCTCGGCGTGACTTTCTATTATCCGATGATAAGAAGTTGAAAAATGTCACTTTTTTTGCTTGGTACGGGTATATTTCTTTGCATTTAAGGTCTCTGATGTACTTGACGTAATATTAATGTTTGTCTTCGACGAATCAAAAAACATTGCAACTGAGACGAAAAACAATGCAATCGTGAAAGGATACCGTAGAAAAACATATTTTGCAACATAAATTACTGTTATTGATTTATTTTGTTTAGTTTAATGTTGGCGTTCGGTGGAGTCTATACTCGAATATTAAATATTCATCTTGCGACACGCCACTCGGGCATGACATACGCGGTCTTCTTCTCATTCCTTTTGCCTCGATAAAACTAACTTCAACCCGTTCCTCGCGTGTTCTCTCATTTCAAATACCCAACCGAACTGTCAACCACAACTAAAAAAAATTTTATTTTTAACAATTAAACGACAATATAATTCGTAATTTTTTTACTTTGATATTTTTACTCTTAAACATTCCCTTAAAGCAGTTGGCAATATTTCATGTTTATTTTTTAATAATAAAATGTATATTCCGTGTCACCAATCTTCGAGTTATTCAAGCGACCATGAATTTTGCTATTCACAAATACGAGAAGGCAACACATAACTGATATAATCAAAACTGACACACATTTAATTTTTTGCGGTCATTAAAATCAATAAAGGTTAAGTAATGCATGGAAAAATAAATTTATTGATAAGTCATAGTCCTCGTGTTTGATTTTAGTAGATAATCTTATCTATATCCTACTGTAATGTTTTATAAAAGTGTCATATGCGATATACTGGAGTAAAAATGTCGATCAGGACAGTATTTTGCTTATTCTAAGAAGAGAAACTAACCGAATGAAAGACTTCAAATCGAATACTAAGCAGAAAACAATTTTTCAAGCTCAATTTTCTCTTGACATTTTCGATGGACGACATGGAAAATAGTAATTGTCATTTTTTATGGATAAACAGGTCCACAGTCATGGATTCAAAGTGTCGGTCTGTTGAGAAGATATACGAATATAAGAATACGCTATTTATAGCAGTTGATCAGGAGTAAATGTACTAATTGTGAGTATTCAATTAATAATATGCGTATTGATAAGAAAAAAAAAACAACGACACGACTTCTGTGCTCTCGCATTTTAAATTTAGAGTGCGAACAATTTGAATAATCAATATGCGTATCAAACTTTACTGATTTCACTGATAATTCGTACGTAAATTATATTATGATTTTGTAAAGATGTTACTCTTTATGGTGATTGTATTCATATGTTGAAAATTGAAAGATGACTAAAAAATCAATATACAATATAAGAAAAAAGTCAAATAGCTTGAAAATATTGTTAGGCAATGCAGCTCTTAGGCCATCGAATGAATTTTCAAAATTAGGATCGCAATCGCTTTTTCATTTTTTTTAGCTGGAAAAAGTTTATAGATTGTCTCCGCGAATTAACGTTGAAAATAATAAATGACAGAGTAATTCTGACTTCAAATTTTATTTGTCACAATATACGAATAGATTGCAATCCTCAAATTCCATCATTCATTGTTAAGTGTACCACATATTGTTCACGAAGTGTATTATATTATATAATGGTATGTCACGTTTGGTCAAGCAAAATGACAATCAATCAAATTATTTATTAAATGTCAATAAATATTATTAGAAAAATAAACCTTTTTTTTCAGTGTTGGGAAAGCAGCTACGATAACGAATAATAAGTTACGTTTGCCTAATATGCCCTACCTAGGTACGAACAGCCATAACTTTTGACCGGAAGTGAATTTTTTCACGTAGGAGAATTGATTTGAAAGCTACTCTCCTATCTTTTTAAACGATCCGTCGAATGATAAAGTCGATGACACGTGGCTTGAGTTATAGCTTCTTGCAGCAAACTACTTTTTTTTACATGCACGAATAAGTGTGCCCAATATGGCCCCTTTTAGCAAACGAGTTTTGGAAGGTAAAAATCATGCGAGACACTTGAAAATAAGCTTTAATAGCAAAATTTATTGCGATTAATGTTACATCTGTTTTTTTTGATACTGTTTAGTAAAAGTATAAACTACGTCAATTTTGGAAACTACTTTCAGTTACGTCTGAGGTAAACGTAATCTTATGCTGCTTTGTTTTGGCTTGCCTGACACGCTTAAGCCGGGGTGAGTAATATTGTTGCGCAAAAATAAACTATAATGACGCAGAGAAAGTAATAACTAAATGTGATTACGAACACACCAAACTCTTGCTGAATGGATTTCCGATAACTTCGCGAATTTCTAATGGGAAAGAAATGAAGAGAGAAAATCGTAAATTTTTACTTACTTTTATTTGTATTTTTAGAATTACAGCGCACTTTGTCATTTTTGTTTCCAAATTTTTAATTTATAACTTCTTGGCTTCTTTTTTGGACTTCTCTGGACTCCTTTTGAACAGGCCCCCGAGACCTCGCGTTTTTATATCGAGAGGGTGGTTGGGAGGAAATTCCCTCTTCGGGCCCTCCAAAGCGGAAACGACGCAAATTTTCGTACTGTTGTAGTTTCTAAAGTATACTTCTTAAAAATAATTGAAAAATATCTTTGAATATATATTTCAAAATATCGTGTAAAATAATTCAAACGTATTTTAAACATAATATAAAGTTTTTGTTATATCTATACATAGTTATGGCAAATCACATCCTTGATTCTACGGCCCTTATTGCGCATGCCAATTTTTTCTGTGTCTATTTTGCTGTGTTCGCGTTCCTAAATTAAAACTAAAACCATAGAGATAAAGTTGTAATTTTTATGAATTATCGAACATTGTTGTCGCAAGCGGTCATATTGAGACGAAATAAGTCAAAATAATAATCGAAGCAGCATTTGGCTAGTTCATACATTTTACAGCAATTTTAAAAAGCGCTTTTAAAAGGGTAAAAAACATGCTTGGCCGGAGCACAAAAGATCATCGGCAATTGAAATCAACGTTTCGCAACCTTAAAAATGTTGACACGTTTATCAGTTAACCATACTAAATTTTTACCACCAGGTAGCATAGTGTTAGCGCACTTCAAATCGAAATAGCAGCCAAGGAGCATATTAGGCAAATGTACCTTAAAAATACTATTAGGTAAACTGGGAAGGCAAAACTGTCAATTAAAAACCAGTCTACTACTACATAAAGCTGTACGAAAACAAGTTTAAATTTATGGCGTTTAACTATCGAGTGTTGCTTCAAATTCGTATGTTGAAATCCTATAGCACATTGATGATTTACATATGATCTTAATTGCTTGGTAGTAATGGATTTAGAACTTTTTTATTTAATGGATTCGTAGATAGAAAAAAGTATTAGCTTTGAAGGCGGACCGATAACTACTGCTAATTACAAATAACTACTACAAAAAAAATACATAAGAGGTAAATAATGAAGATAGGACCTCATGCAAGTAGGCTATATAGACTATTTTTAAATATTCTAGCAGAAAGTAAATATGTATAGGTAGATATAACTATTTAGGTTGAGATTGCCAAGCGCTAATTTTACCTGTATTTCCGGTCCTATAAATAATAACAAATTACTAAACTATGTATAAGTATTTGCTTGTTGCTGGAAAATTTTTTTATTTGACAACAGTATTTAGATATCTATAGTGTATGTGTACATTTTCCCTTTTTTAAAAGGTATATGGTTGGGGGCACCAGTCCGTAAACCTACGCATATATTGGGGATCTACTCATTACTGTTCGCTTAATTAAATTTTACCAATTGCGTGTAAAGTAAATGCAAAGAAAAATCCCCGCTACACAAGGAAACGTATGACGAAAGTCGTGCGTATCTTTTGTTTGCTCATTTGTACTTTTACACATGAATATGTATGAAGTGCAAGCGGTGACGTAAAAAAAAATCGGAATATCTCAATCCAATGAGATCGACGGTTTTATATAAAAAGAATTGATTCTTTTTTGTGGTCATCATACCAGTTTGAACTCTCCGTTCCTCTGCACATAAGGTCAGTTCTAATTTAAACTTACAATCAATTTCGTATAAATACGGAAAATAAAACTATCAATATGACAAGAACATATGTTTAAATTTAAAATATTCTAAAAATTTACAGAAATAAAAAACTGAAATTTATTTTGAAGTTTTTTCTGTATTTTATAATACCATTTTATAAATAATAAATATGTAAACCAAAGCTTCATTATAATCAACAGAGAAAAAACAACCATGAAATTTGTGATTGCTGTCCTTCTTTTGGTGGCCTTGGCCATGGTATCCGTCGATGCTTATGAGTCACCGGTACAAAAACCGAATCCAAAAGGGCCAAAATTCCCGACTTTCCCCGGTCAAGGTTCATTCAATCCTCGTCCAGGAGTAAGTTGCACGTTTGAATCAAATTGTTTTATTAAAGAAATATTTGATCCAGATCGTATGAATATTTTTAAAGTACTTGAAAAATATTTAAAAAGTCTTAAGAAATTGGGTCGATCAAGAAATTTGAAGAACACAATGCTAAATTATTGAATATTAAATTTGACAATTTACAGCGTTACCCAAGATCACCAAAAGAAAAGAACGGCCAGATAAAGGTGGACGCTAAGAAAGAAGGTGGTAAAACTTCATGGAATGTGGACGCTCAACAAAAAATTTGGGGTAACAAACACGGTAGCATTAACGTGAATGCTGGTGCTAACAAGCAGCCCGGTGGCAAACCCCAAGGACAAGTTGGTATTAGTGGCTCCTTCCAGTGGGGCTGATTTGATAGTATTATTAAGAATTGGAACCAGCGTATTTGTCTTAAATACATCAAATTTAATCAAACATGTACAATATGTACAAGATGTGCAGTAAATAAACTATAAGATTATTAAACTATCTTCTATTATTATAAAATAAATTTTACTATATAGAGTAACATTTGTGTATATTTAAGATGTATCGTATATGAACATGCTATATATATGTCAATGATTTAAATTTATAACACCATAACAATGACTTTTATTGGAATAACTAAGAATTTTTGAGTCGCTTTAGAAACCGCTACTCGATAAAGTGTTTATTACATTAGATGTTGGCAAACTGAGTACTGATTGATGTCGCTGGAAGCGTGAAAATCAATACCGTAAGTTATTTATACTCTAAATTTCGCGTCAGTATAACTGCAACTGAAATTATTATTATTTTGAAATTATCTATATGATAAGGAAATAGAGTACTGATTTGGTTTAACTCGTGTATATATGCAACTGATATGAAAATAAGGAAAAGAAAGCTTGACAGCTGAAAAAAATCAATATAGAAAATTTGCTTATTATTTTTACTACAGAAAAATTTGTACACTTAATTGCAAAAGAAATCAATATCATATTAAAATATACTTACTTGTGTTATTTGGACGCACTATATGCCCTCAGACCAAATCATAGGACGTACAGGTACCAAAATATTAATTTTTTATGCGTGTTTGATTCATTGCGGAGCTCAATAACAAGACCTCCAATAAAGAATATCAATATGATAACCACTATTGCCGCAAGTGTCACTGTTCTTAAAGAAGAATAAAGTTTAATTAGTTGGTTCATACTATTTACAAAAATACTAGCCTGTCTAATTCCACTCTTGTATCATGAGTTTTATCAATTTCACCTCGTTTAACTGCACCGTAATTTTCGAAGCTGCATATCGAAAAATTTCGTGTAATTTATTTGGATAGTTGCGTAATTGAAATCTAAATTTATTCGATAGTAATCTGTGTTTAAACACCATAAATCTGTCGTACACGTGATAATATTTAGAAAATTTAATCATACCGCACACTTTCATATAAAGCTATTATGTATTTTTATTATAACCTTTTTCTATATATCTTACATTTTATTTTCAATAGGTATGCATATATAGCAGCTCCTTCAAATATTGTACTGCGTAACGTGTGCCAGGATCACGTACACATCATCTTTCAAAAGATGACATCATCAACATAAATATGAGTTTTCTTTGTGCAGTATGAATGGATCAAATATTAAATTGAAAGATTTATGTTACGCGAAACTTGTAAAAAATACTTTTATTGACGTAAAAAAGTTTTTCTAACTCTCAATCAACTCCGTAAAATCTTAAATTTTCTTTGTACTATTAATGATTTATAGACTCACTTTTTAGGATTGTCACATATTCTTCAATCCCAATTTTCTTATTGGTTCCGGTTTGCTGCTCGAGGATTCTAAATGTACAACACGTTCAACATCGACATTCGATATTATCTTTCCTTGTCTATACAGAAATTAAAGCGTTATTACCTTTGTTTTTCCAAGGTAATGTTCAACAAGTTTCATTAATGACCATAGCAATGAATCAGAAAGAAAAACTAGAACAGATACGTTGCCATCACGATCAAAAGTTACGCGTAATAATAACTATACCCTCTGTCTTTACCCACATCTGCGTCTGGGTGTCTCTATAAGTTTTTATCCACACGTCATTTATAAAAGTTTACATTTACAAAAGTCAACATTTATAAAAGTCAATGGTACATTGGTCTTTACGCGCGAAGATTGTCAGTATGATATTCACACATTCATCGACTTTTCCAATTCAAACAATATCTTTCTATTTAATTTAATATGTATTTCGCAAACGAGTGTTTTCTTTACAATAGTTTCACTACTTTGACAAGAGAATAACACACTTTTGGTATTTTGCTTCAAATAGATTATTGTCTGTTGGTTCAAAAAGACAATAATCTGTTTGAATCCAGTATACCTCATAAATAATGTTCGTACATCTGGCCAATAGTCGAAGATAAAATGTCCTTATGTTGCCTGCAGTTTGGTCGCGCGCAACAACCAAAGATTCGTTTCCGGCATTCTATATAATTGTTGAATGACATTACCTAACAGTCGACAGTTGATTATTTATGAGCTTGTACAGGTGATGGATAAACTTTGATGTCACACTGTATTCCAGCGAAATAGAACGGAAAATTGAATAATTGAAAAGTATGCAATATAAAAGTGAGAAGCACTTTGTTAATGCAGTTAACAGTATCTTGTAGAACAGTATAAATGTTATAAATTAATATAGGTTTTAATAAAGCCATGAATTTATTTTTCAATCAAGAAAATTAACAGAAATTCAAAGAACAATTGTTAACGTGCTGGCTAAGCTTCTGATCGATAAAACTCCAGTCACAAAGTCCATTGTAACAGTTTTCTATCCGTTCCAGATTTTCAGCTACATAAAATGATACCGTGTATGGAGTCATTGATCCCGCACAACTATAAATATAAATCAAGTATAATTTACTTTTTTACGTTGAGTGTACTTTTACTCACTTGTAAAGTACAGCGATAATGTTAGTTGCAAAAGGTCCCAACAATGAAGTGCGATACTTGCGATCCTGGGAAGATGAGTAATTGGCAGCAAGAAGCGGCTTCGAAGATCCTCCGTCAAACCCTAACGCAGCCATCACCGTTTCTATTGTGACCGTGTGTGCAAAATAAAACACTCCTTTGGCATGATTTTTCGAATTACCGTCGATTATTTCTCTGCGAAAAGTAAGCGTTATTTTCAGAAACTTTTAACGCAAATTTTTTTTTAAACCTACTTGAAATGAGCGTGCATGTCTTTCAAAGGCTGACAACCAAGATCAGCATTCCATTGACGTCCAGGTCCGCAATAATAATAATGATCAAGATCCTCTTGATACTCAAAAATTTTCAGTTCGTCATTAGTGAACAAATAGCACCAGGACGATAAGTTTTGTGGTTGCCAGGCAGTTTCAAAACGACAAATGTTGTATAACGTTCTCGCCACATCTGCAATACCAAAAAAAGATTTTTAATACGATAATTCACATTTGTTCGATGAATCATTTTTAATAGTGTATAAACATGTATGCAGAGACTAAATATGGGAGGTTCGTCTATTGACATAAGGGGGAGATAAGCACGCGTACATTCACCGAAGGCGGGGTGACTGTTTTGGATCTTGTCAGTGAGCTCGCAAAATAGTCATCCCTCCTCAGAGCCGTACGCAAGCTTATATGTCCCTTCATCTCAATAGATGCGCCCCCAATATCGATTTAGTTAGTATGTCTATCGACGTTTATTTACTACTATTACCGTAATCGAGGGTTTGATTGTAGCCAAGACGACGAGTGACTTGTCGGAGTAATTTTTCGACTTCAGGACCCACGGCGAATTGGTTGCTTTCTCGATCGTAATGATCTTCCCAGTAATGTTTCTCCCATGCTGGGCAATTCTTATAGGCCTTAAGCCAACGTATTGAATGAGTTTGCAAAACTTTTGCTATAGATTTCGTTATTATAATATATTAAAATGAAAGACTTACTAAAAGAAGCGTATCATTGGTTGGTGGTTTCTCTGGTGGTACAATTTCCTCGGAAGTACCAAAGATACCTTCAGTAAAAGCTGCTAAGCTTGACTGAGTTCTCTCGGTATTTGTCGCCCTGAACTGTAAAATTCAATAATCGTGACAAGATGATGTTGAGTTATATTTGAAAATGCATTACGTACCACGAAATCTCCATGTTTAACTTTTTTTGGGTCAACTTGTAAAAGTTCAGGAAAAATATTCCGAAGACGTCGAGCCAATTGATACATGTCTTGTTTTCCTTGAGAAGTCAATTTGTAGGCTGATTCAATTGTCATATCTGGATTAAGACGCCAGTCCGACAATTGTTTTAAGATGGTTGAGCTCAAATTTCCAGCTGTAGTGAAATAAATTCTTATTTTCAAATATTCAATAAGCACTTGATCATTTAAATCAATAATAGATTATTTATCTACGCATATGGTTACCTCCATTTTTATGATTCTTAATAATATCATCTCTTATGTCGGCTAATTTGAAAAATTTCTGTATTTCTGATTGAGAAGGATAACGAGTTCCATGCCTTATCAACATCCATAACTGCACTGGTTTGCAAGCTATTTGCAAATGATGGAATTTAACTTTGATTTTTCAAAATTAGTTGAAATTATTTTATTCAAATAAAATCTTCATTTTCAAAAATCAGAACTTATAAATTTTATCTACAATTAAAAAAAATGTCACTTATTCTATTTTATAAGGTAATGCACACGACATGTATATCGCAGTGAAAACTATGACGGATAACAATTACACCTCTGGTTAGTTTTTCGACTTTGATTTAAAGTAAAATTATTGTTTGTTTACGCTCATTCCAACAAATCTTTTCTAATATAAATCTATGGACTATAATTTGCGAAATTCTAGAGTTTGGATATTTCTTTGACTTACTGGATTCGGGTCGCACGATGTCTTTTCGCACAATATCGTATATAGTTCGCGTACTAAAATACTTATAAATTCCCTTGTCTCTTTCCGTCGTTACAATAGAAGCATTTCCGCAGATCAATTGCATATAACTCAACAATAATAGTGAAATAAAGAGTGTCATGTTGTTTGCGACAATTGTGTATTAAAGAAGTGAAAATTTTTATTATTGTAATATAACTAAAGTACCAGAAATGGCTATTAGCACTGATATATGAATACGATATGACTAGTACGACTACAGGATGAAACGAAATTTATCATTGGATTTTTTCTTTTCTTATCGGTATTAGCATTTGTTTCGATATAGTTATCACAGCTGTGACTATTCGTACTTACATTTGTTTAATTTATGGATGCTTTTCGTATGATTTTAGATAATATAACCGAGAAAATTAATCTTATAAAATTTGTTATAGTTATGATTAAGATATAGTTACTGTAAGATATTATCCAAAGGGATACGCTTATCTTCTATGTATTTTGATATAATCATATCCATTATAATTATTACTACTATCTTTACTTTTATCATAAAAATTACTACTATGGTTAACAAAATTTGGACACCAATAAGATAATTTAATATTTATTAAATGTATGTTAATGGTTGCTATAAAGTCAGTAAAAACTGATACAGTTAAAGTAATAATTGATATAAATTATAGCAAATGGTATGGTTTTCAATTAATTGCAATTAAAGCTTGAATATCAAGTTTATTGAAACAAATTGCTAATTCTCCATCCTTAAAATTTCTTTTGTTATAATGAAATTAAATTACAGAACTCAAAAACATATGTTTAAGTATAATGGTGTTACTCACTCAAAATCAATAAGAGACTGATGCGACCAATATGTACAATTCATTTCATTATTATTATACGTCTTGCATAAAACGCGTAATATTTATGTATTATTTATCAGAGAATGCGATACAGGAACCACGATGACATCTGTTTAGAAAGGTAAAACTTTGTATATGTATAAAAAACCATTATATTTTACCATATTTTGAGGAATTTCCATGTCACAGACGAACGTCAGATTATCGATTTGTACGTATAATTCCAGCGTAATTTCAAAATATATTCTCTTATTTTCTTGAAACAATGTAATATCAGCATATTTCGATTTTTGCAGATTATTATTATCCATATGAATTATACATATATTAAATTTACTGTTGAAACATCAATCTTCTACTTCTAGAATACAAATGTTTCAAAGTGCAAATCGCACTTTGTATATCATAGCGATCTTTTTATGCATTAAAGCAATCACAACGCTGGATGTCTGCGACTCATAATTTTTTTAAATAGGAATCATTTGAGATGCTCGTTAAAATTTGAGTTTCGCAATGCTACTATTACAAGTGCAAGACGGCATAGAGTAAAAACACACAAAGCGGTAGTTAAATATTATGTTTTTCATTAATTTTCTTTCAGTTTACAAGAATATACTTAAAAACTTAGGTTTTTGGAAAATTGGATAGTTAAACGTTTTTTTTTCACTACTTTATTTACATTTTCTAAAATTTCATTGATTAACAACTAATACAAAAAGATATGCATCGACGTTCATATTCTGCCAAAGTGAATATTGTAACTCACCTTTTTCGAAAATTGAATTCACAGCTTTTCCCAAATATTTTGCCACATAGTTGCGCTTCCCTAAATTCGTTTAAAATACGCTTATCATATCCAAGTTTCAATAAACGCTCAATGATGTATTCAATATTAGTAAATTCATTACAAGGCATAAATATATTTGTAGGCACTACTAATCATAGCAATCCATCGATAGGATAAACAAGATTGTCAGTAGGCATCCTAACAGACTTAACTGTCACTTGAAACTTAAGTATATCATCGGTCCGGTGTAATACATTAAAATATAAGCTTTCTAAGTCCTATTATAAGCCGGAAACATACGTCTGACGGTCAAGCTGCTAATCGTTTTGCCAAATCTGCCTCATTCTCGTTCCGTCTGCAAGAAACAGATGTATCAACGCTAGCCACGACAGGTTCTTCCAGTTTGAAAGCACCCAGAACGGTTTGTGAAGTTCGTGAATACCGTCGTCCTACCAACGTCACGTTAGTAATCTCAAATAACTATTCTATTCAGAATTCAAATCAGAACCTTAAAATTTATCCGATGTAATATTTCGTTCTGTTGGCGCAGAAAGAGCATTATGACCAATTTCAGTTGTTACGAGTGCGTCGAAAATCAGTGCGATGTGTCAGACAGAAATATATCACTTTGCGAGACGGCAATTAGCGTGAGTAGACTAATCCGTCTCCCGATCGTTTATGTGTCGAATTTTCAAACGTGCAACAAACTTTTCGGAATTTCAGTGCTGGAAATCTTCGTTTCGAGTAAGTCAGAGCATCGTTCGATATTCTCGCGGATGCATCTCTTCACCGGACGATTACGAGAGCATTTGTAATAATAATATCACGCAGGCGAGTATCGCCAAAGATATTTTTACTTGCTGTCCAACTGAATTATGCAACGACGGTGGTTTTGCTGTATTAACTCAGACTCGTAAGCATCGATTTTGTCATTTGATAAATGTGCACTCACTATGCGATAACTGATAATAATTGAATAACTTCTATTTGATCAACGATAGATACACATTATTATCCATCGAAGCCAATTCCTTTGGTATATCCGCTTATAACAGTAATGGTCCTATTTGTTACGTTATCAATCGTAGGATTTTATGTATGGTATACGGATGAGAGACGCTTCCGTGCTAATATGTTGAAAAGACAAGAAGAACGGATGAGGATGGAGGCAAATGCAGCGGAACAGCAACAATAAACCCATCCCGTAGATCGCTCCTGTCAACGATAGAATAGTTCAGTTAATTACATTAATCAAGTCCTCTATTCGCGGTAAATATCTCATTCTTCATTCGCCAGTGTTAGTGATTCGACGAACCAGTTACATGCTTTCCGAAAAGTACCCACATCTACAGCTTCAGCCTCATATTCCGGCTGATATTTCGTACACGCGTAGACGTCGGTTCATGGTGTGGTTTTGTTTTTCGGAGTGCCTATGGCGAACGAGAGCCGATAGGAGATGCGCGAATTGATTGCCGATAATCGAACGTTTGAAATTTAACGATCATTGACCGTTTTAACAAATTTTTAACTTGGATAATATTTGACTTTCCAGATGATGAATTCGTTGGGAACTCCGATTGAAGACTGCCGGATAACGAATTTTTCGGCGCGTTGGCCCATTTGACAAGTTAATTAACAAGACGCTTTCTTTTGATTTGAGATGATTTTTCGAAGACATTACATTCCTTTTATTATTTTCAACGCGCCCTTATGGTACCCTACAACATTTAAATAGCAAAGGATATTTTGTAGTGATCTGGGTAAAAAACTAGTTTTTATTGTTAAATTTAATAATGTAATTCATGGGTTCCTTTGTTAATAACTGAAAACTAATTGATTATACATTGTGACTTACATATCTTTGCCTTGAGCGATCTATTTTATAACAGATTTGTAACCAAATAAATAATTAATTCCATCGACTTTTATGTGTTGGCCTTTTCCTAATTCAGATGGATATTATAAATCCAAAATAAGTCCAAACATCAATGATTTTTTAACAGGTTTGTCAGTGTATTATTTGTACAACTGTTATTACGATCGGTGAAAAAATACCTGTGCCTTCAAAGAAATTAATATTACACAACATTAATAATCTGTAGGTAATAGATGTGAGTTTTCATTGGTACGCTATTTCTGTACATTCTATCTCTTGATTTATATTTTTATGTATTTTTTCACACGATGTGAAAATACCCTACTTATTTCGAACGCCTTCTACGTCTCATTAATTTCAAACGTCAAATGGTCATATATATTGATTCTGCATAACATATGACTAATTTGTACAACGATATCGAATCAAGATGTATTATATTTAGTTAAGCAATCAATAAATCCAAGCCTATCGGCGAAGTCGATAGATTCGAGTTTATTGAAACTTTTTCACACGTGCAGAAAACAACGTTTAACAACAATATGATTAGTTAAGATAGGATTAAGCTTGTTTATTTTCCTCGGACAACCATGAGATCATTTTAAATATTTCGTATTTACTAATTCATTACATTTATGATTTGACAATATTTCTGTAGTCACAGACTGTATAAAATATTTGATTGGCATTAAACAGCTACATCGTTCTTTTTCATGATACAGAAAAACTGATCAAGGTATCTACAAAGTGAATGCTCAAGCGCTTAAGTCAAGGCTGCTCTTACTGCGAAAGTCGTGGTGAAAAGCATCGGGTAGAGCTTGCCGGGTTTTTCCCGTTCTAGTCAAAACTTCAATAAGGAAAACAGTCATTTACACGCCTATCGATGTTGCCGTTTGAATTGTCAGTGTCTGTATTTTTAT
Organism: Phymastichus coffea; assembly: GCF_024137745.1. NCBI lineage: Eukaryota > Metazoa > Arthropoda > Insecta > Hymenoptera > Eulophidae > Phymastichus > Phymastichus coffea. The sequence continues at coordinate 692,769 of NW_026706870.1, forward strand.
CGATATTGTCTTGTCATTTGAGATAATACGTCTGAAAAATATGATTTTTTGAAAATAGAATTTTTAAACAATCGTGCCGAATGAAAACACGTGTGCTGAAATAATGATAAAAGTAACACTCGTGTTTGTAACACTTGCCGGAATCACTTTATGCTCTTTGGATTAAATGCTTGAAAGCGACTATTACTTTTTTCCCAGTAATCGACGTTTTACTAATTAGAAGAAAATGAACATTAACGCATGCTACGGGATCTCTCGTTATTAAACTTGGATTTAATTAACATTTATAATCAGAATTCTTATCATAGAAAAAGAACTATAACCCAAACATCAAATAAGCAGATTCTGAGGAGTAAGTCTCAGGGATTTTCTGATCAACTTTTATAGTATTGCAAGACATTCGATTAAATGATTTCGCGAATTGACCAATTCCTGCAAAATGATTAAATGATAACATTGTTCAGATGTAAGAGATTAATAATTAACGAGTGATAAAATAATAAAAAAATAAAATTTCCAATTTATTAAGGTATTAGAATTTAATGAAAATGTTAATTACTATCATATATCTTGCGTCTACTAAATATTATTTACGACTATTATTTATATAATGTTTTCAAATACGTTCTTATTGCATTTTTAGTCTGATTAATATATTTCTTATTTTTTCATATGTAAAACGAATATATACAGAGTTTAAATATTAGAACCCTACCAATTTTGGAAAGCTAAATCATAAGTTTTTAGATGAAAAGATTTTCAAGAATTCGAGGTATGAAAATTAGGTAAATATATACGAGGTTTGGTTATAAACTAATAAAAAAATACAGACATTGCAGTGTGGTAAATAAAAGTTCTTTTAATAAAAAATGTAAAATTATATTAAAACGAAACTTGTCCAAATTGATCATAAATACTCAACTATTTTGCTTATTAAATTAACAATTAAACAGTCGTAATTTTAAAACTTTCCGTAGAACTAGTTTTCTTTATAGGATTTGCTTTTGCCAACCAAGGTACCTGAAACAAAAAAATATGTAATAAATATTATATGTATAAAAAATATTGATTTTAAAAATAGTAGTACTATGCAGCAATATCTTATATTTATGATCAATGTACTTACAAAAGTTTGCGCAACAATCAATGGAAAGACTAGAGATGCTTCAGCATAAATCTGAAATAAAAAATGTTTCAAGTTCATTATTACTTTATTTAACATCAAATATAAAATGTAATTTCGTTTTGCATTGTGGCTTACCTTCACAGCTTTGGAGTCTTTTTTAAGTTTGCCCCAAGAAACCGCTTCGTCGGGTCTAGCTCCACTATCACTGCCATCATATTCAGATGCTGTATTGATGAAAACTCCAAAATCGGCACCATTTCTCTAAAATAATTGAAATTAATTAGGTCGCTTAAGCTTATTTACATTTTCATCTACTGATAGCACACTCACCATTAAATTAGCATTACATATGTGATGTTTAACAACGCCACCCCCAATGATGATTACTCCACTTTTTACTGCTTTCATTGCTATGGTGTTAAGTCGCTTTAAATCTAGTTAAATTGTACACATTACAAATCTTGATGTATAAAATGGATATAAAATAGAAAAAACAATATAACCATGTTTATTAAATTAATACAAATTTACCAGAAATAATGTCAATTACAAGACCAGGATTTTTAAAAGAATGAAAGTACATCATGTCTCCAAGACTACCATCAGTTAGAGCTGGACTGAAAACTGGAATTTTATTTTTAGCTGCCCAGTAGTAAATTGATTCTTTATTGTTTATTTTTTCACCCAATCTTGTGATAACTTTTGATGGAGTCCATAACGTTCCCTGAAAATTGTATAAATTAAATTAAATTGAAAACTTTTAATTTAATTACTCTTTATTTCACCTTTTTCTGTTCTTCCAACATTTGATCCAAAATTGGTGTAACCCAGTCTTCAAAAAGGCAGTAATTGTCATTTGGTACTAATAAATTTCCGATTCGGTTAATGCCTCTATCTCTTAATGATTTACCATCTAAATAAAAATCTCCTACATATGTTGGAGCTAAGCATTTGATAAAATCTTCCTCCACTCCACCTGCTGTAGTGACTATACAGTCAACCTTTTAAATTAAATATCAATTTTAGAAAACTCATTATGAGTGAGTTCTCTTTACTAAGAAATGATTACCAATTTGTGTTCGACTAGATATCTAATATTTTCTCTCACACCAGAAGAAACCATATTCGACGTATATCCTAGAAATATTGTACAGCCATGTTTTCTTTTAATGAATTCATCCTCCTCAAAAGCATCATCTTGTTCTTTTTCTAGGGGTATACTGCGATCTTCAAGCATTTTTTTAATTTCTTCAATAGCTAGACCAAAATTTGTTGCTTGAAATCCAGAATACTTATAGGTTTCAAATAATTTTTGATAGTCAAGACCATCATTAAAATCGTAACCTGGAAAGTCCAAATTATTCAATTGATTTATAACTCATGTGCGAGATAAATTTGTACAAGTAAAGTTATCTACAATAGAATATAGTTCAATATGCGAATTGGTTGAAATGTGTATCGAGACAATTAATAAAATTAAAAATAATTTACATTTGTTCATTTCCTGTTACAACTTCTGTAGTGAAGTTTGCTGTATTTTATACTCTACTAGAACGTGTGTGTCAAGAGGACTGTAACCTCCAATCATTACCGTTCCGGCAATTGTAAAATATATTTATAAAGATTTAAATATCGAATAAACTTATAAACAATGAAACCATAAAGAACCTTGAACAGTCGGTGTGGCTGAAGGAAGCGGAACACTGTGTTTCAAAACACTGTCTATCAAAGATTCAGGCACTTTGACGTCAATCTTCGAACTTGATGATGCACATGGCTTATCTTCCGCGTTATTTTTAACTACTTTTCTCTGGTTACCCTGCGATTTGCTGCTACTTTGCGCTGCGACTTCCATTGTTATTAAAACAATCAACAAACTTTCCACATGCCTGCTACTACAATTACAATATAAGATGCAAGATCAGCTGACAGTCCATACCGTCTGCTGCTTGCGCGGCTTTTTTCGTTCCATGTGCTCATTACGATTTCATTTATCAACTTGTTTACGGCGCATGCGCACAGTAAAAAGTACTATTTTTAAATACTCTGTCATTTTACCAATTTACCCATATCTGATTCATAGTTATTGATAAGCGAGATACTGAACAAATAAATCTTATTCGGTAAAATTCAAAATTTTCAATAAATTATCAAAGAGCTGAAGGATATAAAGAGGAGCAAAGAAAATATAAAAAACGAATTGAAAAAGTACATACTAGTACAATAAAAAAAATTATGGAAGCAAAAATTAACTGCAAAGATTTGAAACGAACACTGGAAACGTGGTGTGGAAATCGGTATCCTACATCGGAAGTCCATGAGGATACAGATATCCAAATGTAAGATGTAAGAACTGGTATTTGTGCACAAGGAAAAGACAATGTGAATTACAAAAAATCACATTCTAGAATAACAATATATAATTACAAAAATATTCAATCAAAAACGAAAAAAGAATTCGAAACCATAGTGAATTTGGCAATGACTTTATAAAATCAAGAATAAATGAAACAGAACCACTACAGCAAGTATACAAACACACACGCAACAAATAGACAAGAGTCTCAAGCATATGTACGAGCCTCACATGTTGAAATAGATATACAGCACCTGCATCTAATAGTCCGACATACAAACCTATTGAAACAGTATTTGACAGAATATACAAAATAGCCGAAAAAAATAACATCAAGGCTCTGTAAACACGATAGCAAAACCAACGTCAGGTATGCTGATTACATAAATTAATCATATCACAATGACGTATGGGGATATAAATTACATTGGCAATAACCAGGCAATACTGTATTTTGATAGAAGTATCAAAGGGAAACAAATTTATACCAATTCTGTATATTCACTAAAATTATAACTTAAATATAAAGACATCGTAATTGTAGATGAAATTGTTTTTACAGCTTCCTGCAAATGCGATTCGATCTTTCAGCATCGAGATATGTTCCCACATTATAGAGTAACATGTGCAGTTAGATTAATCTGTCCTGCAAGATTAAACCAAATTGAAAGATTCGTATTTACAAGAAATATGAAAGCACCTACAGGAAACTTTTGTACTGCCAAACAAATGCTCATCAGATTCTTAATCAATATGCCCAATCATAAGACTGTAAGTTTGCTTATAACAGTAGAGCACAATACCGCTGAATATAAGTAAGTGAGATAATACCTGGTTAGTAAATAAGAATATAATAAAACTGTTAAAAATTGAAATATATGTATTCTATATATAATTCTAATATAATTTGTTTTCCGTAGTATGTAAGTTTTGTTTATGTATCCAACCTATGTACAGGTAACTTGTTTACTTCTTTAGGCAATTATAAATGTACGCGGAATAAGCTATGAACTTTGTATTTTTGAGTCAATCAAAAATAAATAAAACATAAAAATAAAAAATACTTACATATTTTCATTGTATGAACTTATAAATATAAAGTATTTATCATTAATTAAAAAAATAGTATTAATTACATTAATGAATTTAATCCACTATGTATAAATGGTTGTTGAGGGCAAAGCATAAAATATAATTGTTAGCGCAACAGTAACAAATAAAATGAAAAATTATGCAAATAGTACAAAATATAATAAAAAACTAAAATATTGTGAAATAACGCGAGTTTACATAAAATTATTATTGAACTTATATATTAAGGTGACGCATATTTTTAATCTTGTAAACTCGCTTCCAAATATCAAATTGATATGCTATATTACTAAAAACTGAGAATAAGTTAATCTTGGGCCGTTTGAAAACCAAATTTAAAATGAAGATTCGACCTGAATTGTATTTGGTAGTTAGCACTGGGTAGGTAATATTCTACTAACATTTTATCATAATTTCTTAATTCCAAGTTACTTACTCGAATATTTAAGAAACTCATCAAGTAACTAATCAAATTTCATCAACTGACTACTATGCATTGTTGAATAAGGTAAAGTATTCTCTAAAAAATGTTACAAAAAGTTATAATTGGAAAATTAAGTACATTTTTATTTATTGTTGAAGTTTACATGATAAAATGAAAGTAAAATGTATCGTTGAAATGATAAAAATATTTATTATACAAATTATAATCTAAGCGTGAAAAATCCATAATGCATCCTCAAACCGATAACCGTTTAAAAATGCTGTCAAAATCTGCTTTGCGCTCTCAAGGTACACAACATTTCGTTCCTCTGGAGTACAGCTCACTATAAGCATTAATGTAGCTGGATCAAAGTGGATGTGCATCCGTATGTTCTGCATTTCTTCGGTGATGTTCGTCCAATTTCTTTCCAGAGCTTCAAGTCTTTCTTCTGGTACTCTGAACTAAATTAAAATAGAAAATATTATTGATTTTTTAAATTCATATAATAATAATGTATTGTTAAAGTATTTAAACGAAGAATCAATTTTTTCAATACTATTGGTATATTATTTATCTATGTTTTGTTCACTTATCTTTAATAAAGCAACGTGTTAATATAAAATACATCTCGTCAATTTATTTATTCGCTCTGATAATTAATATGTAAAACAATAAATTATTTTGATTTGTTCTCCCATATGAAATACAAGTAATTTTTGCAAAAAAGACCGTCTTCAATTTTTTTTGGAAATAATTCAAAAAGTTATTCATTAATCGAGTCAATAATAAAATGGAACCAACTCGCTAGCATTGTACCTTTTTAAATGAGCCCATCAAAGCACTTGAAATGTTCCAGAGATATGCGCAACCATGAATACGAGAAAAACATAATATCGAATACAGAACCTCCATTTTTTAATTCAGAAAAAATAACACCGATACTACTGTGGTAAATTACCTTGACTTGATATCCGTTCTCACCAGGATTCGCCATAGCTGCATTTTCCACCAAGTGATTCATCATTGTATCTACTGCTATCTCACTATCAACTATTTACTATTGTGAATATACAGGAAAGTATGGTGTTGACGCGTTCCAGCAGAGCTGAACAGTGGCTGCGGAACTTGTCATAGCCAGTGATATTTATAGAGTCGAGCAAATAACATTGGTTTAAACGAAACTGTGCTCAAGTAGGAAAACAATGCCTTTAGAAAGAGAGGGAGTCAACTGGGGCGGTGTCATCCCTTCTTCAACTCGAGGGAAAGCTAAATCAATGAGCGAAGAGTAAGTCATTAAGGACAGTGAGTCGGCGACTGCGCCTCAGCTAATGCTCGGCGCCGTCAGGGAGCGAATTCGTAGAGCGAGCATTGTGCGAGAAGCCGTCAGGGATGATAGTCTGAGTCAATCGTCATTACTTTGCCCACACCCTTAACACCTATCTTCTCTACCTAATACATTTATTATCTTACGAATTTTCAAACGATTTTTTGACCCTTGTTTCGTACAAATCATATCCGACTTGCGAAAGTTTTTTACGTTTAAGATATTAAATTATACTTTCAGATTTTTAAAATCTATCTTTTGATCTTTTCATTCTATTTCAATTGTCACGTGGTCTTTATTACTACAGTAAATAAAACTAGTTTTGAGCATCATATGCAGTGTTTATTGATATAACGTATGTATACATCATCCAAATGTAAAGCTGACGTTGTTCGCAGTAAAATTAAAAATGCAAGATAGTTAAACATTTCAATTGAAAATAATATCTCGGCCACAATACTTTTACTTGTAAATTATTTATTGATAATGTATTATCAAAAGTAGTAATAAAGACTACGTGACAATTGAAATAGAAACGAAAGAACAAAAGATAGATTTTAAAAAGTTGAAACTGTAATTTAATATCTTAAATGTAAAAAACTTCCACAATTTTTTACAAGTCGGATGTAATTTATACGGAACGAGGGTGAAAAAATTGTTTAAGAACTCGTAAGACAGTAAACGCATTAAGTAGAGAAGATAGATGTTAAAGGTGTAGGCAAAGTAATGACGATCAGCTTAGACTATCATCCTTGATGGCTTCTCAAAACGAAAGCCGAGGCGCAGTCGCCGGTTCACTGTCCTTTACTACCAGAGCAAAGTGCGACTTTTCCGCACGCTCGGGAAATGTGCGTTGAAAATCACACTTCCCACACATCGTAGCGAAAAATACGGTACGACACGTGTTCGGGAAAGAGTTTCTCGCTTCGCTCGGGCGTAAACGCTACACGAGACAAGAATCTACTTTCCCGCACTTGTATCATAATGTACTATTTCCACTTGATCGTAGTATCGATAAAATCAATGTTATTTGCTCGACTCTGTATAAACATCGCTTGTTGTTCAGCTCTGCTAGAACGCGTCAACATCACAGTCTCCACTATATTTGCAATAGTGAATAGTTGACAGTGAGATAGCAGTAGATACAATTATGAATCGCTTGTCGGAAAATGCAGCTATGACGAGTCCTGCTGTAAACAAAAATCAGATCAAGGTAATTTGCCACAGTTGTATCAGTTGCTATTTTTTCTGAATTAAAAAATGAAGGTTCTGTATTCGATATTATGTTTTTCTATGACTTATGTTTGAGCATACCTCTGGAACAATTCAATCGCTTTGATAAGCTCATTGAAAAGGGTATAATGCTAGCGAGTTGGTTCCATTTTATTATTGATTCGATTAATGTATAACTTTTTGAATTATTTCAAAAATAAAATTGAAGTCGGTCTTTTTTGCAAAAATGACTTGCATCGCATATGAAAGGAAAAATCAAAATAATTTATTGTTATACATATTAATTATCAGAGCGAATAGATGAATCGACGAGATGCATTTTATGTTAACACGTTGCTTAAACAAAACATAGATAAATAATATGCCAATAGTATTGAAAGAATTAATTCTTCGTTTGAATACTTTAATAATACATTATTATTACATGCACTAAAAAATCAATGTTTTCTGTTTTAATTTAGCTCTCAGTACCAGAAGGAAGACTTAAAGCTCTGGAAGAAAGTTGGACTAACATCACCGAACAAATTAAGGGCATGCAGCTGCAGGTCCACTTTAATCCAGTTACAAAAATGCTTGTATTAAGCACCACTCCAGAAACGCGATATACCGAGTACCTTGATATCGCAGGGGAGTCTTTAAAAGCATTCATAAATGGCTTCGAATTCGAGGATGCATTATGTGTGTTTCAGGCTTAGATTATGATTTATAGATTAAATATTTTTATTATTTCAACGATATATTTTATTTTTATTATTTTATCATGTAAACTTTAACAATTAATAAAAATGTACTTAGTTTTCCAATAATAACTTTTTATAACATTTTATAAAGAATAGTTTGACCTAAATCAATAATGCATAGTAGTAAGTTGATGAAATTTGATTTGTCACTTTATGAGCTTCTGAAGCCTACAATAATGATTCTCAAATATTCGAGTTAGTAACTTGGGATTGAGAGATGATGATAAAATATTAAATTTGGTTTACGAACAGCCCAAGATTAATTGCTCAGTTTTTAGTAATATAGCATATTAATTTGATATTTGGAAACGAGTTCACAACAAGTTTAAAAATAAGTGTCACTTTAATATATAAACATTAATAATAATTTTACGTTAACTTACGTTATTTCACATTATTTTAATTTTTTATTATATTTTGTACTATTTGCATAATTTTTCATTTTATTTATGTAATTTTTATGGTTGCGCTAACAATGATATGTTATGCTTTGCCCTCATCAACCATTTATACACGGTGGAATAAATTCATTAATGTAATTAATACTATTTTTTTAATCAATAAAACTGACAGTAAAGATTTAGAAAAATAATGACATCCATATGAATAACAATTGTACAACGTTTGAAAAAACAAATCCATCACCCAATGTTTCCAGGCTATTCAAATAGTTAAGGACCACCCGTATATGTCGCAAGCGATAAGCATTTTCAGGCATTAAGCAGAATGGCCGGGCATTAAGCAAAACGATGGCAAATAGCATAACTTACATGCAAGAATCGCATATACACATATTTGTCACGTTCGATTGGTTGTTTTGCTTAATTCCCGGGCATTAAGCAAAAGTGCTTAACCAAGTAGATATTTAGAAGTAGAAATATCTTTTGCCCATTAATTCCGACTCGGATTTTCAAAAGTGGTTTACAATGAGAATATTGAGTTTGGACAAATGCGGATTTCATAATATATATTTTTAGTAAATAAATTTTGAATATTAAATAATCTTTAATTGCAGATAGAAATTTACTTTCGTAAATTTTAGCGTTATTATTTTGAAGCAATCAGATAAATTACACATTACACATAGATGAGATAATAACTACATTACACGTGTATTTTACTTATTACAGCAAGTTAAAGATTCGCGATAGCGTGAACGTCACAGTAGTTTTGCTTCGAAGCATGAGCATCAATTTGTTTTACATGAAATCGCTCGCCACTTAATGCTTGTTCCGATGCCGCCTCCCTTAAGCACAAAAAAAAAATGTCTAATAGACCTATTGGAATTGAGAATGTGATATAATCTTCAACCGGCGATGGCGGTGATGTATCTTTAGAAATATTAACCACATTCTATGCATTAGCTGCTTGTGCCTAATAATCTTCTTGATTTTCAGCGATAATTTGTCCTCGTATACACGAAGCATCGACAGTAACGTCTGCAGTACTTAAGTGTAGATTTGGCATCTTTCAGATCGTATCACTTCACCAAAGCTAATCGCCCTATTACAAATTACTAACGTCTTACTAATATCGTAGAACATACGAAAGTTTGTACACAAAGTTTCAAAGTAGAGTCGGAATCAACTGATAAGAGATACATCTATTTGCCGGAATTATCTTAAGTATTTTGCTTAATATCTGGTGATAATACGAAACAGTTCGTCGAACCAGACAAATAGATGAATGTTCGATTTGAACATGTGCGTACTTAATGCTTGAAAATGCTCATTACCTATGACACATATATTCTCTATTTCATATGTCCAGATAACACTGAAAATGCCAATTAACCAAAAGAAGTTTCAGACACAGCAAATACTTTAATTGTTCATGCCAAGGTCCAAACACGCAAATGAATCCAAATTATTCAGCAGATGTAACAAACAACACGAGTACTGCTATCAATGTATCTAACAAGGAATTAATGAACTAGATTGAAGATGGGACGGCAAGTATTTTCTGGTGAAGTTAATACAGAGCTAGCAGAAAAAATATAGGGACGTAAAACGACCATATTATCAGGAAATGAAACTGTCATATATACCACTGTAAGAATGAGAAACAAGATAAAGACAACATCTATGTTTATTTTTGTGCAAGATCATCTCTTATAAAAAAGAACCTGACAAAGTGAAGTTAGTTTATTCGTGATCTGACTGGCTGATAGATAGTCACGTGATCAGTTGTTATGCGATAGTAGGTATACGTTATGTACACTTATGAAAGATTGCTGCAGATTTTCGTAGACGACTAAATATTCGAAAAGTGTGTCGGTATAGTTGGCATGAACTTAATATGCATTGATCGATTTAATTATATAACGTGAAAATAACGACCAACTGATACCTCGTTAGAGACATTAATTGAACATTGCTCTTTGCAAAAATTTAGCTTTAAATAAACAATTTTTAAAGTAGGCAATGAAAGGATTTTCAAGTGTCATTTTTGCGGTTAACTGAAATGAAAATATAGTAATCAAGTTGGTATTTGGTTTGTTAATACGCACCACAACAACTTTTACAAGTATTTTGAAAAGGGCGTAAAAGTTTTCAACTTATTAAAAGAATAAAAGGCATTAAACAGTCACAAACTCATTAGCTCTCCTTATTATAATATCGCGTAGAAAGAGCTTATAAGACAAGACGAGCGCTAAACGCTAAAATCATCAACGCGCTTAATTCGGAGTGAATCGGAGTTTCGGAGCTTGCGGCATTGATTTCCTCGTAGCAAAAATCCATGGAGCATTTCTCAACTGGCGAAGTGTACTTCCGCTCGAGGAAGTCCCAGTCGCAGAGTCCATTCCGGCAGCCAGCCATTTGCACCAACTTCTCGGCAGTATGAATGGTGACCTTATACGGTTTTTCCGATTCGCTACATCTGGAAATCAATCAACGCGACTTTTATTACGGAGCTGGGCTGACGCTTCGATGAGTGACGAATGAAAATTGATTGCCGAACGGTCCTACTTTGACCGAGGCAGCGTTTTGCAATGCACGGGCGTTTACGCGAACGTTCGCAAACAACGTCGGTCGCAGCGCATTCCTTTTACAAAAATGCAACATCGCTGAAATCCACGCCAATCGGTTTTAGTCATTCGCGTCCGCCATCGGCGGCTCTGCTCGTTGGATTTTTCCGATTTTCATCGTGGGTGGTCCGCCAGAGCGAACCCGCAAGAGAGATGCCGAAAGTGCCACATCCGCGCAAATTTATCCGAGAGGATTCCGCGCACGGCAGCTGAATCGAATGGAAATTGAGTTTCCGAAGGAGGAACAACAAGTTTAAGAAATAACGACGCCGCTCGTGTGGCGTTTCCGCATTCCGGCGACCGCCGACACACGTCGCGTGCGCGCACACACAGCCGGGTCTACGGAAAGTCCCCGAACCGAGAGTGAAAAGAGTGGAATTCAGCGCGCGCGATAGCGTCACACGTGCGCGCGCATAATTCGTCGGAAGCAGTAGGAACGTTTTTTTTTTTCCTCTCTTTTTCAATCGTCGCCGCGGCGACATAAAGCGATTCAGTGTGTCGGCGTGCTCGCGGCAGCTCGGGGTGACACGATATCACGAAGGATGAATCGTCGCGTGGCTTGCCTCTTACTGCTGTCGGTCTGCGTCGCGCAGGTACGTGCGCCGCGTTTGATCGTTTCCGACCATCTCCGCCGGTCCGCACCTCCATGTGTCTAACTGTTTCCAGAGCCTCGGGTGCAGTCCTGCGAGCGAGCGCGATCGGAATGCTTGGCGAGAAGCTCGCGAGAAAAGACACGTGGACAGCGTCGTCGCAATAATCAGCGCCGTCGTAGACAGGATAAAGGTAAGAGGATACTAATTTCCCGTCGACGATCGGCTCACCTGATGGAGCTCGTGATTGCAGAGATACGCGGACGAGGTGGGAAGCTCGGCCGCGCAGAGCTGCTACGACGAATCAAGGCAATTATTATTATTAGACTTGTCGAGTAACGGCGAAGAGGAGGTAAGAAGATGCATAGAAAGTGCCGATACGGAACTCATCGCCGACGAGTGCTGTTACGAACTTCAAAGTCTTATTGGAGAAGAATCAATGAAAGTAGCCCTGGCAGCGACGAGTTGCATCGATAAGGCTAGATTGTCGTATAGATAGCGCGTAAACTTTATCTGCCTGTCTCTCTCGATGTTACACGGATATCTGGCATATTTCAAGAGCAGTTCAAATATTCACGGTGCCTCGCAAAATACTCTCTCATTGTACTCGCGCTTTCTTTGAAAAAGAAAGATTCCTGTGTTCGAACCTGATTACTTTTGCCACAGGCGTGTTCAAACGATGCCCATAAAAGTGCTGTCGATTTTAAAAATAGTAGTTTTGTTTCGACTGACATCGCTTTTCAATTGACGCGAACAATCGTTAGCAGAGCGGCAGAAGATGAACGGAGTGCAAGCTCTTGCAATGAAATTCGCGATTACCTGTAGAAAACGGCAAGGACGTTGGTCGCGAACGGACCAAGGAGCGACGTGCGATAACGGCGGTCCTGCACGTCGGCGTAGTTGCTCGCCAGCAGCGATCGGGAATCCTCGGTCATTTGCAGTGCGGCCATAAAGGTTTGCAGAGTGACGGTGTGCGCGAAGTAGAACACTCCTCTCGGCTGGTTCGTCGAGTTTCCGCCCGCCAAAGCCCTGCGACGATCGCGTTCACTCGTACGACGCGTTGATTTTCAGAGCTCGTCGCAAGCCACTGCGACGTTCCCGAAGCCACTCCAACGTACCTGAAGCGCCCGAGCATGTCGCTGAGCGGCCGGCAGCCAAGCTTAGCGCTCATAGCTCGCCCAGGCCCACAGAAGTAGTAGTAGTCCAGGTCGCCTCGGTATTCCAGTACTTTTAGCTCGTCGCCGCGAAACACCAAGCACCAAGCGGACGCGCGGCCCGGATGCCAGGCAGTCTCGTAGCGGCACGCGTCGTACATGGACTCGACGGTAGCTGAAAGCCCCGGCGAGTCAAGCGTCGATCGCGGTCGAAGCCGCGTCGACCTGGCGGGGCTACTCACGAAAATCCACGTCCTCGGGGAATCCAAGTCTGCGCCCGATCGTCCGGAGCACGGCTCGAACCTCGGGACCGGCGGTGAACCTGTCGCGCTCGGCGGACACGTGCTCGGTCGCGTAGCCAGTCTCCCACGCGGGACAGAACTTTTGCGCCTGCACGACGGCAACAATCGCAGATTCTTTTTCAAGCATGCCTGAGCATTCGTTTCAAGGATTACGATTGCGACGATCGTTTTTTTTTTCTTTTTTTTTTTTTTTTTCGCATCCGCGACTCGGTTCGCTCGCCGTTCGAACGCGCTGATAATCGTCGCGGTCTTTGCTTATTTCTTTGACTCGACGGCGGCCCCGACGACGACGGAATGTACTATTAGTATAAAATGACATCGCTCCAGAAGTGAGTTTCAGATGAAACACGAGGGCGATCCTCCCATATCTTACCAGTAGCAAGGTGTCGTTAACAGGCGGTATTTCCGTCCGTACGAGACTTTCGCCGGCATCGAGAAAGCTGCGACGAAAGGCCCTCATGCTGGCTTGAGTCCGTTGGGTGTCCGTCGCTCGGAACTGCGGACAAATAGAAAGAATACGCGCGCGCGCGAACGTCTTCGACGACGAAACGCGAAACGCGCCGGTCGACTCACGACAAAGTCCTCGGGCTTGGCGCTCCTCGCGTCCAAGAGGTCGCCGAAGGCTCGCTTCAGCCGGCCGGCCAGCTCGCGCATCTGGCTCTCGCCTTGCATCGCGAGCGCGTCCGCGTTTTCCGTGGCGAGGCCGGGATCCAGTTGCCAATCGCGCAGCTCGTCCAGGTCGCGCGCGCAGAGGTGGCCGGCTGCAATGTGACCACGGTGAAACAGCCGCGAAGCGCTCGAAACATCGCGCGAAATAGCTGACCGCCCCGTCGGTGGTTCTCGAGGATCCGGTCCCTGAGCGTCGTCATGTTCAGCATCAGCGACGTGAGCTTTCCGCTGGGATAGCGAGCTCCGTGCCTCGACAGCATCCACAGTTGCGCCGGTGTGCAGCCTGCGCAGCGAGAGAGTATTTTCTCTTGCGCAGCACGATTCCGAATTGACGTCTTTTCGATAAGCCGGAACGCGCGTTAAGGCACGTATACGCGATCACCGACATCGCGCTTATAGCGTCATTGTTGTGAAAATACGTTTCGCAAAAACGCGTGAATGAGACGCCACTTTCGAAGAACGAAAAAGACGTGTACATTTCTCATTTGCCAACTTACTGTTTCCCAGTCGTGTCACGTCTCCGTGAACGTTTTCGTAGGCAGTCTTGGTGCCTAGATAAGGATAGTAATCGCGGGCTCTCTCGTAACATTCTACCGAGGCGTTCGTGGTTATCGTTGCTCCTGCTGCTGCGATCACTTGCAGCAAGTCGGCGATGATGACAAAAGTGGCAAGCATGGCTCGTAAAATCTTCTTTCACAATAATTTCAATCAGTTTTATCACTCAGCGAAGCTAATTTAATTTTTCGTAAACGATCAGCAATTCGTTGTTTTCCATTAGAACCAAGCTCCTCCTTGTCGCTGAGGAGCTAACTGGAAAAACGTGGAAACGTCATATCGGACACAAAGTCGCAAAGTGAATCGTGGCCGATTGCCGAAGTGTCGTGATTTAATAAAACCGTTGTCGACTTTTTCTTACGTAATTCGCAGGAAGTTGTCGAACGATTTCCAATTTCATGAGAAATCCATCTCCTTGCGGCTGGTGTGAAAGTCTTGAACGCAAGAGCCCGAGACACGGCGACATTACTGTTATAGCGAACGATCGGAAAGCCGAACAGTACGGTGCTGCTACGTCCCACGCAAGATTTGCCATATCAATTTTCGCACCAACCGAAAACCATGGGATATCTTATAAAATTACAAACTTTGGCTTACGCAATTAAATTATTACTGTACAATTGAAAATCGCTTCGTACAGCTACATATCAAAAAACTTTGATCGGCCACGGGAAGCCCCTCAACCTCTACCGATCGTCGAGCCGCAGTTCTACATTAAAAAATAGATTTATTTTTTGTTAAAAAGTAATGAAACTTTGTGCTTCGTTTTCAAAATTTCAAAGAGAATTTCGTTATAGACGCGTGTCTACATTCCTTAACTAATCACACTTTCACCTGCCGATACACGAAACGTCCTTGTAATAAAACTGCAATGTCATCACTTTTAGCTGTTCGACTCGCTGCAATTCGAATTAAGCTATTAATTTGACTTTTCCATCAACCTCCGTATCAAATCGTTCAACGTTTCGACTGAACATTTATTAAACAAAGATGAAAATCTCAATGAACCAACACAAGTATTTCTGTAACTACATTCAACATGCGCGTCAACTTTAATTTTACTATAATCTGAAATATCCAAACCTTTCGATGCTGTGTGATGATAGCCCTTGCTCATCAAAAGTGAAAGCTTTCACGATCTGATGAAACAAAAAAGAACGCAGTCGAACGCTCCATCGACGAAGTCAAAGCGACTGAAATCCACAATTCAAACTAACTTCAGTTTCAGAGTTTACCGACAACTTATGAGTGTTATATATGTATATGTGTGTGGGTACACACACACTTATATATAGACTACGTAGGTTCGATCACTGCAAGGCAAGGAGTATTTTCGAAACAACATTTGTGCTTAATTTTTTTTTTACTTTTATTATATTAATAAAGTATAGGAATATAAATTGCTGTTACTTCACATAGAGTTCGTCGTTACATAAAAAAATTATTTAATAATACTTTGATACCTTAGACAATAAATTATTCGATTAAAATTTAAACAATACTCATTATGATAATTAGACCAACGCATTTATCATTCACGTATAGCGATTCATTACACAGAAGCTTGACATAGTTTCTTTCTTCTTCTAATAATCATACAATCAAGATAAATACACTTTTATAACGTGTTCACATCAATTCAACTTTGAATAAAGAAATAAGAGGTATATTATTTGAATCTGTCGACTCGAACGGTAATTCGAATTAGGTACAAAAAACAAACCACAATAATTTATTTGTTAAATACAGTATAATTGAGTATGGACGGAAAATCCATTTTTCGTGAGATTCACATTTCTTATATACAAAGAAATACTGGTACACATTATATAAACGTGCAGTCCAATGACAGAAATTCAAAATTTTCATTGTTTCTTATCTCTGTCGAATAAAAAATGCTCATTGATGATACCAAACAACGAGGATCACAGAACATACGTTTTCAAAAAAGACAAACACAGAAGCAAGAAGCGCGTATCATCATTATCATCATCACGACGTTAAAAAAGGTACACGAGACCTCTATTTACAGGTGTCGTGGTATGTAGTGTAGAAAATCACAGCGAACGAATAAAACCTAGCAGAAAAATTGCCAGGACAATAAGGTTAAGATGAGATTGAAGATTGCTCGACGAATTAGGACTGATGCAGAATTCGGGGCTGCACCCATTCACTATTCCACCAAAGCGTTGCTTCAAATATTCCCAAGGGCAGAGGCCAACTTGGCAACCTTCAATCTGTAATGGCTCCTCGTTCAAGTAAAACATCACCTGGTTTGGCGAGCGTGCGTCACTGCATCTGAAAAACATAAATTAAAATAGACATAAGCTATATTTTTCTTTATTACAGCTTTATACCATAAGTTCACTTCGCACAAATCACAAATTAAGATTGTAATGATACACCGAAATTAGATAGTAGCAGACATATGCAATTGATGACGTCAGGTTTGTCTAAAATAAACTGAACACTAGAAAAGAACATGCAGAAACGCTCAACGGATAATAATTCATCGAGCATAAGAGGTGAGACATAAGATGTATAAGTTGTGTCGAAAACAGACTAATAATAGACGACAACAGTAGCGTGGAACGCCTTTGCTGTAGGTGTGTATGTTTTATAGAAATGCATATGCTTCCAGAAATAATGCGAGTCTCTATGTAGATCGTTCATAGTTTCAATTGACATTAGTCCTAACATATCTGAACAACAACATATTCAAGCTTATTTAGCAAACGCCAAGATAGAATTTTTCTATAAATATCGGATTTTTCCAGTCAAGTGCGATGTTAGTGCACTCTAAAAGCAACGATGCAGGAAATTGACGATTGGCAGCATTATAATGCACCCAATATCGTATATAATTCGGAAAAACGAGTGACCCTATTTATCATGTATAAATTCTTTCTCTTCTCGAAAATTGTAATAAGGACAAAGTTCCGAATTTTGTATTTGAAAGAAGTAGATAAACAGTCAAAAATAATGAAAAACAACGAAATATGAGAAAAATAACGCATTCATTCATACCTGTAGAAAATAACGACTAGATTCGAGGCGAAAGAAGACAGCTTGGAAGTGCGGAAATTTCTATCCTGCTTGCTATGATAATTGTCAGCGCGGATAGGATCTGGATCTCTACCAATGCCCAAAGCAGCCAATAACGTCTGCATCGTTATTGTATGTCCGAAGTAGAAAATACCCTTTGTTTCGTTACCACTACTTCCTTGCTCCAGTTCCCTGAAAAAGTTTTTTTTTATTTGAGCAACTATAGTGCACCTCATGGACACGATAAAGAAAAAGTAGAATATATTTTCATTTTGCTTACTTGAAATGATTGAACATGTCCTGAACCAAGGGACAACCAAGCATTGCATTAATATCACGTCCAGGTCCTGAATAATAGTAATAATCAAGGTCTTCAAGATACTCTAAAACTTTCATTTCCTCTTTGGTGAATACTGAACACCAGGTGGACAGGCGATCGACAGTCCATGTCTTCTCGTAGCGGCACATGTCGTACATTAATTGCACTGAATCTGCAAGGATTATGTTTCAATTAACGTATACCTTCTTCGTTTACGAATTTCGAATGCTTCAGAGAGATATGTTTTTCTTCTCTTTTTAATACGAATTTTTATGATAAATTGAATGTCGAAAATCATACCATTTTTTATTCGGTAATTGAAGCCAAGTCGTATGCTGACATTGGTCAAAAGTTCGTGGTAAGGGGTGTTGTTTATGGTAATAAACCTTTCAGACTCCCAGTCTACATTATCGCGGGCTAAACTGCTCTCCCAAATGGGGCAATTTTTGTAAAGCTGTTTGGAAAAAACGATACCAATTAAACAATTTATCATTGTGGACCTTTGCAATACAATCAGTACAACAATAAACTCACGCGCAGTAGCGTTTCATTGTAAGGTTGTTCATCCATTGGAATTGCGTATTTACTATTGAATAGCCCTTCTTTGAAGCTGTCCATGCTGGACATTGTACGTTCGGATTTCGTTCCTCTAAACTGGAAATTAAAACACGCCAAATTAAAAAAGTCCAAAATTTCGGTAAGCTTCTTTTGTATTATAAATTGACCATTGATAATTTTTGCATAACTGTGTTTTTATTGAATACACGTTAGTTGATTTGCAACAATTTAGACGATCTTGTTACATTTTGTTAAAAAAAAATGATAATTGTCAATTTAAAACTCCAATCAAGCAATTTTTCAAAAGTGATTGTTTAAAAAACACTTCATCATATGTATATACTATATGATTTACCTTGTAAGTCTGCGTGTCGACAGTAGTAGGATCGAGCCTTAGTAATTCGGGAAAGTAACTTTGAAGTCGTTTGGCTAGAAGATGCATATCCTCGTAACCTTGAGGTGTAGTCAGAAAATCAGCTATACTTTCATTGTGGCTACCCATAGGTGCCTGCCAATTACGTAACTTCTCCAAGTCCGGATTGCACAATCGACCATCTTTCAAAAAAAAAAAAAGGATTTTATACATAGACATTCTTTGAAGTGGAATTATCAATTATTTCACGATATACTTTTACAAAATCTATTAGCAGTAAAATGATAAAAACAAAATTCTAAAGGTATTGATAAGGGAGTTTTAAAAATACTACTATTTAAATAGTTTACGCAATTTTTTCAGATACATGCAAAGAAATGTTTCTTCGGAGTCTATACAAAATCAACGGGAATCACATATTTACACGAAAATTAACGAATGAAGAAATACTATTAGGAAGAGCGGAAACATTACACATTACAAAGATGACGCGTTTGATCGCGTCAAACAAGCCATTCGGCATTCCATTTAAATGAATTTAAAAGGTGTACGATGGTTTTGCCACAGGTAACCGTTCGTCTTGGCAAAGGAAACGCCCTAAAAGCATCGCGTCAATGGTACAAACACTAAAGCAGGAAAAATGAAAATATATGTGCAAGTGAGAAAGTGGGTCAACCAATACCATCAATCCCCCCCCCCCTCCACCCAGTCAAACGCTCGTCTTCATTTCGTTGGTCAACGCGCGCGTCTTCCACTCCGCGACAAAGGCTCACGGTCGCGCGTAAAATAATCTCGCATTACTCACTGCCTCTCCTGTCGTGATTGTAAATTATCTGGTCGCGAAGGCGATCGAGCGACTGCATCTGCGACATTGTCTTCCTGCTGGGATAGCGAGTGCCGTGTCTGGCCAGCATCCACATCTGCACTGGGGCGCAATCTGCAAACGATAATTTCGATCATCTCGCGCGCTTGCGGCTTTCGGGTCGAAGCCTTTGCACGGATCCAATCTATCCAAATGGATCGAGAGGTCGTCGGAGGAAAATTAATTGCCCACGGTCATCCCCAAGATGGTGATTTATTACGATTGGGTCGTATGTCAACCGTAGTTGTCGTTTCGATTCACGAAGACAGGAAGAAAGAAAACAGCGCACTGGCAGAGAAAGAGAAATTTAGCACGCGAGCGGCGATCATAGGAGAGAAAAAAAATGAAAGAAAGAAGCAGCCGTCGAGCGCATCGTAAAAAGCTTCCTGACGTAATTTGTCTCGGTTAACGAACGACCGCAGCCTACTTGTAATTTAGCATTTGCAATAGCAGACCTAAACGTGCCCATCAGGCGGCCGTTTCCGAGCTTCTCGTACGTTCGCTCCGATCTAATACGTCGCGCGACTCGACGTCCCCTTCCTGCCTATAGAATCGATATCGCGGAACGCGAAAACGGGAAAATCCCTCTGTCGCCTCGCGTGTGCGATTACGTAATCGGACAGAGAGGGGGACCCCGTAAACGTGACGAGTTTATATGTGTTGCGTGCACATTGTACTCGATGTAGTTTTGCGCGCGAGCAAAAAAAAAAAATACGTACATACATTTATATCAACACCATCCCGGCTCGAAGCGTTTGCCGCTGTTGTCGTTCGTTGTGTGTTTGAGGCTTGGCCCCGAAAGTGAAAACTCGTTTGCTTTTTCAACTTGCGAATGTAAAGAGATTCTATTCCCATCGCGTCGAGTAGCGCCGCAGAGTCTCAATTTATTGTCACACGACCATTATAAATCTTGGGAGTTCTAATTTCTTTTTCTCTGGAATCCGCGATGAGATCACGATTCTTGGGGAGCACGTGCGGGGCAGAGCATGTGACGCACGCATTTCAAATCGCGAGACCGAAATGTACGTTACAGCTCGCGCGACATTTTGCGCAAGCGGGGCGACACTTTTCGCGTCGCTATTGTTCGCGTACTGATGGTTTAAAGCTCGCGCGAATGTAATTGATGGGCTGTTTCGCGAGGAAACAAAAGAGACTCAGCCGTGGTTGTTTCTTCTTGCTAAAATGCTGTTTTTCTCACGCATCTGTCAGCAGTACGTCATTCCCCGGGCGCTTTTTCATCCGAAATGATGTCAAGATTCAAGAATGTACTCACTGGGAATGGACGGCAGACGATCGGTGCCCTTGACAAATTGATAGGCTGTTTTAGTGCCCATGAGAAGATAAGGGTCCGACTCGTAGCTGTAACATTGGTCGTATTCCCGGGGTTCGGCAAGAACCACCAAAGTCATTGTGGCCAGCAGAATTGCGGCAGTCGTCTCCATTGTCGTTTATGTGTCCTGCGAATATCAAACGTATATTTTGCAATTTTTTCCACGGTAATTTTGGAAGCGCAGTTTGAATTTCACCTCTGCGTACAAAAACTTGGCACCTGCGTGGGGAAAAGATGGCATCATAGAATTCTGAGTTCATGCAGATCAGCTTTGTGGGGGTTCACGGAGAGCTCAAGTGAGTATCGCGTTATTTCGACGGGCGGATTTTGGCGTCAATAGGGCAGTGAGCGTCAGTTGTGAGCATAGTGCGGATACATGCTTTTCGCCCCGTGTAACTTCATTTTATTAGGCGTATTTTACCTATTTTACTCGTCATCCGAATCCCACACGTTGTTAAGTAAGGAGTTACGCCGTGAAAATATTTAGCCTATTTCCGTAAGAGGATTTCTCACAGTGACAAAACACTTTTACGCTTGCATTTTTTATCGGCAAAGAATTGTTTCAGTATCGATTTCGAACGAACCGATATCGAAAAACAGTATGAAATAGTTTATTAAGGCACGACATAGATACTTTTTGCAACGAAGTTCTGCGTAACAATAAAAACATTGTCCTTACAATGATTCAATGCACGCCAAATAAAAATACAGAGCGAGAACTAATGGATTTCTAAAATATAAAAAAATTCTTTCGAAATGTGCGCGAGTACATCATCTAGCAGCAAAGATGACCTACCAAAGCGCAACGACACGTAAGCATGACAGGAAACAAATGTATGCGTGATACATCTGATATATATGATATATCTTCGAATCTACACAAAGTTGTCGAAAATTTCACTCGGGCTTTTGTTTTTCTTTCACGTTTCGCCTGATAACTATTTAAAATAGGACAACAGCGGCGACGGAAGTAAAAGCAACTTTATCTTAACTATCAGTGTTTCAAGATAATGTAATGCACTTCATTAACAGGGTTATCATGCTCCATCAGGCCTCGCTTTGACAGTTATTTTCCGCACACGTTGAGTCGCAATGATGTGACTAGCGGGTTTTATTTTAGCGCAGCGCAGGAAAATACCAATTTGTGCATTATACATCTCAGCCTGACACGCGGCGCTGGGGTCTGCGCCTCGCATCGGGATCACCAATTAAAGTGATTACGGAACGCGGTTTATGATGACATCGAGCGGAAATCGCTTATTTTTAAATACCAAGGTCATTAACTCGCTCCCGTCCGCGATGATAATTCATATCGATTCGCATCGCTGATTTTCCCTCCGCGTTCTCTCGGTCATCTTTGCAGATCGTTGAAGCTCGTGAGTCAACCGCGGTGCCATTCGTGAGTCCAGTGGCGCAATCACTGACTCACGTTTCTTCTGTAAGCGCATCGTTCTCGTGGCAAAATCTCCCGAAAGCTGTTCCCGCGAGCTGAATCCACCTGCAACGAGGTCGCAAATCGAAAGCACTAACTTCGCGATTCCGTTCTAATTTTCGCGTCTGACGAGTGGAAGGGCACACCGAGCGCGCACCGCGAGACCTGTGTGTATACATGTATACTTTCACATTTGTACAAGTTGCGCGTGACGGCAAAGTGACTCTCGTCTAGTTTCCGCTGTTTTTTTCTTGTTCTACCGCTCGCCCGACCGACTTCCAGTTCATTTTCACGCGTAACTTCGCTTTTCTTCCTTCGGCCTCTTCCCCTTCGATTCGCTGCTTCGATCGTTCTTGAGCTGCGAAGCTGCATAATCCCACATACGTTTCAATGAAGAATTCGGTCAAGTGCAACCAACACGTATACGCAAACCTTCGTTTCGAAATATCTCGACCAGGAGAATTTGATTTGCACGTGTGTATACAGCGAATCGTCGCTCGCGCATTATGTATACAATGCATCGGCAATTAATTCCAATTAAAAAAAAATCTAACGCAGTACGAGTTTGGCAGGACGGATGTGCTTCGCACGTGACAATAGCAAATGTACCGTTTGCTTCGGGAACGTACTTATCATAACAGCCGCTCAAAACAAATTGATGAAACTGTACGAATGAAAGAAAGGCACGAGTGTCCTTCGTTCAATTTAACGTACTCTCTTGTATTCGCACGGACAGTTTACACGACGAAGCGGCGCGCTTCGATTCCCTCTCGATTAGTTTTAGCAGACGGTCAGCCGCACGAATAACAAAGCGTAGGTTCCGTTATTTTTTAATTAAATCGACCGTTAATGCAAAAATTGCTCTCGTAATAAAACCCATTTGTGGCTATTTATAACATTAATTTTTATAAGCCAGAGACAGTATAAGAAAAAATTCCTGCGCAATGAAAGCCAAAATAATTACCAGTAATTACGTCAACGAAGTCGAGTCCATTGTAACCGATTAAAATTAACTAAAGAGAAATGTGTCAATTTGTTGAAGTAATTTTGAAGTCCCATTGCCTCCTTGCACCCGCTCAATTATAACACACGAGAGTGACGTAATATTTGAAAACGATTCTGTAGTTTTCTTTCCTGTTGTTGCGCTCGTTGCTATGGATTTGTTCCTCGAACCTACTTTAAAAGTAGTAGCTGCCACCGAACGCAGAAATTTTTCGTTGAACTTCATGCCAATCGACCGTCAGGTCGTCGGGGTGGGGGGAATTGCCAGGCGCAAGTTGATTACACGACGTCAACAAGCATCAAAGAAGTCCAAATGAGCCCGACATTATTTCGATTACGACCTAGCGTTGGTCTCCTGCTAGAATACCGTCGGTTATTTTTCCGGGATAAGCTCGAGACTGCCGTAAGCGAGATTTGAATGCCAATTGTTATTTTCATCTATGTTATTTTTCGCGTATCCACAGTAATGCGCCATTTATCGATATGTAAAAATCAAATCTATGCTCGAACGACGAACAAATTTTAATCGTGTACATTGATTAGCTTCGACCAATTTTCATGGAATGTCATTGGAGCAGATTGTTGTATTTCAATATGGATAGTTGAGAATAGTTTCAAGTAAATATTGTCTCTATGAATGTCAGGTATGACAAGGTACAGTAACGGCAAATGCTTGAAAATAAAAGTAATTGACCATATCGCGTATGAAAGCGGAGTATACATAATGTTTGGAATGCGAAATTTAATGCCGTATATAACAGAAATATGTATTTCATCGGTATAATCCAATATTCGAAGGGCTCACTGCAGTTTCATGGAAGAGCACAACGTGCGTGCCGATTGTTACGCCGAAGACAACTCAGTGCTCCGAACGCAAAAACAAACGAAAGTCGCCCGCCACGCGATGGTAACGTCAGTTCAGTCGATCCCAAAAATTGAAATATTTTTAGCTTACAGAGGTATTTTTACGTAAGCGGTGCAAAAAAAAAGAAGGCAAGAAAAGAAAAATGGCCCAGACACTTTCTCCTCCGTATCGTCACTTTCATTTGCGATACACGAACAATAAATGTTATGGTCAACATCGTAATTTCACGCATTACATTTCCGTAGGGTCGGACAAATAAATACTTAATTGCCGCCGAGATCGACGATGTGTTCAGTGAAAAAGAAAACTAAGAGCGATTGTCATGAAGGTTAATGGTTGAAGCCGCGTTTGCTCAGATCGTAAACACACGTGGATGAACATTCCGGGAGTCACTGACCCCCATGTACAGTTCATTTCGAAACCAAAGGCCACTCCTCTGCCGCCTTTTTCGCGCGCTACATTAGTCGAAACAATCGCGGGTCGTCACAGCTATTCGCTAAAATAGAATACTCACACAATTATGCTACGCAGAGTGTACTGTCTCTCGTCACTTTGCTTGCCAAGCAGCGACGCACTACGTATGTAAAAAAGTTCGGAGCTTCGCTTTGTCCGTTCTCACGACGAAATATCGACCAAGCAATGTGCCTGGTATATACCTAAACTGCGTGCGGCTTATGTCCAACAACGCAACTCACGAAGAAGAGTTGAGTCACGCACACGATAACGCGCACGAGACGCGACTGTCTCTGCCTGCTCCTACTCGGCTGCTCAAAACTGACTGCCTCTCTCTCTCTCTCTCGCACTCTCTTTCTCGTGATCGCGATGCCGCGCCGCGCCGCAGCCGATCTCTTGGTCGGCGGCGCGATCAACGCCGTACCTTCGAGCGCATGCGCAGGTACACGCCCGGTTCCAATTCTTTGGAATAGCACGCACTGCTTCGCTTGGACTCCCTCTTCGGAGGTTAATTGAGGGGATGTGCGGAATCAGCGATGTCACTCGGAGAACTATTCCTACTCTCGATCGCTGCAATTGGAACCTTATTTAACGTTTCGTTAACGGTTTCGTCTAGCTCCTTGGAAACTTCACTCCCGAACGCGAATCAGAACGCACTGTTGATTCATTGTTCGATGTGGCTATTCTAAAAAACTTGAAGAATTGGCAGCAGTCAGTGCTACTGATTAGAATACATTCACGAATGCTAGCTCATCCTTGAGTTTATGGTATTCATGGAATACGTCAATGATTGTATATACTGCATTAACGTTCTTCTGGATCTTCTAATGCATAATTAGCTTTTAACGTCAGGTACAGATTCTAAATTTGTCGCACTATCACCCCTCAAACAAAAGATAAAATTCTCAAAATTAATTCCAAAAATATCCGATTTTAAATTACTTTTTAGTTGTCAGTGAAATTATACCCTTTCAAGAACATACGCCTTCAAATAAGTCCATTTATACTGATATCGGTTGAACTGTTCCAGACATGTGCGTAAATATGAATCGACGCATTGCATATTTCCACCCCGCGCATCGACCAAATTAATTTTAGTAAAAGTTTTTTTTTTTTGTTTTTGCTTGTCTTTTGCCGATTTCGACCTCGCTGGGCTGGAAAATAGTATACGCACCACAGTTGAGAAATTGGCAAGTCCACATAGCACGTGAGAATTGACAGCCGAAGCGTCGCCTCAATTCTCACGTGCCACGGACTTACCAATACCTTCTCGCACGCTGCAAAGAAATGACGAAATGCAGTCGTAGAACAAATAAGTCCTTGACTTCCGTTGATATTCGCCTCGTTGGAAAATTGCACCCACTTAAGCGGGTATACGCGCGATATCGATAAATTATATTTTGAAATTTGTATTCGAAACCGCTCGTACAGCTATTTAAATGAACTATGAAAGTGTATCGACATACTTTAACGTAAATATATGACCAACGCTATCATTAAGATGGTCTCATATATAAATGCGGAAAATCGGGGCATACATATACCGTTCAACAAAATGCCGCTCAAATTATGTGTTCGTGATGAACAACGTACGGAATTGTTCAAATAGTGCCTCCGAATAATAACTAAGTAATAACGGCAAAGAAAACTCCGTGGAACTAAATGGGCCGTTATCACTGACATTTAAACGGCACCGGTAAAAATGAAAGAGTCATAATTGTGAAGAATGTTAACTGTTTGATGGACATATAGACAAAGTCTTGAAAATAGAAAACGAAGAGATCCGATAAGAAAATAACTGTATTAAAGAAATTAAAATAAAACGATTGAGCGTCATTCCTTTACTTCACAGAACAATCAAATTAAACTCTGTCGTGCACATAGAAGCTTTCAGGCCACCTAGAAATATGGGGGCTTGCGGCTTTAATGCGACGAACGCCGAGCTCAAAAAACTGCCGCACAGCGGGACCCAAATCAACACACAACGCCAGAAGGATATAATTATTGTTAAATGAACTGGCCGTAAAGTTGATGGCGCATTGTTCGACCTTGTTCGCGATTTCTTTTATTATGATGATAATAATAGTATTATAAAAACTAGTTTCAAATGCTTTTTGTTCACAGTGTTGGCATCAACGCGGAGGAATTTCTGAAAGGTATTTTAAAATACCTCGTAAGCACGTTTTACCGGCAGATCTCACTCGTC
Organism: Phymastichus coffea; assembly: GCF_024137745.1. Classification (NCBI taxonomy): domain Eukaryota; kingdom Metazoa; phylum Arthropoda; class Insecta; order Hymenoptera; family Eulophidae; genus Phymastichus; species Phymastichus coffea. Next base: position 719,807 of record NW_026706870.1, read on the forward strand.
GCTTCGTGTAAGCTGGCCAACGTCTCGCATCCGTTCGAGCGCATCGGCATCTACCTGAGGGACCTGGTGGACCCCCGCGGCGTTGGGGAATTGATGACAAGTGAAATGAAAAAAGTTGTAAAAAAATATTTCGCCACTGATAACCGTATCTTTCGAAAGTTATTTAAAGAAAATTTATATAAAAAAACTGGAATATTCCAATAAAATGAATGTGACGTAAATTCATACCTCGTTACTTTCAATATAACCATCGAATATATCGTCCGTTATTCCCTTCTCTCTCTGGTGGAAAAAGCCGGCAACAGTAATAAAACAATAGCAATAATTTCCTGATAAACGTAATTTTTCTATCGTTACTTTTATTTTCCAATGAAACCCAATCGGTCCCGAGAGAAAGTTTTCCAGCGCCAACGCTGCACGCAGGATTTCCTCCCTGCAGTCATCGTCTGAATCAACAGGTAAAGAAAAATCGATGCTGTCTGGGCAGACAATACCTCCTCGATTAAACAGCGTGTACAAATGTGTTCAAGGCACAAACGAAGTTTTATTTGGTTAATGGCTGTGGAAACAAATTTATCGAATGAAATGCCAATGCGGCAATTAATTAATTGAGCTTTATATTATAAGATGTGCGTCTTATTTGATTTTTCCAATTTCCCCGTCTATAGATAAATATCAATTATAAACATTACAAATTAGGATATCGTTAGATATTCTAAATCGTTGCCCTGCTAGTCACGTCTTGATTATGTAAACATGACTGTCGCCAAGTCATTCTTAATAAGTGCGGGGGTTTGCTGGAATGGCCACGAACAAATTACACACGTTCTAGAGACGAAAAATCAAAATTGTAGAAACATATATCTTGAAACAAATATGCTAGTATATTATTTGATTAGAGTGATGTATTTTCTAATTTTCAACCTATTTATTTATATTAATTCTAGATGTTTCGAATATTCTCAAATCAATTTAAATTAATACGTTAGCTTAACTTACTTACGATATATGCTTATATCGATCAATATAAAAGTACTATAAAAAGAACACCGGCGTTGTCGCCGTCACTTAAGCGCGCAATCCAGGTCATTATCAGGGCCTCGCATCCTATTGTCGTGTGATTATGTGCGTCGCTCTCTCCACGTGATGCCCATTATTACATCCTTGACGTCGCGTATTTAACATATAAGTTGCATAACGCGACTGCGAAAGTTTTGCACGCTGTATGTTGCTGATTTACCGTTCACACAATTTGGTGACGGTTTGCTGCCAAAGACAGTATATATATTGTTTTATGAATTTTGGTGATTGAGGTTGAAACTTTCGATCGATGAATATCATTTTCATTGTTTGCTTACATGAACAGTTTGAAAACAATTGATGCTGCTGACCGTACTGTTCTTTATTCAACAGGGCAAATTTTATTGTTCTGCATATTCGCTTTGATTGTTATGTACAAGTTTTTGCAAACAATTATAACGTAGAATATATTTCATTGAATAAAGAAGTTCTGTATAGAATTGTACCGAAATTTAGATTAATAACTGTATTATAAGGTTTTTAATATTATTATAATTATAAGGTTTCACCTATTGAACAAGATAGAAATTTTTTATACGCGAAAAAATGAAGAAAAATAATTCTAATAAATAACAGATTTGATCAAATAAAAAAAGAGTTAAAAGTGAAATTCAGATTTCAACCTAGAAAAAACCGAATGCGAACGTTCAATAATAAATTATTAAACATTTTATGGACAATAAACAATGTTAATAAAATTGAAAAACAAAATTTATTGTGTAAACTGGAATTGTTATTTCGAATTCATCGTCTTATATAAAATTATATTTAGAGCGGATAAATAGAACACAATTCAAATAGATATGAAACGTGCACTAGTTAAAAACTTGTTGGTCAAGCATACGATGTGAAAAGTTCAGTTGGGCAATATTGAAAGTAGTCAATGATTCCAGAAATGACTACTTTTTAACAATATGTTATTTCATACCTGAAAAAAAGAGAACTAGTAGTATTGCTGCATTAAATGAAGAACTTCAATCTATAAATAAAAACACGGACAAAAGTAATTAATTGCTTGATGCAATTGATATATAAGGGGTAAAGTTACAATCTATTTTTCTCCTAAATATTACTTCTGTGGATAACAGAGCTGGAAATTTTCGTATAGATATGAGTACAGCTACCGTACCTCAGGTCGATAATATTTGTTAACTGCATGTGCCTGTAGTCTCAGCTCGTTAATTACTCAGACACATCGGCAAGCGCCAAGTCGAAAATTCAGAGCTTGAATTTACCTCAGTTTTGTCTTGACCGAGCTCGACATTGTTTATTTAATATGCCTCGTGGTTTTACTTGCATTTAACAGTTTATAATTGTTTAAATATTTTTTTTCTTAGACTATAATGACTTGAATGCAGTAGCCTTTAAAAAAATAGCTAAAAAGACGATATTTTTTAAATAAAGCTGCACTCAGTCTAATATCAGACTTGTAAAATCATTGTAGTAAAAAAAGTTTCTTTTTCAATAATGTTTACACAATTTTTAGAATGTTTTTCTTCAATGTTCGTCGTACCAAGCGAAAATTATTATGTCGTCAGCTAATCTTTTCACCATACTGACACCTGTCTTCAATGCACCCCATCTGGCTGTCAAATTGAACGAACATTCCATCGAGACGACCCTGGCAGAAAAGTGATTGATTTAAAAAAGAAATATACCACTAGCTTCGTCTTAATTTATACCAACAAAAAATTGCTTTTTTGGAATTTGTACCACCCCCCCCTCCCCCCCAAATTTTGAAAAAAAGCAAAAAGAACGATATTTCGGAAAACTCATACTCCTGGCAGGAAAATGATTGATATCTTAAAAAAAAAATACCACTAGTTTCATTTTAAATTGTACCATCAAAAAAATGCTTTTCTTGGGATTTGTACCCTCTTTAAAAATAGAGAAAAAAAGATTTTCGTAGGGTAGATTAGCAATTCAAATTAACGTATTACTGCGCATGCGCGGTGGAAAATCTGTGGCTGTCTCATGATTCGACCATCCACATCTAGATGGTATCGGCCAGCCACGAACGGCAAGAAATACGCTCACTGAATATATAAGTCCGCATAGCGATACGATCAGCACTTCGCGCGTATGAGGTAGATGTTATCGGGCGTCGAGCCTCACTGACGACTCCAGCATCGGTAGCATCGGGACGAAACGCTTCCTACCTTACCAATCTCTCTCGAGTGTGAGCCTGGTGGGGCTACCTCACACTACGATTAACTTTTTACACGAGACTCCTCGTTCACACCTGTACATACGCATCGTTCTTTTAATAGCCATGCATAATTTAACAACTACAGATTTTTCGCCGCGCATGCGCAGTAATACGTTAATTTGAATTGCTAATCTACCCTACGAAAATCTTTTTTTTTTCCTATTTTTAGAGAGGGTACAAATTCCAAAAAAGCATTTTTCTGATGGTACAAATTAAAATGAAACTAGCGGTATTTTTTTCTTTTAAGATATCAATAATTTTTCTGCTAGGAGTATGAGTTTTCCGAAATATCGTTTTTTTCCTTTTTTTTTATAATGTTGAGGGGGGGGGGTACAAATTCTAAAAAAGCAATTTTCAGGTGGTACAAATTAAGACGAAACTGATGATATATATATATTTTTTAAATGAATCATTTTTCTACCAGGGTCGTTTCGATAAAGATTCTGGCACTTTCAAAATGACATGAATTATGACACATGACTATATGTGGCGGTTGCTCCACGTTGCGCTGAGCCAACGTCAGGTGACGCCACACTCGGCTCCGAGAGACGGCGAGCACGAAAGCAAATAATTGTGCCGCGAGAAGAATTCAAATAATCTTGCGCTAGCTCTCCGACCTTCAATAAGTAAACATTTTCGATCTGTAGCTCGAGAAAACGCTTTTCCCGCATTCCTGTACGGTACTGTGCCACAGCTCTGGCGTCCCGTGTTATTCGCGCAACTTACTATAATCCTGCGTTTTGTAAAATAAAGATTGCCTTTAATTCGATACAGTTAATCTCGTGAGTGATTTATTTTGCCTTATTCACGCAACTCCGAAACGCACGAGAGCTGGGCCTTGTGCGCGTGGCGACACAATACCCAAGCTCGTCGCATCTTCGAACATCCTAACAACTATAGACAATTACGCAGCCATCCATGCGCAGCTAGTTCTATAGGGATTTATGAGAGATGCATATTTTGAAAGACAGAAAATTCTTTTTCTGAAAATACAGTAATTATTACTAATTCCTATAATAAAATAATGAAAAATCATTTTTTATGTTCTCAAATTCATTTATCATAGAAATACAATAAAAATAATTAATTAATCCTTCCCGTTATAAAAATATAGATGCATGTTGAAGCATTTTATTCGTGATCTGATTGGCTGAGATGTGAACATGCGATATAATGCTATGTGGCGGCAAATAAGCGTGTCTGTATGGTTTTGAGTAGAGATGTTCTCCTTACTAAAATGGAAAATAATACATTAATTACGTTTGGTGTTACAGATCAAGATTGTGGCATGTGGTTGGCTTGCTGATATAACGTAATGATTGGGCGCGAGAATTGGAAATTATTTATATACTTGATAAAAATTAACAAGAGTTTAGCAGGTACAGCGGGCATAGTGATTACTAGTATATTTAGTTAAAAATTGGATAAATATAAATTTTATATTGTATTAGGAGGATGTTGGATATCAAGACGGATCCCTGTTTTACCCTGCCACAGTTTTTCTAACTTTTTTAGAAAGTAAATTTATTTTCCGAATTTTCATGAGTGCTTCTAATCGACAGAATGAAGAGAGGAACACTCACGAAAATTCGGAAATGAATTTTCTTTCTAGAAAAATTAGAAACACTGAGGCAGAGATTCTTGTCGATATCAGACGTTCTCTTAATAATACAACGTAAAATGTATTTATGCAATCAATTTTCGATTGATTGCATATAAAGAAAAAAGTATTGAAACCCTTCAACTACTATTATTCAAAGCTTTAGATAAATGCTCAGTAATTGTAAATATTAATGGAACCCAACAATTCACCCAAAAAATATCACTAAGGAAAAAATACCAATAACCAAATCGAATCGAGATAAAGCTAAATTAAACAAAGCAGCTAAAGATTTAAAGAAAATACTGTATCAGGAAAAAACTCACAAACGAAAATAAAAAAATTAGAGAACTAAGCCGTACAGAAGAAACAGATTAATTGTTATGAAAAGTTACTAAGATACAAAAAATACCAATTACATTTATTCCACCTATCAGAAAACCCTATGATAAATGGATTAGATCAGACGAGAAAAAAATCGACACGTTTGGAACACATACACAGTATTCAAACCTCATCAAACAATCATTACAGAACAAGAAGTTACCCTGTTAGAAGATCTTGATGTACGCGACAGCACACCAATTGAAGCAGTGAAAATAAAGAAAATATTACAATTAATCAAAAATATTAATAACAAAAAGGCAACTGGTTTTGATAATATTACAGAAGTAATGATAACAAAACTACCTAAATAGCAATAAGATACTTAACAATTGTTTTTAATAGATATATTCGTCTATCCCAAATGTTATCAAAACTTGGTGCCTTTTTGTTATTAATATTTTTAGTTAATTGTAATACTTCCTTTATTTTAATTGCTTCAATTGGTGTAATGTCGCGTACATCAAGATTCGTTCTGGTAATTTTGCAATTATAATAAAAAGTCAAGTTAATAAGGTTTTGAAAGACTGTCAACAATCTGAACTTTTAAAAAACAAAGTAATGATTATTATAAAGTAATAGTACATGATGCTCATTGACATGATAATGCATGGCACTTTTACTGAATGAGTATTCAATGCCCAAAATAAAATATTAACCAGTAAAAGTCAAATATATGTGTTACTGTCAAAATTTATCAGAAATTTAGCAATTATATGAAAAGTCTAAAATTTAAAGTTAATCAAAAGAAATAAAGAAATTGATAAAATCTGGATAAAGAATAATACACGTAAATGAATGTATTAAACGCGGCAGATATACTGAATTTGGCATAAATGTAGATATTTTACATTGTTATTACTTAATTTTATCTACTTGTTTTGTTTTGGTTTTTTCTCTTAGATAACTACTTACGTATAGTTACCTGCGTGTACCTCTTGAAGACTTTACTATATAGTTGTAACAAATTGATTAATAAACTCAGTAAACAAAATAAACGAAATAATAAATGCTTGAGCTCATAAATAAATATTACTTTCACATCATTACAGCGTATGTAAAATACTTTTGTAATGATAGCTTAGTCATCTCTAGAAAAAAAATTCCTACCTGAGATGCATAATTTTAAATGTGACTGTTGCTCGTGTTAGCAAGTATTGAAAACAGGCGAGTTCATCGTTCATCAATTTAATTTAACAACGCCCCGACTCAGTGATCGCGGTGCTAAGTATGAAGAGTACAATGGTATTCCTAAGATAGTCTGATGATAATTTAAAGAATTTCTAATATAATGAGAATACCATTTGGCATTCTAATGAGGGCCTCGAAAAATTATTTGCATCGCCGCGCTCGAATAAAATGAATTCACTTGGAAGTACTTCATTAGTAGACTGCATGTGTAAGTCGATTTTGATAAAATTTATAGGATTCCCAAGTTGCATGTACCAGATGGTTGCGGCAATATTTAATTTTATGTTTACTTATTTATCTTTCATGTGAGCAACAAATTATGAGTGTCGATATTTTTATAAATGATTTCTTTCGCAAAATATACGGTTGGGCTGTCGTAACTCATTTCAAAATTGAAATGTACTTTCGCGCTACCCGACATTTGCGATTCTAGCGCTATATTTGCCCAACGCAACTGCCTGGCGCAACACAATCAGCTGTTTTGTATACTTTACCTCCATGGTATGTCTCTTTTACAGTGTGTTTGGCTATTTATGTTATTCATACTATACCGGTTAAAGTGCCGACTATATTATTCAATAAATTAAGTTTATATAGATTTATTTGAATTTGGAATAGAATATATGATCAAAAAATGTGGTAATTATATAAATAAAAAATGTGTTCGGAAATTACGGTAATTATTATATGATCAATTCAGTCAAATTATCACGCCAGATAACAGTGAAACGTTACAACGTTTGGTGTCGTTACTGTATAACAAGCTAAAATCCAGAAATAATATGCGACAATCGTAAAATCATATATTAATACGAAAATGTTGAATTCGAGAGTTGTAGCGGTATTGAATAATAAGTTGAAACGTCAATTTTTAATCATCAGACCGCTTTCTACTGCTAAAGTCAATCATGAATCGCCGCCCGAACAAAAAAAGGATACCTGGTAAAAAAATAATAATCCAAGATTAGAGGTCTTTTCAACTAAAAATCGCCATATACTCTTCTAGCAGAAGCGAGCCTCTGCAACAGCAGCGGCAGCAGCAGCGCGGCAAGGTGGGTGCCTGGGTGGCGGTTGCCCTAACCGCAGGTGCTGTCTCCTACTACTTCTTTAGCTACCGACGTACCAAGGAACGGCTATGCGCGGCTGCTGCACAGATGAGAGCTGATCTTCCGAGTTTTTCACTGAAAGATGTGGTCGAGGGACGCTATTACGTTTACGGCGTGGGTGTTTATGATTTGAATGATTACGCGAGGAATGAGCATCCAGGAGGGGAACAAGGAATTACAGACATGGTTGGGAAAAGTATCGAAGAGATTTGGGCTACCGACGGTATGAAGTTCCATAAGAAAAAGGAGATCTTGGAGCTGTTGGAGGGAATGAGGATTGGTAACTTTGAGGGTACAGTAGATAAACCTAAGAGGTGCACGACGCCGAAAGTAGGTGAGGGACCGTTATGTTCAAGATTCCCGTCTTATACATCTAGGCTTTTTAACGTGAATTCAATTTGGTAGATGCTATTTTTAATATGTTTTCTCGAACGAAAATGAACTTCATCTCACTGACATTAGATATTATGATTAAACTGTCGCTCTTATTTCTTGGTAAAACTTCTGATGAAAAAATATTCTTTTCCACATAAAAAAATTGTACAAATTTTTTCACTGACATTTTTACGATAAGAGTTAACTAATATCATATAGAAGTTTGAAAAAAGCTTACATTTCTATTTCAAAGTTGGAATTTTCGGTCACTGATAGTTTTGCTTCGCTAATAATTTAACGTAACCATCGCAGTGCCGCAAGTCAACGGACAAGAATACAGATTAGAATTGACAACCTACGGTGGAAATAACTTGAAAGCTCTGTCATTGGAAGAACTAAGACGTTATCCAAAGCACTCGATAGTCAGTTCGATACCCTGTAAGAATGATTCGACAAAACCGGAGACTGGATCGATATGGACTGGTGTACAATTGCGAGATATTTTACGTGAATCAAGTACGTTGTATGTTAGCATTATTTCCAAACTTTTGAATGAGATTAATAACAATAACACAATCCATATCCAAGATACTTTATAGTCTAATTATCATTCGACTGTGCATTAATTTTTATTAATGTTTCACTTGATAATAATCCAATTCACAGAAATCAATATAGCTGATTACGATGAAATACGGTTCGAGTGCCTCGACGTTTCCTCCACAACGGAAAAGCCGTACGGCTCGACAGTATCAGTTGATCGAGTTTTTAACGAACCCGATTTTGATGTCTTGCTTGCCTATGAAAAAGACGGCTCTGAAATTCCACCTAAACATGGCTACCCAGTACGTGTAGTAATGCCACAAGTAACTGGTGGGAAAAATGTCAAATGGCTACAGCGAGTCGTACTTGTTAGAAAGACCGACAAAGTAAATTTTTCCTTATCTCTAGCTTCGCGCTTTGATAAATTCGATGACAATGTTTATTCGTTACAGGTTGTGCGATAACAAACTGAAGAATTGTGATAAACAAATCATTTCTCTACATTTATTTTCTAACCGTTTTATAATATTCTTATGAACATAAAACTTCTTACGCAACTCAATTTCTCTCTTGAAAAGTACACTTATTATAAGATCATATACACTCGCAATCTTAGAGCGGTGACACTGGTTGACTGCTCGGTGTATCGACACCTGTAGGTGGAGGTGGCGGAGGTAAAGAAGAACCGGGCAGACGTAAACAGGCGCATAAACAGAATGGCAGCTGGCAAAAGCGACACAAACTCGTTGGTACCCCTGACATCAGGCAACCCGCCAATGCTATATTCCTGCAGATGAGATTCGGTTTGTTAATGGTCATTTGTTCTTTATGTATAATGGAATTATTGGCATTATTTTACACAATTTGAAATATGTCTTGTATGACAATAAAAATAATTATAAATATAACTAATCGATCAAGTGAAGAAGTAAACCTATATGAAGCTGCTATACAATTGTACCGAAAAGTTAACAAACATTAGAAACTAAAGTAGGCTTTATCCTGTAATCTAAATACGTCCAATTGCGTGATAATTTTAAATGAATATAAAACTTGCTCAGCGTTCAAACTTTAGATATTGCACATTGAGTGATGAGTCAGCGATTCAACTGAACTAATTGGCAAAGCTGTGACGACAATTTGAGGGGGAAAAAGTTTGAATTTTCGAGTATTTTCAAATGTGGGTAACTTCGCATAGCTGCCAGTTCGTCAGGAAAGCTTAAAAAGTTGAAAAAAACTTTAGTTTACAGTTCAAAGTTTCTCCGATTTTACTGCGGTGGAATAAAAAATATTAATTAATTAATCTCCGAAAAAAATTTTCTCGTCAATAGCTTGTCAGATTACTTTAGAATTGATGCAAAACATTGAGAAGCTTCTGAACTCTTTAATTTTTTATTACCTAAACGTTTACATTCCAACGTCTTAAAGTTGAACACTACGTTGAAACGAAACCGAATTTACTTTCGACACTCCGTACAGGGGGACTCGACATTACGGACGCTGAAAAATCTCATCCCGCACGAGTCGTATAAAAAAATAAAGTTATAGATACGTTATAGATACAAGCGTCCACACGAGGCTGAAATCACTTTCTTGCACATGTATCTAACTTTATTTTTCGAGTATAGCACGGTAACTTAAATCGCTGCCTGTAGTAAAAACAAAATTGCTTTTTCTAGTTTTTTTTTTTTTTATTAAAAATAGTACTTTTAAAAAACAAGGCATTGCGAACGTAATGCTAAATTTTAGGACTCTGAGGTTCAAACATTTAAGTAATACGTTCGAAAATGTATGAAAAATTAAAAGTCTCAAAAGTCAATGTTTTACGTCAACTTTGAAAGCAATCGGACAAGCCATTGACGAAATAATTTTTTTTTTTCGGAAATTGCTGTTTATAAATAATTTAAACGACTTTTTTTTTATTTCACCGCAGTTGTTTCAGAAAGATTGAATTATGAACTACATATTGTTCTGACGAAGTGGCTGCTGTACGTAGTTGCTCGTGTCTGAAATATCTCGAAAATCCGTATTTTTTCCCCTCCCGATCGCCGCCAAGACTTTGCTGATTAGTCTAGATGAACCGTTGGCGAATCAATCGAAGCGCAATATCTCAAGCTTCAATGCTACGTAAGTTTCATTTTAACGCGTTTGTTTTTCACGAGGACGCAAGCTTTGAAACTAAGTTGCTTGTATTTATTTCTAATCGACAGTAAAGCACATTACCAATATGTAATTCGCTAACAAATAAAACAAATAAACGAAAAGAATGGGTATGCGAGCGTCTCGCGGCTGAGAAGCTGCGGAAAAACAATCTCCGAAACGATATTTCTTCATCATTCCCGCGGCTGGAGAGAGAAAAAATAATCAGCGGTGTAGCGCGTTTAATACAGCGGCAGGGGAGGCAGCGCGGAGTAGCAATCCGTCGACACGCGAACCGCCAATCACGGAACAATCAAGATCCAATGATGCGATCGCGTTCGTTTTAATGGCGTAGCTATTACGCGCAGCGGAAAGAAAAAGAAGTAAGCCGTCGCCGTGCAAGCTCGAAATTCGACGCTCGCGTTCGCCGTCAATCGGACAAATTCGCCTATGCCGGGCGCACGACGACGAAGGGCTCCGCTCGCGACGATATAATGAAACAGAAGCGGCATATGGTGTTCAGAGGCGAGAAGGGGAGAAGGCACGGGGCCAGGACGACGACGACGATGATGATGATGAGCCGCGAGCATTGTGGGCGAGCGTCACGATTGTTGCGCGCTTACAAAGCCGAATTAGCCGCGTATCTATCGCGGCACCCCCCTACAGCCCTCGCCGCCGCGGATTTGCGAGCTTTTGTGCTCAGCTGTGTTATTCTTGCGCGGGGCTGCTGGCTTCTCCGGCCTTCCTTTCGCTCCGACGCGTCTCCTCCAGAATCTGGCTTTCGAGACCTATATGTTTTTCGAGTATCAGCGCGTCGCGCTGTTCTAGCCTGGATCCGAGTCATTCGAATCGGAACCGTTTTCGCAATGGCTGCCAATTGCGTCACACCGCTGTCGCGCCCGCTCGGCTCCCAGGTGGAAATGGGGTGCGCGGAGTCGCGGCAGAAGGGTGGTTTGAATTTGAAGCGGGCAGGCGCGCAACGGGGAGCTGCAAAGAGAAGGGGCGCCCGTCGGAGAGGCGACCGACGCCGTGTACCTGAGCTGCTGATCTTGATGAGCCTTCTCCAGCCTCTTGTCCTTGGCGCGTCGATTCTGGAACCAAATCTTGATCTGCGTCTCGGTGAGGTGAAGGCTCTTGGCGAGCTCGAAGCGCCTCGAGCGCGATATGTACTCGCCGCGTCGGTACTCCGTCTCGAGCCTGAGGGTCTGCTCGCTGCTGAAGGTGGTGCGCTGGCGGCGAGGTCGGCCCTCTTTCCTCTTGCGCCGCTGCCCTGCAAACGGCAAGAAAGGGAAAATGGAGGGTCACGCGGATCGCCCGGGAGCGCGCAGCTCGATACCCGCCCGAGGCTCGCCACAATGAGGCGCGAAAATTAGCGGCGCGCGACTAACGAGATTACGCCCGGGGCTTATAAAATTGCGCAGAAAACTCGGCGCTGGAGCGCGCGCCCAGCGTTTCGCGTCATTGTTTCGTTCGCCGAGCCCGCGGCAACTCTGTTGTTCCTTTGCGCGCGCGCGCGCTTTGATTTTCGCGGGAGTACGTTGTGGCGCGCGCGAAAAAAGAAAGAACCCCAATTTCGTCGCGAGAGGACGATCCCCTTTCGTTGCTCTGCAGAAGCAGCTTTAAGGAAGAATCGTCTTGCGACATGTGAACTTTTCTTTTCTGAACGTTATCGTGTCTTCCTACGTTTATATTAGCAGTCACACCGAAATACGTCAGTTATCGCATTTCAGGGATCGACTGCTCGGAATTGTCCGTCCCTTTCCTTTCCGCTTTCATCGCGAGTACAATATACGTTTTCCGGTAAACAAGTGTCGCTGATGCAAATTCAAATAGTACTCCTCGTCGCTTTGCGCTAATGAAAATTGTCGGCGTTGCGAAAACCAGACAAGATCGATTCGAATTCCGCGATCAAAGCGTCCGCGCGTGCCGTCGTCTATATAAGTCGACGACGAGGGCGGAAAGGAAGAAAAAAAAAAAGAGGAGAACGAGAAAAACCGGAGCCCGAACTGCGCACGCGACATCGTTCAGGCGCGAATCCTTGCCGCGGGTGAGCGTCGGATTTCAAGTCGCTCCCGCGCGCATCGCGCCGTCGAGCAGCTGCGCGAAGCCCGCCCGCTCGCGTTACCGCCACCCACTCGAGTATATGGCGCACATCCTAATTACCGCGGGACCGACCCCGGACGTGATTTTCGGGATTTCCTCCCGCGCTGCGGGCGCGAAACCTTTGCCTTACGCGTTGGCGCGCCGCGAGCAGCTGTCGCGCTGCCATTCCGTTCCGAGAGGACGCCAGTCGCCTCGTGGTCAAGTGACAACTGTCACTACGCGATCCAAACAAATATTATCGGACCGCCAGGTCTTTTGTAAATCGATCGTTCGTTCATAATGGATTTCCCTTTTTCCCGAACAACGCCAACGTAATAGTAACGAAATCATCGGTGCATCAATTGCATGATAAAACTAGTGCGCGAAACAAATCTTCAGAGTTGTACGGTTGTGGTAACAACGCGCCCGAAGAAATCTTAATGAAATCTGTACGTGGCGCTGTGCGCAATGAAAAAATCACGGAGGACCGAAAAAGACAAACGTTTTGTCAACGTAAGATTGCAAAAATCAGCATAGACAGGCGGAACGTAGAGAGACGAGAGAAAGAGAGAGAGAGAGAGAGAGAAAGAGGATTAGACGAGGACGAAGCGTGAAATCCTTTAACGGAGTGATGCGCCGTCGTCACCCCTATATACGCGAAAAAAAAAAGCAGACGATCTCTCGACTCTCGGCGAACAATCAATTACGGCGCGGCATTCAAAAGCAATTGAGCGCGACTAAACTGCCTCGGCAAGTGCCTTCCCCCTCCCCCGAATCTGTGCACTTGTTGTCCCGTGGCGGACAGGCTGCTTGCGGATGGATGTATCGCCGAGATCGCCTTTGTCGCGTGCTCTTTAATACCGCTTATCGGCGGTGCGGAGGCCTCGGATTTTTTTTTTTTTCTTTTTTTTTTTTCAGCGTCCGTATCTTCCCAACGAGCGTGGACTCGGTCCCCGGCTTTCAATGAGACTTTGTTTGCTTTGAACTTGATGGGCGCTCTCTCGTTTGTTCAGCCGCGCAGCGCCGGGAACTCGCGGCTCGGCTCGGCCGCAATGCGAGCGCCAAGGCACGCGACTCGCGCGCGCGAGAGCCCGGCGTCGCGGCGCGCGCAAGGAGACGCGAGAGCCCCGGCCAAAGTGCGTCAGCACCGGGGCGCGTCGCCCGACCGCGTCCCCGTAATCCCGCGGACAATATCGTCGCTATGCGCGCGGCCAGCCCGAGAGAGGAGCTTATCTCTTTTCCGATATACGCGCGCCTGCACAATTTTCTTTATTTATTTATTCCCTTTTTCGCCCATCGCTCCGCCGTGGCCACGGGCGAGTCCAGAGGCGGATTTCCGATGTTTTTGCGCCGCGCCGGCCTTGCCTCGCCTCGCGCGTTATTTGACGCGGCCGTGGCTTCGATCTCTTAATTTCCGCCTCGGGTGGCGGATATTAGTCGCTCGCGCTTCTCACTTTGCTCCGCCGACGCGACACCGCGAGAGCACCTCGGCGACGGCCGCCGTGGAAATCTTCTGCGTCGACGTACCCCGACAGCCGATCGTACGAGGGCACTCGAGCGATATTCTCACATTTGAAAGGCGATTCTTTGGAGCGCGCGCGATCGCGCCAAGTTAAAGACATTGCAAAAGACGCTCTTTTGGAATGAAAAGATTGCCACTTCTGCGCGTCTAATTTCAACGTTCCGTTCGGTCATTCGTGTATTCGTCGTTAGAATTTGAAAATTCTTTTCAACGCGTACACCTCGAGTTCTAATAACACGTCGACACTGAGCCAGTCAAAACGTTTATTGCATAAAAATCATCGCTATTATTCGTGTTCGACGCATTTGTACGCCACACGGACATCCTCGACGTCCAATTATTGTTTGGAAAGCTGTCTGATACATTATTTTATCCGCACAATTATTTGAACATTTTTAGTCTGAATGCGCGCGAGCAAGATCACGTAAATCAAAACGTTACAAGGAAACCGTACATGAATGCTTAATTTCAATCGGCGTAAATTTCTAATTATTTGTCATAAATACGCTGTTGAATAACGTATAGCTTCCATCGTATATTCTAACAGTTAGCTCAAATCGAAAGGCATCGGACTACTGGTTTCTCTCGCTTTTCATTCCAACTCAATAACTTGTGCCTCAATGCCTCGAAAGCATAGTTAAGCGACGAATATTCGAGCTGGTAAATTGAGCGCGGAATTCGATAGTTCGCGTAATGAAACGTCGGCGATGAGTTCACGCGAGTGACGATCGATCCTATATAGAAGCGCGTCAAAAGAAAAGAGACAGATCGTTGGGTCGAACGAGCAACGTAGCAGTCCAGAATCGGCATCGACACTCGTACTTGCCAGACAAGTGTAAGCAAGGAATATGCGACTCACAGTAAGCGGCGAGTCCCTGAAGATGCTCGACCCTGGTCTGTCCCTGAAACTGGGCAAGCTGCAGCGGCGGCCAGTGGTGCAGGCCGACCGGTTGGACCGCCAGTGGCTCCGCGATCATCTGCTTGTTCGGCCGGGTCTCGACCTCGTCGTCCTCGCACATCACGTCCACCTCCTCGTCCTCGTCGTCGTCCTGGGAGGTGGGCTGCGACGACTCCTCCGACGTCTCGTACAGCCGGGCGAAGAAGTCGCGCGGCAGGCACGGCCTCTTGGGCGCCAGCGGGCTCGCGCACGCCTTCGACATCGCTGCCGGCCTCGCGGATTACGCCGAGCCGCGGTCGAGCTCGCCGGGCGTCGTCGCGTCTCGCCGCTTCGCGCGGCACGGCCGAGCTGCGGACGACCGAGAACCGCAGCCGTCGGGCCTCACCATCGGCATGTTCGCACTGCACCTATATCCGGGCGGTCGACTCGCAGCCCGGCGACGCGTCGATCGTCATTACGGTCGCGGAACGCTCGGCAAAGTGGCGATCGAGGGCTTCGGCGCGAGACGACGGAGGCGCGAGGCGCAGCGTGTCGCGTCTGAAGCGCGTGTGAGCGAAAGATGCACGCGCCGGACGCCGCAGAGGCAAGAAGAAAGGAAGGAAGGAAATCCACGGGGGGATGATTGCCGCCCGCCCATCCGCTCCCCCCCCCCCCCTCTCTCGCTCGCTCTCTTCCGCTGGATAATTAATTGCCTCGGCAAGTGGGTATACATCGTCGAGGATGAAACGTGAAATCGAAGAGGCGCGCGCGCCTCCGCGTTCGCTCGCCATCGGCCAAGGTTTCGTTGCGTTGATTGCGCGATGTGCGCTCGCTCGTGAAAACAATCAGGGCTGCGTTCCTCTCCGTTCCCGCTGCTCCGCTCGCCTCCTTTGCCGCCCGCTGGTGTCCGAGGAACGGATTTTCATTTTCGTATTTTCCTTTTCGTTTTGTTCTCGATGATGGGCCGAACAGTTCCCGAGCGGACGACGCCTTGCTCGGCGCTCGATCTTCGCCGATCCGCGATTCTCGCGATAGAAAGATCGACGAAACTGATTGTTTTCGAGATATTATCTATTGGCTGTTGCGGCTGATTGGCGAATCCGAAGAGGAAAATGTTGTTCGAATATATGTTTTAATGATTGAAATTCTCAATGATTGTTCCCTCGTAAATAATGAGTTCGTATGTGCGTGTGTGTCTATGTACATGTAAATGTGTGTATGTACATATATAAATTACTGTTATTTAAGATTTTGTTTCTGTATTTCTTAAAAAAGACGCTTACCATGGAGATTATTGTTCATCAAGCACAATGAACTAAGGAGAAACGTCTTATTACCAGTGAACTTACAATTACTATTTAAATGCAATATCTACTAAATATTGTGATTAGCAACTGCTAAATGACTCTAATGGAATTTCTACTGCGCTGTGATAATGCAATGACGAATATATCAGAGTTTAATATTTTTTCGTATAGATGCATATTGTATTACCGTTGTATTTGGTCGACTACCAAAACAATAGATTAAAACTTTGTTATATAATATACCAAATAAATGTGATTTTGTAAGCTGTTCCATGTGCATTGCTAAATTAATTTATATCAGAACTGAAATCATGCACCAATTGACTACTCTGTTATCTTTGGACGGGTCCTCTTCTGCAATAATAATTATCTTTTCATAGCGGCGACGAATAATTTCTCTCGACTTAAGAGGACTTTTTCGTTCGACGATACACATAGACTGGAACGTCACGAAATTACACGGAATTTCAGTGTCAGCAGATCGACGGCTGCGCGAAAATGTCGCCCGCCACTCGCGCGAGTGCATCTATCGGCTTTGCGGACATCACTTTTCGAGGGTGCGCTTTGCCGATCGACGACGCGCCGAAAGCACAAAGGAAGAGAGACAGAGGCTAATCGCCGGGAAATCGGAGAGGAACCGACGAGAGCGCGAGCGCAGGGATCGCCGCGACGGGCAGCCATGAGCACACGACAGGCACGCCACCCCCGCGCGAGCAGCTCCACCCGTCGGCGAATCAGCGTCGTCTGCTCGTCGCGCGCGCCGGCCAATGGGCGAGGCCGCGCCTGCCCCCCCCCCCTTCCCTGCCCATCCACCGATAATCCCATTGCGGCGGCGGCGGCGCGCTCCGACGATTATTGTTATTGCCGCGGATTACGCGGAAAATGAACGGGCGGGGTTAAGGCCGAAGGAACAGGTGCGCGCCGAAGCGCTAATTCACGCGCGCTCGCCTCTCAATCGGCGCGCGGCCTTTGTCTCGGTGCGCGGCTTCGATCGCCCCGGAATCTCGCGCGTCGACCGCCGCGTGTACAATCGACAATCAGCGCGATTGTACCCGCAGCTCGCCGGGGACGCCTTTTTTTCCTTTTCTTTTCGTTTCCCACGTTCGAGCGATAAGCCGATTCGCTCGAAATGTGAAAATTGGCTCGACCGAGCGGCTCCTCGTCGCCACGCCCAAAGATCTGCGATTTTTATAATTCATGTGCCATCGGAATTATGGAAACTGAAAAGTGTAATATTGAGCATGCGGACCTTTAGCACCTTAGAACCTCCTGTAATCTATCGCTTTCTTCATCTAGGTAATCCGTTATCAAAAGCCTCGCCTTGGTCTACGTGACTGACAAACATGCTGATTCTCCACGTAAAATAAGATTTCTTAGGAAAATGCAGAAAGTTAACATTTCGTTAGTTGAAAACCGTGTTTATGTTATAAATGACTTTCAAAAAATTATTCAAAGGAAAAAATGTCGCGTGTTCTCGTTCTGTAATAAAAATTGGAATATTAAAATTCAACGAGTTGCTGATGGGTACATGTTGAGGGTTCTGTGAATAAATTGCGCGCTATTGTTTCAACTAACTTCAATGCTCGAATTGACCGATCAAAAGAAATAAATAAATAGTAATACAATTTTCCGACTTCTAATTCGATCTCGTATTTGGATAAATAAACATAAAAATGAATAAGCGTCTTTTACAATATCTTGTGACACGGTAAAAAAAAATTCTTTTTCATAAGTATTACGAACACAAATAAAGTTATCACGGTTTTACAAGCACATCCGAAAAATCTTCAGGAACAAAGAAATAAATCACTGCTACTCGTTTTATTCGCTTAGTTTGCGAGGTCCAATAATTTTTAATTTTTAGTTGAGGAATCATCGTGACGGTGATTAAGTATACCAGGGTGTCACGTAATTTATTATACACAGATCATATTATCAACATAACTATCCAATATTAATTAGTTTTATGACAATACGATGTGCACAAGTGTACCACGTGACGCCGAAATACACGTAATCAATGCCACAACAAGTCCCGTGATCGACGTTACACAGCTAAGTATGTATGAGGCCCGCGCTCACACTTCATCCAGGGATGAAATGAGCCCTCTATCGGCAATTTTTTTCATCCGAATACGCAATTTCAAAACCTTATTTTAGAGGGCTCATGTTATTCCTAGTTGAAACGAGTATGGGCCGCTTACATACTTAGCTACTTAACATCGAGCGGTTAGGCGTCTAAGTAGTATCGGATCCGTCACCGAGGAGTCTAATCCAACGGTAAGGACAAATCGCATAATAATTTTTTATATCTCGCAAAACCAAGCGAGCAGGATCAGCACAATTGTTGGGATGAGCTCGTAAAATTGGAATAATTTTTTATTTGTATTGTAAAACGAGCGGTCATATTTTAATTTTTGTCACGAACGTAATTATAAAATTAATTTTTCGTTTTCTTTTTTCACCATAACTTTTTGAGGCAACGCATGTAACGCACGATATATTATTGCCTCAAAATGTCATAGAAACATGCCTGCAACAATTCGAAAAGTGCACCTTAAATTTTATTTTTATGAAAAATCAAGATTTCGTGAATATTCCCATAAGTACCATCGATTATTTAAATAAGCGATAACCTAATTAATTAAATTAATGCATCAATATATTCACTTTGATCAAACATTGGATTGTTTACTCACTGTAAATAAAAAAAATTAATAGAACAATCTACTCAACGAAAAATCGATCAATCAAGTGGTAAGCACCTGCTACACGTATCTGAATGTACAGACAACGCTGCTAGCTTGGAATAGTACTATGTCAGTCACAGAACCAGCAGGTCCCTTTGGCGCAGAGGATAGCGCGTTGGACTTCTAATCCAAAGGTCGTGGGTTCGATCCCCACAAGGGATGGCAACATTTTTTTTCCACTAACTTTTCTTTTTATTTAATTTCACTGTTGCACCATTTTATCATTGATACAAGTATCATGTATTCTTTTTTTTATTGAACTTGATTTGTTTAGTCGATGTTGGGCTATTGTTACATGTTGCTTTAGCATGCTCGTTTTTATAATTGTAAATGCGTTAATTTGCGACAATATTATTTTTCAAAAGACTGTAATTAATTGCAAAGTTTGATTGTTTATTTAAATAATTTGTTATTAATATTATATGGATCAATCGATCATCCACTTTTGTTCGCATATAACTTTTTCTATTGGTGTATATCTAAATAGAAATACCGGATACAAAATTGTTATTGTGTCTTTTTTTTATAATCATTAATAAAAAGTTAAATAATTCTTAGATTTAAATATCACTTATCTAAATATTACTCATATAGATCATTTCTAAATTAATTAGTATAAAAAGATATCACTGATTACCATTAAAAGTATAATGCGTGTTTTAGTACATATGCATGTGAGAGAGTACGTAACAAACGAGAAATAGTATTGTTATGCGCGGAGATTGTGACTAAAGACTAAGAGTTATGACTGCCAATAGACTGTTTACGAGAGAGAAAAAGAAACAGAGGGGGAGAGAGAACTTTTAGCGTTCGCCCTCTGTCAAGTATCCGTTTGACAAGACCGAAGTTACCAAAATGCAATCAAAAGAAGCGAAAGCGACGAAGTTAGGAGTTTGGAAATAGGGTCGAGGGTCAGTGCTACGTGCACTTGCGTCGCGCATGTACTACCACTGAACGTTGAACGACCTAGTCTTTTATTATTAAATAAATAATTATTTATACTTTATGCCACCTATATCATTCACACATATGTTTGCGTATGTGTATATATATATGTGTGTGTGCGTGCGTATGTGTGTGTACACGTAGAAGCAGCGAATGAGTGCGAGTAGAAAGAGATAGAGAAAACTTGTCAGAGTCAGCTGTTCTCGCGTACAGCTTATTCAGCATAAATCCTGCACTCATTTGATATCGGGAGAATGAAAATTTCTTGAGTTTTTTTATCCACTCACAATGAATTGGAGCTCCATTGGTTTCTAAATCAAGTAATTACCTACGAGACACATCGAAATATTATTAACAAGAATCAATCATAAACATGGAGAAACAAAAGTCTAGACAGGTAGGAGGTTATGTTTTGTCAGTTCCATTGTTTTTTTTACGTTTGAGAAATCAAAACACTACTTTCATTTTTATGCATCATAACAATGTACTCATTCTGAACTCTGATTATTGCGTTTGTTACTTTCTTTTTAACACGCCAGTTTTTGTCGTTGTCGGATACGATTCTTTTTAGTTGTGATTTTCTTACGTTATTATGATGTTTTATTTAGTCTAATGATTCTATTACGTTAATATTGATTTAGCAACCTTACGTAAAAACTTCGCATTTACTATCACGAATAACTCCACACATCATTTAACTCATTACGAAATGATGAAATATCTTAGATATTATACATATAAAATTTATTTTTCATTTCTTTACATTTATCTAAATTAATAAATGCTACGATATCGTGCAGAGAAAGAAAAAAGACCGCACAAGATCAGCAGCTTTGGAGCGTAACATTCCAGACGCTCCAACACTGGAAGAATTTGAATGCCTATTAGGTGAATCACCCACAAATTATCCAAGAGGTGAGGGGATTGAGAATATGGAGAGCGAGTTACACTCAGCAGCTATTGATACAGAAGTTTATGAGAAAGTTTGTGAGAAAGTTAGCAAGAAGGAATACACTGAAATTATTGTTGACACAACAGCGAAAGAACTAAGAAGTCCATCTCCAGTGAGTTAACATCAAAATTTCAATTATTACAAGGGCTAATTTAACTACAAAAAAAAAATTATTTGTAAATGAAGGTACTAGAAAGTCATTCAATCGAGGAGGTAGATACTACAGTACCAGTATCTACAGCCACTGCTCCAGCTGAAGAAGATTTGGAACCAGTGTTAGAACAAACAGTTATGTATCCTGCTTTAATGCATCTTGAATCTATGCCAAGTGCTCCAGTTATGGAAGAAATCCCTCACACTATAACTGGTAAATAGTAATAATTACAAAGCAATTGATCTTTATATTTATTAAAATTATTAAAATTATTAAAATTTATTAAAATTATTGTATGTTTTTATATTTATAGTTCCTGTAATGCCATCTCAGTCAATGATGAGACCAGAATTCAAAGAGCGTTTTGTTAAACCAGTAGAATATTCCCCAGAAAAAACCACAAATGTCGCTCAAAAGGCAGTTAAACCATTCACAGAAGCTCAACTAGCTGCACTGTACAACAATCAAGAGTTAAATATGATTGAAGCTTTTGTCAATGAATTTGTTGAATTCCAATTAAGGAATCATGCTGTTAGACAGCAGCACAAACTTTATGAACTACTCATGAATTATTTACGTGTCAGGAATCATTTGATTGTTAATTCTCACGAGCTAGAAAGTTTAAAGAAAGCTTGCAAAGAAACACAGAAACAGTTATGGTGTCTTGGTAAAGCTTCTGTCACAGAGTCAGGTACAATATTTTCATATAATAGTGATAAAATTTCATTAATATCCACATTGTAAAATTCAATATTGAAAAAAAAATGTAATAAAATGTAGAAATTTTGATTTTTTAAATGAGACATTAATAAATATGTTTTCGTAGGTGAATGTCAAGACGGCAATCCAGTGAGTGCAACGCACGAATACTCAATCGCTCATTTTAACCAGCAGACTTTGATTGCCATGACTCGCAATTTATCAGCGATTAAGGAATCTCTGCACAATGTGCAAGCACTCTATTGTTACGAAGCCGAGACTTTGCGGCTACAGATTGATCACTATGTGCAACGCGTCTGCATATCATGCAAAGAATTCGCTAATCTACCCGCCAATGCTCCTGTTATTCTTACAGCACATCAACCTGCTTCGCATGCTATGCCACAATTGGTCGAGCTTAGGATGTGCATTACGATATTGTTCAATTTTCAACGAAGAGTTTTAAAAGATGACAAATTTGTCGGAGATACGAGAGATTGGTTGTCGAAGCTTGTTGCAGTTTTACTGAGGTATTTTTTGGATGGATAATGAGGTATGAGTTGAGTTTATTTCTGTTTTTATTTCTATTAAAAACGTAAGCATTTGTTTGTGTTAGTATAGCAAAGTCGGCTCAAAAATGTATTAGTAGATCACAATACAAGTGCGAGACAAATATCTACAGCGAAAATTGATTAACACCTCAATTCGTATCTTTAGAATATGTTATTTGTTGTTTGTGATTGATACATTTATTGTTATTTTTTAACAATATTTGTCAATTTCAGAGTGGCAACATGGCAGGACCATCTGTTCCTCTTGAGTCACATCCTACGTTGCCCCGGAGGAGTAGCAACTTGGGCACGCGGCTACGTTCAAGTGCCAGTACCTGTTCGAACGAGCATCAAAACAGTCTCGACTTCACCGCTGAACGATCCGCATTTAGACCACATCGTTGCCACCCTGGCTGTGATCCTTATGCCAGTAAAAGAACGCGAAAAGTTCCTTGAACAAGTGCAAATAGCATTGCAAGATACCGGGGCGAACGAGAACGATACGGTGTGGGTGATGCTGGACGAAGAGGGAGAAGAAGACGAAGATATCGCCAACATAGGAGCTAATCTATCCGAGAGTGACTTGATATCGTTGCTACATCAAATCCCGCTGGACAAACTCTTCGAGCAAGTACTCTACATCGAACACGATAATAATGAAGATTACAGACAGGATCGCACTTCTATCACCGAACATCATATGTTAAGGATCTTTGCTTTTTCAACGGTCATTGTAAGATTGCTGAAGAAGGGACTCAAGACCTACGACTCGCCTAGATATCGCCAATTGGCCAAAAGACTCAGTGCGCTTATTAGAGATGTTGTGCAGTATGCCAGTGACTTGTGGGAGTCATTTGATAAAACACAGGTTTGTTTTTTAAAGCCTAGTTGGTATGATAAAATCCAGTTTAATAAACATAAATAAATAAAATAAATATTATTTACAGATACCCGATTCTTCAATGCTGACAAGGCTTCAAACGGAGTACGATTGTTTTTTTTTACGAGCTACTCTGTGCATCTTTTCATCGCGTCGACTTGGCGCTTGGCAATACTTAGCTGCAATACCTTATCGCATTGTTTCGCTTTCTACTCTCTGGCAGATTTTTTATATTCTACACACTGATTCTTCACCGAGTGATTTGATTAATCCTGATACTGTGACGGGTGCGTTATTTATACGCTAATTAACGGGGTAGTAATTTCTGATTCGCAAGATAAAAATAAAAATATAAATCTTATTTAACTTTATTTAAACGTTCTTAAACTTAAAATGACGAATTTAAAGCTTCACAAAAACATGTGTAAGCACAAT
This sequence comes from Phymastichus coffea, assembly GCF_024137745.1. Classification (NCBI taxonomy): domain Eukaryota; kingdom Metazoa; phylum Arthropoda; class Insecta; order Hymenoptera; family Eulophidae; genus Phymastichus; species Phymastichus coffea. The sequence continues at coordinate 743,588 of NW_026706870.1, forward strand.
TAATTGTTCTGGAACGAAAAATAATGAACTAAAAGTAACAAATAAAATCTATAAGATTAGTCCAATTATATGATTCAAATAATTTGTTAACGATATATTTTTTTTAACAGAACAGCGTTAAGTACAGTTAGTAGCTTTGATAGCACTATATGCAAGTAATAATGATCGTTCAAAAATTAGAATTTTCAGAATGGGAAATGGAGTTAAACTCACCCATCCTGCGTAAACAGTTTGAAGAAAAGCTTAGCAATTTGCCTGGTGACGAATCGTATTTTTTGTTGACGACCTTTGCCAATATGTCTATGGCAAGAAATACTCAAGACTACGAGTTTGTTCGAGCAACAACTATTGATTTGTTTCAAGTAATTTATATCAGTGGCGTTTATGATTCTGAAATAAATGAAATTTTAATGTGACATACGTTTTCAGATTGGATTTCTTAGTTCAAAGACTCAAGATACTTGTTCGAAAGATGCAAGATCACTTTTATCGAATATTACAAGTAAATATCCTTCGTTACTCTCAGATATTATTACAAAGCTCAAGGATAATTTTGTGTCTGTTGGAAAGGTATGAGAATTTAGAGTCTGCTTTCTATGTTATTTTTTTAACATGACAAATTCAATTTTGATGCGATTACCGTTTTTAGTTAAGTTTATATCTTTTCACCGAACTAAGCATCAATCGTTGGATCCCAAAAGATGAAGATTTCAAAATTCTCTCAGTCTGGCTGCATCAATTCCCGCTTCCTTCAACTGAAAGTCACTTGGCGCGCCTCATTATATCACATCTAAATTGGGGCTTCGATACGTAAGTTCATTTATAGACATTTAAAATTTTATTGCATACTGCCAATAAAATAATTGCTTTTGTTTGTGCTACAGTTTCGAGAATTTATATCTTCCTCTCGATCTCCATCGTCGTGTTGCGTTGCTCATCGTAGATCTTGCAATGAAGTACGTGCCCGAGAACACTCCAGCACAATCTGCCTCTTTAATTTCGGAAGGAGTGAAGCAAGTATCTTCGATAGTTCGACCACAAAGCAACGAACAAGCTTTCGCAGTTTGGGCTTGGGATACTCTGACTCGTTTGCGACTTCATCAGTTAGAGCAGTCGGAAGCTGCGTGTCAGTACGCGGTTTCAAACCCTAGTCAAGCATTTGCTTGTGTACCAGATCTCGATTCGGATGCTACTCTTGAGATACTGCACAATGGCTTGAGAGATAAACAACCGATTGCTAGTTACGCTGCCGCAAGAATGACATTGTATGGACATTCAGTGCCTTTAGTGTGCTCCAAGGGATTCGAATTACTCCAAGTTAGCCATTTTTAAAACTCAGTTTTTTGAAAAAAAAATCAATAAACTAAAATGTTTGAATTATTTTCAGGTGATGCAATCGTATTACAAATATGAGCATGTTATAATAGCCTTAAGTGATTTGGTTCCCTTGTTTTTGGAATGTCCTGAATCTTTGCTGAAAAATGAAAAATTCATGGGATTGATCGTTGGACTTGTACAAGCTGATAGAACATACATGAAAATGGCCAAAAATTTGATATCACCAGATTTTCCGGGACCAATACTCAAGATTTTCGCTAATATGATTGAGTATCAACTGCAAAATTCTAGAAGGTTTGCATAAAAAATAAAGGGAAGGTAGCGTTCAGGCACATAAGAATTATACACATAATCATTGTACACAAACAAATCCGTATTTTATTTCTTATACAAGGATAAATTGATTGTGCACCATAATTTCAATGAATAATCTATCTCGATAATATTATGCACACAATCGTCAAGGCAAATAATTAAGAGACACAGTCGTGCACTGGACATTGTACACTCCTTAAAAAATAAATAATCAAAGGATACTGATGATTTTGCACAAAGAAATTATGCACTTACGTTGATTGATAGTGCACCAAGTTCTACAAAAAATCGGTAGATATTGTTGGTGCACTATCAATCAACGTAAGTGCATAATTTCTTTGTGCAAAATCATCAGTATCCTTTGATTATTTATTTTTTAAGGAGTGTACAATGTCCAGTGCACGACTGTGTCTCTTAATTATTTGCCTTGACGATTGTGTGCATAATATTATCGAGATAGATTATTCATTGAAATTATGGTGCACAATCAATTTATCCTTGTATAAGAAATAAAATACGGATTTGTTTGTGTACAATGATTATGTGTATAATTCTTATGTGCCTGAACGCTACCTTCCCAAAATAAATAAAATAAATAAATTCATTTTTGCAAGAAAAAGAATTTACTATTTGTTAGTTTAATTAATGAAGATTTATAAATTGAAAATTTGTTTTTTAGATTTTGCCTGCAGTCTCCTGATCCATTGGTAAAACTATGGCTAAATATTTTAGTTCTTATCCCAGGCTGGAATCGAGACCAAAGTATTATGTATTTAATGGATACTTTAATTCGAGCGTCATTTTTTCATTTGGGAGCAAGAGCAGTTACTGAATTCATTTTCCAAAATCTCTTCTCGGTAAGTCTGGAGATATATTTATAAAAATTATTGTGAACTAAAAATTTCATACTTTTAATGATAAGTTATAAAATGGAAAATTACGAATTTTTGATCAGCTTGCTTCGGTGGGAAGTAGCGAGGTAAGACTCTGAAAATTGCAAGACTGATTTTCGTTATTTTATCTGTTTTTCATTTTTTATGCTCTATAATTTTATCTGTATGCCGTCAAGCACTCCGTTTTTTTGATGTTTTACAATTGTTTTTTCTTCTCATTTTTGTATGATAATTTATCAGCATGTTTCGAAAGAAATAATTACATCACATAAATAGATAAATTTATTTCAGAAAAAATGTTTAAAATCTATTCATTTAAATATGATATGTATGAATGAATTTGAGAATATGAAGCTATGAAATAATAAACGTACATTGAAATTTATAGAATATAGCGGCAAATAAAAGCAATAGTTCAGGATTCGGTTCGTTCCTCAGCTGGGCAACTGGAACTTCTCAATCTTCGAGTCTTCTCGGTGGTTCGATCCAGTCTATTTGGGTAGCATATCAGATTTTGCGCACCGAGCAACAAGAGCGCGAAATTAAAACTGGCCTTTGGCGTGAATTATTAAGAGAGCTTGGACAGCAAACGAAAACCTCTCTCGATTCAGCTTTAAAAGTGAGTCAAATTAATAGTTTTTCACGTGGAAGTGAAAATAATTGTTTCTTGTTTCTTTGAAATTTGTAGAAAGCGTGCGCAACGGTGAAAATGCAGCCATTCAGTTCTAATAATTTGGCGATTTATCGTTGGTCACAACAAGCTCTAGATACACCGATGGATCATCCATTGTTGCCGCTACTCTGGCAAAACTTTTTCAATTTATACTTGTCTCGAGTACCCAGTCTGACTGGGTAAGTAACTAAAACATTAATGCGTTTTATTTAAGAAAAATAATTGACAAACTGCTTTTTTTCAGTACGGTAGATAAAGGTGGAGTCGGAGAAAAATTTTTCGAGGGCATGGTAAATTTGAGCTATTTGAAAAAGTTAAAAAAACGATTACTGGATACGACAGAATATTTTCAAACAAAGGCCGAAAAGGACGTTGACGATGGGAAACCGATATCTGACGAGCGACGAGTTTTTTATCTGAACACTGCCAAGTACGTATGAGCAATAGTCAACAAAAAACAGAAGGATTGTATAATTGGTTTGGTGATCGTTTTATAGATATTATAAGACTTTGAGTTTGTGGTTAGAAGAGCCTCGTCTACAAGAGTCTGGAGTCTATCTTCCAGCTTTGCCACCGCAATACATGTCTCAAAAGTTAATTTTAACCATGCAAAATGATACGGTAAAAAAATTATTTTCTGAAGTACATTAGTAATTTTTTCAACTCGTCATATCTTTCAGAATCCATGGTTAGAGTATGTAGATTACTGGTCGGTGCAGCGTAGTCAGTTACAGTCACTGCAAGAATGGCAACGTTGTTGTCACCGTGAGACCAACGATGTTGCTATCAAACCACCAAGTCAGACACCAACAACGCCTTTAGAACCGTCAGATCCACTACAAAGAATCTTTCGTAGGCTAAATACTTATGAACAGCCAGTGTCACCGCCTACATTGACGAGAATTGCGCCTATTGTGTTTCACGTGCCGAAGAATAGTCTTTATGATCCTGATGCGGTTGTCGAGCTTATCAAGCCCCATCTGAAGGTCAGAAAAGATCTCTATCATTGTACGAACATTATAAAAATGCTTTTTAAAATGATTATTCGATTGTGCAGGTGATCCTCGACTACGCGCAAACATTTAACCTGTTAGTCTCTGAACACACTGCCGTCGATTGCAACTTCCTCGAGCTTGTACCAACTCTTTATAAAGATGTAGAAAGTCAAGTAACGCTGCATGCTCTGTGTGATCCTGCGCCATCTGGTCACCGGCGCTCGCGTTCGGGAACACCACCAATTGTACACTGTGCTGGTCCTGCTATTATAAGAATAAAAATTTCGGAGGCACGCGTGAATAATGGGATCGATCAATTGATAAGCCAAAACAGAGCGGAATACGAAAATCTGTTGGTGAAAGCCAGTCAACCACCGCCTAGTAAAGTCACTCAAGGCTGTGTATTTGCCGATCATTTGATTGCGTGAGTTGCAAAAATGATCACGAAAGTTTTAGCCATAGCTAAAAACTTATATGTAATATTTCATCAAATGTAACAGTCTTTTGGAGCATGAACTCAACGTTAATCGTACAACGGAGAACACGGCAGTTCTTCGCAAAGTTCAAGAGTCCGGCGTGAAACTGTTCTACCACATGGTGCAATTCTATACCGATGAGGCTGCTCTCTGTCCGCCCACAAAGCAACTTATCACAACATGCGTTGAAAAACTCGGACAGGTAAGTATATTGCTTTCAAATTACAATAATAGGATCAATCGACTGTAAACATTCCATTTCTTGCAGTTGTTCATAAGCGGCGAGGAAAGCCAAGGTCCTCGCTTACTCAATACAATCATGGACCGGCCTACTCTTGGCGGTCTTCTTGGACCACACTTCACACCTGTAGCAGGAGGTGCTTCAACGTTTTTACAAATGTATCAGACTGTTGTGGACTTATCTACCGGCAATAACGTTGACTTGTGCTTTGTTTTACTCACCAAGGTTACCTAAAATAAATGATCTTTTTGTGTGATTTTTTAAGAATTATGCAATCTCGATTTTACAAAATTATAGTTCGACGTAGGCAGCTGGCTCAACTACCGTCGTCCTCGACTAAGCGAGCGTTCCACCTTCATTGACCTGATAATGCGCGCACTTTGCAATATGGGTCTACAACCAGAAGATGATCGTTTGATTCTTCATGAGCTGTTCCGTAATCACTTGCGTCTAGTATTACTTCATGAGTTTCCCGAGCACTACGGCGAAGTGTTGAGCGCAATATTACGTGGTAGTGAGAGTCAAAGTTTAGCAATGGACGTTTGGCGTGATCTACTCGGTGCCTTGAGCGGTAGACCGAGGAATGCGCCGCCACCGCTACATAATGGAAAAGTTAAAGAGGAAATTAGGCGGTATGCCACAGAACAGAGATTACTATCGAGACAAGAGGTGAGTTGCTCTTGTATTTGTGTGCATTCTTTATTCATTTGAATAACGATGTAAAGTATAAAATTTTTTAGATTCACGACACAGCAGTACTGTTAAGCAAGCACTTTATGAACGAGAGATTACAATATGGTCTTTACGGATTGTATCCTAAGTATAGGATTTATAACGAACCACTTACTATGTTTCTCGGTATGGTTGGACATGCCCTTGTCGTGATGACTCTGCAATCTGACCGAGGTACATTATCCGATCAACGTAAGGATCTTCATTCTTAAAATCCTATAATTATAAGATAGCAAATATCAAATGCATTGTATTTCAGTGTGTGAAAAAATTTGGCCTGTACTGAGTGACATGTTTGCTCCATGGATAACTCCATATTGGACTCGAAATCTTCGTGAGCCTACTGCAGCTTGGATTCAACAACTTACCGATGATCGTTCTGTTCTTTTGCCATGGATCATCACTGATGGCCCATATGCCAATCGAACGGTATGCTAAATATATATCAAAGATAACTCTTTTGGTCATATGACAAATAATAATTACATTTATTTAATGTAGGTGTCGATGTTTGTCGAATGTATTCGTTTTATTCTGGACACGATGCCAGCATCGAGCAAGGTTATGTGTTTCCTCTGGCAATTTTACGTTATGAACTACACTCATGCTTCGATCAAGGATCACGTCTTGAACGTAGTGCACGGCAATTTCTTGTCGTTACCGTGGGACAAATTCACACCGAGTGTTGCTGATGTCGAGTTTATGGTGAAGGTAAGTCGCCGATCATGCTAGAAATAATATAAAAACTTGAAGTTAATAAACAATCATTACGCAATTGATTTCGTTTTCAGGTAATTGACCAATATCTTCCAGACAGTCATCTCTTCCTCGGCACTATATTCATCAGCGTCAACTGGTCGCAATGGATGTCGGAGTTCATGTGTGCACAGCCATTACCAATCATCGGGCGCATTCATATTTGCCTGCTGAATCTACTTGTCAAGCTTTCGAACGAGCCTAACGTTAGACAAAACGAACGGGCATTGAAGCTCATGCAAGACGCCGAAAAATTCGCTTGGCATTTGGTCGACGCAACAGCCTACGATCAAGTGATCAATTGGCACGTAATGAGTTGCGATCCGAGAATCGTGCTGATGCTTAATAACGAGCAGATTCATGCTTTGGATATAGCTGTTAATAAGTAAGTTTCAAAATATACTTTGGAAAGAGCATTAATGTTATTGATTGCGTTGCGTAGTTTATTGAAGGTAGTGGCAGCTTACGATCCTACGGTAACGCACTTTCATCCGACAACTTTAAAGAAGCGTCAGATGTATGTGAGGTCATCCGTGAAATTATTAGTGAACTGCACTACAAGATATAAGTCTCTCGTTTCAACGAATATCAAAGCCTTCACGACTGCACTGTCGAGAATGCTGGACGACATGGAGTCAATAATCACAAACAGTAAGCTTTTACGTTAAAATTTATCATTGCTTCTTGATAATGATTCAACGTTAATTTTTATTTCAGCCGTTTCAGAACCACAACAAGTAGTTGAAGCAGGCCTCCTTGTCACGGAGCTACTACATTCGGTAAACCAGAGTAACGTCCTCGTTGAACAATTGCGCACGAGTTGGGCCAACTGGTTGTTACAACGTTCAGCAACGAGTCCAATACTTTTGGGTATTCTACGAGTAATTGGTATAGCTATTGCCTCGCCTTCGACACTCGGCGAAATTATGGAGGCTGCACTCGATGCCTATTTTAAGCATAACGGTGAGTGCACTTGAAATTCACAGAAAATAAATGAATTTCATCGACGAAGATAATTGTTTAAAAAAAAATTCTTCTAATCCATTATCTGCTTGCAGTGGTGGAAGAAGTGCGACCAACGTGGGCAGCAGTACTGACAGTATTGCAACCGGTAGTCCCACGTCAACCACCTGTCGAAGGTGTCCTCGTCGCCGAGGGACGAATACTCGCTCTCTATGCTATCTTTCTTAAGCGACTACCTTCGTGTCGCGACATCCGCGAGGAAGGAATGCTCCTCACGAATCTCATCGATTGGATCACTGCCATTAAGCCTACGTAAGTTAAAGTTACTGAATTAACTATGTCGTTCTGTATATTGAGTTTATTCTAACATTTCAGAGAAGCAATTGAAGAAAAACTGCCGTTATTATGGGCGAAGGCGCTCGAGCTTATTTACCGCCAGTGCCAGTACAGTGAGAATACAGTGATAGCTGCTAGAGCTTTAAAGGGTTTGGCGCGGGCTTTGATGGCCGTCGCCGATGACGCGGGTCAGGGCTGGAATATCCTCGGTGCTATTGGGCTCAGGAAAGGCTCTCAATTATCTACGAAGTAAAAATTACCGTAGTTTTTAATTAGCTCATTGAGCTAATCTGTTTTCACAACAAATGCAGTCTTACAATTTGAAATATTATAATGTCAATTTTGCAGGTGCAAGTTTTTGAGCCGCGCCCTAGCAGTCTACTGCCTAGCCCAGTTACCTGAACCAAAGCGTTCGTCTGATGACACGGCGCAGCCACAAGTAGTGCGTTTCACTCCACATGCGCCAGGAGTAGCACCACCATTGGAACAGCAGCAGTCGGCCGAAATACGCCCGAATGCCGAGGCAGTACGCGCGATGCAGACTCTCGAAGCATTATTATTGAACAAGCAATACGCCGAATTGAAAGGTGACGTGGAGTTGTCGATCAAAATGATTCGCGATTCGGCCAATTCGTTGCACAACGCCCTCGAGGTCTGCGGGGCTCTCGTCGCCGAGATCTACAGCCAAAGGTACTTGCATGTGATCGCTGAGTGAGATCGGCTGCCGGGCTCGTCCCAACACGATCGCATTAGCTTTAATTTCGAGCACTTTGCTGATAATTCTGCGCTCGTCAAACCGACATCTCTCACGGATTAGCTTTAACGTGTACTTGACGACTCGATTATTGTAGAGATTTCGGTTATAACCTGGTAAAAGGGGCAAGAAGATTTACTACTATTTAAAGTTTTTCTTTCGGAGATTCCATATTATAATTTTGTACTTTGATTTGTACTTCGAAAAATTTATGACTTTATTATTATATCCACGCTGGAATGACGTTATTCAAGGTAAGGCGTTTGCTATCAATATATCAACGCATTGAAATAATAGAAGAGATTATGATTTAGTGTCGATAAAATCAGTCGGCATTACAATGGATTTCGGTAAACCTTCGAATCTAGTCACCAAATTAACCCATCCTTATATCTAGATAGTGTAATAATGTTTAGTATCACTACCAAAGTCGGCAGGTGATTTAAAAACCATTGTTTTTTTGTGTTCGTCAAAATTATTACGAATATGTAATTATTCATGATAAAGTTTTTTATATTTTTTTCATTAGCTGTATGTTTTTAATATAGAAAGATCGCTTACTTCGACTATACGCAGAAATAAGACCGGCGATTAAAGGGCTAGTACGGTTTCTTTACTCGATTTACACGGCGACGAAACAAATTTTAACATATTATAAAAAAAGATAGACTTTAGAAGAATAACATACATAATATTAAAGTTTAAGTCGATTTGCTTCGAGCCTTATTAGATAGACTGACTGCGCTGATTGCTCGATTTGTTCGAAATGTAAAAGGCTGTGTCAGATAGTTTTGTTGTTTATTTTACAAAATAATATAAGCACGCCTATTGCAGATTATAAACGATGTATAAGTACCAGAGTGATTATTACAGAAATGATATCGTTTTCTGTATTTATTACATAAATATTAAACTACATTAAAATTGAAAAATAGTTCATTTGTATGCCTATTTCTGTTTATTTTCTATTTCAGTTCAGCTCCTTATTTCTACTAAAGCTGCGTTATTTCAATTTTTTATCATGGTGAAAGCTATTTGAATTAACTTAATGAATTCAACTGTAGATTAAAATTATAAGTGAAAGTATGTTTCTAGTTTTTACGTCTGTTACATAATCTGAAAATACAAATGTATTTTATTTACACAAAGATACGTTTAGTATTTATATTCATATTATGAAATTACTATTGGTCATATTGAATCTACTCGACTTGATGCATTTTGACTGAAAGCACATACATTGGTATTTTTTAAATCTTATTTTGATGTTTTATATGATATGCTTGACCTACACGTATATTTTTTTAGTCGTTTTTTAAAATTTTACCGTATAATTAACTAATTATCAACTTTATTATTAACAACTATTATTATTATCAACTTTAGCTTACTACTTTAGCTTAATTAAACATAGCGTAATAATTGAGGATCAATAACCAAGGTTTCGCATTGGTCAGCTTAATTCCAATAACCCCGTAACATTTTTTCTATTCACAGTCATTGGCTGGAAAAACTGTCCTCCTTATAAGAAATTTCTGGGGAAAAATCAGAAATATCCCACTGCGCTACGTTGTTCCCCGAAGAAAAATTCATAGAACGCCTAATGATGGTTATAGATTTGTACATCTATATATGGGCAGGTGGGCCTTAACGTGTTTATAACTCAACTCGGATAACTTCATAGCGTGCTTTAATATTTTTTCGGGGTATCGTCAGTCATCTTCGGATACAGTCATAACTAAACTGTGTTAAGGAAAGGAAGTACGTTGTAAAATATATCGTTACTTCGATTTCCTAAAAATTGGACGTGCATTGAAAAGCTTGCGGTGTTTGAAGCTTCCGTGATTTAATGTATTTTCGTCTGTTTCGAAGCTACATTTACGTTGGAAATCGAATACTCCACCTTGAAACTCGTGAAACGATCAAACGGTTCGTCAGCGTGAGAAAGTACGTTGAGCGAATTACCTCAATCACTCAGCTTTGACTTCCGCATGCAGCGTCCCATAAAGCCGGCAACCAATACAGAAAGCGATCGTTCGAAATGAGAGATTTTGTATTCCTTCCGCCGAAACCATGGTGAACGCCACCACCTTGCCGTTCGGCAGGATCGCCCGTACCTAAGAATGCACTGTCGCACTCGATAATAGCCGATCGTCGCAAAAGTGGTTGTTTCTTATCTGGTAGGTATCTGCGTGGCTGGCAAAATTGATGCAAGATCGGAAGGTGCCGCTGCCCATCGGAGCTGTCCAAGCGTCCGCTGCGTTGCCTGCTAACAGATCGGCTGTAGAGCTCGGCCCTTGGATTCCGGCTCCAAAACGACTCGCCTGTTTCGCTGTCGCGAGCCCTTCTTTCGAGCGAGCAAGGCACGAACAGCTGCCACGTCTCGGAGACGTCGCGATAAACGCTCCGAGCGTCCGATGCCCGGCTCTCGCTGCAGTGCTCGACGAAGGCTCATCGCGCGTCAGCATTTTGCTGAGCTTTTCTTTGATGCATTTTCTATAGATCGTCCATGTTCGTTCGGAGGCGAATCTTGAAGACGAGCGACCTCGACGACAGGCTTTGCTGACTGAACGCTGATAAACACTGACAGACTGGCGAAAGAAGACTTGCGCTTTCAATATATATCAAATATGTATCATGTGAATATTGGCACGTTTCGCGCACGTCGCGTTCGTGTGAACTCACGGGCTCAGCTGTTGGAGAAGGTCACGTGGTCAAGAAACGAACGATTTTATTTATAACTTATCGCCATCCACTCTGCACACGTTCGCATGCTCGCAGTCGATGCTTGGACCTTGTAATTTTCATGTGGTTAATAACGATAACATTGATAGCGCAATGATTTTCATAGTCATTAGTAAATGAAAACGTATGTTTCCAACTCCTACTTTTTGTTAGTTCATCTTTTAAAGTTAAAAATTGCAAATTGAATAATATAGTTTGTTTAAATTTCAGGAATACACGTAGAAAAAATTTTCAAATAATATGAAAAAATAAAAAAATCTAATTTAATAAGACGAATGTTATATTTTTCAATTTATACAATTTGATAAATCATTGTACATATGTACCACCACCCCTCAAGGGTTTAAGAAAAATAATGGCATAAATCGTGGAATAAATACATAAAAATATATCATGCAGAAACATAATTAATTGTGAAAATTAATTAGAAAATTAAACATTGTTCTATTGCATGTGTTCTTTTATAGTCAAAATCGTTCCGTCAAAAAGTCAAGCATCTCGATATACAAATGATTTCTTTAATCAAATGCTTGATAAAGATTTTCATTTAAAATACAATAACGCGAGGTTTGCAGGAAAATCTCAATTTGGAAAGCAGTAGATAGCTTTGATTGTACTGTCTAGGCTTGATCATCTTGCGTAGCATTGTCTTGTTGCTGACGGGCAGCGATCCGCGCATAATATTCATTTACAAATTTGACAGTCGTTGACACGCACTTGCAATCTCTGCCGAACCTCCTGTAAAATGATCCACGCGAATGTCGGTTGAAGCGCAACGAACATTGCCCAGCTAAAATTACTTACGCGTTCGAGGTGAAATTGCCAGTTTCGTCGCATTCGCAAGAGGATCCAGAACAGCACTTATTCGGAGAGGTGTATCTGGTCGCAGTTCTGTCGAAATCCCAACACGCCCACTGCAGCTCTCGATCGATATCCTCGGTTCGCACGCAAGCCAGCGACGCATCGATCAAGACCGATAACAGGATAGCGGTCGCTGCCAGACGCCTCATTCTCGAAAATGCACGAGCTACGAACGACTTCCGAGCCTCGCGGCAATGCGCTGTTCCGCTTTCTTGCTGCCGCCTTAGAACGCAACGATGCCCGAATCTTGTTCCAAACTGAGAAAATTCCGTGCGAACTCGGCGAATATACTTCACGAAAGAGAAAAACAAGAAACGATGTGTCAAGGAATAACCCTGAGTCACTTGACGCGCGTGAACGCCACAAACCGGAGAAACTGTTATTTCCCACCCACATGTAGCAGATACGTATGGAGAATGTACGCTCGAATATCAAGAAATTTTATTGACCCTGGTATGTTGATACTCGTTCGAGAATGCAGCAGCCATCCTCGTGAGGCTCGTCTGTTGCCATTGTCATGTTTTTTTTATCTGTGTTGAGCTGAATACCAATTGTGCGTCGTAGCTTTCACTGAAATACATGTACGTGATAGTCACGCCGAAAAACACGAAAGCCTGGAGCGAATAAAGAGAATAAAACTATTCGCAAGGTCTCTCGTATCCGCAATTGTCTGGTAGCAAGTTCAAGCGTGGATAAATTTGATTGAAAGCTCGATCGTGAGAAAGAGAAAGGCGACGTTGTTTTGATGCATGCCTATCGATCCCAAAGTACTTTTTCCTGTCGCTTTGAACATGTCGGAGGAATTTCTTGCCGGTTAATAATTAAAAACAGCGTTGGAGACAAAGAGTAATCCGGAGAATGCGACGAAGAAGGGATACAATGGACGTACATTGAAGAATTGTTCACGAAACCTTGAAGTGCACAGAAAATGAAATACCAATATGAACAATGAACAACGGTTGACGGCTTATGGGGAATGGGAGGAAAGAAAACGAGAAACGAGCCAAATGAGCTACGGTTTCGTTACATTTCTTTTACTTATCGCTACTTCGCATTGTTTTCCTCGACGCCTCTACAATATTTATCAGAACAATAATTGTGATTACGCTTACTTGATGTCTTTTATTACATCATTTCAATAATCCGAAGTAAAATATGCAGAAAAATATAACCGCGTCCATAAAAGTTCCAATAAAAAAACCACCGATACTTTTGATTATATATGTTAATTAGTATTTTGATTGTGGAAAAAAAAGAAGAAAAAACTTATTAATTTTTGAAAATTTAACTAATAAACTTATTATTCTCAGGCAGCTGAACAATTGTATGACATAATTCTGAAATATGAATGTATGAATACAGCAGCAACTGTAGTTTAGACCTCACGCGAGCAAAAAATAATTCACAGCTGTAATCGATAAGAGATTGCGTCTTGCGTAGCTTATTCGCTTCCCGTGGCGGGGGGAATATTTAATGAGTAAATAAAGAATAATATACTGTGATCCGCGACGTGACAGCTATAAATTCACACTCAAGTAAGCCACGTTCAATTCCCTGTTTCCGCGATGTCGCGCGTCCTAACAACTCTTGCTACTTGTCTAACTCCGCTGTAATGGAGTGGTTGCATTGGCGTTATTTCGAACGAACTCGCGACATGGTCGACGTGCTTGCGCGACGTCGAGCTTACGCCGAGCTGACAATGAGCGATCGACAATTATTATCGATTGCTCGTTGCCGTAATTAGGTCGAGCGACGCCAGCGCGTTCGCATTCCTCGGAGGAACCAGTCGAGCAGATCGAGCCTTCGCGATAACGCCGGCCGTGTTTGCGTCGTCGACTTGGGAAAAGAGAGAACGATGACGTCAGTCTGGCGCGCGAAATATCCCGAGATCGGTTGGCTCTACACGAATGCCGGCGCCTCGCGCTTTATGCCAACGCGGCCAGAAAAGTCACGACGCTCGCGGGGAAAAAACGGATCGCCGGGGCCACAGGAGTACTCGCAAGCAAAATTCGTAAACAACTGGATGTGAAATGGACCACTTTATTGGATTGGTTTTTTGTTTCTTTCGCCGTTGATTGATATTCGACTTTGACGAAAGTTCATTTACATTATACGCAGATGAAAACGAAAATTACCTTGGCAAAAATACTCGGACGATGTGGAATGGTGGTGACAAGGCGCACAGAGCGGGACCGCTTTCGAGCGAAGTACGAGATCGCTGGATGTCCGATTCAACTGCGTCAGCCGTTCAAGCTCTTCATATAATCGCCCCATAAGTTTTCGGTCGAGAGGCATTCGCAGTCTTTCCCGTAGCGACTGTGCGCGAGAAATGCAAAGTCGTATTGAAAAACGGCTGATCGGTACGAGGCCCATGCTCGCACGTCCAGACACTTACGCGTTCGTCGCGGGGCTGCCCGCGACATTGCAGTCGCAAGTGAATCCTCGCTTGCAAAGGCTCTTGGGTGCGTACGAGGGATAGGTGCCCGGTTGCTTCATGCACGCCCACTGCTTGTCCTTGTCGAATTCCGCCGCCAATGAGTCCAGCAGCGAGACGAGCAGCACTACCGTGAGCAGCGCCGTGTGAACTGCACAAACGCGAGGCTTATTGCGACCTGCAACTCTCGCCCGAGAAAAAGAAAATGTTATTGAGAATTACCTCGTGCCATGGTTGATATTCAGCTCGTTCGTCTTCGCTTAAGCTTCGTTCAATTTAGTCGAGAGGCAGTGGATGGCGACAGTATCTCTTTGGCTTTTATACCTTTGTCGACACCAACTTTCTGACATTGACGCAATGAACGCGAAACAATAACACCGAGCACTACATTGTCAATTTATAAAGCAATCATTCAGTCGCAAGTTAATACCGTCAATCAGATGATTCATAAGCCCAGTGCGCGATTGAAAAGCTTATTACGCATTGACTATTTACAAAAGTAATCGATCGCTTTCCAAGAAGCCAGCAAGCCTCTTCCGCTCTGGTCGCCCTCCTTACAGGGAGCCTAAAACAGGGAGATGCCAATACGCAATCGTGATTTTTCTAACTATACGCTGTCGGGAAGAAGGGTACCTCTCGAGAAGCATTCGGACCATCTAAACGTAGACATTTAATCGTTTCTACGTAAAGAGTGGCAGGAGCCCCACGTGCCGGAATATCGCAAGCTTAAGGTGGATTTCGAACCACCTGAGCCCCACGGCGTTGATCCTGGCGCGTGCACTTGTTGACAGAAAGCCAGTGGTATCCGCCAGGAATCCCAGACGCCCGCCTGGGATAACGCGGCTCCGTGTCGCCTGCTTAGGACGCCTTTACGGGGTTGTGCGGAAAAATCGTACACGCAAACGCGCACTGTACTCTCTGGTAGCGCAATAATGTTTACTTACTTGTACCAGGCCCAACATCTGTTCCTCAAAGTCCGTTTCGTCACGGTTTGCTTCGTAGAACGGAAAAATTATTAGAATAAAATAAAAACTACGTGTATTACGGTCCAAGCTACTAATTTCTTTATGCGATATTTCGAGATGTGCCTGCAGCTCGTTTTCCATACGAATATCAAACTAACTATCTATTTCTGCGTACACAGACGATCGGATTTAACGGTGATTGATTTAACGTTGAGTGACATTATTTTAGATTCAACAAACTAAACCAATGAAACTTGAACTATCATCGTTCGAGTATAATTATAGTAGAATTAAATTGAGACTTTCGCTTTGGACATTTTAAGACAGCCGATGAACATTGCATTACATGATCCTCAAGATTGATATTTTCACGTAGAGAACGTACAATACGATTGGCAGCAGAGTGCTGCGTTAAGAAGGCAGCGGTGAGATTTACCGTCGTCTACATTTTGCATTCGTCTTGTAACGGTCCAGTCTGATCTGTTCTTTTTTTCTTTTATTACTACGCAAATGCTGTCTAAACGAAGACGTTACCTTATCTATAGGCTTGATTGTGTTAGGGCAACCGATCAAATGCATTACTTTATATGGAGCGTGACGTCACGTCTAGACGAAAACTGTTGTTTATTGAGCGAAATCTATAACTTTAGGCTTTTTAAGGAACAAAAGTACTTTTTAAGATAATTTTGATACGTAGATTCCGAATATAAAAGGATATATATACGTATTAATAAGTTATTAACTGTCGTCACTTAACTTAGAAATACAATACAAGTAAAATGTAGCCAAGGGTAGATACCGACTTAAGGACTATGAGTAACAATTTGACATGTCTATAAGCAATTATTGAACAAAGTTATCAATAAATAAAAAATTAATAATTTATTTAAACAATCAAAGTTGCGTCGTGAGATAACGATTGGATTGTAGATACTTGTAAAATTAGTAAAAGTGATTGCTTTGCTCCACTGCAAAAGATCAATTTGCGAATTTCTTAAATTGGTTGTTATTCAAATTCTGTTGAATTGATAAAATCTATCTTGGAAATACTTGTACGAATCATAAGCTATATTTTGGCATAAAAAAATTATATAATTTAATTGCACATTTTCTCTTTGTCAATTGCTTAATTTTGTAGTGCGATTTTTCTATGTTAAGCAATTCACATCATAAAATCCTGCATCTTAATTTTGATTTTTTACTTCGCATACGCGATTTCACGTGAAAGCTTGCTCAAAGTTTGTAAAAGGGTATACCCCAACCACAGGTATAAATTCGCTCGTCGTTACGGCAGTCTAGGACTTCAATTCCAGCCTTACCTTGCAACGCCGAGCACTGTACACAAGGGAAACCCTCTACCTGAAATATGTTTTGCTTATTCAGTGGTTAGCCTTGCAAATTTCCCCTCCTAAGCGGTTGCTTAGTAGCTCAACTCATAAGACGCTTACTCTTATGAGAAAAGGTGGCCTGAGTCAATCTCCTCTCTCAAAGTATACATTATAAGCCCAGTGAAATTTCTAAATCTCTGGCACAGGGCTGTCTGACCTTTTCCATTTAGTGGAATTTGGCACGGCTCTTTGAGTGAGAATTGTCCCTTCTTAGATTAAGTTCTCAAACTTACTAATGAAACTATGAAAGTTACTACTAAAATTCGTATCACGCGGCTGTCGAGAAATGTTGTCCTCGTGGCAGCGACCTGGAGTTGCCAATTTCTAAGTATTTCGATCCGATATCATTGCTGTTCGTATGGGAACATTTTCTGCAAATTCAGTGTTGAAATTTTAGTTTCAATTTTTAACTTAATTTTTGTTTGCTTTCAAATTAAAACGCACGTCAAATTCTTACTCAATCTTGGAAAGAAACATTGCAATTTATTCAGAGAGTTCGAATCTTTATATTGTGATACGTTACAAATTTTTATTGTAATACGTTACAGTTCACATTGCTTAATCTTGAAACGCGATCGCTAAACTGAAAACAAGTTTTTTTTCTTCCGAGTAATAAGTTAATATTTACCCTGCACTTTCGTCGCTTCGATAAATTACCCGTATTGTATGCAACGAGCGAACGTGGCAATTGGCTTCTGTAACTTGTTGTTCAGCCCAAGTGCGAGTCGCGGTGCTGTTATTTCGGTATACATAACCAGGCGAAAATCAATATTTCCTGAACTGCGTTGAAAAGTCGAGACAGTTTTACGTAATTTACGAAACTCAAAATTAACGTGTAATCATTCCGAACAGACAAAAGCACTCGCACAATAATAAAAGCAGAATAAGCTTGTGAAATTACGACGCGCACCAGTTTGGATGTATCGAGTAAGCGAAAGTCCTCGTTGCAATGACACTTGGCAAAGTGATACCAAAATTTACCGGTGAATTGAACGCATTTCCAAATATTCTAATGTAAATAGGCGATAAATTTTTGAACAGAACTTCGCGTAAAATACTCTTTCCCACGTGTTTGTCAAGTCTACTTCTTTGGTGGACAACGCGTGGTTGTAAATCTGTCGGCGAAGCGAAAAAAATAGCTGTTCCATTCATTATTTGCCCGCATCGATCAAGAGAGTAGCGTCAACGACAAGGAAGAAAAAAAAATTCGAATTTCTTTCCACATAATTAGGTTCGAGTGCGTTCGTCGTTTATCGACGTGCAGACCTGAAATACCGTAGCATTTGAAAAATTGGAGCGAGTGTAACATCGAGGCAGTTCATTTTTCCAATTCGGTCAAGTTTCAGGGAAAGGAAGGGCCAGCTCGAAAAAAAAAGAAATTGTAAGAATATTTTTCTTCATATAAATAATCGTCGTACCAAATTTTAAGAAAATCGATCACCTATATAGGTGATTAATTTTCTCGCTTTAATTTTCAGCTATAAATTGTCTGTAATGAAAATAATTTATTCCGCGTGAATCGAAAAAAATACATAAATTATTTGTAAATTTTAAGCGAATCATGATCAGGTGCACTTGCTGACAAGGTGAATTACCGGAGCCAAATCTGGTAGTTGGCTGTCGAGGCTTAATATTAATGTTTTTATCATTATAGATTACTCAATTTGCTACGTACTTGATAGAAGATAACGTTTAATTTGCCGTTTCCGACTTATTTTCTTGAATAAATCATTTCTGCTTACGGTATGCACTACAAACTACAGCAAAATAGTTTAATATAGAACAATGATTCAAAACCTTTCTCATTTTGATGCTGACTATCTATTTGATCATAATAATACAGTTTCAAGCAAATAAAATTGTAAGATGCTCTCAGCATTTTCATAATATAAATAATTGACAAAAAAAAAGTTTATTTACAATTAACTTGCGTGTCGATAATTTAAGAGGAAAGTATTATAAAACTTATCATTCATTTGTAGGAAATAAATAAATAAAGCGTGTGTTTGATAAATTATTCCTGTGGCTATAGATAAATAAAACTTTCGAAATAAATGGCATTTGGTAAGGAATGTAATTTGTATTGACATGTAATTTTATACTAATACGCCTTAATAATAATAGACGTGGTTATAACTGATGTGACCGTGCACAGGCTATAAAGTTATCAATTGAACCACATTACAAATTCTAATTGATACCCTCACGTGCACCTATGTAATAACAAAAAAATGACACACAGCTGTCTCTAAACTATAGAGCATGTATTGCAATAATTTAAGTGCTATTTTGTCTATAGAGTTTAATATCAAACATCGAAATTATTATTTTTATTATAAAGCTTATTTAACTGGTCTTAGTAGAATGTCTTGTCCTTCGCCATTGTAATCTACGCAGAAAGAACATTGAAGACTGAGTAAGACGTTTTAACAATCTGTAAAAGCGGAAGATTAGCGACATCGAATTGCGCCATGGGACTATTTATTGATGTGAAAATACACCAACACTTGTGAATGCGACGTTCGATAGTGTAATGACGTATCCACTGCTCAATAGAATCGGTTTCTTCGTTCTTTCATATATAAACATCAAGTCTTTTATTCCTCTGCAGCTCAATGACCTCCAGTCGCAAAGAAGTATGTTGCTTCCTAAGTCGACGCTCTGAAAATAATAGATCACTTCAAAATCTAATTCGACAGTTTTGCTTTCTGTCATTTTCACTGTATGCCGCGTAAATAAAAGCTGAAACCGAAGATTGTACCCGCAAAGTGATCTCATTGCCGTACCAGGTGTACAAGAAAATCTGCAGTAACATACACGATAAAAATAGCAGTACTGTTATAAAGGCGCTGTTGACTGTTTTCAAAACGGCGAGGGTGTATGTGCATACGCACAAAACGAATATGCTCGAAACGAATTGAAAGAAAATAACAAAAACGTAAATGTCGTTCAATGTTTTTGCCATCCTGAAACAATCAAGATTATGACATTAAAAATTATAAGGGACAAAGGCGAGAAATGGTAAGGTGCTGAGACAAGAACAACCGAGATAATAAGAAGAAAGATCAATAGAAGAATTTGCTAAAAGACGTTTCATTCGGAATCAAAATTTTGACAAAACTTATTCGGTTGTACTTTTTACGTAGTAATTTCCTCAAAACATTGTTTATTTTATAAATTTAATGCTCATAAAATGCTCAATTATAGCTTGACTTTCGATTCATTTCAATCATAGAAAAAATCTTTCCGATCATAGAAAACTAGAACTGAAAGTGTACGCTGTTATTACAAATTGATCGGTAGTCAAATATTTGTAAAAATTCTTTAGTATTTTTACAATGATGTAATCGACTGCTGTGAACAAAAATATTCAGCTTACTCGAAAATGCGTAAGTGGTGCTTAATTAATCTTATCATCAATATTTTCTCAGCTGACAAAATTATACTCTCCGACTCGTGGTTTTCTTTCATTTTATTCAGAGTTTGCGGTAATTGTCTGAATCGCTCTTCAAGTATCTCAAATTGTGCACAAATTTGTATCATGAATCCGCTGACTAAAACTTCCGTTGCACCATTACCAAGTGCGGCTATTGTCACCGCAACGGCTTGATGGAGATACGTCCCATAGTAATAATTAACGTTATCAAGTGAATATGGTAACCAGCTATCGGTAACAAGTACTCTGTTTTCGATATCCGATATGAAAAATGGCATGTATACGTAAGTTATCACCGATATCGAGTAAATTACACCTAACTTCCACGTATTGTTTCTGCAAATAATGAATGTATGTAAGCAGCTGAATTATTACTATTTCTGAAGTGGTAATAATAAGTAATGACTTCAGGACTACACTATTAACTGCGATCGACAAATTTTAAGATTGTTTTTTATAATGATTTTTATTAACAAAATATAGCAAATATATTTGTTCAAGTTGGCGTTCAAAATTATCACGTTTATGTTTAACTTTCATTGCTTATTTATAGTTCATTGCAGCTAACAAGGCCTTTTTCCATGTCAGACAGGTTCCTTACGAATGTGTTACAACAATATTTCCAATTAAAAAAAATTTCATTTATTTAAAACATGAGAAGCGAATAACAACAGTTTCATCAGAATAACTTATTTTATCTATATGTTAAAGAAAATTGCGCAAACCTGGATTCACTGTCAAATTTCTGCTGTATATTTTCTTCCTGAGGGGTTTGAGGTAAAGTTAGGCCATCGAAAAATAAATTCATGAAGCGTATTACTTTCTTTCGCTTTAATTTAAATGTGAAATTCTTCCACGAAACGTTGATTTCGTTGAGTAGTTGAATCATTAATTCTATAGCTAGTTGACTATTTTCCGCAACTATAACGCCAATTACCAAAGTTGCCACAAATGTGTAAAATATAGTATAGGCAATTATTGTGTAAAAATCGTAGAGTCGAATTAAAACTTTAGAGTTCCATTTGTTTGGCCTCCACGATCCATTTAGGATCAACAGTAGAAATGGACCTGTGAACATTTCGAAAGCTTAATATTGTATTTTAGACAGAATGGTCAATTTGAAGTAACGCTGAACTGTTCCGTTCTTTGAAAAATAAGCGGCTTTTAATGTATCTCATTATAAAACTGTTCGAGCACGTACATTAGCGTAATAATAGATTATGAACTGTGTCACGCTACCTTTACATTGACAATCGAAAATGCTCATTAACTTCTACGTTTTTCTATCCATTTATAAGTTAGCCTATAATTTGTTCTATGTTTCCGATAAAAAATTACGAATGCCATGGATATTTGGTGGAGTGGCGTAGATAGAACGTGCAGTTTTACAGCGTTGGTACCTACTTGTTTTCAAATTTTCATCGTAGCAGATGAGTATTTTAAAGTCTACATTTATCAATATAAAAATTAATCTTATTCTTTGCCATAACACTACTAATGTTTATTTTTCATTCTAACGTGAATGAAGTGTGTGATTCTATTTTTTAACTATTTTTTCAATGCGTCAAAATAAATTTTGGCAAGCTTTCAGGAAGCTCCAGATTAGCAAACAACAAGTTATAATTCAATATTATGTATTGATAAGGTCAGACACAAGTATTTCCAAATTTTCTATTAGAGTTAAAAATAATTACAATTTCCAACGACATCTAGATAAAGTTTGCCAAATGTTAGCTGAATAAAAATAAAGAAGGATTATTTTCAAATATTCTCAACTAAAATTCGGAAAAAGTTTACCTAAACTTTAAGCAAATAAAATTGTTTTTGAAAACAGTTTGTCATCGCATACTTTTTTAAGTTTACCTAAATTTTAGCTATTGTAAGTTTGGCAAAACTTAAAGTGTTTTTACACGGGATACGTAACACAGGAGTGCAAGTATAGGTAACCACGTTGAAATGAATTGACAGTGAAATGCCGACCGGGCGAAGTCAGGACATCGTGCAGTAAGAATATTGCCCACTGTACTCTCTATTGGCATAACGTGCTATACCATACGCCAATTCATAAGGACAGTTTAGAATGCAACCCTATATTATATTGAATTTGAGAATATAAAACAATTTTTATTTCTATAGATGGATAGAGTATGTTATATTATTTGTTTCCCAACTCAGTATTACAATTACCATACGATTCCATATACATCACAAAAAATAGAGCATAGAAATAATTTACAAATCACTGATGGATGTAGTAAAAAACGTAGATGTATTTTTCATATAGATGTTCTAAATCTAAGTACTACATATACTTGGGGAGAAAAAAAAATTAGATCTTAATATTACTTGATTAATTTTCAAGTACAGTATAATAAGATACGCCAACTTCGAGCATCTAAAATAAGAAAAAGAACGATATTGCAAAGTGATGGGTAAATCAGCTGTTGAAGTGATGACCTTGCTATAGATTTCGAAACATAGAATGAAACATTTGCCACCAGTTATCTAACAAGGTTTCAAACTGCGTCTTATTATAATTAACCAGATAGTGCATATCTTTCTTGGCATATTATTGGAGAATCAACTATCGAAGTAAAACTGAGTTATAACGTAATCAACTATTATTACCCGATCTCAAAAATTTGAGCAAATTAAATTGTAAACAATTTTGTATGAAAAAGGATTTTCATAAATACTAAATATTTATCTATGATATTTTTTATGCAAGATATTCTGCGTTTTCAAGTGTGAAGGTTCGATAACATAAAAATAGAAAAACGAAATACATTATTTATTGTTTATAACAGACGGTCGGCGTCAAATGTTCTTCTATAATAAATTACATGAGCAATTTAAAATAGGCACTATATGTTCGTGACTCGCAGCAGTAGTCGATTGCCGTTTGAATCTGGCAAACGTAGAAGCCATTTTAATTTGCGCGTTAGAACCCGAGAATTCGACAAGATTCGTTATTGTCGAGATGGTTCACTTCCACAATTTTCCGTGGCAGCTTGCTGTATTTCTGGATAAGTGCGCCGGTTACTGGCCTTTCCACAGCTGGCTCAGGAAACTTACACTGCTGGTTTTTCACTCATTGATTGCTATAAGCATCGGACTTCCTCAGGTTATATTGAAATATATTTCAGAGTACGATTTAATATTCAACGAACGGATTGATATGTTGACATTGGTTGTAGGTGAATTACTGGATAAGATACACTGGCGACGATAACTTGGTAGGGTTACGGTGCTCTTTATTCTTTATGTTTATCACCTCTGAATTCGTGAAGTTGTTAGCATCAACCAAATATCAAAATATAGTCTGTATTATTTGTAATTATATCGCTTATTTTTATATTGAATTTATACACCCCTACCTAATGGTATTGTAAGATCTAATCGTTGATCATCAGATCTTTTGTTTATAAATATAATTAATTGTATTATATCGAATTAACTGATTTTTAAGATTATATAGAGACTTCTATACACCGCTTGTCTTGATTAAGATCGATGAGGCGATGTTCTATGTGTTTTTTGCGGTAATATTGGAGAAATTTAAAGTAGTAGGTTGATTTTCAAGGGCAGATCAATTTATAGCTACGGTTCAAATTAAATTCGATCAATTGTGAATCGAAGTCCGAAACCCATGGTATAGGTAATATATTCTTTCTTCATCGGTGCAGGAATCAATTTATTCTGTAGAACCTGCTCTTCACTATTTAAAAAATATATGTGAGCATCGTATGCATCGTAGACCAAACATATTTAAGATTCCATTGATTTTCTATAACGAATTAATCAGATCTTATACCAACATTATAGGTACGGGGTGCACTGATATTTATAGTACTTAATATTGCAAACGTATATTTTGTATTTCTAATACCGTAGAGACGTCGCATCTACCGAAGGGTTGTTAAAAATTACTGCGAGACTGTAGACGCGGAAGAAGCAAAGATACTTCGAAATTCGGCTAATCAAGCTTTTAGATTGACTGTGACGTATTTAGGTAAGTACGAGCACGCATGTCACTAAACTAACGAATTTTCGTGCTAGTGGATTTATTGACACTAACTTTAGTATTAATATATAGTTGTTTGTGTCATATTCAGTAATGTATTCATTACTATGCCATTGATACGGTGTTGCGCTAATTATTTTTTTGGTGATGGCCAATGGAACGTCGCTTTCCCATTTGATGTGGATTACGGGGTCGAGGCAAACGACTATTGGCTTCTTGTGTATCTTCACTATATTGTATTTGCAGTGAGCATTGTATTCACTGCCGCCGCTTTTGATTTATCATTTATATTAAAAATTCATCATGTGTGCGCTCTGATAAAAATTGTCACGTAAGTTGAAATGGCTACGCGTTCCGTAGCATAATTTTCGTAAAACTATGTTCCGAGAGTTGCAGGCTGCGGCTGGAAAAGGCTTCTCAAATATCTATAGAGCTCCAATGTGAAAATGACGAATTGGCGAGAGCTGAAGTTAATTCACTCCTGAAAGATGCAATCAAATTGCACGTGAAATCATTCGAGTAAGAATAGACCAACTAAAAGTAAATTTGCCACTTCGCTGTTTGATCACTGTGAATCACTACTTTTAGATTTATTTCATTTATCGAAGATGAATATAGCCTTTGCCTTTTCTTTTTACTTTTGATGAATGCAGCCAGTTTCGGTGGACTTATACACGTTGTAAATAATGCATTTCTATTGATTAAAATTTTTCAAGCAATATTTAAATTGTAAAGTTTCATCGATATTTCAGATTTTCTCTAACACTTCCGATCTGTTAGAGTCCTTTAGATATTTATTAGTGCTCATAGTTGTAACACTGCATTTTTATGTGATGTTTTCGCAAGGTCAAAAGATCATTGATTGCACCTCCGAAATATTTGATGCTTGGTAAGCAGGTCCCGATCAACATTGAAAGGTATACAAGTTAATTTTGTCGTGAAGTTACAATTGCAGATGGTACTATATGTCGAGGAAGATGCGCACTATGTGGTTAATAATATTGATGCGCAGCTCGAAACCCTGTAAGTTAACCGGTGCCAAATGTTTCATTCTGTGTCTCGAAACCTACAGCAAGGTCAACATCATACACATACACACGATAAACTAATTTTTTTATTGATCATAATATTGTCTATTTTTTTTATTTTAGATGCTCAAAGCTGGTGTATCCTATTATACTGTATTCGAAAATTATTAGAATATCGATACGAAAATCAAATCTACGTTTTCTATATTCACTGGTGATTTGTAAATTATTTTTATGGTCTATTTTGTGTGACGTATATGCGATTGTGTATTGTATAGTTGTAATATTGCTTTGGTAAACCAATAAAGAAACATGTCCTATCCACGTTAAAAATAAAAATGGTATTATAGTGTGATGAGAGTGAGGTTCAAATAACGAAATACAGAATTATACCAATAATAAAAAGTAATGTAAAGAACAATGAGTAACACATATACTTCCACAACAGTAACGATCTCATACACTCACTGTCATTCACTATTATGCTGACCTGTAAAGCCTGAAAGTCCTGTGTTGCATATCTATAAATAAACTCATAATCACTCTACACTAGAATTTTCCTCTTTTAATTTGGAATATTTACCAATATTTATTTTATGACTTTAAAAATTAAATTTCAAATTTTTTTTTTAATTTCTAGTTTTAATACGCTGAGAGCTTCTCAGTACTATTACATTTTCTCACATCTCGCGTTATGAGCTTAATTATTGAGGTTGTTCTTAAAAAATGTAAAACTAATTAAAAAAAAAAGAAGTTTACGAATGAACAAGCAGTACATTCACATATCAACGTCACAGTTCAATAAATTAGATAATATATTATAAACGAAACTGACTAAATAATCCAATTGACGACCGCTAAAAGCAATTATGAAATTAGCCGCATCAGTTATGCAGGGATATAATTATTTTATTATCTTTTATCAATGATATTACATATACAGTTATCAAATGAAGCTTTCCTTCTTAAAAATAAGATTAGTTTAAGAATCAAATAATTATCCGAAATTTTTTAGCGCATGAAGGAACTCTAAAAGTAAATCTAAAACTCAGCATATCGGGATTACCACTATAATATAGAGTATTTGAGGAAGTCCGCTAAGCTATCTTGTAAATGCCAACTGTGTAAATGCCAACCGAGCGAAACAAGGAAATCATGCAGTGTGTACATTGCCTATAGTACTCTCTAATAGTGTAATGTACTGTACCGTAACACCTGTACGCAAATACTTGACGACTGTTTGAAGTGCAATCCTATATTATATTAAACATGAGTTTAAAAAGCCACTTGATAATACTATTTTTATTTTTAATGTAGATAGGATATATTTCTCTATTTATTATCCAACTCAGTATTACAATTATCATACAATGACATATATCACAAAAATTAAAGCAATGAAATAACTGACAAATCACCGGTGAATATAGAAAACGTAGATTTGGTTTTTTTATGGATAATCTAACAGTAAGTACTACATATACTCGAAGAAAAGAAAAATTAGATTATAATACTACTTGATTAACGTTCAAATACAGTATAATAAGATACGCCAGCTTTGAGCATCTAAAATAAAAAATAGACGATATCATGAATCAATAGAAAAATTAGTTTATCGTGTACATGATATTGAGACTGACCCTGCTGTAGGTTTCGAGACACAAAGTGAAACACTTGGCACCGGTTATCCCACAGGGTTTCAAGCTTCGTATCATCATTATTAACCGTATAGTGCGCATCTTCCTTGACATACAGTACCATCTGGAATTGTAACTTCACGACAAAATTAACTTGTATACCTTTCGATGTTGATCGGGACCTGCTTACCAAGCATCAAATATTTCGGAGGTGCAATCAATGATCTTTTGACCTTGCGAAAACATCACATAAAAATGCAGTGTTACAACTATGAGCACTAATAAATATCTAAAGGACTCCAACAGATCGGAAGTATTAGAGAAAATCTGAAATATCGATGAAACTTTACAATTTAAATATTGCTTGAAAAATTTTCATCAACAGAAATGCATTATTTACAATGTGTATAAGTCCACCGAAACTGGCTGCATTCATCAAAAGTAAAAAGAAAAAGTAAAGGCTATATTCATCTTCGATAAATGAAATAAATCTAAAAGTAGTGATTCACGGTGATCAAACAGCGAAGTGGCAAATTTACTTTTAGTTGGTCTATTCTTACTCGAATGATTTCACGTGCAATTTGATTGCATCTTTCAGGAGTGAATTAACTTCAGCACTCGCCAATTCGTCATTTTCACATTGGAGCTCTATAGATATTTGAGCATTGTTTTACGAAAATCATGCTACGGAACGCGTAGCCATTTCAACTTACGTGATAATTTTTATCAGAGCGCACACATGATGAATTTTTAATATAAATGATAAATCAAAAGCGACGATAGTGGTTAGAACACTAATTGCGAATACAAGATAATGGATACATATAGGAAGCCAATATTCGTTTTTGTCGAATCCGTAATCCATATCTAACGGCAATGCCATGTCAAACTGACCCTCGCCAAAAAAATAATTAACGCAATTCCTCATCAATGGTATAGTACTAAATAGTATGGTGAGGAAAAATCCAACAACTATATATTAATATTAATGTTAGTGTCATCCAATCCACCAGCAAGAAAATTCGTCAGTTTGGTGATACATGCTCAATGCTCATACTTACTCACGTAAGTCATTGTATATCTCAAAGCTTGGTAAGCGGAATCTCGAAGCATCTTAGCTTCCTCCGCATTTACAGTCTCGCGGTAATTGTTAACAACCCTTCGGTAGATGCGACGTCTCTACGGCATTAGAAATACAAAACATACGTTTACAATGTTGAATACTATAAATATCAGTACACCCCGTACGTATAATGTTGCTATAAGATCTGATTAATTTGTTATAGAAAATCAATGGTATCTTAAATATGTTTGGTCTACGATGCATACGATGCTCGCATATATTTTTTAAATACTGAAGAACAGGTTCTACAGAATAAATTGGTTCCTTCACCGATGAAGAAAGAATATATTACCTATACCATGGGTTTTAGACTTCGATTCACAATTGATCGAACTTAATTTGAACCGTAGCTATAAATTGATCTGCCCTTGAAAATCAACCTACTACCTTAAATTTCTCCAATATTACCGCAAAAAATACATGGAACATCGTCTCATTGGTCGAAATCAAGACTAACGTCGTATAGAAGTCTCTATATAATCTTAAGAATCGATTAAGCCGATATAATATAATTATATATATTTGTACACAAAAGATCTCACGATCAGCGATTGGATCTTATAATACCATTAGGTAGGGGTATATGAATTCAATATAAAAATATGCGAATTAATTATAAATGACACGGACTACGTTTTGATAACTGGCTGATGCCAGCAACTTCACCAGATCAGCCGTGATATACAGAAGGGTAAAATAGCACTTTAACCCTACCAAGTAATCGTTGTCATTGCATGTTATCCAGTAATTCACCTACAATCAAGGTATTAATTTTAATTTGTTTATTGAATATTGAATCGCGCTCTAACATATATGTGAATATAACCAGAGGAAGTGCGAAGCTTATGATAATCAATGAGTGAAAAGCCAGTAGTGTAAAATTCCTGAGCCAGCTGTGGAAAGGCCAGTAACCGGCGCACTTATCCAGAAATACAGCAATCCGCCATGGATATATGTGGAAATGAACCATTTTAATAATAACGAATCTTGACAATTTTTTGGGTTCTAATGCAAAATCGTTTCTGTTTGCTAGATTCAAACGGCTATCGACTACTGCTAGTCACGAGCGTATAGTGTCCATTTCATATTGCTCATGTAATTTATTATAGATGAATCTTTAACGTCGGCCGTCGTTTATAACAAAATATATAATTCATTTTATTTTTCTATTCTTACGTTATCGAACAGCGTAGCATTTGACAATGAAGAATATCTTGCATAAAAAAATATAAATACGTTTCCATTATTTATCAAGGTCTTTACATACACAAAACTATTAATTTCCTGGCTTTTTGTTAAATTATAAAGAAAGAATAAGCATTATCAGCATTATTTCATATTTTTGTTTACTGTTTAATTTGCTTACACTTTTGATATGTATTATTAATAGTGGATTAGATATCCAGGCCAGGAAAGTATTGGTAATTCCTTCGGACGTAAGAGATGGCAATTCCAGGCTGCGTCGGAATATGTTTATCACGTGCCTCACTACCACACAATCATTATACAATTTTAGCAGTTAAATGGAAAGTCTTGGCTACCATCTGTCATCTGAAAAAAGTTTTACGTTGATCCATGAAACTTTGAAAAAATTATTGGAGAAAAATAATTTTTTTGAAAATATTACTTTTATTTGTTCCTCCAGACAAGAAATTCGTCTCATGCACGTATTATACATTGCAAGTAGCAAAATACCTTAGTTAATGCCATTATCCATTAGTCGTATACTCATAGCCGGATGACGATAGTATAGATATATACTCAACCTACAAATATGCGTATCAAAGATCTATCGATTAATAATTATTGATGTAATTTTTAAATTTATCAGAGACAATTATCGACGATTTACTAATTGCTCAATTCTAAGCAGTCGTGTCTATAGATTTCATTGTATATGATCCTGGTACAGTTAATGAAATTGATTCCCCATGTGGCCCCTGCTCACCACACATTTCGCTCAAAACGTAAAACTTACATGCGAGTAGACTGCCGTTAATACCTAGAAACTAATTTATACCCTACACTCTTATACTCCGCTTTCCTCGCCGCTTTCTTAACCCCTGTGCTTGGAACTCTGCTACCTTGAAACCCTAGATCTGTAAAAATCAATTTACTTAATCTTCTAGATCGGAAACCTGCAACTATATAATAAACGTGTATATCTGAATTATCTTAACACTCAAGCCCGAATAAAAAACTTTTTATTCTCTTCCATTCTCCAGCATTCCTTTCTGTTAATATTGCTTTTCAAGATAGTTGAATATCAATTCAGTACGATTTTTTCAGTAGTCCTTTTTAAGATACATAAAGCACTGACGAGTAAAATATTGTGCAAGAGCTAAAGCTTCAACGCTATGTAAGTTCCAGTTTTGAACGATTTTTCTCACAAGAATATAGGCTCCGTAAATGAGATGTCTGTCTTTTTTAACCAACAGTAATCAATTGTAATCTACTCGCATGCCAATTTGACCTATTTTGAAAGATATTGTTGTTACAATAACTTCGTTATTGTCAATGTTTAGATACGACGCGACGTCTATGTGGAATTACAAAAAGAAAAAGTACGTTAACTAAAAATAATTTAACTCTAATTAGGATACATACGATTCTTGCAGATATTTTAAAGTCTTTAAAAATGGATCTAAAATATTAATGAACTAATTTGCCAACAGATTGGTAAAGAAAGATAGCACATACGCACTTAGATTGAGCTTCAGCCATACACACTCAGTCAAGAATGACTGATCCCACCCTTTTAGCTCTCAGGTGTGAATATATGCTCTATTATATTTATCCAAAAACAGCATACATATAAAGCAAAATCTCTGTCGAAATAAATGCGAGCGTTTTATGGAAATCGCTGTATATCTAACCTTTATATAAAAGTCATAACCGGATATTGTGAAGCCAAGATAAACGCTATCTGATTGGCTCATGCAGTGTGCATGTTTCTATTTGAATCTAACCTAAGCCAACCTAATCTAATTAAAAAATATTTCATCAAAATTATGCTCATTTCTGTTTTCGTTTAAATATAAATATATAAAATCATTTTAATGTTTTTAAATTCAAATTGCTTACACATACATAAATTATATTTTATTTTTAAAATTAATTGTTTCATTAATAAGTTTTGAAAAAAATGCTTTTTCCTCCATTCTGATTATTGTTAGAAAGCCAGAGGCGTTGTTTGCTTTTAAAAAGTGGAGTTGACAGAAAAAAGTTCAAACTGGAATTCATCGGTGAATGCTCGTTCGAGTACAGGCATAGCATTGTCGACCTTCAAGTCAGTGAAAAATTCCTTACTTATACTGGCCATACTTTTGTATTTGATTTCAAAACGAACGATATACGTTCGAAATCTGTCCCTACGTGAAACTATTGTCATATACAAAATGTATTGTATATTATATTCAGCGCACGAATTTCAATCTACACACTCCTACGAGAGCTCATGATTTTATTTAAAAGCGTTGGAATACGATGAAGCTATAGGCAAAAGCTGTTGTATACTTCATATTTTAATACACGAAAAATTGAGAAAACTTCAGAGAAGTTTTTCAAACACTTATTCATATCAGTAGTATTATAAATCCATCGTGCGATGCTTATGACAACCAATAAGTGAAAAATCAGCAGTGGAAGTTTCCTGAACCAGCTGTAAAAAGGCCAGTAACCGGCGCACTTATCTAGAAATCCAGTAAACTGCCATGGAAATTTGTAGAACTGAATCATCTCAACATTAATGAATATTGTCAAATTTTTGGGTTGTAACGCACAAATCCAAATTGTTTGTACGTTTGCCAGATTCAAACGACTATCGACTACTGCGTATTGAGTCGCGAGCATATAGTATCTATTTCAAATTGCTCATGCAATTTATTATAGATGAACATTTGACGGCGGCCGTCGGTTATAAACAATACATAATGTATTCAGTTTTTCTATTCTTATGTTATCGAACCTTCTTATGTATAACGTCTCTATTATATTTATTAGCTGTAAGAGACGTTATACACAACACATTTGATTTACTGACTATTTTAATCATCTTTTTTTATCATGGTCTCATGCACTACATTCAGTCTATTTGAAATTATGTAAGCATTTCTTTTTGATATGGGTATTTGCTTTTCAGTCATAACCAAAAAGTTAATGTTTAAGGTAAAGATAAAAAACAACAAAAATAGTTAGGAAATCGATAGTTTCATATACAGGGTGTTCCAAAAGTCCCGAGACACCTGTATAATAACTCGCGAAATATATTATTTTTTGAAGGTTAAGCTAGAAATGTTCAGCGAAAAATTCCATGGACCTTTATTTTGTAACCCCTTTATTTATATAACCCCTAGAGCTCAAATGAAGGTCATTATAAAGTCAGACCGCGGTAATATCGATAACCGTATCGTGTAGAGGGTCAGAGCTACTTGTGCTAAAAAATCACTGAAAATACTGCCTAGAGAGTTTGCACAGCGTGTACAGATACACGAGACAAGAATCTCTTTCCCGAACATGCTGATGGCCGTATAGGAAACGCTTTCTTCTTAAGTCATCGAAACCACCAATTGTGTGTGTATATATATATATGTGTATACACACACACACACACACACACACACACACACACACATATATATATATATATATATATATATATATATATATATATATATATATATAAAATAGAATAGAATAGAAGTATTTACTAACCGGTGGATAAGACACTGAGGTGTAATTAATTGAATGGCCAGCTGATCATGCAGACTTTAACGTGTCCTCTGAACTACTTTCTTCGGGGTTATATCGAAGAATTGCTACAAAGAATAATTAACAAATGTCCTGTAATTCCAAATAAAATTATTCAAAATACTCTTACAGCTTTCTATATTCGGTTAAGTCATTATTGAGCAGTAAGTGGAGAACATTTTGAACATTTATTATGAAAATCTTGCACATTCTATTAGCTACGACGTCCAAAGGTACAATATTTTCTACATTCACAACGTTGTTTTTCGATAATGTTAAAAGTAAATACCAAAACATCACGAGTTTATTTCGCCGATCTCGTAGTAGATATATTTTATTAAGAATGAAATTGGTAATTAGCGATGACGTAAACTCTCTACGCTGTATTTCCAAAAAAATTTTTTAGAATAGACCGAAGCTTCATTTTCCACCTTTGAATCTGAATTTATCATACGATCTACCAAGACGTACTTAACAAATGTGAAAATTTTTTCCTAGATATTTACGTGGATACTTGCAGGTTGAAATTTTCTACTTTTCTCTGATTGTAATAATCAGTTTCAAAAAATTAAGCAGTGCTTTTTGAAGTAAAAGATTTTCTCTTTCCGATGCCGTTTCCAAATTTTAAATTGAAAAAAAATTCGCGATGTGAAATAAGTCCAAAAAATGCAAAAAACTGTTTTTTACACATTTAGATTAGGATATCTCAAAAACCTAGGATAATGGAGCAATTTATACCACGAATTTGAATTCAACACAGCAAATTCTTTTAGTGACATTACGTCTAATCTCTGATGCGAACTTTTTCAGAATGTTGTAGGTCTATGTAATTATTCTAATATTCGATAAAAAAGTTTATGATGACTGCTATTCTATTTTCACGCTGTGAAGCTTGTTTATCATGCTTGAAATATGCAAGATCATATTTATTAGAAAAATATCTGGTCAATTATCAAATTTCATTGCTTTTTAACATCAATGAATAAGACATGTTAATGTACAATATGACTGAAGATATTTATTTAGTTAAACTCGTATATTTTAACCCAATTATACAATGCTAAATTTCATTAGTTCGAACTGTAATTTTACATGTACATCTAATTCAAAAAATCATTTGATATAATTTACATGACATAACTTGTAATTAAGAATTACTGCAAGATACACGACTGCGACACTCGTAGTCTTCGAAAGAAATAATGAAGAAATTAATCGCGATTGCAATAAACAAGCTTTTCTCAGCTCGCTGCTAAAACAGCGGCGACCTTAGCCGCCTCTCTGCATTCCTTCATCGCCTCGGAAGTTTCCTCAGTAGACATGTCGACGACTTCACACTGGAATTCATCGGCGAAAGCTCGTTTGAGTACAGGTATAGCGTCTTCTACCCTTAAATCAGCGAAAAGTTCCTTGCTTAAACTGGTTACACTTTTGTCTTCGATTCCACAAGGAACAATGTGCTCGAACCATCTGAGGTCAACGTTGCAATTAAGTGCCAGCCCATGACTCGTGACATATTTGCTGGCATGAATGCCAATAGCGCAGACTTTACGATCATCGATCCACACACCAGTGTCCGGAGAAGTCCCACCCTTAAGTCCGAATTCGGCGCACAGACGGATTATCATTTTCTCGATCGACGAGACGTAACAGCGCACGTTCGTCTTGAATTCTTTGAGATCAATTATGGGATAGGCGACTAGTTGACCTGGGCCATGGAAAGTTACCAAACCACCACGGTTCGTACGATAAAAGTCAGCGCCGAACGAGCGTAGACGGTTTTCATCTTCGTCAGTGTATCCTTTGTTACGTATGCCAACGGTGTAAACGGGTTTATGCTCCAACAGAATCAAGCTGTTAGGTGTGTCGTAGAGGTTTCGTTCGCGATGACGCTGCACCAAAGTCTTTTGTAATTGAAGTCCGGCTCCATAACTGAGGCGGCCTGCCCACAACATCTTTACCATTCTTGAGGGCATTTCGTAAAATTGTTCTTTTTTATACAATTTGATGAAGAATTAACGCTTGAACTTTAATGAGATTTTACGATTCGCATAGTAAAGTTTTATTGTATTTTGTAGTTTGTTCGTTCGTTGCTTAAATTTAAGAGATTTTGGTCTTAAGATTACTATTTCAGTTCCTCTGCATCAGCTAGAGCTTCCTGCTGTTCAATTGTTAAATGAAGTAGGAAAGAAACCTTAAAAATTAATTATAAATTACTTGTTTAATATGTGAAAAATTACGTTAAAAATTACGTTAAAAATTAACGTGTAAAAATGTCTTACGTATGCATCAGTGGCAGCATAAAGTTTTTGAGCATCAGTTAGCGGATGAATATGCCATTTACTTCTTCTTACTGATGGATCTTTGTTAATTCTTCTTTTCAACTGGAATTATTGAAGATATATAATATCATCAAATTTGATAGCAATATAACTACCTACCAAATATGCTGTTAGTCGTTCTAAACTCCAACGAACAGAACGATTAAGGACTTTATTTGCATATGGTCCACAATCTAAACAATTATTATCTACAACTTTTTGTCCAGGAAATTCATTAAAGTCCCTTGATAACTTCCAAACATCACTAAGCAAAGAGTAAGTTTTAAGTACATTATTATGCAAGTGTAATTACACCAAAATATTGAATTTATTACTTACTTTTTAATATTCACACCAACAAGCTTAACTTTAGGATGACTTAGTAAAGCAATAAAACTGGCTGGCAACTTTTTGATTTTATATAAATATAGTAAGTGGCAAATTTTTTCTGATAAGCAAATTTGTGCTAATGCAGTTTTGCCGCTACCAGTTTGAAAACTAAATGGCCATTCTAAGTCAAATCCTACAGGTACTATAGAATCATTATTGCTTTCTACTTCAGTCCTGCAAAGAAATAAGCAGAATTCAAGAACATATTTTCACAGGTACTTTTTGTGTGGTGTAATATTTTCTTGTGACATTTACAATAGTACATCACAAATCCTTGCACAGTCGTAAAAGTTATGGACATAATTTATTTGTCCTTGAAATACAATCGGTGGTAGGTCATCAATCTCTGGTTCTTTTTTACTTATCTCTTTTTCTGACTGTAGCCAAAAATTTTAATCAGTTATTAGTGTAACATATTGATTAATTTTCTGATGATTTTGCTGACCTTTTCATTAGTTTGAAAGTTTCTAGCTGATCTTCTATTTCCTTGTGATTGTTCTACAGGACTTTTTTTTCTGGATTCCCTGTTTTTTTCACTTGTAAAGTTCTGTAAGTGAAAAATTAAATAAGTCTTTTATTTAATAGTAACTTCCAAAAAATGTTAACAATTCTACTATTACATGCTCTTTTTAAATCTGTTCTTACCGATTGTTTGTTCGAATTTAATTGGTCTATAATATTTTTGTCAAGTGGTGTCAAACAAACTCGTATACTTTTTGTGGTCTGTTTCAATATTTTAGCCTTGATTTCATTCTTATCAATCTCTACTGTCTGCACATTCTAAAAAGTGAAATGAAAGATGATCACTTACGCAGTCAATACTTCTATCTAACAACTATCTTGCTTAATACAAATGCGAATGATATAGTACATAAACGACAGTCATAATTATTGCTATCCATTTGTTACACTGATAATCAAGTGGACGATTGTTTACGCAACTCCGCCAATAATAGCTTGTTGAAAGTTATGTGTGACATGTTGTCGTAAATGAAGGCAGTTTGCATCATCGCATATATATATGAAAACGTAGTAAAAAGTCTTATCAGAGAAAAGCTCCGAAACAATACAGTAAACGAAATCAACGTTCACCTCATAGGTTAGAGGAAAGCGCAGAAACCGATGAACTTAACAATCAACACTCGCGGAATATTAAAAGAACAAACAAGATCACGTATTTGGCGCTATAAACGTACGTTTCATTAAACTCGCGTCTCGTCTAAAGTTCTAACCTCTTTCTTGAGCCAGGCGGTTATCGGCCGAAGTCGCTTGGTTGCCGTCTCTTTCGACATAGTTGATAGACAGCCGGCGTCAATATTCCTTTGACTCCGTATACGTGTTATCAACTCTTTCTTTTTTCGAGCGATGCTGATAAGCAATGATTTTCGCAGCTAACTGGTTTGTTGTTGCGGCTGCAAAGAAAACTGGAGTTTCGCGCCAAGATGTGCTACTATACGAGAAGTAGAGACCTCTGCGTGGCTCTCCTTTTTCTCCTATATACCAATACCACTGCACACACCTGGAACAAACCGCTTGCGTTTGTAAAAATTGGCACTGTGATGGGTTTAACATTAAACTGAATACGCTCATGAATGGGAGTGAGGAAATGAGTGCGTGTAAACTGCACGGCAAGAATTCCAGAGGTTAATTAAGTTTTTTTTCCTGGACTGTTTTGAATAGAAGGTATACTTCATTTGACGAGTTATTAGCATAGCGAAGATGAAAAATCTTTTCAACAATTGTACGTTTTATTACTTATTTTATGATTATTGCCATATTGATGGAATACATAATGAGTTTGACATTTTTTACAAACTCGAATCAATGAAAAGAATTTTAGTTACTTCAATAACATTAATTGAAATCGTCTCGACCAAACATTTTTTATAATATATTGGAATATAAAATCATGAATTTATACATCTTCAAACTAATTGAAGAAAAATATAATATTTTATACTATTTTTCAATATTTATAATCCTATACGTTACATTTATTTGGCAATTTCAACATTAAAAAATTTTCCGTCATAAAACAACGAACGCAATGAAGTTTGAATCATTTAATCTAGGTAAAAAAAATTTTAAAACTGTAAGCACGTTGAATGCTTATCCCTGTATGCGAAACTTTATCTTGAAATCAGGTTTGAAATGCAAAACGAAGACAGAAAATTGAAATGCCAAGTCGTTACCTCGTCGGGATAGCGAATAAATCTGAATAATCGTCAACGAGGTTCGGCAGACATCTCGGCAGAAGGAGCGCGCGTATATATCTGCGACGTAGATCAGCAGGAAAAGTCAAGCGAGCGCGCATACGTGCAGTGACAAGAGGACACGAAGAAAAGAAGGCGGCAAGGTGAACAGTCGCGAATGAATGGCTTTTCCCTGAAGGAAAGTGAACGTATCAGATTCGTGCGCGTGATAACCCACTTCGGCGAGTCGGCTTTCGCAGCCGCGCGCCCGTAGCGAAAGTGCATCCTTTGAATTTCATAATTTTGCAAAAAGACGTAACACGAGAGCGCGAAAGTCGCCGCCGCCGCCACGTGCCGCGATAATCGATTTCGCTGCTTTTCCCTTTCGATGCCCATGCGCGATCTGCCGCGGAAAAATCACACGCGGGCGAACTTATCCGTCGCTTTCTCGGATTTCTGCGCGTCTCTTGTCCTCCCTCTCTGTCTCGCGCGACGATCGGCTTTGCTCCTGCTTTATAGCTCTTTTCTCGAGACTCGACTTTTTATGAGCTACAGCTGCTCGCTCGTCCGCGAAAAAAACGTCAACTTAATCAATTTCAGTGAAATCATTTTTCGCACTCGAGCGGCACGGCGCTTTTAGAAAACCGGGGCAAATCACATTTTTTTCGATGGGAATGTACTTAGCGTCACTCAAGATTTACAGATCACTTCGACGCCTTTTTCCTCGGTTTCCTTTTACTTCGATCCATGAACGCGCTTAGTGAAATTTCCGATGTGGTATTTAATAAGACTTGCGGAATAATTGATCGCCTTGCAACTTGTCCTTCGTCCAATCCTCGGTCGCAATGATCGACGGAGCAGCGCAAAATGCTCAAACACCACGCAAGCAGGATAGCCAAGAAACGAAAGCAAACGAAATAATGGAAGCTTTCGATCGAACTCTGACGTGGGTAGTGACTTGACGGTTGGAGAACTGAAAGCACTGTTACGCATGTCACTTGTGCATCCGGCAACGCGATTCAATTTGGAAACGAAGCTTGAAATTTCTTGGCAGTCGGCGACAAAGCCGCACAATAAACCGAGCCGATCGGCAAATACATCGCAACAAGAGCGAAAAGTCAAGTGAAAAGATCGTAAAGCCGTGCGGCGGACGGCGCGCGAGTTCACTGGATCGACTCGATTTTAA
This sequence comes from Phymastichus coffea, assembly GCF_024137745.1. NCBI lineage: Eukaryota > Metazoa > Arthropoda > Insecta > Hymenoptera > Eulophidae > Phymastichus > Phymastichus coffea. The sequence continues at coordinate 782,539 of NW_026706870.1, forward strand.
CCGACGATCCGTGCCGTTAACAATTTCATTTTCACTGTTGTCCCATTCGTCAATGCCCGTGAGAGCGTAACAAGGCCGAAGCGCCTCTTCTTCGATATTTCTTTTTTATCCGGTGCCAAGCCCCAATTGTGTCTCATCCCGAGGAGATCTCGCGTGGATTATTGATGATCGCCTCGACGGGTCTAGCGGTTCTCGCGCACCTCGGCTGTTTTCAACGGAAAATCATTTCGTGAAGCTTGACCTTTTCACTGCGCGTGTATTTTTCTTCGGTCGCGGTGAAAGTTGGCCTTCGGGAAAAAACAAAATTAATAAAGCGCGTCGATCAACGTTGTCAAAACAGCAGCTTCCAGCATCGCAAGTAGAACGAGCGAGTTTAAATTCCTAATATGCGCACCCACTGTATTTCGTTGACTATTTACGTTAGTTCGCCAATGCTGGCAAGAGAGTTTAATTGTCATTTTAGTGTGCGTGCGATGACATTTCTATCAAAATGTCAAAAAATCCTGCCCCTGGTACGCACCTCTCGAATGCTATCCGTCATATTTCGACGTCTAAAATGCCGAATACGAACGACAATGATTTTTGAAATAATCGTGGGATTATCTTTTGAAAGATGTTAATCTTAGACTCGAGGGCATTTGACACAGAAACACGCATGCACGCTCGAAATTTACGATATTCTCGCGAAAATTGCGTCGAGAGAAACCCAGGCAACGAATTTACGAGCTCTCTTCAAGCTACGGCACTATAACATAAAAATAAAAAAAAAAAAGGAACGAAGAGAAGCAAACAGTTCATCGTTTAACAACCCTTTCACCGCGGAAAACTATACACAGAGAAATCTTAGCGCGAGGGCTCGTAAAAACCACTTAAACTGCAACAACGCGCGGCAGCTCCGCCGAGAGTAAGAGTATACACACACGCAAACCGTGAAAGAAAAAACGAACAGAAAACAAAAAAATTCTAATCGATACAATCGTCGAAAAGCGCGCGCGCAAGCGAAAGCTACAAAAGTAAAAGTCGCAGTCGGCAGCGGTGCCGGCAGTGCAGACGCATAAATATCATCGAAGAGAGACACGTACGTCGTTCGATTTATCATAGAGAAAGGTGCGAGTTTGTTTATCGATGTGTATTGCGGGAGGCAATGAAGAGGAACGAAAAAAAAAAAAAAACAAATATAATTGCCCGCCGCGCGTCGATTACTTTTTTCTTTGACTTTCCCTCCTTAAGTGCTCGGCGACAATACGCCGCTGCTTGAACATCTTCGAAAGTGTTGATGATCTGAAAGTGATTAGGAAATTATATTTTTTTTTACACAGGATAGATCGTCGTCGAGCTCGACCTCTTTCATCTTGAAATTATAAACTCCATCAGCTTATACAAACTGCTCGCTCGAGATATGCGATTAATTGAATTGAAAAAAAAGAGGGACTTTGAGGTATTAGTGACGTAGCAGCGATAATTCACCTAGTCATTGCGCTGATTATCATTGGACGATCTATTTTCATTGACACACTATACAGGTCAAGATAAAAAAAAGTTTAATTCGGATAGGGATAGTAGGAATTGAAAATCTCTTGCGAAGAGTTGGACTTGTAATAACAAACGAATCGATGACAAGACCAAACATCGAATACATGATGCGTAGATAGTAAGGATAGCTCAGCGCTCGCGAAGGGAGCTGGTATCAAGATGGTATAGGTATAGGTAAGGATACACATCAGCATCGTCAATTTAGAAAGTGAATAAGATAGCGTAGGCCGCGTTGCAGAGCGCAAAGAGATAGTCAGGGAGGGGGTCCCTCACTTTCCTTGGCCCCCCCAGAACAACGCGGCGCGATACTTGGACACAGCCACCTCGGCATAGACAGATCAGTTGACCGCTGCGACTGTCACGCGAGCGAAGCGCGGTCCTCACCGTCGTCGACTCGTTTCTGCCTTCGGCCTCTCGGCCACTGGATTGACAGCTGACGATGACGCAGTCGAGGCACACCCGAAAGAAACGAGAATGCAGGACCGGTCGCGCGTAACGGCCTGCGAAAAGTCCGCGCGCCTAACGGGCTTGCGCCGACCAAGCGCGCCCGGAAGCTCCACAGGCTCCTTGGCTGCTGCTGCGATGTCGCTTTTAGCGGCCTGGTATTCTCGCCTCTCTTGCTCCGTACACGCTGACAATATGATTCTACGGCTCGCGCTTCACCTTCTCTGCGCTCAACTCCTCCTTCGTCCTTGCCAATCCATGATGAGATCGTCCAAAGACGATCACAGCAGTAAGTACCATCTAGTTCTCTTCCTCTCTTTTGCTTGGTATGCTTTTGGACGACTTGTTATTCCGTCGGGTACGAGCATTCAGTTCGCGCACGTTTGACGGATTGGTATTTTCGCGGGATCGCGCGCGTCAAAGAGCATTTTAGCAATTCCAGAAATCCCTAAGTAAGTATATCAGAAGCGTAATCGAAAATTATTATAGGTTATTTGGTGTTTTCTTTTGCTCCAATTCGATCCTTTGTACTCAAAAAGTCAAGCTTTCGAGAAGCATGACTTATATTACAATGAAGCCATAGCGAATAATGTACACATTCTTTATGAAGTTATCTTAAACTATATTTCGTTAAAGGAAGAAGTATAAGGTGTGAGTGCAGAATTTATAATCATTCGATGAAATGAAATTATCGGAAGGATACCGATTCATCTGCGGATGTAACGTATTAGACTTACAAAAAATGTGCAATGCGCTCCCAAAAAAGACCGCATTGCTAAAACACTTTCTTCCAATAAAAATGTAACTATTGTTTTTAACAATGGTTGCAAGCCTTCGCTTTCCTTTCGAGCTCTTAATCAATTCAGATTTAGCACCTTCTCTGAAAAAAACAGAAAAATCGTGTTTCGAAAAAAAAAATCAAACGAACAATATGCCGAGAATTAGAACGCGTTCGCGTATTTCCTCCCCAAAATAACGTAAAATACCTTCGACTTCGTGAATGGAGCGAGAAGCGCTGAGAAAAAGAGAAAAATTGGTGTGCGCTGTTGAACGGCAGAATGTGGATGTCCAGCAGTCTGGCAGAGGCAGCCGCGCGAGTTGCTGTTGACGTCGCCAACGCGGCCGACAGGAAGAATTTTCAATGGAAAGCCAAGTCGACGTGGTTCATGGCCATGGCAAGTTTCATTGCAACTGCTGCATCCAAAGCTGGGTTTTATTGGGCACTGGTGTGGTGGTGTACTCATCGACGAGAGCTGGGTACTCACTGCTGCTCATTGCGTGCACAAGTACGTACCACAAGATTGGTTTTGGTTACACAATTCTATTTAGATGACTTCTCTAAAGTGTAAGAAAATCATGTGTATTAAGCTTGTTTTTTCACTAAAAAAATGTTAATTAATACAGTTCCAATAACAGTTTTTAATTTTTGAGAAATGAATAACTAAGTTTAGAATACAATAAACATAAATAAATATCATTTCAAGTAATCTCTTTATATGATGATTTGATTACAACTCATTACTAAAATCTCGACGAAATTAATGTGAATATTATCTAATACAAAAACATAACTTAAATTCTGTAACTAAAAATTACTTATAAAACATTTTTAGAAGTATTGAAATAATAATTATTTCCAGCGACCTATTCAATCTGCCCATCGGTGCATTATGGACAGCAGTAGTAGGCGAGTGGGAACTCGATTCGGGTGGACGCGGCTCAGCTCGTCTGCCCGTTGAACGAGTCATTCTCCACGAACGCTTCGAGAATTACGTTCATGATATTGGTAAGTAAGCCAGATGGTTTTAACTTTTCAATAAACAAAAGATTTAGTTTCTTAGCAGGCATTATAAATTTCTTACATTACGATTCAATACGCTTACTTATTTATATTCATAATAAAAAAAAGACGCAAAATACAAAAGCTATCCATCAAGAACTTTTCGTAAATAAGTAAAAAAGAAAAACTAGTTATCATAATTTTAAAATAATGATAATGATCAGCTTGCAAGTGGCAGCAAGCAAGCTTACGTACATTAACGCTATTTAAACTTACAGTTTTAAAAGTACGTAATGAGCAATAAAAATAATAATAAACATAATAATACAAAACATTTAACATGAAACAATAATACAAGCAAAACCAACTTAATTAAAATTAGTTTTTGGTATGAATATAACTACCAAGTTAACTATTGAGTAATATTCAAAACGACACTTTTAACAATTTCACGGCCAATAGCCTGTGCTAGTAGTGGTGAAGTCGAGAGGCCAATTTGTTGGTACATTTTATGAACAGGGAAGTTTTCCGCTAAGATGTAGCTATCTGGAAAGCCTTGAGCACGAGCACACTCTCGTACGCTCAATACGCGATTTCTCGATGGATGAATCACTGGAGCCTATTAAAAAATAAATAAATAACATCACTTATATTGGAGTTTAAATTTAAAAAAAAATGTTAAAGCAATGAAATCTAAAATTACGTCTCGACACATTTATTTCATTAGTGCATGTTGTGATTTAATTACATCAGAAAAGAAACTAAAGTTACAAAATCCTACAAATTTAATGTTAAAAAATTACCAACCTTCTTAGCTAACGGCTCAGGATTCGTCGAAGTACCAGTAAAAATACTGTCCCATTGTAACTTGCCATATAACCCAGCCCAGTGCCCATGTCGTTTACCAGAGTGAACAAGATGCCAAGGGATGAGAGTATTTTCTTGCACATCCTTAGTTTTGCATCGTTGGCCCACTGAACAACTGCAAACACCTCTCGGTTGACCTTGTTCGCCTTTACCCAATTCAGGATCATTGTAGGAATATACTCTGCAAACAAAAACATTAGTGAACAAATCATAAAAATTAAAAACAAAAAGAACAGTTAGACAATTACAATTTGTTGGTGAAGGTTTTATCACGTAGTTGATACTCGATGTTGGGTAGATCGCGCCAATCAGAACCAAGTTCTGTTGGAATTAGCGATATTCTAGCTTGAACCAGAGGTCCTACATCTTTGCAGACGTGATTGAAAACAGTCATTTTGTCTGCTTTCTTTAAATCGTGTCTCATCTAAAATAATATTATTGGTAAATAATAATTTTGGTAAATATTATTAGTATTTCAAATAAAATAAAATAAATAAAAATAAATATTTATTACCATTCTCTGATAAAAAGAAATAGATTGCGTTGAATACTTTGTAACTTCTTTGTTTTGAGTGACTTCAAGAGCTGCAAGATCCAATATTGCATCTCTTACAGTGACAGCTTTGAAAGGGGCTGATTCAATCCAATTTCTTCTTTGATACTGCAAAAGTTAATATTTTATTGTATGGTAGTTTATTTCCATTTCAAGGACCTTTATTTCAAGGAAAATATTTATACCATAGTTTTATCAATTACAACCCATCCACGACAAAACGATTTTGAAAAAACATGTTGATTTTTAGGGCAGTTTGGCAATATACGTCCACAAGAAGCCCCAATTATCACGGTTCTGAATAACAAATTCATTGTTACGAAGAAATTTAATAAAACAAAGATATTGCTTTATACAATTTATTTTGTTACCTGTATCGATTTTGAGGAGCACCAAAATTTCCAACTTGCATAAGATCAAAGGCCACCTGATATCCGAGTCGAATAAAAGAAGCGAGGGCAAGTTTGAGAATAATACTCCTCTTCAGAAGTACGTCATCAGTCTCCAAAACGAAAAATGGAGGTTGGTAATATTCAAGATATACCAAGAATGTTGTGATATTGGAGCTTTTGAAAGTATTCACGCTGTTGATGCTTCGCCAATTTTCTGATGGCAAAGTTGCGCAAAGAAGATCGACATTTCCCTTTTTTGGAAGACGTTGATTATTTACCTTAAAATCTTTCTACAAAAAATAAACGTTTTAGAGTCATCGTTATTCGATCTTTAGGTTAACAATGTATTCGTATAAATTACCTTAGTGATTTTCTCCATCATCTCAACACAAGTACCAACAAACACAGCAGACTTAGAATTATTAAGCTTGAATGTGGCAGCAGCTGCTTCGTCCGGTTCAATCGCCCACTTGCACTCTGATGCTCCAGCCTGCTGGAGACCCAAAACCAAGCCTGAAAAAATTATTACAATACCTTTCACTAGTCGTTTTCAAGATATGTAACTCAATTGACGAAACTAAGTCTTACCGCCACAACCAGCAAATATATTCAACGTTTTCAACTTTGCTTCTATGTAAAGCGGAGCATCACACGTCTCAATTGGGCAGCCGTATTCTCCCTTGTTAATATTAACAATATCGTTGTTATTCTTGTAGATTTGCGAAAAGTAAAATCTATCAGGACCTTGCTTAGACCATTTGTCTACGTCGGCAATTGAACGTAGGTGTGTTAAGTAACACTTGCCGATCACACAGATAAATGGCACAATTTTATCTGTGAATTCAAATAACCTATCAATAAAGTGACCAATTTAAAAAAGATGATAATAAATCATTCAATAAATACCTTGATCACTCCAAAATAGTACGTTAATGTCGGCGTTTTTGCTTAGATAAGTACCTTTATGTGTATTTTCGGGCCTGTAAAGCTTGGTTACTTTCAAATAGAGCTTATCGCCGCTCATAAAAATTTGTGTAATGTAACCAATGTCAAAGGGCGCAGGCACGTCATGATTTGGTTTCGAATCTTCATCTTTAGCTTTCCTATACACCTCTGAATACTTCTCGTCCAATGGTTTCGAATACATATGACCGTGGCCTGAAAAGAGTATAGCCATGCGTTTTGCAAATTTGCAATAACTGCACTATTTAAGTTTAATTATTTTTATTCACCAATTTCGTAAACTTGGCTGAATTTCGAAAAATTTTTAGTTTATATTTCTGATATTTTATATTCTTATAATATTTTAGCAATTTTTTCAAAGTTAAGCCATCTTTTTACTTGGACAATTTAAAATATCAATAGAAAAAAAAGAATTGAAAAATAATATTATTCGAACAAAGATTACCTGCGTTGTTGAGCATTGGATACGTGAAGTACAAGGACTTGGGCTTTAAGTAAACTGATGTACCAACACGATACTCCTCATTCTTGTATCGCACTGATTCGTAAGTTATTTTGTCCTTACTTTGACTAATTTTATTGAGCGCCACAGGTGTATCTTTCATTCTTTCCATGTTGTTATGATCGCAAACCCAACAATATCGGTATGGAGCTCCATATTTGTCACAAGCCTCTTTATCGTTGGGCTGTAAATCATAGAATGTGCCAGACAATGGGTCATATGATCGCTGGCAAACGTATGAATATTCAGACTGGTCTTCAGCCACTAAAAACAATATGTGAAAACTGATCAAAATTATCTTAAATAAAATAAAAAACATGTTAATATTTACTGGAATTATCCAAGTCGGCTGTTGTGCGTTCGAGTACGCGTACTTTCTTCACAATGCACTTCACATCAATGTCGATGCATCTTTTGATGAAGAACAGCTCTTGGCGATCAGAAATGTCACCAAGCACCGTGTATTTTCCAGACCACAAAAAGCATGCATGGATCCTACCACAGCCAGTGTCATTGTCTTCATACATGTAGATAACTTTCATTATTTGTGGAGGCACTCCGGCATTATCTGATCGCACATCGATAAAATCTCCTGATGATATCATTTGACAATCCACGTATACAGATCCATAATAAGTCTTTTTCAGATCGCGCGACAGAGCTTGCGTCCCCCACGCGATGTCATAAGCGTGACGAGACAGGGGTTTTACGGACATACGGTACAAGGTAAAACTATCGTCGGCTGTCATCTCGGCAAAATTCATCTCATCCTGTACGTCTTCTTCGTTTTCTTCCTGAAATTTTTTAATTCTTTTTAATTGCGGATAAAAATGTAATTTAATTATTTCATTATCGTGTTTTAATTAGTTATAAGAAGAGAATAGATAAAAATAAACGATCATCACACCATAATTTCATGGTTGAAACACCGTCGCTGATAACATGCATCATAGTTCCTAACACTGCAAGCTTTGCACTCTCGACAGCGACTTCTTGCGCATCTCTTGCAAACTCCGCATCTCCCCGGCTTAGGGATCTTTGAGGTCAAAAACTTCTCGTGGGTGGGCAAGAGCATGTCGATCAACTCGCTAGCACCGGAATTTTCTCTCTTATCTTCGGCCATCTGGCGCAGCAGCTTCTCGCGGTAATCGATTTTGTGTTCAAACTGTCGTTCTCGGGAGATCTGCGCGACCTATCAATCAATATGAAAAGTGAATAGTTGTGTGTATGTATTTATATATATAAATGAATAAAAAAGATAAATGTACTTTTCGTGGAGTTTCTGATGATTCTATTTCAAATCTAATGCCAGCAAGATCTATCAACCGTCGAATACAAGGAGCTGTGACTATTAAATGCTCTTTGGGTTTTGCTGTATCATCAAAAGTGATCACTTGATCACATATAAAGGAAGCATAGTGCAAGAGAGTGTCTTCTGTGAAGTTTTTCATTAGATCGTTTGGCACTGGTGTAGTCTGTAAAATATAATTTATTCTGTTAATAACTTATTTGCAGTAGGATGCATCAATAAACATGCTTTATAAGGATTTCACTTACTTGGAGTTTGCTCAATAAATCTTCATAAGAAGCATTAGGTTCATATATGAGAAACTCAATTACAATTTTACTAATGTAAATTTTCGTCATGACACTTTTCATGAAGGGAGCATACTCTACTGATGGCTTCATGCAGATGTAATCTCCAAGTTCTGTACTCAAACCAACAGTTGGTTGTTCTCCAATATCAAAGCCTGTCATCCACCACCAAACCATAGGACCAAATTTCTTGCCTGGAATACCATCTTTAGTAGCTGGATCATCACTGTGAATAGGCTTGATATAACCAGAAAAATAGATTTCAACATCTTTCTCTATCAAACCAGAATCAAAACAGCATAAATGACCATTCTTGCAGTATACACTGAAACAAAAATAATTGAAATATAGAACTTTGAAGGATACAATTTGATAAATACATGATTATTCTTTACCTGTATGAGGTAATCTTATTGTAAGATCTTGTATCTTCAGTTGAAACATTGGCTTCATCTCCATCAAACAGCAATAATTTAGAATCTAGAATAACTGCACCTTCTTCAAATCCCCCTATTGGGTCTCCATTATAATATTTCAAATCACCATCAATTTGTTGTTCACACATTTTACAAATCTGCGTACCATCTTTGTTTACATATTGATTCAAAGGGAACAGAGGTACTTGAGTAATTGCTGATTTTTTAATTTGATGTTTACTTTTTCCTATATTTCTTAATGTTTTAGTTTTTGTAATAACTTTAATTTTTTTTGCTTTTTTGGACTTCAACTTTTTAGCTACTCTCATCAAAATATTATTTGTAATTATTTTTGGAGAAGAATCATCCTTGCTTTTATTTTGTTCATTGTGATTGATTTTGTTGATATCTATTATTATATTTTGTAAGTTTTGATTTTCTTCATTTTCAGTATCATGATGATTCTCAGATTCAATATCTTGATTCTGAGGAGAATTAAGTTCCTCAATTTCAATAGTATTACTCTCAATACTTTCTAAATTTTTATTTTCCATATCTAAATTTTCTATATTTTGGACTACAATGCTTTCTACTGTTGGAATCTCTACTTGCTGAATGATATTGTTCATGTTTTCTAAATCTGAATCTTTAGCACTTAGTTCTGTGGGCAAAACTACATAATCTTCTGTACCATCAAAAAATGAAATGATATCATTACTAGGTACCATTATTGGTGTATTCCCTTCTAATTCTACCAGGAGCATATCTAAATTCTCTTCCTTTTCATTAATTAATACAAGGTGCTCGCTAGAAGATTGATTACCATTGATGCTTAATTTCATCACATTAGACTCAGTGTCGATTGATGACTCATCAGTTACTTTGTTTATTAAAGTCACTGACTTGATATTGTTATTTGTTGTACTTGCAGTTGATGATGTACTATCTGATTCAGTTGAACTGACATGATCTCCAGTCTCCACACCACCTTTAAACTGTGCACTGTTAGTTTGCTTTCCAACATCTTTAGTCTTTTTTGACTTTCTTTGTAATTTTAGATTCCTGGTAGAATTGATTTTTATTTTCAATTTTTCCTTCAACATTTTAGACCTGACATCCACATGGGCACTTGTCTGAGGATGACTTTGTAACTCTTGGTTTTCTTCACCATTATTTACATTTTGATTGGACACATTTTTCATTAGTCTCATTTTCTTTTCAGGACTTTCAGTGCCCTCCTTCGCGTGCTTTGTAGCCCTGTCTCTTTTCTTTGTCATTTTGATCCACCTGTGAAACAAATAATTTTACTAATGGACTTGTTGAATTCTTTCATATATCTATAATTCAAGTCATTCCTGTGATACACATGCGCAACGATAATAAATCGGCTAATCGATCAAAACAAAGGAAGTTACAGTTACGACTGAAATAACGTTTGTTTACTATTCGTACACCAAAGGAATTTCACTTTTGATATACGCATAAAGAGAAATGTTGTATTACTTCACTACACAGGAAAACCGAAGATTATTTAATGATACCACGAGCGATATTTTACATGTCTTGTTGAGCAGAAATACAGCCTAATTTCTCGTGTGTGAGATTTACATGAACAAAACTGTCTACTTATCGCACCAGATAGGATTCCAAGAACCGCGTAACAAAGAGAACAGTAGTGATTTCTTTTACCGGAGACTGCCTGCGCAAAAGCTGACGAGTTACTGAGCACTGTAGAAATAGCCCGCTAAGCGTTAAACTAGCAGCGACTTACGATGCTTACTTGCGGGCAGTCCATGAATATATTTAGGTATTTTTAACTGAAAATGACGAAATAAGCAATTTATTTAATATATTGATTGTAATTTGAATTTCTAAACTCAAAACAAAATTTATTTTCCTTTGAAGTTAATTATTTAATTATTAAAAATTCGAAAGTCAGTAATTCAAATTTAGTGCCTTGCTGTAAATTATTTTTGACAAGAAGTTAATAGTAACACATATTAATTATTTTTTCCATAATATTCTGGATCATTTCAATTAAATTTTATGTCGATTCGTGATGTCGACAAAGACGAGACATTTAATTACGCTGTTTTCGGTTTGCACTCTCGTGCAATAAAACCGGGACCAGCGGGTTGTGGAATCTAACTTTCCCTAGCAGACATCTCTATCTCAAACAATTGCAGAGACCCGAATTTAGCTAATCATAAGGCTAGTATTGATCCAAACACTTGCACGACCAATATAGCGTGAAATTAGAAAATTGATGTGATAGTTTGTCCGTTCACAAACTAGCAAACAGAAAAGTTGAAAATTAAAATTTTAATAAGAAACTTACTTATATCAATATAGTTATTGCTGATTCTTCTATAATACAGCTTTGCACGAATTCAAAAAAATATTGAAAATTGAGAGTCTCCTGCAACAGCTGTATAAGATGAAATTGAAACTGTCTTAAACGAAAATCGAAATTACAAAATACGAAAAGTGATGTTCTGTGAACTACAGGTCGAACAGTGCTTGGCCCAAATACGCGAGGCCTTTTATCAGTTGAAGAGGTGACATCCCTCCTCTTGCTCCCATAATGTCTTCTAGAAGTTGATGAGATCATGTTACTGTGATTGGTTCAAAAGTCGATTTATAAGTAGCCGGAAGTGTGATCGGCTTTAAGATACATGAGCGGGCACATTTGAATTTAATTCTTTTCTTCAGACCTGTCTACAATACAATGTTCATTACAATTGATAATTTAATAAACACTATTGATATTTAATACTTTTATTAAATTAAATTTATTGAATTAAAGTTTATTGAACAAATTATTTATAAAAGAAGAAATTTTTTAAATTTTTATTTATATATACTAACTGTGAATTTCATTAAGAAATATAATTTTATGATGTTTAATAATACATTCATCAGTTTATATGATTAATAATGTTAGAACGCTTATTATCTGTTAGTAACTTACGGAGAGCGAGAGTAAGAGAGAGAGAGAGAGCTTAAGGTCTGTAAACGACATAATTTTTGTTAGAAAATATTAAGTTTTATAATCATATTTGAAAATAATTTTGTAAGCTTTTCATAACTCTTTCAATTTCTTATCATGCGCATTCGTGCCTAAAATATAAATATATTGATTTACTCTAATCTCTCATCTCGCTTAGTCATAGATTTTAACGATTTTTAAGATTTAGATTTCTATGAAAGAAAAGGTTTTTACCGTATATATTTAAAAGAAGGAACATAAAAGTTTATTGGAATATTTAGCCATCGTCACATATAATTTATTATAAAAAACCGTAAATTTAAAAATTAACAATGTTTAATAGAAAAAAAATTCATCATCAAATAAAAAATATAATGAATCGTAAGCCAAAATTAACAATTCTTCAAGACTCTTGAAATAACATACTAAGAAATTGAATTCAATCTATATACAAGCAAAACAGCTAAACGAAAAATAAAACGCAAGACATAGTTTAATTTCAATGTCCTCATGATAAAAATTCAAAGGATGATAATCGGAATGATTGTAGTAATGTTATCGTCGTTGTTTGCCGCAGCGTTAAAGTACAAAAACTGAATTCAAACTGATTTCGCACGCGCGAACAAAAATTATTGCCGTCTCTCTTGAAAATAATAACAAATCATTGAATTTCCATTGTGGTACAGCACTGATGAAGCTCGCTCGTCCAGCACCGTTGTCCAAGGTAGTCCGCACGATTTGTTTGCCGAGCGAGGCGAGCGACGACGATGGAATCCAGCCACGAGGACGTCAACATTGCGTCACTTCAGGCTGGGGCAGATCGGGACCGTCGCCCTCCTTGTCGAACGCACTGCTCGAGGCGAGCGTGCCCCTGCTCGAGCTTGCCGAGTGCGTCAAAGCCTATGGCAAATCCGTGCCCATTCGCGAGGGACACCTGTGCGCTGGCAACACCGACGGCTCGTCTGGCAGTTGTGTTGTGAGTACGCCAAGCTGCTTCTTGAGATTTTTCGGATTCTCGCTTGTTTTTCCTAGCAATATTTTCGGTGAATTATTTTTAGAACAAGAATATTGTCGAATTGTTTGACTTCGCTTTGAATTCCATTTCAGGGGTGAGACAGGAAAGCCACATTAGTTACAGTTGCAATCAGAGGGCTTGAACTTTTTAAAAACAATTTATGAATTTATGATTGGGAAAATAACTAAAAACTCGTGTAATTATTTGCATTGCTTGGATATATTTTTCAAAATAGACGCACGCGAACGCTAAAAATAATCGGCATTATTGACAATCGGCAAATATTTCGAAAAGTATTTTTTTTTTCTCAAAAGCAAACCTTGCCTCTCTCTCTCTCTCTCTCTCTCTCTCTCTCTCTCTCTCGGTGCTTACAGCGCGTATTTGCTTTACGTTCTATTATTTGGCTCACTCAACTTTGAATTTCACGGCTTGCTTGGGATTAAACGCGCGTACAGACAGATGTTCCCACGCGAGGTGAAATATCGCATCGCGGAGTCGAGCCTTTTTTGCGCGCGCACACGCGCTGTCCATTACGAACTGCGAGCAGTGACACGAAACAAATGCATTTGCAGGGCGACTCCGGTGGGCCGTTGCAGTGCCGCCGTGCCGACGGCGTTTGGCAGCTCGTCGGAGTGACGTCATTTGGCTCGGGTTGCGCTCGGCCCGGATATCCCGACGTCTACACCAAGATCCAGTATTACATCACGTGGATCCGTGACACCATCGCCAACGACATCGATGGATAATAACTCGGTGGACCACCAAAGCCACGACAGTCGTCGCTGCGCCGTTCACGTCGCCATAACGACGGACGATCCCTCGGAAAATGGGCGATTCGATCGGCCGGACCGAGGATACTCTGGGCATCGCGTGCACGCGGTCGGCGCGACGCTCCGAGCGGAAGCTGCGAGAAGTGTAAATAAAATTGTAACATAGACGCGCGCAGAAGCGAGGAGGACAGGCAGCGAGAGCCGAGGTGGCGCGTCCGATGTAGAATCGATACTGCGCGCGCGGGGCCCTTGCGTCAGCTCGGCTCGGCCGGCGCCCACGGCTTTCGTTATTTATCGCTCGCGGCGCGGGCGCGCGGGGCCGATCGATTTGGCCCGGCGCCGCGCGGCCAGCGGACGAGCCCTCGACTTCTTGCGTGTACCCGGCGTGCCTGCCTCGTCGCGCGCGCGCCTGTCGAATCCTATCGTCATTGTAATCATGTGTAATCGTCGTTGTCAACCAATGGAGAACGGCACTTTCAATAAAAGAAATTGGAGAAGTGTAGCACATAATATCGCACCGAAGATCGATGCTGCGTGCACGACAATTCCCGCGGGCCGCGCGCGTGCGCGCGCATGCACACGCCGGCTTCGTTAATCTAATGCGCGCTAATGCAATTATGTGCATGCGTCTTGGCGGCACGCGCTCGGCACGTATGTACCCTACAGCAAGCCTTTCCCATCTCTCACCGACGTCTGCGACTTTTCTCCACTTTGTCATTGCCTGCTTCGGATAAATTTTGTACTGCGTTATAATTCAATCCGGCTTGCTCTGTGTGCGTGTGCGCGTGTGTGAGCTTTTGAATTATGCAGCGATGTGACGGATGACGTGAAGGCATACGTTGTATTTGATTTTCAATTCCGGCTCGTCGGTTAAATTTGACAATTTTCCTTTTATCGTCGTGATATTTTTCCAAAGTTGGCGAGAAAGAGTAGCCGCTCATTACACGGGCGAAACGAACCCACCGATAATAAAAGCTTGCGCTCTTTCGCGTCGACCTCCTCGCCAGTCATCGGATCCGACGACGCTCGTGTCACAGTTTTCATTGGCGAAGACACGTCCAGCATTGAGCCCACTGCTCCGCTCGCGTCGCGGATACATAAAAAGCAGGCGGGGCGGGGAATTCAATAGGCTCGTACGGGCACTCGAGCGGCGCGAAATTACACGCCCACGCGACGCCAGCGGCCCATAAAGAAGCGCCGAGCGAATTCGAAAGAACGGCGCGGCGCGCACGCAACGCGCGCCGGAGCTAATTAGAAATTGCAGGGTCGCGCGACAGGCTAATTAAATCCGGCCGACAGTGTGTCACTGGCGCAGGCGGCGGGACCGAAGAGCCAGCAGCGCGCGCCTGTCCGCCGAGTAGCGTCCGATTTGCCGTGCACGCAGCGCGCACCCGTGGGATCGCGATCGAGCGAGTCGATCGACCGTCGGCTAATGCGCCCACAGTCGAAGCTCATCAGCCTGAGGCGCCGACGGGGGCCACTCGATAATGCAATCACGCCTGGAATACGACGGCGCGGGGCGCACGTGCGGCGGCGCGTCGATGGCCACGCTGTCGCGCGGCCCGATTCGCGCGCGTACACTCGGAATATTGGTCGATCCGCGCCCGTGCGCGACCGCAAAAGTGTCGGGGCGACGCGCGAACGAAGCGCGCGCGTCGCTTATTTCGCGTGAATCGGGCTGAGCCACAGGTGCACGCGCGCCCACATCTTCGTTATTAAACACGACCGAAGCTAACGAGCAGTTTGAGCGCGGCTAAACGGCCATTAGCTGATTAACGCCGATTCCGGCAACGACTGCTGTATACGTGCATGTAATGAGATTTTCCCTCTCTCTCTCTCTCTCTCTCTCACTCCCTGGAGATAAAATTGCACGACTCTTCTGTTGTGCGCGTGCCCTTTTGTCGTTCTCCTGCTGTCCGCGTGCTGCGTCTAGTGGGCAAAGTACCGTTATCACTTTTCGTAAAAATCAGTTTGACAAGCCCAAGTTCATAACGTTCAATTTCCTTATGATGATAATATACAGCAATTTCCGAGTAAATAGATACATTATATGCTAATGGGCGCGCAAGAGTCGCGCGTGATATTTGGGCTCGGTATTACCCGCGGGGGGATAATAGCGGCTCCAGGTATGTATCTATTCTCTGTCTCTCTTACGCACACACACAGAATATCGTGACACGTGTCTGCATTGGACCAACGATCATCACTGTAGTTTGCCTATACACCTGTTTCGAATTTTCCGTTGAATCGACTCGCTCATGAGGAACCCCCGTGCATTCGTCATCGATAAAACTTTCGTCGGAAATTCTTTACAGTTGCGAATTCGGCTGCGTTGTTTTTATTATTGAACAACAGTGATGTCTGTACGCTCGTACTGACGATAAGAAGAAGAAGGGACAGAACATTTTCCATATCTGTAAAAATCATCGTCTGCCCTGATAAGAAGGGGCTACGTTATCGGCAGTACGTCCCTGGCAACAATCCACTCATCCCCGTCTGCCCGTAAGCGCGAGAGAGAAAGAAAAAGAGCCAGCAGCCGCAGACTAGCAGCAACACAGTTACCGCGCGCTCAACTCGACGTCACACACACACATAGGTATAGTTATACACACAGATAGAACAGTACGTAGTATATAGAATAGGCAGAGTGGTGGTCGTCTTTGGTGGTCGTCGTGTAGCAGTCACTGGCAGTCGCATCGTCCCTTCGTGGTGTGGTGCCTTCGCGCTGCCCCCGGAAAAAGGGCTGGTGGCTGGCGCGTCTCCTCCGGAAAGAGACAGACTTGGCGAGCGCAGTGTTTCTATGTGTGCGTAATACGCATGCAATGTACATATAATACATACGCGCGTTTGGCAAAGATAGTGTGTGAATACGCCTAGCAGTTGCAATCTTTCGGTCTGGACGACTGCGAACTGCGAGGCGCCAAAGCGTCGCGGGCATAACCGCATAACCTAAACCTCGTAAGAGGCGTCCAGTCCAGTTTTAATTATTGTAGATTACTCAATATGAGTGACTTCGAGGACTACCCGCGGACTAGATACCTGTGCAGCTCTTAGTGCAACAAGTTCGATTATGCGTTGAATAAAGCCGCAAAAGAAAAGTGTGCATTTTCTCTCTCACACATATTCTCCTTGTGTGCGCTCGTGTGTGTGTATCTCGCTACTACTTAGTGCCTGTGTAGGAGAACAGTTTGTTTTGTTTGTTTACCCTTTCGCCGAAAAAAAAGTGCGGAGACGCCGTCTCTTTTTTTCTTTCTCGTGACTCACGACGCGACGACGACATCGACGACAAAATCCTGGCCCGAGTACGTGTGAAAGTCTCAAAAAAAAAATCAGCAGAGTGAAAGTGCGTGCGTGTCTAAGTGTATGCGAGCACTCGCGAGAGCAACGTATATCTACTTTTTTCTCGGAAGGGCCACTCGCTCGTACACATACTCGTGCAGCCGATCGACAACACTTCTTTCAATTTTCCTTTTTACCTGCTTGAAGCTTATCCAGAGTCGTGGACTCGCCGTGGTGTAGCTACCGAAGGGCTGCAGTTGCTGCTGCTTCCAAGATGAAGGAGGAGAAAGGTTAGTTTTTATGTTCACATTGGCTTCTTTGCTTGCCTTTGTTAAACTAAAAAGTATGTGTATGCGTACATTAATAATCAATTTAGATATCGTGATTGCAAGTTTGCAAAAAAATTTCTATTAATTATTCGATAGATCTTTGAATCTGAGTCTTAATGTTCCCTATATTTTCACATGTTAAACGATTGTTCTGTAAGTTATGAAGCTTTCTAATAACTATTAAATTATTTGGAAAAATTTAATGATCATAATTTGATTTTTGTTTTAAAATCACCCATTACTCCAGTTATGATATAACAATGTTTCCTCTGCTAAATGATTGATTCATCTAGATTATCAAATGTCAAATTGAACTATTTGATTTGCATAACAGCTTAAACCATCAATTATCCATTTCAGTTGATTACGATCCAGATGCACTAAGTACAACACAAACCAGTGCGCTATCGCTAACCAATCCACCTGCACTTCATCTTGGTCCACTGTTAACACCTGGAGCTAATGATACTATCTCCATAGTTATACCACTGTCTGCACAACTAGCGTCACTTTCAAGAAACGCTGCCTTTCAACAACAGATGATGGTTAACTGCAAACAAGAAAACGTAGATATCACAGAGAAAAAGCCTGATATACCCAAGAAACCGAAACCTACTCCAGTTAGAATAAAAGAAGATAAAACTAAAGGTTAATTTAATTATTTTTGTTTAGATGCTTAGTTTGGAAAATAAATTTTCTTTTGATTCAGCTTCTACTATTTAAGAGCAAGTCTTACATGTAATGCATGACTATTAACTTTTGAAATTCATATAGGTATCTAGGCCTCCATATATTGGTATTACTGGTTGAGCATTTATAAATTTTTTATATCAGAAAAAAGAACATTTTCAGTAACATTGAAAAAAGTACTGTCTGTAAAAGTTAGATGTTTAAAACATTGCAATTGTTTTTTTTATTAAAATGCATTACAAATCCGCAGGTTGTCCTTATCCGAACTGCAGTAGATACGGTCGAGCGTTTTCACGGGCACATGATCTAAAACGACACATAGCACGACACGAGGCTCGTGAGAATAAAACGCCTGAAGTTCAACCGCCGACACAACAGCATCATCACCATCATCATCATCATCATCATCAGCCCCCGCCACAACAACATCATCATCATCAACAGCTGGTGTGGCCATGTCTCGTGTGCAGTGCACATTTTTTCAGTGAGGCCATGCTACAGAAACACAGGCTCATCCATGAGAATGCCGACACTTCGATATCGTCCACCAGTGGACCGCCCTATACTTGCAATTTTTGCAAGAGAACTTTCCCTGAGGAGGGATTACTCAATGCACACTTGCCATCCCATATTAAGGTAACCTTTGTATATTATAATACTTTCCCTCTTGAAACTTTTTCTTTGATACATCTGTCAATTAGCTTGTATTATATTCATATTGAGTAGTTTTTTTTTATAAAGTCAATTCGTCGGTATTTATTTAAAACTATAACGGAATCAAATCCGGTAGACATTCTTTGTTATTTTTTTTTCGATTGTTATTGTTCTTACAGCAAAATAATCTCTTTGTTTTGTTAAAACAGTCTGAGCCACTATTGGCAGCATTTCAACAACCCCCAACGTCAGCCGCAGCAGCAGCAGCGACGGCACAGCGGCTTTTATTACCCAATGGGCCACCGCCTCCACTAGCAACACCGTCAATGGTCTCAGCATCGTCTATTGCCACCGGAGATGACGATTATCGCCTTGAAGACATGTTGCTTATTCGTAAAGGACCAGGCAAAAGTTTGGCCTCGACATCATCAGCATCGAATTCATCGTCGTCGCCCGGTAAAATCAGATGCGAATACTGCAGCAAAACATTTAAGACTAAATGGACTCTGAGTTCACATGTTGCTGCTCATGAAGGACGTTTTCAGTATCAATGCTGCATCTGCAGCAAACGCTTCGTTAGAAAAAGTCATTACGAAAGCCATGTCAGGTCGCATGATGCGGCTAGACCCTACGTCTGTGAACATTGTGGTAAGATTTGTATTTTTATTTCTTTTCTATGTTATTAAGTTTCAATTTTAGAGATTTATTTTTTTTTATAATGTCCTACTCGATTGCTGATATGATGTATTAATATAATTTCTTAGTAACGAATTCAATGTGTATAAAGTATAACGGAATATTGTTTGTTAGTATTTTGCATTAGTAAAGGGATGTACAAAAGAACTTGACGCGAAATAGTGTAATGTATATAAAAATATTAGTAAAGACGGTTATAACGTATTTTCAAGTTCAAATTCTACAGTATACAAGAAAAACAGGGATCGCACTTTACTCTTCCTGCAAATTACTATATTAGAAATGTACTTTAAATATGTCAATGTTTTTGTATTCAATAGGTAAAACTTTTAAAGAAAGTAAGCACAGAAGAGAGCATTTGAAGAGGAAGCATCCGACGAATCGAACCGCTATACAGTCATTGTTGGATAGCATAAGTGCTTGTGTCAATGAGGATGCCGCCGCCGCTGCAGCTGAACAGGCTAAACTCACTATACTTATGCCTATGAACTTCAGCACTTAAACACAAGGTAAGAAAAAGTTTGTTTTAATAGATTAAATTTCATAGCAAATTATTACACATGCAAAACTAATTTGATGAATGTTCGTTTTATAGGTTCTTAAATTTAAGAGTTTTTTTACTGCAAAAGAGGTATTTACGTAACCAAAGCGCCAAAGATCATGATGGGAGCCATCGCCAAGAGCTTCAACAGAATTGAGAATAGTTTGGAAACGAATGCCTCAACGTAACACTGAATAATGTATTGTTAAGCATAAGAGAAATCTCATTCTATCACGAACCATGTTGGAAAATGAATGTACTTAAGACGAAAAGGAATTACTTTTCGTACAGCAAATTGAGGGTGATCAGAAGAAAGCGATCACGTACAAATGTAATACATCACGTACAAACAAATTATTTTGCGTACAGTGAACTTCATTGTTTGATAAATGTATATGTCATTTGAAACGAACTATAAGAACATGTCAATAAAAGATGTTTACTCTTTACAAATTATTCACTTGATTTACATTAATCACGAATTGTCCTTCCCATATAAATGAAAAATATTACGTGTCAAAATTATTTTAACAAAAATTCTTAAAATTAATGAAACTAATTTGTATAAATAATCTACTTGTAATTTTTAATATTCCACACCAATGGAAAGAGAATACAAACTATTTTTTTGCAGCTAAATAATTAAGAAACAGGAAGTCAATAGATATAATATTTATTCAGCATCTCTTTCCTCTCCCATTGTTTTTCATTGCTTGGTGTCGTTCACCGTTCGTTTGACTTCCCGCTTCGGATTCGGACGTGCTTGGCTTGGCAGCACCTGCCATTGTAGTTGTTTACATCCTCGAAGTTTACATCAAGCTGGATTGACTAAAGTTTTTTACATTTATTGTTTTTACTATTAACAAGTATAGTAAGAATGTCTGAATACGAGGTAGTGCGTACTAAAAAATTAGTATTGAAAGGAGAAAAACAAAAGTAAATACAATTTAGATTATAAATTATACGTAACTGCAAAATATAATTAATTATTTTTATTTTAAATTAACGTAGATCTAAGAAAAGGAAGCACAAGAAACAAGGACGAAATGAAGAATCTAATAATTCTAGAGACGAAGATACTCTGCATCATGGTAATCTATTAAAAATTTGTAATTTTTATGTGTGGCAACATAACCTCATATTTTCTATACATTGTCAAGTTTTCAAAAACGCATTTTTCTTATTCTAACAAGTTTTTGATTGTTTAATAATTTTGATGTTTTATAGGCGGTTGGAGAAAAGCATCAAGCGTACCAGAAATTACAGGCACAATAGCTATTGAAATAGGAAATCTCACTTATATGAAAGCTCTTGATAACGGTTTGTTTACCCTGGGAGCACCACATGATGAAGGCGACCCTCCTCATCCAGAAGAGATCTTTACAGCATTTTCAATCAACGAAACAAAAATTTCACTAAAGTCTGGTTATGGAAAGTATATTGGAGTTGAAAAGAAAGGAATTGTTGTGGGTCGAAGCGATGCTGTTGGGCAAAATGAACAGTGGGAGCCCATATTCCAGGTAATTTTTTATTATTAAAAATAAATTTAAAATGATAAGATATTGTGTTTTTGTAACACAGGATGGAAAAATGGCAATTTTAGGAAACAATAATTGTTTCCTCTCTGTTGCTGAAGATGATGATATAGTTTGTAATAAAAGCACAGCAGGACCCAGTGAGTATGTATGGGTAAGAACCATGGCTCAGCAAATTGAAGATCCAACCAAAGATGGTCCTAAAGAAGAACAGGGTTCTTTAGAAGAAGTTGAAGTAAATTATGTGTGAGTATTTACTCTTTTCAATTATAAACTTGTAGTATTATTAACTAACCTGTTTAATTAATTCAATTTATAGGAGAAAATTCCAAAAATTTCAAGATAAAAAATTAAGGATCAACAAGGATAATATGGTAGAATTGAAGAAAGCGAAAGAAACTGGTAGTTTGCATGAAACTCTACTTGATAGACGTAGTAAAATGAAAGCTGATCGATATTGTAAATAGTTTTTACTATAACATGCATAATTGTATATAGGAATGATAACAACTAAGGTATTTTATTGAAAAATTTTATTGAACGATATTGCCTTTCACATACATACAAGTCGATCTTTCAATCAGTTTCCACTTTAAAGTCATTCAAATGACTGTAATGTAAAATAAACAATTGATAAGCTAATTTAGTAAAAAAAGCAGCAGAAAAGTTTTATTTCACTTCAATTATCATACAATTTGTCCAAGATCAAATTTATACAAATGAATTAGCTTTACGCATCCAATAAATTTAGATATTTAGAAAAGTATTTAAGGTCCTTTAAAATGAAATTTAATACAAAAAGACCAAAAGCTATATTAAAAGTTCCTCGATTGTGCTTTGACAGCTGAATATTATAACATTGAAAAACTATACTTGCTTTGTCTCGTCATTAACGAATCTTCACGTAACATACTTTCAAAATAAAAAGAAAGAAAAATAAATGTTACTTTTTGATTCTCAATAAGATTAGACTTCAACAAATCTTATACCGTGTGGATTGTATAAAATAATGAACCTTAATAACTAATAGGTGCTCCGAAAGCGAGAAATTAGTTCGGTAGAAAACATCTTTCTCAAACTCTCGAACGAAAACTTCATTCTTTCTATCGAACGCTTTGACGGTTGCTTTAATAGTCACAGCTTTTGAACTCAGTTCATGGAGCATCGTTTATAAGAACCTTTGACTCCGCGCTCGGACTTTTCTTTTTTTGTTACATTTTTGCTTAATGACTTGATTATTTTTTTCTTTGCGACAAAACAAAAGTCAGTTGAAGCTAAATGATCATGTCGCTTGCAGAAAAAAAAGAACTATGAATTAATGAACAGCTACGTTGGAATTCGTAGAAATTTAATCAGGGTAGAATTATTTATAGTCTATCTATACCTTACTTATGCTCTAAAAGTGATAAATCTTACTTAAAAAAAATAAAGACATTAAATATACACAAAGATACGTGGCAAAATATAATTTGTTTGGTCTTATCATTGACAGAGACGTTGTTGTAAAGCTAGCGGTTTTTTGTTTTCGAAAATGTCGATGAATTATTTTTTTTTTTTTTGAATGGAGACAATTGCTCGCAGTAATTTACACGCATAAATTAAACACAATTATTCGAGAACACGCAACAGTCACGACCGGTCGTCGGTTAAATTTCCATCACACAATACGCACGTGAGATTTCTTGATAACTAAATTGTCGATCCACATAACGACGTAATGTTTTATAACTGAACAGGTAGAAAAAAAAATAATAAGCTACAGGAGAAAATTTTATTCTGCTTTTACGAGAAAGGTCGTTATCGCATCGGCGGCCGCGCGTGGTTAAACACATTGTTTCCGAAGGACGACTTTCTTTCTTTCCGAGAGTTTCAGCTATTTCTCGTCTCCGTCTGCTTCTCATCGCACTGTTGCGTTTTCAGCCATTCGACAAACTCGTCAAGCATTACTGGCCCTACAAAAACATGAATAATCAGTACTAGATATTCACCATTGCACTTGCTCAATCAAAGACTTACAGGCCCCGTCGAGGTCGTAATTGGAGAGATCATTGCTGATCGTTCTAGAGAACTCAAGGATATTAAACCATTGATCTTTGTTAATAACTTTGTACTTGGACTGGTCTAAGAATTTGGCGAACTGCGAGAACAGTGGCCAATGCCTACCCAAAAGCAGCTGCAACATCGCCCGTGCTGTCTCTACGTCCATACTTCGCTGATCCTTATCCTGCGTAAACAACAAAACATTCTTTCATTAATGCATTTCCTCGTCAGACGACTATTGTTTTTGCATGGATCAATGACTCGGCAAAGTTACAAATACTTTTAAAATAGGAATTTTCAAAAACGTAGTTTAAAACCACGTCGAGGTTCTAATTTTATATTCTAATTTTTTCTTTGAGATGCAAGGTTCGATTTCATCTGTCTGCAGCCAGCCGATTGTCTAACGACGCTCGAAAAAAAAAGAAAAATTTATCAATTTTTTTGCGCGAAATTTCTAAACTCTACGCATTTTCCTGCTGCTGCAGCCCTTTTCGACTTTCATCTCGCAAACTTCTAAAGGACAGAAAAATTCGAGCGATGCCTCTTCTCGCCGTCGAGACAAAAACTGCCCGTCGAAGGGGAGGAGACGAGGAGCTGCATCCTCGCTCCAAAAGTCGTACACTCACCCTTGCAAAGTCGTAGGCGTATCTGTAGATGCCTTTGAAAGCGTAAGGGTCGTTGAGCTGATTCCTAAGATAGTCTAGCCTCTGCTTGACCTTGGCAGCCGAGTCGCACTGCATCTCGGTAAGGCCCTTGAACCACTCGTCCTGGCTGAAGAATCCCATCTGGCGGGCGTTCATCTTGTAGGCGAGCACGAGCATGACGACGTTCTCGGGCTCGACGCCGATGTCCTCGCAGAACTTCTCCATGCCGTCGGGCCCGAGCATCTCCGGCTCGTTGGCCGTGGTGTACTCGCGGAACCAGTTGAGGCAGCGTTTCTGCGAGAAGCCGCGCTCGTGCGCCCCGTCGTCCGTCCTCGTGTGGCGCCTCGAGCTGCAATCATCGTCGGTCGGCTCGGGGTTAGTGCTCGATTCGACGCGCGGTGGCGGTCGAGCGAGTCGCGCGCGGCTCTCTTCGTCGTCACCCATGCGCGTGCGGGGCCAGAGCACCGACGGCGGCCAGAGGGGGTGGGGAGGGGAGGGGGCACTCAAAAATACGCAGGCCGAGAGCCGAGCGCGCCGTCCGCTGCGACTACGAGCTGCTACTGCCGCGGGCCGCGACCGCGAGCCTCGGATTTATTTTCGAGTGTCACGTGCGAGTGGGCGAGGGACACGCGTAGCTTGGCTTGCTCCGAATTGCGCGCTCTCTCTTTTTTTTAGCTTTGGCTTGCATCGCGGCTTCGTTCATCCCCCAAGCAACGATGGAAAAGCTTCGGCGAGTCCGCGCGGCGTCGCCATCCCAACTCCAAGTAGTCCGACTGCGCTATCGAGAAATTCAAGTGACAAGTCGGATTCCGCGCCACGGACAGATGAAAAATAATCAGAAGCCGCTGCGGAATGGCGAGTGTGGGAGAGAGCGCGTTGTGAGGTAGCCTCGCTTGACATTCAGATTCGGATGATACTGCGTTGAGCAATGCAAACGGTGCACGTTTCGTATGCGGAAACGCAGAAAAATTGTGTTCGACCGACGTTTAATTAGCTTGCTTCATTGACAACATTAGAAAAATCGAATGCCAGCAAAAATGTTATTTGCTGTTGAAAGTCAAAGCGAGACTTGCTCGGGGGGCTTTCTTCCCAAGGAGGCCTCGGACGTCGGACAACTGACACCGATCGAGTTGAAAAAACTGATTGATAATCATTTTTGGTTCTCGACTTTTGGAGTCAATTGGCGTCGGTTAACTCTTCGTTGGAAAAAACTGACTGTTCGCTTGACATTCGGGTGTTCCGTGATCGTGCAGATAAAACACATAAATCCGCTATATTCTCATTATTAGTACAATGATAAATCACTCGATTATCTTCTGTTGCTGTGGCACGCGTCTGACGGACGATGTCCATTTACATAAAAAGACTCAAAGTCTTCTATGTCTAGTTAGGGCATAAAAGCAATGAAATTTTCAAAATTTTGTCCCGATATGGGGTTGAGCATCGAAAGACTCAGCGACACCACGGCGTTGTTCAGTTACGGATAAATGATACCACTCTATAATATTACAAAATAAAACGTTGAAACGACCGTTGTACGTACTCAACTACTAGATATACACTTTTCTCAAATCTGATAACACTAGTCAATAATGAAGATACGGAAATTCAAAATTCACAGTCAAAATCACAAACGCATTGAACGTCCTTTATTTCGATAATTTTTATTAAAAATGACATAACGATCTATTTGCTTTTCAATAACACGATAAATGTTTGACTATATAAAAGCACATTTCAGTGTATTATTTAGTATTTATTAGTATTATTCAGATATTTATTCGAACTACGGTGTTTCATAGCATATTTATAGTATGATTACTTGACTATTATATTAACTACTAGTTGCAACAGCATTTCTGACCCTTCATGCATGCAAGCTATTTCTCACAAGTGTGTATTTAATTAATAGCAACATGCTGACCAATCAACATTGATTTCATCACTCCTTGTCATGATATTTGACTACGTAAAGTAAGATCAAATTCCTTACATCAACAAAATTTCTTTCAATTCGAAAAAGTAAAATAGCTTATTTTATGGAAAAGTTTGATAGCAATTTTCAATGCAACAGATTTCAAAGGTTGGTTTACTGTGAATGTTGATGCAGCATGAATAATAAATAGTTTACAGTGCATACAATGACCATTGTATGTTTTCTGACTTAAAATCAATATTTTATTTCATTTTAGACAGTTTCCTTCGCTAAATATTAATCTTTGATCCAAGAATGCATTTTTTGGAGAACAACATCAATAAACAATAGAATCTATAACTTTCAATCTGTTGTCCAAATGAAATGTAAAAAATAAATGCGATTGTGATAATCACCTGGATGTGTGGCGAAATCTTTTAGCCTGATACCTCTGTGCATCATCTGGTGAGTTAGGCGCATTCTCAGCAGGATGGTTTGTAGTAGCTCTTCTCTTTGCACGAGGCATGCCTCGTCCTCCTGAACTTGCTGCTACTTGCTCGCCTGAAACTGGCTGTGGAGTATTATTGGCAGCGTACCTCCTGCTGCTAAAGTGATTTTGAGATTCTCTGCGGGACTCCTCCTCCCACACTGCCTGCAATTACAAAATTACTGTTATTGATCATTTGCATATTTGAGTGGGTTCAATTCTATAGCATCCTGACCAAGAATGGAATTGAAAACCAATCTGGAAATACTGGATAAAATACATTTCTTTTGAAATTTTGTCTCAAACCTTCTTTATGTCTGTAATTCATAATTGGATCAAGAGTTACTTGTTTCTTTTACCCGAGTCAAAATGCCAAGATAAAGGTTCGAAATGTGTCATAAGAATTTAGAGGTTCTAACACTTACAAATTAGTTTGATATTAACTTGACAGTTCATTACAACTTTTAAACAATTAACTATCATTGCTAGGCAACAATTTCATCTATGGTATTTTCTTCTGATAAAAATATATTGAATTTCAGATCATGCATACTTAAAAGTGTAAGAACTTATCAGTATTGATTTTTAGATAACGTGTATATAAGGGATTTTTAGTATCACTCACTAAAAATTGTTTCAAGCAGTAAAATTGTGTACTATTATATAAATAAGATCTTCATAATGAATGAGTTTAGAAATAGAAACTCGAATAGTCTTGAGGAGAGAGCAACTTTGATGGAAATTATAGGTAGTAATTAGTTAAACATAATTTTTATTTAGATGTGATATACTATTTCTTTATCTGTAATACAATAAAAGTCAACACCAAGATATTGTTGTTCAGATTAATATTTAAGAGGAATACTATAAACTGGTTACAAAATCAATAAATAGTAAATTAAATGGCAACCTAACCTAGACAAAGTATGGTACTTGGGAATGAAAACTTGAAATATTTTTCAAAGTATTGAAACGTCATGAGTTCAAGAGATGATTTATGCTGCAAATTGTAAAAAATTTCAAATAAAAAGAAAGAGTATATTACCTAAGCTAGAGAAGACTTGCTGAAAGTAATTTCAGAATATGATTGACGGTGTCTAGAAAAGTTGCAATATGCAATCAAGATGATTGGTATTTAGGAAGTAAAATATAAAATAGAGCATTGACTTTATCAGTACAATGGAAGCAGAGAGGCTGTGAAAAATATAGTCACATGCAAAATGGCACCCTGTCAATACTCAAAATTATTACATGACAAAAAAAGGTGTCTAATGGATGCTCCCCGAAATTTGCCAATAAATTGTAGAGCAGTAACAACGATAACAGAGAAAAACAAAGAGAAATACTTTTGGAAGTTGCAAATTCAACTTATATATGGTCGCGAGAGTAGATAAACTTACCAAGGAATCGAGGTGACCGCTAGACAAGTTGAAACTGCTGAGCCTGTCGGTGATGTACCCGGTGGCCCCCTGGTCCCGCTCGTTGCCTGGTCGTAGTGAAGTCAGATTCATCAATACATTATATGTGCAAGCGCCCTGGAGAGAGAATAGAGCCGCGACCAATGATTCCAACAACTCCTGCGTGCCGAACGCACAAACACACACAATGATTCGTTTGCTGTTAAGGCCTGTCTATGTAGGTATATCGATTCAGCGACGACTGACTTTCCACTTGGAGGAAAGTGTAAACTTAATCTTACCTCTCGGCGACGAGGCAAATTGCGAGGGTGTGGCACTCTCGTTCGGGCCACGTATAATGTGTCAGTCGGCGCGTCCTCGCCTGGCTCTTACTGTGTGTGCTCGCGCCTCACGCTTCCAAGGACGTGTGGTGCTAGCGACTTTTTACATAGCTATAAGAGGTTAGATTCAGTATGCTTCTGCGCGCGCGCGACTTTTTTAAAAATCAGTATATGTTTTGATACAGAAGCGCAGTAGAGACGATGATGTATTTTTTATAAATTTACTTTGAAACTCGTTTTGATATTAATTATTAATATATTTGTTTTTTTTATCAAAATCATTCAGTATTAACATTTGAGCTTCGTAGAAACGACAATGCAGAGATTTTTTTCGTTTAAATAAGTTTTTCACTTTGTAGTGATTTACAAATCACATGAATATCTGGTGATAACGATTTTTCCTTTTTCTCTTCTCTTAAATATTGATGACGCGCGATAACTTTTGTACTCGATTGAGCAAAAGATCACCTTGCTTGACCATCGCCTGATATTGCCAGTTCTTGCTATCAGGTCGATTAGTCTCCACAACTCCTCCCACTTGGTCGACTTTGCAGTGCAAACGACCTGCAGCGATGAAACGCGAGAGTTCCCTAAAAAAAAAATAATTGTCTTATTAGTTGATTATTTAAAAAGATTACACAGAAAGTGGTCTGCAAAATGCTTACTGATCAATGTAGTCGACAGTTACTCCAAACGCTTCTGCCATATACTGCAAAGTTAGTGATCTGTAAGACTCCAATAATTGAGTGTATGCGAGAATGCGCATTTCTCTGACATAGTAACGGTAATGTGGGTGAACTAAGAAATCTATACGCAAAAGACCTTCGACGTGTGCTGTAAACATAATACAGTTGTGTGACTGACCATCAAATGATGCTTAAATAGATTTTCAATTAACAAGCTTACCAAGATTTTTGAAGAAATCAGCATAGTGGCAGTTGTATAAAGAGAACAAATACTCTTTGATATCTGGATTACTATGCAATACTTCCAGAATTTCTGAACCTTTAATAATTTTGTCTCTGAGTTCATTGCGAGGTAAACTAATCATGCTTAAGTATACTGTATATCTAACAAATGTATTGTAATCCATAAGCTCATAACTCGTAAAGGTACTGATTGTGTCTAGGAAGAAAACAGCAGCTTCTTTAAAATCACGCACTGCTATGCAGTAAGTGCCTTGATATACTTTCAGCCGATTCCTTCTGTCCCAATCCCCTCCCTCCTCTATCAGTCTGGATTTATTTAACATTTAAATCTTACTTCATTGTATTGAAAAGAAAAATATATTTATAACAAAACATGAATACTTACGCTTCAGCTTTCTCAATATTTTTTGTAATCAGATCATGATCCAAGTAAAACAGGCCGATTCTGATATTGTGAAAAACAATATCAAGCTTGTGGCCAAGAGAAACTGTCTTTTCATAAGTTTTCTTGAAAGCGGCCAATGCACCTTCTTTGTCGCCAATCCTACACAGATGCTCTGATTTCTTCAAATTTGCTTCTCTCACCTCACCTTCTCCCAAGTTCTTCTCTGCATCTTCAATTATTCCATCTAATTCTTTTAGTTGCTCCTCATTTTTTGCTTTCATTTTAGTTAAAAGTCCTTCATCAACAGGCCAATTCAAGTCTCTACAGACTTCTTCATAAAATGGAGCCATGTCTGTAATATCATTAAATTAGGAATTAATGTTTTAGTTATCTTAGTTCATTGATTTTGTAATCATTATCAAAACATTATCAAATTAAGCTCTGCAGAATCATTGTCTGTTGAATTATTTAAAAGTAGGATATAAGCTCATTGTTTACTAATGATTAATTAATCAATCTAGTAAATAAAATAAAATTGTTTAATTTTTTTCTATCACTATAAGAAAATTTCAGCAAGATAATGGTTAGAGAACATCAAAAAAGGAGGTTAGATAGCGATGGTTTATTTAGTTTCCAAATTTGTAATTAGCAGCCCCTTAGAAAAAATTTAGATTGCCCACTAAGTACAAACACTGAATGAATTTTGAGATGTAAAATTGATGATGAATGCTAATAATAAATCTATACAAAGCGAAGCAAGAACAAAAAATGCAATCTCACTTTCAGCTTGGATGACATCCATGAGTTTGTTCTTGAGAGCGGCATCGTTCTTGTGCTCAGCCAAACTCAACAGGAACTTGGTCTGCGCTAACTCAAGATTTGGATTTTTTTCCAGACCCTCTTCTTCTAGATTTTCCAACGGCATTTTCGAACAAACCACGGAAGCTTTCTTTATAAAAAAACTCAAAGACAAAATGTCTCACGACACAAACTGAGTAGCAGCCGAGCCACCAGATAACTAACTGAAGTTAGCTTTCGACCGGTCGACTCAAATTCTTTAATACATATCGAATGAATCGTAGTAATGTTCAGGTCATTTTTTTCCGCAGAATTTTGCATAAATTTTGAAGTTTTTATTCAACATTATTGGAGTACTGATTCTTAACGATATAAGACCTTCGATATTCATATATTCTTTTTATTTAGCAAAAATAATTTCTCGTAAAATATAAAATATTACATTTACAAGATAATAATTGCTAAATCAACGCGTTGTTCGATCTTTATAATATCAATAACATTTATTCGTTAATTTTATGGGAATTGATAGGGACAAAAGGAAAGGATATAGACGTGATGCAACAAATAAAAAACATTGTTAAAATATGTATTAAAAAATAAAATCTTTATTCAATCTTATAGAAAATATATTTACATCCATATACTGCTTCTCCTAATAAACTTTTTATACTTCAAAGTGCTAAGGTCATTTATTCAATTTCATGTGTTTATTGAAATAAATGAAAGTTGGTAAATATTGCTCAAAACAAGCACGTTTCAATCAAACCATGCAAACGTACAAACCATACAATAATTTAAAAAAACTGAGTTTTTTTTTTATTGCACAGAATGCTTCTCTTACTGTTCATGCATAGAAACTTTAGGAATAGGGTTTACCCGATTATAACAGACAAGTACATTACGATACAAGTGTGGGAATTCGATAGGGAAGTAGATTTTTGTATCTTCCCGAATATGTGAAGTACGTTATTTCTGGACACTCCGGCCGCGGGGACTCGCTTGGCGTACGCTTGAGGCATCGAGCTTGCTTAAAATCCCATGCACGTTGTATCGAAAAATAAAATTAGATACGCGTGTGAAAACCCTCGCGTGATTTCAGCTTCGCTCAGATACAAACGTCCACACGAGACTGAAATTATCTTTTCGCACGTGTATCTATTTTTCTTTTTTAATACGTGTGTGAACGCGAGATTTTAAGCACGCTCGTTTCTTCAGTTTGCCTGATGCTGAGCCTCGTGCAGTGTTAAAAAAAGGATTATTTACAGTGAGTAATGTAAAAGATATCTGCTAATTAATACAAATGATTTATAACAAATCACAGCCTTCTGAAGGAAACAATGATTACGTTTATCACGGCAAAACCTTAAAATCCTATGTGTTTAAATTAAAAAGTTTTAAGTGTGTAATTGTGACGTCACCCATAAGAAATACATTGTCACTGAATTTAAACGTTTAGAAGTGTTTAAAATTGAGGACAATGTATTTCTTATGGGTGACGTCATATTAAACGTTTAAATTTAAACACATGGGTTTACCGTGTATAGCACTCTGCCATTGCTTTGTCACTTTACTATTTTTTTCCACAATGAAGATAAAAAATAAAATTACCACTAATTGAAAATCAAGCGGAAATTTGGCATTTTCTATCAACAATATAAAAATAATAGTGTATAAAAACAGATAATAAGAAGAAACGATTTACACCGACTTACCTCCAGCGAAGTTGTAGCCGATGTTAAATGGCACAAGAGCGTGAGGACGCTGATTATCTCAGGCTGGATGGTTAACCAGAAATTAATGAAAACGAAATACAAAAATTTCATTAGAATAATGAAAAATGGGTAATAAGTTTGATTGAATTTGAAAGGCAACCGAACAAAAACTAGGAATTTAGTGTCGTAATAAAACGTGTATGACAGTTTAGTTCATTTTTTCTGGCCTTGAGAATGTTTGTTTCTTTATTGAGCTGAATCGTATATAAACGTAAGCTTATATACAACTATGAAGCTGGAGTAAACTAAATAAAACATCTTAATGAAAGGTCTAACATTCAAGCTCATACTGCTCCTACATAATAATATATCTTGAAACCTCCTACCTGCATCGAACAGAAGCTAGCTAGAGACCCTCATCTCTGCTACCTGCCTGTCATTTTTCTTTATCTACAAAAATGGCGGTCCTGCTCTTGATTTCGAAAAATCTAAATTGATGATAGAAATGAACTGAACTTCAGCATTTTATATGTTTTAACATTTTTTTCCAACTTTTTCAAAGTATGTGCAAATACTGAGGTTACAGATAAATATATATCCTAAATTGACTCAAACAATTACTTACAGTCATTTTTTACATATATAATATTATGATAAACATTTAACTGATTATTTATGTTTCTTTATTTTAACATTGTATTCAATATTATTCCTAGAAATCCTGACATATATAGAAATAAAAGAGAATTATTCTGACGACTAGTGATCTTTTGTGGGTGCTTTGTATGTGAGTAAGATAAGAAAAATCAAGAAACATGGAAAAAGGTCGTGGTCAAGTTTATTCAACTAACTTTCTTAAGACAATTACAACTTAAAAATTAAACTATTTCATGCTGTCATATATGTTCATATATAGTAGTCTAAAGGTAACCTACCAGTGCTTAGTATGTGTTGAATTACCTAAGCTAAAATTCCGATTTCGCATTTCCCCGTTGATCTGATACAATTTGTATTTTGTGTCCCATGACTACCGCGAGAACTCTTATTAAATCAGGGAAAAAAAATCAGGAAATTGATTAGGCGCGTAACCCGTATAAACTTCTACCTTTGTACATATTGTTATTCATTAGCGCATGGGGAAGAAAAACAAGAATTTTTCGCTTGCAAACCTTATTCGGCGTTGTTTAGTTGTAAAATTTTATACATATTTACCTTTCAATAAATGATTGGTACATTTTCCGACTAACATAATCGAGAGAACATTCGATTTCTGAAAATTAGAAAACGAAACGCGTTTCTTTTTCTCGTTTGCTTTGCTCTTATAAAACTGCTCGGAGTTACGTTATAAAAACAAAGAAAAGCGCCATACAAGAATTTCCGTGACAAATACAGAGTATTTCAATGATACTTTCGGCGATTGAAGAATCTAAATGTCATCCTAATATGCGCAAAATTACAGAAACCTATTTCATTAATTATACATGAATTTGTAGATAAGAAAAATATGATTATTCGTCATAAAATCGCGTACCTAATACATCAGCATGGTTTATAGCGCAAAGTCGAAATGAGGATGAAAATCTTTAATCTGTAGTGACTGTAAAAAAATAATAAAGCGGAAACTATATATGAAAGTGATTTTTAAAAATAAGTCAAAATTTCATTGGATATTTTCAACTCGAAAATACGTATTTCTTTCTTTCTTTATGGACAAGAGCATTCCCTTCTTTTACTCATGTGAACTACAATAATTCTCTTCCTGTCCCTTTCTGCAAATCCTGATTGTCCTGCCTGTGAGGAGATTTTCTTTTTCTGTTTCTTAAAAATTTCCTGTCATCTTTCTCTCTCTTTCTCCCTTTCTATGACTTTTCTCATTGTTCTGCTAGCCTGTCTTTGTTCGCTGCCTAGCTTGCTTTATGCCTGCCTGCTCCAGTACTAACACAGTACCAAGCTACTGCTATGCGATTAGAAGACAAGAAGTAGAATGGGGTTCACCTAAGGTTCAAAAGTCAAAACTAGTTAGTTCCAGAATTACATTATCACACAAGTAACGTCTATTGAGTACACACTAATTAGCATATATGTTTATAGTTACATCAAAGGCAAAATTTACTCATAACTCATTTTAGATTTCACAACTTTGGAAATCTAATGAGTTATTGATAAATTTATACTTTTATTGTTTACTGAAAACATGTATACATCCTTACGAAACCTGATTCACCAATACTAATTTTTTATATTAATAATATAGCATGTGCAAAGTTCACCAAACATTGACTGCAAATGATTTACAGATGGTTTATGAACTTGACAGATTTGCTTTTAATAATGATATTCACATGTACAACAGTGAAAGCACATTAATTCCCGATTTTATCGACTTTTTGTGCTACAGTAATGTTCTACTACAACATACATACAGATCTATGGCATAGCCATAAAGCTAAATGAGTTGTGTAAGCATATAAGATATAGGATTTAGGACAAATTTGGAAAAAGCGAAAGAGCAACTTTTCATACTTTTCTCAAAACACAATAAACTTGTTATAGTTAAAATCGTACTTGATTTCAAATCTTTCAGTAACAATTGAAAATCTGTAACCTAATAATTGAACAAAATAAAAAACAAAATAGTTTGAGTTTCAATCAATTATGAAAATCATTATTTAAAAACAATGCAAAGCATATCAAGAGATATCAGATTCAAAACAAAAAATTGCATTATCAGTTTCTTTAAAAAATTACGAATTACAAAACTGTGAAGGTAATCTGTCAGTTGGCTTCTTTCTGAACTGGATAATACAGTAATTTATGTAAAAGACAGAGAAAAGAAATAGTACAACAAATAAAACACTTAGGACTTGAAAATAAACAGGCTAATTATAGTAACGACAAGAGAATATATACTGCAAATTATCTAGTGAATAATTAATATTCCCGTGTCGTTACCGAAAAAGAAAGCCTGTACAGACTCTTCCTTTCAAAATGCTTACCGATTGAGTAAAAGAAGGGAAGTGAAGCTGTACGGGTAATTTAGTATCTTCTGCCGCTTCCGCCTCCCATACCGCCTCCACCCATAGAGCCACCTCCATAACCTCCACTGCCGCCGCCTCCGTATCCACCACCGCCGCCACCGCCGCCACCTGCTGTAGCAGATTCACGGCCTAAAGAGGCTTGTTTTTACTGAGTTCTTTTGCTCCCGCGATCCCACTCGTTGGAGCACAGATCACACACGTTATAACAATTAGTATAAGATACGTACCGTATGGCGAGGGTCGACCTCCTGAATTGTAGTTATTTCTGACTGGACCGCCGCCGTATCCTTGTTGGTAGCCTCCACCGAAATTGTCATTACCCCAGTTGCCTCCGCCTCCGCCGCCGCCGCCACCGCCGTAACCGCCACCACCACCTCCTTGGCTACCTCCCCAGGCACCACTGCCCTGGTTTGAGTTCTCCCAAGGTCCATTGTTACCCCAGCCACCACCTTGGTTACTGCCTCCATAACCACCTTGATTGCCGCTTTGGTTCCAGTCATTACCGCCGCCACCACCGCCACCGCGGCCACCCCAATTGCCGCCGCCTTGGCTGCCGCTTCGTGGACCACGACCACCTCCCATCGATTGACTTCCGCGACCACCGCCACCACCGCCGCCGCCACCACCGCCACTACCGGCGCTAGCCATCTCGGCGCGGCTTAAGGCTTTCTTAACGTCTACGTGTTTGCCGCGGATTTGGTGGTTGCGCTGTAGGCAGATCTTATCCACGGGATCGTAGTCGTTGAACTCGACGAAGCCGAAGCCTCGTTTCTTGCCCGTCTCCTTGTCTGTGACGATGCTCACTGAATTGATGCTACCGTACGTTTGGAAGTACATGCGAAGATCATCCTCTTCGTGGTCATCCTTCAAACCACCCACGAACAGTTTTTTCACGGTGGCTCCGGCTTCTGGTCGGCCGATCTCTTGGCGGGGAACAGCACGCTTTGGCTCGACTACTCGACCGTCCACTCGGTGGGGCCTGAATAAATCAAATTCCAATATTTTTTGAGTCTGTTTTGAAATTTTGAGTTATGCATAAAAATCACTGTACCAGTGTCATTGTTCATAAATTGGAAATTAAACAATAATAAGCAAATACATGGAAAGCTACATCCAATAACGTTAATAACTTTTACCTGGCGGCTTGAGCATCATCGACCATGTGAGCTCTTGAGTAAGTGATGAAACCAAAACCCCTAGAACGTTTGGTCTTAGGATCCTTCATGACCACAACGTCGACGATATCACCCCATTGCTCAAAGTGCTTCTTCAAGGAGTCATCAGTGGTACGGTAATCCAAGCCACCAATGAACAGTTTCCTAACGTGCTCAGGTTCGTTTTTTCCATCCTAGATAGAAACATCACCGGTCAGAACAGTTAGTATTATGCAATTTAGTAACTGTATTGCATAATGAATGATAAAAAGAAATACGACGGTCTTCTATAGCACACGCCACCACTTTAGCAAATCATTTCGCCGAATGTATTCAAGTGGCATTATCAATATGAGCACGACCGCGTGTGATTGATAAAAAAACTCGACTGATAGAGCAGCAAGTTGGGTGAAAGTCGTGGCGTAGATTGCTCTTGCCGGTAGTATTGGAAACAAAAAATGGCGCGGCGTGGCCACGCCACGCCGCAGTCAATTGCTATCGTCATGCTGATGTATTACAAATCAACAGCATTTGCTAATCATCAAAATAAATTATCAATGTTTAACCGTAAAAAGATTGCACCGTCGGATAATTGTGATGTGAACATCAACAATTTGTTGAGCGATTTTATAGGATGAGCTCGTGTAAGCAGAACGACGCGTCGACGCCATCTTGCCGAGAAAATTGATTCATTCATTGTAACGTGTTAATCTAAAAATAATTTTCATCTTGGTGTAATAGAATGATGTAAGCATATAAATGAA
Organism: Phymastichus coffea; assembly: GCF_024137745.1. Classification (NCBI taxonomy): domain Eukaryota; kingdom Metazoa; phylum Arthropoda; class Insecta; order Hymenoptera; family Eulophidae; genus Phymastichus; species Phymastichus coffea. Next base: position 819,690 of record NW_026706870.1, read on the forward strand.
GACAGTAAGATTAACATTTTCTAGAGATGTAAGTGCATTTTGAGTTGCAAATAACACGGATTTTAAAAATATAATGTTAACTTACATCATGATCCATTTTCACCATCTTCGATGATGATGCTCCACGACTACTCGATGAACGCCGCGTTGCGAAAGTTACTTGGCACACGGATTAGGACGAAAAAAGCTGGCGTCCTAAGGCGCTGCTGCACAATTTAGGAATACGAAGTCGAAACGATGCTATCCGGAGGAAACTCGGAGTTCGACTGCGTCGTTTGCGCGTAGTGTGACCGATCGAACGATTTTGGCTGCCGTAGCTGTCGGAGAGGTGGCTAACGCGTGCACACTACCGCACCGGAAGCTCACACTACGCTAGTCAAAAATAAGAGTCGTTTTTGTTGCGCGGCAGGAAAATTCAAATAAGAAATTCCATGATACTTGTTTAAAGTCGAATTTGTCCCTGCGAAATTTTGTAATATAAGCAGATCGAACTTTTATTGCAAAATTTTGCGAGATTTGGAATAAAAATCAAATAACTGGACAGGAAAATACTTAACTGATTATAATGCTTTGTTATTAGGACGCGTGCGCGATGCAAGTATCTTTTCAGTTGAGGTCAACATTGCTATGACATTGAAAATAAATCGAGGTTTCGTTTAGTTGAGATAGCAGCGGAATGCAATCAAAATGCCACGCTGCTGCGTTCCTGGATGCGACACTGGCACTAGTGCCGAAATCGTGAGGATGAGGAAAGCCAAGGCCAGGAATAAATCTACTTTTCTTCTGCCAGCGGTATGTCGCTTAATATTCAATTAAAATTTAGGATTTGCAGTATTTATTACTTGATTTTTAGATGAGAGCACGTCTTCTTATTATTAATCATTTAGATACATTTTTTTGCAATTTATTTATAGTAATAAAAATTTTTAAAAGTTAAAATCAATTATCTATTATTTATAAACAGGATTATAGATTATTTAAAAAATGGGAGAAGGTATTAGGTTTGAAATATGATACTATTGACGGCAGATCTGGACGAGTTTGCGAACTCCATTTTGACGAGGCTGATATTATTAGATACTATTATAAACAAATGGAAAATGGTACTATTCAGCAATTTACATTTTCTAGACCGACATTAAAAAAGGGAATCATCCCTTTATCAACACCGCGAAAAGAAGATTTATTACCTCAGAATCATAAATATAAGAAGAATAAGGTATTTACGGTTAATTGTTTAATTGCAGTATTTTTTTATTTATATCAAGTTTTAGGATTTGATCGATGAAAACTTTCAGAAAAAATCATCTAAAGCACAAAACAATAAAAATGATGTATCTATACAATCGCGTGGTACCAAAAGAAAAAATTCTTCAGAAAACGATGATGTACCAATTAAAAGGCATACAAAAAGTAGCAATGCTGATAAAGCAGGAAAAGCATCTAAAAATTATAAAAAAAGAAAATATAAGGTCGGTATACTTTACATATTTTAAGATCAATCCTAGCCATGTATTATTATTTATTATTTATTATTTATTTATTATTTATTTATTATTTATTATTATTTTTTATTATTTATTATTATTTATATTTTATTATTTATTATTATTTATTATTCTAGAGGCAAATCAAAACATGCCGAAATAAATTGATTTCCAAATCTGTCAAAAAAAGGGATTCATTGATCTATAATTTTGATAAATTAAAGCATAATTTACACAGAAAAAATTGCAAAGTGCCAACAGGTTGGGAGTTCTCCATACTGGATGATAATACTGTTCAATTTGTTTATAAAGTAGAGTCTTCAAACAATTTTTTGACTTGCACACTCAAACGTGAAACATTTTTAGAGGTCAATAGTATTCTAAATAAAACATGACGTTATTTACAATTTTATTGCATGAAGTAATTTCTTGTGGAATAATTTCAGATTAGAGCTTTTAATATAAATGTGGCAATAAATTTAGAATTTAAATTTTTATCTCAAGCTCATTTACTTGAAAGTTTAATTGAATTACAAAAGGTTCGATGCTGCAAAGGAATCACATATAAAAGGTGATGTCAACTATGCACCGTTTTTAATTTCATGATAGATTATCTTACAATTTGAATTTCCAGATTCACTAAGCAATGCATGGGTTTTATTCCATTCAGAGAAAAATATCAAAGGCTGAAGAATTTTGATAGATGCAGTATGTGTCAGAAAGTATGGAAAAATATTACAAGAAGGCATTCACATCATCACATACAGAAAGTAAAATTTTTGCACTTGAGGACATCGAAATTGAAATTTAATGCCAATATTAATAAATATTCAAAGAAAAAGAAAAACTTGAAAAAAATTATAAAGTCAAGCAAAAAGTCGGAGACAAAATATTTAAAAAAAAGCATTGACAAATAATTCTAAAAGCATATAATAGATACATATAATATATGCCTATAATATAACCATTTTCGAATTAACTTTCTAAAAATTATATCGTTTGTTTTAGTTATTAAAAAAGTTGAAACTTTTTTTATGGACAAATGTAATAAGTTCATGAATACACAGCCAGTTACTCGTAATTTCATTTTAATAATTTGTTCTTTTGTTATACAAAACTGAAATTTCCTAAACATGTAAAATACATACCTAAGATTTACAAGATTACAAATAGCCTGATGAAAATTTGACAACTGGCGTCAAAAATTTCATAAGAACGAAGCTTATTTAACTTTCAATAATATTTTATATACACTTATAAATTTTTGATGATGCCGTGCAAAACAGTTTATACACGCGTGTCATTTGGATACAAAAAATTTTTTTTTCTTATCTTGACAATGCTATATAACATTTCAAGTGTGAAAAAGTTTTAAATGTAAAAAATAAGTTACTTAAAATAGTAAGCTTAAAAGTAAATGAGTAGAATATATGAATTCAAGTAGCAGAAATGACATAGAAATCTGTAGAAATATGAAATCGATCATAGTTATATGTGAATTACAATAAAAATTATAATATTGATTCGTAATACCGTTATTTAAAAGTTACCAATTCAAACTCAACTTTTAGTTAACTAGATTAAAGAATTATTTTGATTAAATTTTTTGCGTAATTAATTGAAACACTAGAAATATAAGTGAAAACTACTTATTTTGATCTATTTTAGACTTTAATGTTTCTGCAGTTCTTCGTCTCCAATGCACGTGAATGTCTTTTGTTGCGGAGGTTATCTCATTATCATCCTGCTGTTCAGTATTCTGTTCTTGGTTTATAGTTAGGAAACTTGTACCATCATTAGAATTTGAGTTACTCTCAGAGCTATTTCTCCTTCTGTGAAAATCAGTCTCAATTAATATGTTGCAACTTAAAGTTTTAGCTATTGCCTTTTATATAGTTTCAATGACATCAATTGTTTAGTATCCATATACCTAATTTTATTTGGAACTGAATATTTAAAGGATAAAACGAACTCTAAGTACGCAGATTGTAATATTACCCGACTGCTATATATCTTTTTTAACGTTTGATAAATATAATTTAAAAAACTTACACAGAAGTAAAACTCTGTTTATGATTAGCTACTGTGATCCTGCGAGTCAATCCAGGAAATTCACAAAACGAACTCTGTGAGTAGATTTTCTCTTCGATTTGTCTATTCAATACAAAGGCTTGTTCCAATGGAATGGGATCTGTCAAGCTCAAAGGCGGATGCGTATTTATTGGAGCATTAATGACAGGCACCGCGTTGTTCAAGTCAGGCAATGTCTCGTGAATCACCGAAGCGAGTTCATAGTTCTGCGACATAGAGTGTGGATTTGGTACCGATGGCGGAGTTAATCGCTGGATAAAGTTCTGCGGAAAAAATTGGCATTTATTATTGGTATTTCAGGTTGCGCATTCATCATGAACTTACGATAGGCATCGGCACAGGATTCGATGGAGTTCTAGAAATTTTCTTTGGTTTCACTGCCAAGTTATCTTTTGTCTTCTCTATTTTTTCTTCTTTACTGGGCGTAATTTCGTTATTTTTCGGTGTACCACTATTGCTGCGTTCAGGTACCATGTGCTCGTGTGGCTTAATCGGGTGGTGATGCAGCATGTGACGAGTGTAGTTATCAATTCGTCCAAATTGCTGCTGGCAGTAACAGCAAGTATATTTCTTTTCTCCTAAACATAAAACAAAACATTGTACTTGAATTGATAAATGACACAACAACCAATACATACGAAGTGGCGACTACTTTTAAATGTAGTATCGAGAATCGCATACTCGATGACACACTTGAAACAAGCATCAATTAGCGAAAGCTTTTACCGACAACGATAAACAATTAATGTTCGTTTATCTTTGTACGTTTAACTACAAGCATATCGCACGCATTATAATGAAGATAATATCACGTCAATAAAAAGCAAGTTTGTTCACTCTTAATAACAAAAATTAATGATTTTGTACCAGAGTGAGTGACGGAATGGCGCTTCACTTCGAATTTAGTAAGGAAAGCTTTGCCGCACTGGTCGCATGCGAAAGGCCGTATTTTTTGGTGTATCTTAATGTGTTTGGCCACCTCATATTTGGTTTTGAAGCTTTTTGGGCAGTGTAGACATTTGAATAGTGCAACAGCTGCATGTTTTGCAAACAATTCATGAATAAGTTTGTTTGTGACACTTTGCCAGTGTGTCCATACTTACGCGAGTGTGAAAGTTCGTGTCGTCGCCTGTTCGCGTCCATTGTAAAGGATTTCGGGCACTGATTACACCTGAATACAAATGAACTTTCCACGTGACTTAGCAAGTGGCTTTTAAGATATTCCTTCGAGACGAATTTCTTGCCGCATTCATTGCATTCCAAATCTTGCGTATCTGCAAACAAAAAATTCCGTTGATTACTTACTAAAGCCTTTGCGGAACTTGGAACAGTTTTCTTAAGTCACGTGTACTTACATTTGTGGATGAGTAAGTGCCGGTTAAGTTTGCCCTTTATCAAGAATTTTTTGCCACAGAGCTCACAGCAAAAAGGTTTCTCACCTTTATGCGACCTCTCATGGTAGTCTAGGTGAGTTTTGTGATAGAACTTTCTCGAGCAAAACTCACACTTGTACGATTTTAACGTTGATTTAACGCAAGCCAAGTGCGGAGTTTTGTTCACATAATGCTTAAATGATCGTAGGCAAATCGTACACTGAAAAGTGTTTTGTTTGCCTGGTAATGGTATTATGTGGCTGTAGTCTTTGCTAGGCCGTCCAGGACGTTTCTTTTCTTTATTCGACTATAAAAAAATTCATGGTTGTATTGCAAGGTCTTAGACAGTTTAATAAGTATTCTGACGTACCTTTATGTTTTTGCATTTGGAACTTAAAACTTTGGTTCTTTTACATCCAGTTTTGGGAGCTGTAGGCCCATTCAATAGCTTGGGTCTACCTCTTGGTCTCTTAACGCCTAATGTCGATTTTGGCCTTTTTACATGGATTCTTTCTTGTTCATGTGTTATGCGTAAGTTATTATCTGGACTGTATTTCTTGATAATACTCCAGTCTATGTTTCTTTCAAGAACAACAATAGGCTCCAGTTTGATTTCAAACTTCTTCATGATCATCAAATCCTTCTTTTCAATTTTAAACTTGATATCTTTCTCCTTCAGGGGCATAAATCTTAATCTCTTATTATCATACGTCCAAGCTTTAGACTTTCTAAGTAATTCGCGTTTCTTAACACTCATTGTTAATTCACATTCATTAGCGACAACTTCCGAGTTATTGTCTTCTGTTACTCTGTCGTCTTCTTCAAAATTACATGAATCTATCGAGTCTTTGCTTTCAGGCAACAAAAATTCAACCCTTTTCTTTTTGATAACTTTTGATACGATCTTCAAATCTTCATTTTCATACAATAAGGTTTTGGGTCGTCGATTTCTTTTCATTTCTTTCGTATCTTCATCTTTTGGCGATGAATCCGTAAATAAAAAGTTACTTTCGTAATTCATTTCGATGTCCATTGAATTTGGGTTTACATTTAGAAAACTCGTATTCTGATCAAGTTCCACATTATCGAGACTTGTCGATTTATTTTCTTTTAATTGATGTTTTATATTTACTTTCTCCATCATTATTTCAGTACTTTCTATATTTTGTTTTGTATTCATTGCACATTTGTTAACGTGGGTGGAACTATAAACTTGAGTTTTCTTCATGAACGTATTATCAATCGTTTCACATTTATTTTTATGCGATGATTTATTTAGTTCTTTCTTTTTCTTTCTTACCGGTGAAATTTCTAAGTCCTCGTTTTCATAAAGCAATACTTTAGGTTTTCTTTTTCTTTTGCTGCTCTCCACGATTACTTGCGTGTTTATTTTATCGAACTTCTTGTACTTTCTGCCTGGTGTACTATTCTGCACAGCTTCATCGTTTATTTTATTTAATTTTTCTAAATCTTGTTCTTCTGCTACTGGAGTGATATTTTCTATCTTTGCATCATCTTTCTCGGAAAATTTTTCCTTATTTTCTTTATTTTCGTCGTCATGTGATTTCACATCTTGACTATCTTTTTCTTCTACTTCTTTGTCAGAGTCTTTTGGTATAACGGTATTTTCTCCTTCGTTAAAAACTTCATTATAGTTCTGTTGTTTTGACTGGTCTTTATCATTTTCTATACTTTGAGTTGAAATTTTTTCCATTTTATCACTCACACTACCATTTAAAAGGAAATCGTTTGTTTGTTTTTGACTATCAATTTTATCTTCCTCAAATTCATCCAGTGAGCATCTGTTTTCATCGTTAGATATTGTTACCTGACTTGATTCTTCACGAATGCTGTTTTCGTTATCTAAAACTTTATTTTCCTCTTCTATAGCATTTCCGTCTAAACCTTGACGTCCATTTTTTTTATCATTGTTATCGGCACAATAACTTGATAATTTTATTACTGTTTGGTATTCTTTATTTTGTGAGACATTACTTTCATTTTGTTGTTCATGATTTTCCTTTTTTGGTCGACCTCTTATCTTTTTTATGATGGCTTCTTGGGATTTCTCTTTTTTTGGTCTGCCTCTTGCTTTTTTAATTACTATTACTTGCTTGCTTTGATGGGCGATTTCGAGCTTATCCTCTATAGAATTTTGATTAAAGGGTGTGTTTATTTCAGTTTCTAAGATCGAATTTTCATCAGCTTCGGTACACGAACTTGTAGTCAAGCTTTGGATTTCATCACCATGACTGTCAACTTTCCAGTCTAGGGGTTGTTGTTCTTTATCAATTGCTCTATATAAGCATTGAGCTTGATCTTTCTTGATATCATTCTTTTCACCTAATTCTAAATTCGTCAGTACGTTTGATTGTTCAAGTTTTGATAAAGATATCTTGGGCCTATCTCCCAATTTTTTAACAACTCGTGTGTCTGCATCAGATAGCGTAGGTTCCTTTTGTTTCTCGATGTTACTCAATGGTTCTATGGGTCTACCTAATGGCTTTTTAATAAACATTCCCTGCTCGTTTTCATAAACAACATTCAACGTTTTGTTATCTGAATTATTCTTATCTTTGGAAGTTGAGCTTGTGATGATGTCCGATTGCAAATTCTCATTCATAATTACGCTTGAATGTTGACTTAATTCGAGGTTTTGTCTGTTCAGATTTTGATTTCCTTCAGCTTCGTAATGCTCATTGCTGTCTACATTATTGATTATCTCATGAAGATTTGAAATTTCAGTCATATCGGTTTCTTGTGTTATATTGAAATTATTATGTTTTTTTAAAAGCGATAAAATTTTTCTAGGTCTACCTCTTGACTTCTTGACAATAGTTGGTTCTACGGGAGCGTCAGATGCATCGGACTGACTTTGTTGATTGCAGTTAATTAATGACTTTTTCGGTCTACCCTTTGGTTTTGAAGTAACTAGCAATGGTGTGTTACTATTCGCAGTAATTGATTTTTCAGTCTCTGATTTATTCTCATCACTGAAACTTAAACTTGGGATATCATTTGAATAAGGATTTTCTGGTTCTCCATCCTCCATATTCATGTTTGAAACTGGTAGTGTTTCATTACTAAAATTATCTTGGTCCAAATCTTGACTTTCTTCAGATTCGTGTTGCTCTTTACTTTCTTCTTTGTTAACTGATTCACGAAGATTTGAAATTTTGGCCGTGTATGAATTTTTGGATTTTTTTGATGTATTAAAATTGTTTTGTGTTATATTGAAATTATTATGCTTTTTTAAGAGCGATAAAGATTTTTTCGGTCTACCTCTTGACTTCTTGACAATAGTTGGTTCTACGGGAGTGTCAGATACGTCGGACTGACTTTGTTGATTACAACTAATTAATGACTTTTTCGGTCTACCCCTTGGTTTTGAAGTAACTAGCAACGGTGCGTTACTATTAACAATAATTAATTTTTCAGTCTCCAATTTATTCTTATCATTAGAAGTTGGGATTCCAATATAATTTGAATGAAGAGTTTCTGGTTCCCCATCCTCCATATTCATACTTGAAACTGGTAGTGTTTCATTACTGAAATGATCTCGGTCTAAATCTTGACTTCCTTCAGATTCGTGTTGCTCTTTAATTTCTTCTCTATTGATTGATTTAGGAAGATTTGAAATTCTAGTTTCTTGTAATGCTATAAAATCGTTTGGTCGTTCAAACATCGATAAAGATTTTTTTGGTCTACCTCTCGACTTCTTGACAATCGTTGGTTCTACGTGAGCGTTAGATGCATCGAACTGACTTTGTTGATGATAGATAGTTAATGACTTTTTCGGTCTGCCTCTTGATTTTGGAGTAACTAGCAACGGTTTGATACTATTCACAGAAAATGATTTTTCGGCTTTTGATTTATCCTCATCATTGAATGTGGAACTTGCGATATAATTTGAATAACGATTTTCTAGTTCTCTATCCTCCATATTCATATTTGAAACTAGGAGTGTTTCATTACTAAAATTATCTCGGTCCAAATTTTGATTTCCTTCAGATATGTGTTGCTCTTTATTTTCTTCTTTGTTGACTGACTTACGAAGATTAAAAATTTCGGTTTCTTCTGATGTATTGAAATTGTTTTGTATTTCGAACATGGATAAAGATTTTTTCGGCCTACCTCTCGACTTCTTAACAATAGTTGGTTTTACCTGAATCTCAGATGCATCGGACTGATTTTGTTGATTGCAGGTAGTTAATGACTTTTTCGGTCTACCCCTTGGTTTGGGAGTAACCAACAACGTTTCGTTGCTATTCAAAGTAATTGATTTTTCAGCCTCTGATTTATTCTTATCACTGAAAGTTGGATTTATTATATTATTTGAGTAGGGGTTTTCTGATTCTGTATTTTCAATATCTATACTTGAAACTTGTAGTGTTTCATCTTTACTAAAGTTATTTCTGCTCAAATCTTTATTTCCTTCAGCTTCGTATTGCTCGTTTCTGTCTATATTATTGATTGGCTCATAAAGATTTGAAATTTTAGTCGTGTTTGAAATGTCGGTTTTTTGTGATATATTGATATCGTTTTGCTGTTTAAAGAGTGATGAAAATTTCCTAGGCCTACCTCTCGACTTCTTGACAATGGTTTGTTCCACATTCACGCCAGATACATCGAGCTGACTTTGTTTCTCAAGGTTAGTTGATGACTTTTTCGGTCTACCTCTTGGTTTTTGAGACACAATTGATAGCTTGTTATCGTTTACAATAATTGACTTTCTAGCATCTAAATTACTCTTATGACTGCAAGTTACATTAGTGATAACGTCCAAATGTAAATTTTCTTTTCCTTTATCATCCATATCCACCCGTAAACCCTGCATTATTTCATGTTGACTAAAGTTTTCTCTATCCAAAACTCGACTTGCTTTACCTTCATTGCGTTCGTGCTGCTCTTTGTTTTCCTCGTTATTGATTGTGTTACATGGAATTAAATTTTTGGTATTACTTGAAAATGATACTTCTTTTGCTATATTACTTTTATTCAGCTGTTCAGAGTTTGCATCAGCTTTTCTAGGTCTACCTCTTAACTTCTTAATTATTGGTTCTACATTGACGCCAGATAGATTGGACTGATTTTGTTGCTCGGAAATACTTGTTGATTTTTTCTGCCTATCTCTGAACATTTTAATAACCGTTAAGTGATTATTTTCATTCACAGTATCTAACTTTTGATCATCTGATTCATCTTTTTCAACAAAAGGACTGATTGCATCAATGTCTAATTGTAGGGTGTCTTTTTTACTGTTATGAAGTATTTCGGCCTTACTATGTTGATTAAAATTAAGCAATACGTTTCTACATTTAGGCCCCCGTGGTTTCTTAGTATCATACGTTAACATTGACTTATCATTTGAATCCATACTTTTATCTTGATCATGGTTGTCTAGTGTTACATTGTTATCTACTTCTTGATTGTGTATCTGAACATTGACTTCCAGTACTTGTCTTTCTGATATATCAAGTTTTCCTTCGATTTCATTAGATTTATTGAGTTGTTCAGTGTTTAATAAAGATTTTTTAGGTCGACCTCTTGGTGTTTTATCAAGTATCTGTTTATTTTTGTCTGATGATTCGAGCTTGCCATTAATTTCATAATCACTAAATACTTTTTTCTTTCTTTCTCTTCGTTCGTTGATACCAATATATTGAGTATCTTCAGCTACAGTATTTAGATTTTCATCTTCTGATTTTTCCATCTCAGTAAGTGACAAGTTCGAATGGACATTCTCAAGCGTTATCTCCTCTTTATCGGTATGTACTTCAAATGCTAAATTGTCATTTTCTTCATTTCTATCACCTTCAATATTCAAAATATGACTGTCTTTTTCAAGCGATTGCTCCTTTTTATGTAAGATTTCGGGCTTATATGTTTGTTCGAGTTTACTATTACAAAAGTCATTTGCTTCGGAAGCCGGTAAATCTTTGTTAATATATAAAGTCGCACTTATATTTTCTTTTTCATGTGTTTCTATCAAACTTTGGTTTCTTTCATCATCTTGTTCAACAGTTTCTCTGTTTAAAATTATACTTTCTTCTTCTACGGTTTTTTTATTTAAGTGTTCATTGTCATCTTTTTCATCATTATTTTCTACATTTGGAATTTTAAGTTCTTGATTTTCACTAGGCGATTCTCCACTGCCTGTTTCATCATCACTTATGTCTTCATAATGTATGTGATTAGTTTTTTCTTCGTCATCAATCTTTTCATTCATGTATTGATCATTATCTTTTTCATTATTTATTCTATTTTGTATATAATTATCATCTTCTTCTGACATAATTTCCTCGTCAGAATGCTTATTATTTTCTTCTTTAGGGGAAACATCTTCATTTTCTTGATTTCCGCTTTTATTTTCAAGACCAACAATAATCTTCTTATTTAAACTCTGAATTTCATCCTGACTGTCAACTTCGTCATTTATAAGTGTACCATCCAGAATATTACCAAAAAATTTATTTTCTTCTTTGTGATCTTTTATGTTTGTATTAAAAATAAGATGCTTTTCTTCTTTACAACCAGTTTTTCCATCTAAAAGTTCTGTTACTCTATTTTGAATGGGAAGTTCTTCAATCAAATTCTGTTCTTGATCATAGGTAATTTCATACAAATTTCTACTTTCTTCTTTATTACAAACAATTTCTTCATTCAAATTTTCAATTTTTTTATTTTGGTTATCTATGTCCCCATTCAAATATTGATCTTCATTTTGTTCATCGGCAATTCCATTATTCAAAATTTGATCTTTTCCTGGTTCCATATTGGCTTCCTGATTCAACATATTATCGTCATCCTTTCCATTGTCCACTTCATTATGTAATTTCTGATTTGCTTCATAATCAAAGCCTTCACCAAAATCTGATTTATCTTCTTTATCAAACATTGCACCATTTAATTTTTTACTCTCTTTTTCTATAATGTCAAATAATACATCTAAATTTTGATATTCCTCTTTGTTACTTGCTTCTCCATTAGGAATATTAATTTTTTCTTTTTCATTGTCAATTGTTTCATCCACTGTCTGTTTGTTTTCATCTCTAATGTTAAATATAACACTCAAATCTTGATGTTCTTTGCATTCATCAGTTTCTATACTAATATCTGTAGTATTCTTTTCATTATATGTCTTATTATTTGAAACTTTGTTTTCTTGTTCAGATTCATCAACTTTGTTTTCTGTAGAGTTTTCATCTAATACAGTACAGTTAAATTGATCACTAACAATGGAATTTTCATTTATCACAGATTCTGATGGCTTGTTGATTGATTGAGTATCATTAACTTTTTCCGTTTGAATTTCTGAATTTCTTGCATTACTTGCTTTGTGTGGCTTATTATTAAATAGTATATAATCCTCTAATTTAAAATCCGGACTCGTGCAACCAATAACTTGAGGACTTTTAATTGGAGAACTTTTTTTATTATTCTTTTGTTCGTTTAACTTACTTGAAATTAAATAAACTGGTAGTTCCTTACGTCGTTTTTTACCTCTTCCAAGTTGCACTGGGTTCTTATCTATTTGACTATTTACTGTATCACTTTGGTTTGTTGCTGACTTTTGCACTATATTTACATTTTTTACATTTTTAATTCTAGGAAGGCCCCTGGTTCTTGTTTGTTTTCGCGCTGTATTAGCCTTTTCTTCAATTGGAGCAGATTGTTCCTCTATTTCTCTGGGAACAGTTTGTGTCACTTGACAAGACTGATACCCAACTACTTTATGAACTACATTTTGACTTCCTGTTGTAGGGAAAGATTGACTTTTGGTTGAAGATTGCAAAGAATTGATACTTGTTAGTGGAGGCAAAGGTTGATTTCCTATAAGATTCTTAACTGTATTTAAATTTGCCACTATAGATAATGGTTGATTTGCTGGTAAATTTTGCATAGTATTTAAGTTTCCCATGACGGGCACTGATTGATTTGCCACAAGATTTTGCACAATGTTTGGATTTCTGATTATAAACTGATTTCCATTTTGCAATGCATTGATATTTCCTAGCACAGGAATACATTGATTCACACCTGGTCGTTGTACTGCAGCCACATTTGCTAATGCAGGAAGACACTGATTGAGCAGTGGAGTGACTACCTGCTGATTTTTATTTGGTGAATTGTTGGCAATGAAAGCTATTGTAATAAATTGCCTGCCATCTGCTCTCTGGGTCACTGGTATGAAATTAGTGTTTTGTACAACAGGTGTTTCTTGATGTGGCTGATTATTATTATTAATTGTATTTGCAAATACTTCCGGTACTTTTGTAACTGGTTCCATGGGAGTTTGTATTACTTGTGAGAGAGATGAATGAGCTGTTGAAACAAAATTCAATTAATGTAATGTTATTTCAATGAGTTGAAAAATTGTGAGATTAAAGAGCATACTATTTTCTTGAATAGTTTGTGATTGTATGTCTTTTTCTGTGAGAATGCTTTCAGTCTCTGTACCAATGTCAACTTTTTCAGGTCCCAGAATATTGGCTGCAACGTTTCCTAAGTTCTGATTAATGCTATTATCTATTGGCAATTTTCCTACATCAAGTGAGCAGTCTATGAAATCATCTGGAATTTTGTTGAAATCAAGTTTACGAGGTGTTGAATGGAGTTCCTTATAATTTGATATTGTTGTGGCAGGAAGGCGATAATCTGAAAAAGAAAATAATTTACAATATTCTATTGTTAAATAATATTTAGATAAGTTTAAGAAATAGAGATCTTGCCAAAATTGCCTATAGATTCAATCGTGCATGAGATATCTCCATTACTGCCCTCGCAAATACTGCAGCCATTATCTTCATTAATCAAACATAATCTGCATTTTGAATGACCACAGGACTCCTGTATCAGTCTTGTATTTGATTTGTTTGTAGATTCACCACATAAAGGACATTCTCCCATTTTATTTAAGATTTTTCTGCTTTTCTTTCAAATTTAGGCAAGCATATTATCTGCAACATTGAAGACGTTTTTGGTATTGTTTTAATTTCACAATTAAGTGAAAGAGACTATTGAATGACCGAAAAATGTGCGCCGGAATTGATTTTCCACATGTAATATTGCTTTGTTTCAGAAATAATCGATGTAGCTCAAGACAGTAAAGCAATTGTAATGTTTTTTTAATTGGAAAAGAGATAACGTCAAAATAATTTTAAATATTTTGCAGTTGAAAACTCTTTTTGCTAAAGGTAACGGCAACATGCATAACCTCTTACCAGTCTCTTTGAAAGGATACAAACTATTAAAGTGTTTCTGAATAAAACTGCGAATTCCAAGAATATCACATTACTGTTATAAACAATAAACACGTTTATTCACGATTGAAGTATAAAAGAAAAACATTAAACATAGAGTGTAAAACGCAATGGAAACTAAAAAGATAAGTACGCTGAGATGCGTCGAGTCGGTCTAGTAGACCATAAACAAAGAAGGTTGTGTTTGCTTATATATATATATACATACATATCTACATACATGTGTATGCTGCACGTAACTATAATGATTAGAGGTTATAGTCCGTTGTTATAGATGAGTTTGGGTCCATGGTTAGGTTCTGTCTATGGAGACTATTCACATGGTAAATATATATATACAGTCTCCATCGTTTTACCTTCTACCTACGAGCAGAAAATATAGAAAATATAAGTATTTCTATAGATTCTCTGGTACAAGCAAAAAACAACTTTGGCGAGCAATGAGTTGTCAAGCATGTATAATTTTTTTGTCGTTTTCATCGTTAATTGATTTTCTTTCTTTTTAGATAAAAAACATGCCAGGAAATCTTCGAAGAGAGGTAGGTTAATCAATTGACTCTATTTTTTTTCAGCGAATTCATATTCTGTCAATTGTTTTGATGCAATAATAAGGACTGCAAATATTGCTTTTTTAATTTGTTAATTGTTGTTAAAGGCATTAAGAGCTTTTAAAAAGTTGCACAAAACTCGCTTAAGGACTTTTCAAGGAGATGAATATGCCTTGCAAGGTAATTTTCTATTTGTTTCTCAACTTTTGCCATAAAATTCCAATAACCTAAGTAAATTAATTTATACTACTACTGTTACCTTTTAGTCACAAGACAACGAATCAATGATGAATTTAGGAAAAATAAGAATGTTGCTGATGAATCTGCTGTTCAAGAGGTATATCTTTGTATAGTCGTATTAATTATTTAAATTATTACTTAAATTACTCAATCTTAAACTGTTATTATGTTATCTACTTAAACTGTTATTTCCTCTCAGCTAATCAAGTTGGCAATTGATGTAGAGCATGAAATTAAAACAACAGTTGTTCAGGCAGTTGAAATAGAACCAGGAAAATTTGGTAAAATCAATTTTGATTGTTGTAAATTAAATTTTTTTATTCTATAATTCTATGTAACATTTTGATATTATATACAGAGGTTCGGATTACTCCAGATACTGTTAAACTAAACAACATCCCCTTTGGTCAACCTGTTGATAAATCTCAATTCAGGCCAGTACCAAAATGCTCAGATCCTTCAGTAAAGTAACCAAGGATAAAAAATGTATTTAATCGTGTAAATAACCAAATGTAATATTCACAACAAGCTGTAGATAAAAGGAAAAAAAACGAAATTCGTACAAAACAAGGTAATAAAATAAAATAAGTAGGAAGAGTTAGTGCACTTTATTTACAAGAATCATCAAATAGCTGTGCACTAAGGCAGAGATATATAGATACAATATACATATATTTACAATATGTAGGTTTAGGTGCAAAGGTGATTGTTAACGAAGAGACGTAGTACAATCATGCACAATCAGCTGTATATAAATAATTTATACATATCACATGACGAGCGCGCTCAATCGCCTCTCATTGCAGCGTGAATGTGTGTGTGAGAGTGTTTTTTTGAAGGCGTGCGGGATATAGATGATAATCGTCCGAGACACACTCTCGTCGGTCAGTCGAGTCGGCTTACGCTCTGAAAGAATTGTTCGGCAAGACGTGAGTATAATATGATTCTCAATCTCTTTTGATAACAACAGCAACAAAAAAGGCAGTGAATAATACTGTTCCACGTAGTCTCAATATGCAGATAATTCAAGCTTGCGTTTGTCTATATATCAGAGAAGGATATGATTAGAAATGAGGGGAATGTTCACGCTCAAATCTAACGATGATTTACAATAATGGAAAGAAAGTGACGATGATACAACTAAGTCTATGAAAGGACTGGAAGAAAAAGAATTTCAGGCTAGAGCCTCGCTGTGAAAAGGTCGATTAAGATTGAAGCAGATGACAAGGCTCAGCTTGATACGATCGGGTATATAATAGCCACACGAGGAATTAAACTGATCATCATTGGAAGGAGTTACGCACTGGTGAACTGGGTGGTTGCGAATCTGGTCGATCAAATCCTGGGGCTTGAGTTGCTTCGTACAGATCAAATGAACAGCCGTGAATAGAGGGAATTTGTCGGTGGCGTTGGCTCCCTTCAGCATACCGTTCACCTCCTCGGCTGTTGCCGGACCTTGCAGTTTCTGACCGTTCAACATTTCTTTCTCCAATTCTTCGATTGACTGCAACGGCATTTCGATTAATATTAGTTTAGAGCGACAAGTTATACTAGATTCGCGCATGTTTCAAATTATGATTGAACAGCGCGCACAAAAAGCAATGGCAATGGCTATTTCTAACGGTAAGAGCTTGTAAAAGAATTTCTGAGCGCGTGGCATTTGTGCCAAAAAGCTTAGAAGATATTTTGGTACCACGTACCTTGCCGGTCTTGACGAAGGCCTCGGAGACCTTGCGATTTCTACCACCGTAGCAGGTGGTAATCAGATCGGCAACGCCGCAGCTCTCGAAGAAAGTGGATATTTTGGAACCACCGTGGAACATATCCACGTATCTTACCATCTCCATCAATCCCAGCCTGATAACTGCGGCTTTCGTGTTGTCACCCAATGCCAGACCATCCACGAAACCTGCTGCGCAAGCGACGATGTTCTGTTGAAGGGAATATTGTTTTATTTATTTTTTATTTTAGCGATAGTTTAATGTGATGAAACTTGTGGACGTTGATTATTACATATTTATATCCGAAGTATATTTTATTGTAAATTTTATTGTAAGATAAAAGTCAAGAAAGAATTTTCACTGTTTTGTTAATTATTCTACGATTACATTTTGCTGGATCAAAAAAAGCATGCTATATTTTTTATAAAGTTACAATCAACAAATCAATTCCCTGTCCAATTATTTTTTTAATTATGGAAGCAATATAAACATTCGTGAAGTATATTTAAAAATATACTTACTTTAAGAGCTCCACAAACTTCAACGGCCTCGGTGTCCTCGACGACCGTCACCCGGAAGTTGGGCGTCTGCATGCAGTCCTTCATTATCGGTCCCATCGCTTTGTCCTTGCAGCCTGCGTATCAGTTATACATTACGCAAATAGATCATACAAGTCATATTGATTTTCGCGAGCTGGCGAATTCGTAAAACCGCCGCGCTCGCGAAGGATATAAGCCATGTTTGCGTTACTCAATATCGCAATCTTATACGCTTCTTTCTATTTTTTGTTCTCTTTATTTTCAATTGAACGCCGTATAGATACGTACTTAATGACGATAAATTCGAATAATCGTAGGAGAATCGTTATGTGTCGTTGGTAATAAATTCGAATATTTTTTTTTATTGCGAGAGTGCGTTATGCAAATTTTCGCAATCAATCACAAATTTATGAACTTTTACATTTGCATAATATGTCAGCGGAGAATAGAAAAAAAAAGCAGTCTTGTAAATGAGCGTAAGCACACCGAGCTAAAACTCGATTACGTAACTTGCGGGGATATGTGATTCATCCGGCGTGAATAATTAGGAATTCTCTCGAGCGCGCGATCGTTTAGTAGTTAACTAAACGATCGAAGAAAGAAAAATCTACGTATACTGACCAATGGTAGTCTCGCAGAAGTGTTCCTCGGCGACTTCGTTGGCAAGATTAGCACCCATGAGAACGGAGCACGGGATCTTGAGCTTCTCCTCGATGATTTTGGAGATCAATTGAATCTTCGTACCCTCAGCTGGCGCGAAACCCTTCAATGACAAAATCAATGATAGACTTGAGAGACAGAAGCGAGCTTTTCTTTTACCAAATTACTCGTACCTTAATGAGTGATAGGCCGACAGCGGTTGGTTTGATTTTACCAAGCATAGCGGCACACAGTCCAGGGATGAACTGATGCGGTACCACGAAGATCAGGATGTCGGCTTCTTTGGCCGCTTCAACGGCATCTGGCACGGCGACCTATGCGCATATTACATTCCAGTTGATTACACGAGTTAAGATGTTTCTCTAGTTTACACGGACGTTATGGATATATATAAAAGCCAACGATGAATTTCTAACGACCGTTGGATGATTTTAGTTTGAAAATAGGATTTCGTCGAATCGACAAAATCATGCGTCGAGGGATATTGTTTGTCACAATAAAAATGTACGCGCTCGCTTCCACCGCATAGTTATTACAATAAGGTAAGGCACATTTCAACGAAAATGAGGAAAACAGCCAGCTATAAAGCGATCGATTGAGAAGAAGAAAAATCGCAGAAGCTATTGTGATCTCCGGTCAGCGAGGATGAAATTGAATAACGAAGCTGTTAGCTTAGAACTAATTTATACACGATGCTAGCTACCTCAAGCGGTTTTTATTTTTCAAAGGGTTTACCCTCGCCGTTGGTATAAATCGACATTTTTTTTTTCTCCTCGACGGGCGATAGATCAGCAAACTCGAAATTGAGTGCTTACAATAATGCCAAGACAGCGCGATCATGATTACATCCAGCTGAGGACGCTTGCTTTTTACCCCCCCCCCCCCCCCCCCCGGTCCGGTGACTTATACTAGCCGACGAGCAGCGATAACGAATTGTGAAAGCGTGCGCTGGAGAAACTATTGTCCCAGATCGATTTGCCCGAGCGCGCACACGTCGGCATTGAAAAAAAAAAGACATCTGAATATATGTTGACGTTGTTGCAAGCGCGACAAGCGTCGTCCGCGACGAATAGGAACGCACGGCATCGGAATGCAAACACCAAGCCGTAATCAGCGAGATCGAACGCATTGTGTACATCCTCGGTCGCATATCGATTGGTTTTTCACCCCCCCCCCCCGTTTTGCGGAGTGAATGCCTTCGATGAAAATTCGATGCTTCGATGCCCAGTGGCAAATAAGTGCCCAAACAACGTAGCCAATATTTTTCCGCGGCGAGCTTGCGTAACGTGGCTCATTTGAATCGATGGCAAATAAAAGAGCGAGAGACGACATCCTCTTGACAAAAGCTAAGTTGACGTACGCCGAGTAAGATTGAAAGGACGCCCGTTGCGCAAGCTTCCCTCGGTGCAAAGTAGCTTTCGCGCGCTAGCGAAATGCTTTGCGCTCGGGGCAGTCGATTGCGACGATCGGTATTTTCGCGAGATCACCGTCGTCGCAGCGAAAATCAACGATTATTAGGCTCGTCGAGACGCGCGTGTGGGAGTATTGCCATGGGGGGGGGGGGGGCGACATCGAGGGAAGAAGCCCAAGCGAGGCGGAGGCTTGGCTGGCGCGCGCCGCGACGCGTTTGAGGTAGCGCGAGCAATAAACATTCCCCCCGCTACTCGATCCGACGCGCGCGGCATTTGTTGCAGCGAGCCGCGAGCTAATAAAAGTCGCGCCCAGCGCGCCATGGTTGTTCTGTGCGCTGGAAAACGCCAACGGGCTTGCAATTGTTCGCGATGAGGCTGAATTCCGTCGTTCCGAATTTCCAGGCAGACAGTACGTTCGGGCCCATTGATTTTTACGACTGGCAGGCTAAATCGTGAGTGTTTTTCTTGTCGTTCGAGGAATTGTTGTTAACTATCGAGTGTTAAGTAAGTGGAAAAAAACGGCTGTTCTTTAGTTGGTTCATTAGAGCCTTGTGCTTTATTCAGCATTCGCGTGCTTTGTACCTGGATACCGATGTCGATTGTTGTTTAGGACTTACTGTTTCTCAAAGATTGAGAAACGTAAAACTTTTTAAAAACGTTTTTTAGAAAACTTTGAAATTTTTATCGATTTGGTTGAATGAAAAAAAGAGCACTTTTGTTAAACAACAACACTGTTGTTAAACACGTCTTTAAAATTATATCAACGTTCACTCGTTTTTTAAGTCTCCAGAGTAAGCTGACGTTTTGAAAACATTTGTTCAATGAAATTTAGAATAGCATTAAATGTTTGTAAATGTTTGAACAATATTTTAAAAACAGGAAAATCATTCTCGGAGAAATAACACAATGAAAAGTCCAAAAGTCTGCAAGGTTCTAAGACAAGATTTCAAAAAGGGCATTTCGTTAGATTGAACTTAGTACGGATCTGACGGCCTAATATTATTTTTGAATTTTGTACACCCGCGAATTTTTAGACAAATTGCAGTACAATTTCATTATATTATTTTTTTTAGCTCCTAGTATCGAGAATGAAACTCCTATTTTAAAAACATTTTGATACTGTTTTAAAAACAATTTTCAAACGTTTGGATGTTCCAGACGATACAAATTTTTATTGAACGAATGTTTTCATTTTTAAGTCATTTTAAAAACGTTTTTTCACCAAAAATTCGCAAGCACTTAAAAAAAATTTCCGTACATTTTAAGTTATTTAGGATATTATGATTTTTTGTATGCCTTTAAAAACGAAAATCAATTTTATTTTGTTATGCTGTGAATAACAAAGAGGAAGCGACAATTTTTGGTTTTATCGTCCATCACAAATGAATTATTTTCAAATTCTCTAAGGATAAGAGTATATTAAACTAGTTAAAAGTGGATATAATTCATAAATTAACCGATTAATTCAATACAAAATTATATAACGTAGAAGTACCTGCTAGAGAAATAAATCGAAATAAAAAGAATTTTTTACAATTAAATTTTTCTTTTATTTGCGACGTATTCCACAACAACTGAACCTTAGTTTTCAAATATCGTTGAAGAAACGTCATCTCGAAAAATTCGTTTATCGTAAACTATAGTATGTACGTTTGTAAAAAATGAACAATCCTAACTATTCTCAATCAAACAATACGTATCAGTGCAAGTTATCTGGTCAGCGATCGTAAAAAATTTTTTTTCTCTCCAAATGTAAATGCACAGTAGAGTCGTTCAGCGAATAATCATAGAAATTATGTTCTATCCTCACGTTCACAGTAAAAAAATAGGTCAATTGGAAAACTCATCTTCGCTTTTACGCAATCGCGCGATGAAAAGTCAACAAATTTCTCAAGACTAATTCAATACTTTCCACCTATTATCTGCATAGTTACTGCATTTGCATTTGGTTGGCCGATCAAACAAAAGTCTTCTATCAAACAAGCATTCCGTCTAACCGAAACCGGCGATAAGATAACGTTAGCCGCGCGCGCACGCGAAGAATATCAAAAGAAGTGTAACGAACGTGCCATGCATGTCGCGCCACTGCATACCTAGATACGTACTCGAAGAAATTCGCATTTACTAATTGCATAACGAGCCGCGGCATTGATCTTGGCACGCAACCTTGATTTGCCGTTTTTGGATCGCACGACGCCGCTGCTGATGCGTTATTATTATTACTTCTTTGAGTCGCGACGATCAAATTAATTTTAAGCGTCGCGCGGAATTTGAATTTATAGCGAAGCAAATATATTTACGCAGGACGCCGAGGAGACAGCGCAGTCGTTATCGTTACACTCGCGACGATGTGACAATTATAAATATGCTTTATCGCGATCGCGTCGTGGATTAATCCACGTAATCGAGCTAATCACGTGGAACTATGCGAGCTGCAGATGGGTGGTGCTGTTCTCGCACCCAGCGGATTTCACGCCGGTGTGCACCACGGAGTTGGGCAGAATGGCCGTGCACTCGGCCCACTTCGAGAAGCGCAACACCAAGGTCCTCGCGCTGTCCGTCGACCAGCTCAACGACCACGTCGACTGGGTCAACGTACGCACTCTCCTCGCTACAGCCATGCCTGACCCACGGCCCTCACGCGTTCGCCTGTCTGTTCCTGTCGCAGGACATCAGGTCGTACTGCCCGGACATCCACGGCGAGTTCCCCTACCCGATCATCGCCGACCCCGACAGGAGCCTGGCGGTGCAGCTGGGCATGATCGACGAGGAGGGCAAGGACGACCCGATGAACGCCGTGACCGTGAGAGCGCTCTACGTGATTAGTCCCGATCACAGGCTCAGACTGGCGATGCACTACCCGACGTCGACTGGTCGCAACGTCGAGTGAGTACTTCAGAGTCCATCGATCGACTCTCGATTTGGCAACGAGGGGATATTACATCTTAGTCGCTGCCGCGTGACTGTTGCAGCGAAATCCTGCGAGTGATCGATTCGCTGCAGCTCGTCGACAGGAGACCCGAAATCGTCACGCCGGCCAACTGGACGGTAAGAGAGACAGAGAGAGAGAGAGAGAGAGAGAGAGAGCGTTCGCTGACGACTTGACCGTTCTTTTTGTGTTCCCGCAGCCCGGTGACAAAGTGATGATCGTGCCGACGGTGAAGGAGGAGGACATCCCGAAACTGTTCCCCGAGGGTGTCGACCGCGTGAGCATGCCGTCCGGCAAGGTCTACGTGCGCACCACTACCAACTACTGATCGTCCACCCGACTGGCTTTTTCTATTATCTCTTTAATCAACTGTTGCGTTGTTATGCTCAATAAACTGAACCCGCTCCTCTCGGCGTCCGAGCGTTTTTGCAGTACACACACACTCACGCATACTCACGATATTAGGCGGAAGCTTGTGTCCCGGCAGGTACTTGACGTTCTCGTGAGTGGTGTTGATGATCTCGGTCAGCTTCTTGCCGTCGATCATCTCCTCGTACACGTACATCGTCACCTTCTCCTCGAACTTGTCGCTGAACTTGGTCACGTTCGCTCCCACGATCTTGGCGATCGCCGAGCCCCTAATTTTTATCACCGTCGTTTGATATTATTTTTATTATCGCATTTGCATTGATTTTATGGTTCTGCCGTTGGCAAGTCATGGCCAATGGTGTATTATATGAATGTGTCGGTAATAAGTGTCGTGTTAAGATCGACGTCACAGCTTAGCATTGTTATCTGGTAGACTAACGGTTGGTCGCATAATTCTTGCGGACGCGTTGCCAAAAAGAAAACGAAAAATGAAGCACGCGGAAATAAATCTTATAGTCCCGGTAATTGGCCAGAGCTTTTGCTACTGAACAACGCGCTCAATCGCTGAATCTACCGAATCGAATTTTGGCACAATCGCAGATTTGCGTTCGTGAAAATTTGATTTGCGTTCTGATTCACGTACACCGCTTTCTTTCGTAAGCAGTCAAGCTGTATACTCAAGATGTAAATGTATAAATGGTTAATCCACTTATATACGTAATTAAGTTTCTACAATATCGAAAGAGTCCGAACTAAAGAGCGTTTTGCACATGAACGGTCCAGTCGGGCGGCAAACAGCGTATTATCTCTCGAAAAATAAAGTCGTATCTCAATAGCTGCAATAGTCGATGGCGAGAGCAAAATGCGTTATCGGCATGCAGTCTCGTCGTGGCATGTATACGAAGCGTGCGAGGACAACGTCAACGAAGCTAAGCGATTTATGCAATGGGCCGAGCGTCACCGCGCGTCGAAATAATCCGCGGCCTTCGAGCGCTATTACGCCAACTGCCTCGCGACTTGTCTTCTCGTCGCTCGCGCCTTTGTAAAGCTTCCGTCTGCGAGGCTGTGAGACGGGGGGACTTTTTTTGTTTTTTTTTGTTTTTGTTTCGATGGCTCGTGTCGCTTCCGAGCGTTGATTTGTCGATCACTCACCAATTGCCACTCCCTACGATGCAGATCCTGGTCTTCGACATGTTGCCAAAAAATACAACAAACGCACGCCGGATGAAACTTATCTGCTCGAATACAGAATTGGCGTTAAAGTGCGGTACTGGTGGATCCGCGATAGGGGATTTTCGGAGGAAAGGCAACTAAGCTATCGGATAGCGATCTCGCACTTGGCAAGTTCTTACACGAAACGTCACAGAGAAACAAAACCGAGCACTCGTATGAACGTCGACGGGGAACGAGGCTGCGTGCGTACTTTGATATTCGTATGATGCGCAAGCTTGGCGGGTTGAGAGCGGAGTGACTGCCAGTTGAGCGCTCGCGACGCCCGATATTCGTTGCTCTGCGCTCCACCTGACCTTAACGCCACCGCTGGCCGCACATCAAGGATCGTCAGCGTCGACACTTCCACGTTTATTATTAGTCAATCTTCGAAGCTTCGCACCTGTTATCGAACTCAGCTTTTTTCCGTTTGTTCTTCCTCTTTTGTCGCGACGCTCTTCCCCCTCGATCAACACAGTCACGGAGCTTTCGCGTGATCGTCGATGCCGCACAAGTTTACGCCGCTGGCTGTGTCTCATATGCGGTGGATCTCATTTTTCAAGTTCAGCTTGCAACATTGCCCTTCACTGCAGGCTAACTGGCGGAACCCTTAGTCTGTCAATCGTCGCTTTATTTTTACTTCCTTCCTAACTTTATTTATTTAGCTTCCGCTATCAGTTTGATCAACGCTGTTGTGTAGCTTGACAGGTTCAAAATAAATCATCTTTAAAAATTAGAAAGTTGTTGATAAAAATGTAATGAATGATTGCAAATCGGTTAGTATTTTGGCTATGAATGAATTAGTCAGTTTAGCTATTTGTTACAATTGATCGATGCTCTAAGTCACCGTATTCATATCAGTATAATTTTTTAAAATAAATGATAAGTTTCTTAGCTTGTTTATGATTGAAGGTATATGAAACGGCTATAATACTCATCAAATGGTTTTGGTATTTCAACAATTACATTGTGTTCATTCGAACGCATACAAATACATTAATAAAAATTTATTTAAAAATGAAAACATGTGTCATATGGAAAATCTCTATTTTTTTTATTCCTATAATACAATTTATCTCGTGTATATTTCATCTAACCGGTATTTATGAAATAGAAATTAAAAAGTATAAGAAAGTATTTGTGAGTAACAACAGCTTCTTTTGCACCGAAACCATTATAGAAAAACAGTTATAAAACTATAATTTAAGGAAAAAAAAAACATCCACACCTCATCAAGCTCGTCAAAAACGTAACAAACTTAAAAAAGAATAGTGTAAAACTAAACAAAGTACCCTGATGCTATACATTGACTGGATGCCATGTGTGTAAGTTGGAAACAGCTAAGCTCTAGGGATGATGATAGTGATGATTAGATAGTATTATGGCTTGTATTGGTGAGCTTTGGCTTTGATTCAATGACACTTTCCCATGCTATGCATATGCTATGGCGATGATGACGATTATTTTCGAATGGAACACATTTTTCAATTTTTTCTTTAGAGTCTACTCCACAGTCCTCAGAGGTGACTTTTTGGTGAATTGGTTTGCTGGGGTTGCTGTTGCTCAAAGTCCAAGTCATCCCTAAAATTTTGATGATCAATAAAAAAATTCAAAAAGTATTGATGAAATTAAAGGCAGATTGTTTAAAAGAAGTTTTCAGATTGGAGTAGATAAGATGTTAGTAAATTATGAGAACAGTTGTAATAACTAATAGTAATAATGTATTTTCATAATGTTAATCAAGTACATTTCAGTTACTTACAACAATGCCTCGCATTTCTTTAACAAATGTGAAATACATTTGATATTTCTTGCTGTCTAACAATATCAGATATCCAATTTTCAATTAACCAACAAGAGTAATCCAATTAAATCAATAAAAATAGTTAAAAGTAATTTATACGTGGTGCATTTTTAAGAATCTTACTTTCTAAGTCGTGTAAATTTATTTCGAGGCAAGAAACTTTATTAAGCGCATCATGATTTAAACACTAAATGTAAGTCTACACAGTTAAAAGTAACCTGGCCGAAATCTTAAAAAGAATTTCTGGTTTGTGATACTGTTTTACTCAGTTTTTTAAGTGTGCTAATGCACTTAAAATCTATTTTATTTATCAAATTTAAACTTTCGTAATTTTCTACGTACTTCTACGAGAGGTATTCAACGTGAAAAATAAAAATCCTCGCGTCATAACGATCGTAATACATTTGTGTGCAATTAGCCCGCTGGTATTCTAAAAATATAAAGTAATAAATGCACCATTAACAACCGCATATACATACGTCTGATATTTTGAGTAAAATCATTCCAGAGGGAGAGAGAGAGATAGAGAGAGGAGAGAGATATATAGAGAGTGAGAGAGAGAACGATAAAGAGTTCCTCTACAGCACCATTAGTACAAATGAATACATAACTTTAGGTGCAAAAACAAATATATACACGCTTATGTACACAACATTCCTTGACGCCATTTACGTCGATTGTTAACAAAAGTCATCAAACTGACTCTACAATTTGGACAACAATAATCCCCGTATAGTAAAACGAAAGAGAAATACGCGAGGGGTGCATGATGTAAAACTGCCCTTTTGGTCGCTTACATGTGCTCTGGATGGCTGCGAATACAGTCGATTAAATCCTGCGCCTTTAATTCGTTTACACAAATTCGATGGATCGCCGTGAAAAGTGGAAAACGGTTTTCCATGTTTCTGGCCTTCAGCATGTAATTCACCTCCTCGGCGGTAAAGGGTCCTTGCAATTTTTGACCGTTCAACATTTCTTTTTCCAGCTCCTCGATGCTCTATACAGAAACGTAAAGTTGGTTGAAATCTTCCAATAGTGGAGAAAAGACAAAAGATTTAAAATAAAAATAATTTTAGAGACTTTAAACATTTTTCATAAACGGATTTTACATGGAAATATAAAAAAATTCTTTTTTCTGCATTTAAATCGATACATCAACGATAAAAACAATAGAACACAACTACTTTTATACTTGGATAATGAATACACTAAGGCTTAAAAAATATCATTTGTTGAACGACAATATATCATAATAAATATACTAAGACTTAAAAATATCATTTGCCGAACGTCAAATGTATTTAAGAAATAATAATGAAACTTGTTTAAAAAATGATTGGCCAAGTGACATACAAATTAAAAACATTTCGTTATCGCCAAAATAGATGCAACTCATGTTCCACGATGAGACTGCATTATATTAATTTAATATGTAGCGATTGAACGCGCTCATAATTAATATCGCTACTGCAACTTAAACTAAGCAAACCTATCAATAGAACTTGAATATCGTCCAAGCATCACTAGACTATCGACATACCTTGCCGGTTTTGACGAAAGCTTCTGAGACTTTACGGTTTCTACCACCGTAGCAAGTTGTAATTAGATCGGCAACACCGCAACTCTCGAAGAAGGTTGCAAGTTTACCGCCAGGAAAAAAGACATCCACAAACTTAATCATCTCCATCAGACCCAACCTGATAACTGCCGCTTTTGTATTGTCACCCAGGCCGAGACCATCTACAAAACCAGCTCCACATGCTACGATGTTCTGTAAGATCATGGATTATTAAGGCTACCATTCTGAAGGGAACAGTTACATTAGAATTAGATGTGGTTTGACAGAATTTTGTTCAATTTGTTAAGATTAACGTGTTGCGTGATTTACAGGCAATACCTTATGTAACGTATATTTATTTATACAGTAAAAATCATAATAGCGGACTCATTAAATTTTATAGCAATTGTAGTTTTGATGTTGTTTTATAGTATCAACAATACGAATCGGTACAGTGTTTGATGATATCAATAGTAGTGTCTCAACCGACGTACTAAATCGTCAATAAAAATCACAATTAAACAGTAATTTGATTATTTAAAAAATTGTCTGTCAATTTGAATAAATAAAACTATCGATCCCGTTATAACCGAATACAGTGCCGTCGATGCAATTCTCGCATCGTTCAATACACAAATTTCTGAGCATCAATAATTTCGATTTAAAGCACGTCAGGCGTCGGGTCATTCACCCGTGCGGTGCATTGTATGCAAGAAAACGAGCAAATACCTTGAGAGCACCGCAACACTCGACTGAGTCGACATCAGCAACCACCACTACTCGGAAGTAAGATGTCTGAATGATATCCCTCAGCACTAGAGCTTTCGCCTTGTCCTTACAGCCTAAAATTGTGAAAGAAAAGTAGCGTTAAAAATTGGCTAAGCCATACGTAGATTCACGAAAATGCAAAATAGAGACGGACGACTAAATGCGTCATCGGCATGAAAACGTACATTATTGTGGGCGCAAACTTATGCGGCTTCGCGACACACAGAGATATTGTGTAATTCAGTGTCGACTGTTATTTTTTTCTTCTATTCGTGTAGTACAATTTTTTTTCTTTTTTACTGCAGTGCTTATACATTCGGTTTGTTTGCTGACGAAAACCGACGTTGTTTTGACGCTTTCTTTTGTGCAAGTTTTGCGTAATTAAATACATAAGAGCGTTTCAAAAATGTTCGTTGTTACAGCTTACATTACCTGCTGAGCAGTTAAGCTTGTTTCTCAGTCGACTACATTCCGGACTTCTAGCGTTATGCAAATATTATTCGTAACAGGCAAATGAATAAACGTACTTTTTTTATGATCAATCTAAGAATCAACTGAGCTAATTAAAACAAGAAAAAACGTAAAAATCCAATGTCACGAGGGTAATTAAGGTATAGTACTATCGCAACAAATGGAATAGTCCATAGTACGATTCATAAATCATTTTCTATTGACTTTTTATCAGAGCCAATAAACCGATACTCAAGATAATTCACTGAATTTTACAATTCGATCGAAAGAATCTATACAAATAAGTATACACGCTCTAACTACTAAGCAAACGACAATCAGATTGACTAAATCGTTGGTTCAAAATTAAACGAGCGTGATTGGCTTTACCAATGGTGGTCTCACAGAACATCTCGTCGGCGACTTCGGACGCAAGATTGGCTCCCATAAGGACGGCCATTGGAATGTTAAGCTCTCTGGCGATGATGTGAGAGATGAGCTCTATACCACCACCCTCTTTCTTGTCGAAACCCTGTCAAAGGAAGGTTCACGATTTATCAACAAAGTTGAAATATTCATTGAATTCGCTCACAGTAACTTCATTCATTAAATTTTATCGCTAGGCCTTGCTGTTTTTTTTTCTCCAAAGAACGCTCTCAATGCGTAACTACTTCTACGGCCGAAAGTGGTTTTTATTTGCTGTATCTATATAAAAAACCTTTTATTTGAATTTTTTATTCTAATGCTATAGATATTGGAAAGAAAATAAATTACTTTGAGAATTTGTATAAATTTCTTAGAAATTATATAATACTCTTAAGATAAGATATTGGAAAGAAAATAAATTATTTTTAGAATTTGTATACATTTCTTAGAAATTATATAATACTCTTAAGGTAACAACTGAAATATCGATAAATCACTCTATTTTGGTTGCATACATAAAATATAAAAAAAACGCTTGCATGAGTTGCATAGGCAAACATTCGCGACTTTTCATGTCAATTCAAGTAAAAACAGGCATTTAAAAAAGGAAGTAAAGATTTTTCTTGACAATCAATATCAATTATCGCAAACGAGTGCGATAAGAAAAAAAAAAAAGAAATGAGCCGTCGAAGTTCAAAAATAGTGGCGGACGCGTCACTTGCAAAGCAAAAATAAATTGACATAGAGAGCTTAGGAAAACGAGTCGCGCGCGTCGGTGTTTATTTACGGCGAGCGGTATACCTTGATGAGCGAGAGTCCAATGGCATCTGGTTTGATTTTGCCCAGCAGAGTGCTGCATATCCTGCGGATGAACTGATGAGGAACCACGAAAATCAGAATGTCGGCGTCCTTTGCTGCTTCCACCACGTCTGGCACTGCCTCCTGTAATCGAAATCCACCCAATAAATATTATTCCTGGATAGTCGTGAAAGATTTATACTAAATTATAATTGTCGATCGAAGCACACGGAAAGAAAAAATTCGTTCTCTTGTTGAAGGGTAAAACATTGCCGATTCATCGGATGAGTGTGATCGTCTGAAAAGTTGCTGAAAATTTAATAAAAGCCTTTAGTAAACTTTAGCAAAATATCCCTCCTCGAAGATGCTAAATAAGTTCGCGAGAGAGATTTTTCCTTTTGCGATGATTATGCCCTCCCTCAACGAACAGTAAACGCGCATTAATTCATTCGAAAAGCTTCTCTCTGTCGCAGGCATGTGAATATTCAACACTCATTAATTGTTTTTACAGCAAAGTCCAATTGTGACTCGTCGCTATGAATGATAGGGAAAGCGTGTGTGCATCGAGAGGCGCGACCTTGGCTATATATAAAATTACACGCGATCGCGACTGACGTAATCAGATTCCACGTAGAGCTGTCGGTTCAATGGTCAGTATACTGCAATTTTTTTCTCCCTCTCACGAGAATGCCAATTCGATTGGCAGGCATGACTCCGCAATTGTGAGTTGCCGGTGAATCGGAGATGCAGGCGAGGACGAAAATCGGAATCGATGGGAAACAGAACGCGAGGTGTGATCACCGAACGACATCGGTGCGAGTCTCAAGACGCGCGACGCGATTGCGTGATAATACGCCAGAGAAAGCCTGCGCGTAATCGATATCAATGCGGGTCACGGCCAAGTGCACTCTGCGCAGGTGTGACTTGTTTTTCTTTTTTTTTTTCTTTTTCGGAAAAAAATTCAACGACGAATTCGAGTAACTTGATGTAGGTCGCGGCTTACGGCTGGACTTTGGATCACGCTTTCGCCATCGCACTTTTTTTTCTTCGTTTTTTATTTCGCACAGTCACTGTCGCGTTTATCTACCACCGTCGAGATTCACACAAACGTTATTTCGTTAACGTGGCTTGCAGACGGCCTCGTCGGATTTAATTACAAATAGACGTAAAAGTAAAATTACTCACGACGTTCTCGGGTATTTTGTGTCCTGGCAGATACTTGATGTTCTCGTGGCTCTCGTTGATGATTTCCGTCAGCTTCCTGCCATTGATGATCTCCTCGTACACGTACATGGTGACGCGATCCTCGAAGTGATCGTGCGCTGCTGCATTTTTACCGACAATTTTGGCGATCGCCGAGCCCCTGCAAACCGCAAACGTAAATCATAGCGGTTTCCATATTCTATTATTCGATTGTTCATTTCAGAACAAAAAAGTTAATACTGCTTTGTCATTCAAGAAAAGAAAAATCAACTTGCAACTTTTACACTCCGTGCTTTATGAGTACGTTTTCATAAATCACTTTGAAAGTCATATAATGGATAGTGATCATTTTGAATCAATGACTACAATGAAAATTAAATACATACTCTGCTAGAAAATCTCGTGAATTACATTCATGCTTTAGTCACGAAATTGTGGTTTTTTCCTTTGCGCAGAAGAAGAATAACGAGCTAAAACCAAAGTCCAAACGAGTAAAAAAAAAATGCGATAGCGCCGACGATTTAATTAGCAGCGCCTGACGCATACTGTAACTGGTTATCTTGAGAAAGTCGAATTCATCGAAATCTATCATCGTTAAATTCGGCGCGGAACACACAAACGAAAATCGAGAAGTTTTACACGCGCGAAAGCTTGCAAGTGGAAGGTCAAGGCCACGCAGCAGCCTTCGCCGCTAAAAATGTTTCCTTGCCCCTCCCCCCACCCCCGCCCTTACCTGCGCCTGCGCGATTAGTTTTCTTCCGAAATCGCGGACGGTAAAAGGAAAACCGATAAAGGATCCGTGAATAACTTCCCAAAGTCAATGCTTGCTTGCATGATCGATGCCGCAGCTGCAACCGTATGACCAGGGAAAAGATCGATTGATGCATTACACAACACGTGACGTACGCGTGTCTTGAAAAAAAAAAAAAAAAAAAAGAAGAAAGCAGACGAAAGTGGTTTTTAATAAAGCGCGCTAGGGGCGGCCGTTGCATAACACCTTATTGGCCAGGTGCATCCAAACTATGCCGGGCACTCAAGTCAAGCTGCGTAGGTGTGCGTTGGCGAGCAGGGAAAAATTGTAGAGCGCGTGATAACGCGTGTGATTGCACGTTAATTCGCGCCTGTGTGCCTCGCCCAGGATATAATCTCGTACGGCGCGTGACTGTAACAACTTTGGACTTGAACGATAATGATCGTCATAAATTTCAACGAGACCAGATACTTTTATTATCGCGCCAGCCCCGTCTATTTCACGACTGGAACGTTGTCATTTGGTCAGGAAACGTATGCAGAATTAATTCTTTTTTTACTTCTCGAGATATAAACTTCCGCTTAAAAACTGCAGGCTATCCTGTCTCGTGACATGTTACAATAATACATCGAATACATTTATCACTGCTACAGATAACAATGTCGGTATAAGGTGCATATAGTCTAACAACTATTTATAAGAATACGTCTATACGCGAGACAGTCTGGCGGGATGTAACCTTGCAGCTTCGGAAAGCTCCTAGAATATATCCTAACAGAAGATCATTCTTTCGTTGCTCGGAAATCAAACTCGATAAACTCCTATTGCACAATCGGCTGTTAATTTCTCGTGAAAACGTATGGAGATATCGATAAAACGAAAGCTTGGAACCAAAACAACCGCATTAACCTCAAATCTACGTGTGAAATCCATAGTGTGAAATATTAGAAGTAATGTACTTACCAGTTGCCGGAGCCGATGATGCAAACTCTGAATTTCTCAGCCATCTTTCACAAGTTAATCTCGAGTGGCGAGCTTATTCGACGCGTTATTTGTTCGTACGCGGACGGTCGATTATTATATATATATCTCAATGGAACGACACGAGGCGTGCGACTGGTGCTGGAGGCTGGAGGTGAGCGGAGCGCTAAGCACAAGCAGACTATAACTGATGCGCGCGCAGACTGGAGGGAATTTCTCGTCTGGACATGAGCGCGGGAGATTTTTGAATGGAAATACAGTGATGTTTCTGAATAAACCGTAGAAAAGCTTTATTAAACAATAACAAACGCGCATACATCTCATTTTCTCCGCTCTCTATTTTTTTTTATCTTCAAATACGAAACTAGTAAGCGTCAATAAGATCCTGGAGGTCCGCATCGCTAAGATGATCGAAAATAATCTTGATGGAAGTATCGGGCAGTTCGCAGTCACTTAGAGCTTTTAGAGATGTCTGCGCCGGCTCCATCAGTTTACTCCTCTTCAATCCTCGCTGATATTGCAGCTGCAACAAGTAGCCGTAGATTTTGAAGTCAATCTTGTAACGTTTGGTCCTCATGATTTTAGCAAACTCGTCGTTCTTTATGTGCCTCGTCATGTCGTTAGCACTCTTCAACAGAATATCGTACATGGTTGTGTAATTGTCGAGTTTAAGATCTTTCATTTTGGCAATTTCCTTGGCACACAGACCGAGAAATTCCTCGATCTTTGGAATTTTAAATCGATGCGCGTAAAACTTTTCCAGCTCCTGCAGGCATTGTTCATTCTTGCCGCTCACGTGGCAGCCGATGAATTTCAACTTGTGCACGTGATGTCTGATGGTGTAAAAAAACGAGGGATTGGATTCCTGCTGAATCCGATAGCCAGCGTAGTCGAGGGGAGTGTGACTGAAATCGTCCTCGATATTGATATCTGCACCGTAGTCTAGAAGCACAATGGTACCCTTATTGTAACGATTCAGACATGCCCTGTGAAGTGGAGTTTGTCGGTGTTTATCCAACGCGTCGACATTTGCTCCGTAGTCCAGCAATGCCGTAGCCATTTCATCCCTATCGTCAAGGATATTGCCCTCCAGGCCATGATAGTCTATTGCTATGTGCAGAGCTGTGGCGTTATCAGTTTCCGAAGCATTAACGTCGGCTCCGTGTTCCAGTAGCTGTCTCAGCAAATAATTGCTCTCGTAGTTGTACTCGTTGTAATATGGAAGAGCATGCAGTGGTGTAAACTTATTGAAGTACGAGCAAGCGCAATTGACATCTGCATTCGAGTTAATATACAATTTGGCTAGGTCGGTGAACTTGTTGCGTATGGACAAGAACAGTGGTGTTACATTTCTACGTGTCTTGGCGTTAA
This sequence comes from Phymastichus coffea, assembly GCF_024137745.1. Classification (NCBI taxonomy): domain Eukaryota; kingdom Metazoa; phylum Arthropoda; class Insecta; order Hymenoptera; family Eulophidae; genus Phymastichus; species Phymastichus coffea. The sequence goes on from NW_026706870.1 coordinate 853,641, forward strand.
CATCTGCACCCATCGATAACAATTGCTGAGCTAACTTTATCTTATCATGCTCGTAAAATATCAAGTCTCTGTCGGACAAGTGATGTAATAAAGTCATACCATCTTTATCAGCTATATCTATTCTGGCTTTGTAATCTACAAGTATTTTGAATAGTTGTAAACGAATACGAATTAAATTTGATCTTGTTATTTGACTTATTCCATTTGGGTCTATGCACTTGAATGTTTCCAGTACGTAGAACAACGGCGTTCTGTCAAAATCATCTTTTGCATTGACATTACTTCCATTTGCTAGAAGCATTTCAACTATTTCAACTATATTTGCTGGTTTGCTCTTTTTAATTTTTTTGGGCTCGTAGTAGCGAGATTCGACTTGCGTTGAAACTTCGCGAGATGTTTTAAAACTACATTGGCAGGCTAAATGTAATGGTGTAAGCCCACTTTTGTCCGCTACATTTACTAGATTATTATCAGAAAATTCTAGTAAAAATTTAACTAATTGTGTCTTTTGTCTAATTATTGCAAAGTGCAGCCATGTCCAGCTAGTCCACAAAACACCTCTAGCATATTTGAGGCAGAAAGACAAATCTCTTATCATCAACTCTTTATATAACAAAGCAAATGCTTCATCTTCAATGCATTTGATATTTTTTTGGCTGTATACTTTTATGAATAAGTCTATAATTGGTTCGATTCTCTTCTCACATGCCAAACAAAATGGAGATTGATCTATTAAATTTTTTACCATAATATTACTACAAACTTGCAAAAGTAATTCAACTGTTTGCGGGCATCTGCTTTCAACTGCAAAATGCAGAGCGGAGTAGCCAGCAAAAGAGTTTGCATAAACATGTATACAACAGTCTGGATCACAATCAAAACTAAGAAATTGTTTTACCAAATTGATATCTCCAATGTAGCAAGCTAAATGAAAGGGTGTGAATCCATCATGATCTGGAAGATTAATATTTTGATCGATGTAGGCTTCGAGAATTAATTTAATTTTTTCATGACTAATCTTTGTTATAGATTCAAATATACTTTCACTTTCATAATCAATACTTGTGAGCGATACTTGCTTCAATAATAATTTTAAAATATCTTCATCTTGTTTGAAGATTGCACAATATAAAGGTGAATCTTTAAAATGATTCTTAGATACATGTTGTACTCTGCAACCATTATTCAGGAGTAATTTTATTACATCCTTGTTTTCTTGATTCAGTGATGCTATTAAAAGTTTATAGTCAGTCCAATCATCATCAATGATTTTATGAAAAGCAATACTTTTCCGTAGTTGGTTCAGATCTCCGTTACCAACAGCCTCCAAAATACTGGATACCATTGTCATGATAAAAGTGTGAGAAGTATACAAATTTATATCCTTCTGAAAAATCATTGGTGACAATCATTATTGTGGTAAAAAAATACTTTTTACAATGAATTTTTCAAAATTGGCATACCTTCTACAAAGAAATGTAGTTATGAAAGGTTATCGCACATTAAGCCATTATTTTCTGAAATAACATGGTATTGTTGGAAATTAATTCATATGTTACATTTTAAGACGTAAAACTTATACTATTAAATTTGTCTCATTACCGAAATAAACGATATACGAACAATAAACAATCATCAAACCTAACCTGTTTCATTGTAAAGGACGAATGAGATGATTATATCAACGTAATTCATGAGAATAGTAATGTTCTTAATGTTTTAATACTGAATGGTATAATTTAGAGATGAAATAACGATTGATCATATTCTTCATCGTAGCAATCAATCACTTCTTAAAATCAAAACATTGACACTATTATTGACAGTGAGACATTATCATTACAGATATGATCAATATCACCGTTTGTTGCGGCGTGCGCTTGCTGCGTGTGACGTGTGGGTGTGTGCGTGTGTGGTATCAAGAAATGCGCAGATGGTGGCGCCGCTCTATGATCCATAAATAAATAAAGTGGTAAGAAATTAAATTTCAATATATCTCAATAAAAATAGAAGATAAAGTACCGAAAACAATTGTCAGTAAATCGGTAAGTGTTGGGTAAGTAAAATACTATCACACCTATACTGATTACGCGCACTAATTCTACGTATATATAACGTCCAAACAAAATGTATTGTCGTACGCATATAGACAAAAATGACGATAGGAAAGCGAGTGTACAACTTTTAAAACAATTGCTCCTCGGTTGGCCTCGCTGCATTACGCAGAGAATGAAACGAACCCACTTTCCTCTTTTATTAGCATTTTACCGCCAAAACAAATTTCCAATGAAAAATCTCTCGAATAAAATGTGGTATTCAATAATTTTCTGATTATCTACTGTTTCACTAACAAGGAAACTACACCAGGTGTGCCTCACCGATTTTCTTGATTTTTTTATATGTTGTAGTACGTCGAAAAATATTGGATCCGTGCCTTTTTGTTCGTGCTCATTCGGTGATTCCAAGGGGTGAAATTAATTTTAGGAGTAAAATACAATTTTTGAATCATTTCAACAGTTTTAAAAATAAATTGATTGCAAATAATCTTAAAGAGTATAAAACAATTAAATGGATCAGAGTAAACGGCACTTATTATAGTAGTGATAGATATATCAACATTGGAACATAAAATAAAATATTTAGAAAAACTATATATGTTGTTATAACTGGTCAAAAAGTTATTTTCGTATGTTTTGCCATCAGAAACGTTAAGTTGTGCAAAGAACTAATAGCTTATGAAATTGAAGAAACTACAGAGTATGACACAATCGAACACGAACAAATATATTTCTACTAAGTTTTAAACTAATAATATGCTTTTGATTTTGAAAGTGCTAGCTGGTACAGTTTTGATTTGCTCCAAGCGCACTTCCATACGTACTTTATATATATGGATATGATATGTCAATAAAATTGTTCATTGAATAATAAAGATAGTGTTTTTTATTTATTAATATCACATTCATTTTTAATTAATTAGCCAATACGTATGAAAAAATCATTATTTAACTTGCTATTATCTTTGATTTGAATTATTAAATATCTATTAGCTAATTCTGAATATTTATTGAAAATAACCGCATATCAATTACTATTTGTACTACACATTTTGGATTTAAAAATGCTTGGCATTGCTATAATTAAATATTTATTCATTTGAAGTAAATGTTTAGTAGTTCGGATTTAATGCTTATTTTAGCGATATGGCATTTTTGTATCTTATTCATTTCTCTCTTACATTCAATAATTCAAACATTTGAGCATTCTTAATAAATCTAATATCTCAATGAGTAAAAAATATATATAGAAAACACCATTAATGGTATCAAATAACTATTTTGTCTTCTTCAACGACGGCAATATTTAATTAATATAATATTTATTTATGCCTAATTTACATTTTTTCATTTCAATTCTATCTTCGACTAAATATATTAAATATTTATCGATTACTAGTAAATATTTGATTGAATTATATACTACTTTAATAAATATAAATTTTCGATTATTAGACTTGATAGAATTTTTGACCAATTCAATTTAATGTTTAATAAATTCAAAATTATATTTTGAATATATTAAACATTTTATCACGGGCAAGTAACGTTTATGCAAAAGTTTTCATTTTAATTAAACATATTTTGAATTTACTTAGTAATTTTTATTAATTTCAACTAAATAATTATAAAAGAGGATTGGACTAAATTATTTATTAGATTCTAATAATCTTTTTTGAAAATATCACATTTTTTCCTCAGTGTATGAATTTGTTAGAATGTCTTTTGGATTAAAGACTGCACCAGCAACTTTTCAGCGATTAGTAGATAATTTGTTAAAAGGTCTTCAAGGATCAGAATTATTCGTTTACTTAGATGACATAGTAATCTACGCAACACAATCAAGGAACATGATCGAAAATTCAAGCTGTTAGTTGAAAAGTTGAGAAAAGCTAACTTGAAATTACAAGTTAGCAAATGTAAATTCTTGATGCGGAAAGTGACTTATTTAGGTCATGTAATTCGTAAAAATGGCTAAGAAGTGGATCCAAAAAAGGTTGAAGCAGTTAAAGAATTTCCAAAACCAAGGACTGTTAAAAATATCCGACAATTCCTAGGGTTAGCAGGATATTACAGCCGATTTATAAGACTTTGCAAAAATCACTGAACCATTAATCAAACTATTACCGAAAGGTGTATAAGTCGAATGGAATGAAAAAAGCTGTAGGATGAACGAACGACATATAACGATAGAACTTGATGAATTACTCTGATTAAGATGAATGAAAATGTAATGGAAAAATAACAAATTACTAATGATGAAGGATATTTATTTTATGATACGTATTGTAATGAAGTGATAAGATGAATAACGAATATAAATATCTAGCATAATATAACAATGTTTTATTAAAGAAATACATAATATTATTATATGAGTATATCTATACCAAGAGTACAGAAGTTAAAGCAAAATCCAAGATAGATTTTTGCAAGAGCGAAGTTTCTTTTTGTTTTTCTTTGCGAAAAGAGAATGACAATTTGTAAAATGACAAGGTGTGCAAATATTGTTCTTTTATGAATTTTATTTCTACATTATCGTTTATTATTACACTGAATTTATTGCAGAAAAATAATTGCCATACCTAAGCAACGAACAGAGTGACTGGAGGAAGAAAATTACGTGACGAATATGTAGCATCTGACTTTCGCTAGAACAGCGTCCGCCGAGTATGCTTCGCTTTCAACTAGGAAATGTAAACCAGGTAGTACGGATAATGGTAATCCGACTATTTCCGTGCTCATCGCGTGACTTTCATAAGTTCCCTGAATGCAAATTTAAGCAAATGAGAGAAGCATCAACAAATGCAAAGGAAATTATTTGGAATTTTACCTTGTTTGGTGGGCATGTGTCAGACATACCTGCCTCAACCATAAACGGCTTAATAACGGCTTGCAATTTACCTTGACAAAGTTTCACATCCAAATTTATTCCGGTCGGAACCGTGTACTGACCAAATGCTCGGCCCCATACTTTCATTTTAAACTTTATGGTAAATATGATGTTATGTTATTACGTCTTTTTAAAATAGCAATGGGAGTTGGAATTAAATATGACCAATATTTATTTAAAAATCTACATGCATACCCCAATATCTTTTGGCAAGTCCTCGATAATATCTAGCCTCAAATTCATGACACTCTTCGTTTCAGTTTCATAATCAATGTCGATTGAAAAGGTTTCTTCATCGACATAAGTGTAATTAATAAAGTCGACGAATAAATCTTCTATTTTGAGCTTGAGCTCCTGTAAATAACAGATTATGCGCTGCATACTCATTCAAATATAAACACTTGCAATATTATTATTCAAATTTACATTGCATTCACAACTTTTCAATAAACTTAAAATCACAATGAAACTTTGAATTTTGAAAAACATTGGGGGTTTTCAAATATCGAGAACTTGAAGTATTAGCTCGCGAATTTCTACCAAATCTATCATGAAAACTGTGATGCAACTCTGTCCCTGTGGCGTACAAATATCTTTTTTTCGATCTTGATAAATGTGAGTATAATTGATCTATAAAAAGTTATATTCGTTTGATTACTAGTCCATTGTTTCGGTCAGATCTCCAGTCTGAAGATACGATAGTCAATATGTATTATTATACGGCATTGTCAGATTTGATACGTCATTTTTTCATGATCTCCTGCTGCGTATTATTCTTCAAAACAATCGCAGTAATTTCATTCAAGAAGAACGCAACAAGGTGGAAAAACAAGAGGATTAAAGTTTTAATGACGGGCAGCATGAAATCATGAAAATAAAGAAAATATTCATCGTATTATTATTTATTATCCAATGACCCAAAGCCAGTTGTGGGTGACCGAAAAATTTGCATTATACCGCATTAGAAAATTGTAATTGACAGTCCCTTGGCGCGAATTATCACAGACAGAGTGTACGACAGTTCACTTGCAAGAACTCTCTTGTCAATATTCATAATCTGCTACCCTGTACACGTATTCTCGTTAACGTAATTCAATGTTTTTTTCTTAAATGAAAATTACCGTTTGCATTGATCTCAGAAAGTCGTTTTGGTAAAAAATTTGAAGCTCTATGTTGACAATATTTAGGTAGAAACTGCTGCATTCCGCGTATCTGTATCCGACTTACTAATTCATTGTGATCCAGAATAAACAATGAAATTTATTCAAAGTATAGGCCAGCATCATTATATATTCATGAAGCCATGATACTGTTTAATATTTTTGTCAACGATTCATCTCGAACGAGGAGATCATAATGCAAAGAAATGGCTATTTTGAGAAAATTCCAAAATAATTTTTTTCTGATAGCTTAGAAAAACTTGAAGGACGCCTGGAAAAGTGTATCGAAAAGAAGGTTATGTTGAGAAATATAAAATAATTATTTTTCTATCTTTTTATAAGGACCCACCCTCGTACTTTTCAAACGTACAATAGTTTAGAGATTTTATCTACATGAAAATGCGCCTTTCATACAATACGCAGCTTGAATAAATGTTGGATGCTTCGTCAATTGTGAAAAAAATCGTTCGATGGTACTTGATTGAAATGCGTACAGAATCGATTTTATATACCCCATGCAAATATAGGCTTGAAAGAGTAAGTTTTTTCAATGCACTATATCTCGATAAAAAAATATCATGCTTTCATACATATCACGTGATAGGGCTTATATTTTTAACGAGCTTCGGTGAATTGGTACGTCCGATACGCGCAATGAGAAGGTGACAATCGTTGGAGTTAAAGCCACGCATTCAGCAATCGGCTACTACGACGTTTCATAAAGCATTTATGCCAGTGGAGACAGTTTTCATTCTGAGTATTCATGATCGACTAGCGTGGCATTGGAGGATCGAGGTGTACACTTTTTCCGGATTTTTCACTTTTTTCATGAGATAGAGCCTGTGTGCAGAAAGGCACGCTTGAAAGTAAGCATCGATAACACCAAGATACAATTATTTTCTGATGTTTACGAGCATTCATGCATTCTTTCTACAATAATGGATACTGGGGGATTGAAACTTAAGTCAGGAAAGAAAGTTCTCTAACACACTTAACAAACTAACTGGATATCTTATAATTTCCCATATTCAGGGCTAGTTCTTCGACTAGTAGGATGAAAATCCAGTGATTAAACGAGTGCAAACTTGAAGTGCAAGCTTGATATTCATAGAACGACAAAACGTTAACTGAAAGTGTTACAATTCTTGTATATATTTTCTTTTATTATATAGCACTAGTTCAAAATAAAGTAGCACATGATTCGCTTTTGCGCATATTGTTAAGTTGAAATTTTAATAGTACATAGCTATTTTCAAAAAATTAGACTTAAAAAAATCCAGTGATACGTTTTGGAATTCTGTATTACCAGTGATATCTAAATTTTCTACACCAACATTTATTTTAAATACGAAAAATACTATGTTCTTTCACGATATTAATCTGAAAAAAAAAATTTTATTTCCTTCAAATACATATAATAGCAATTTATTAAGAATCGATGATTATAAAAATTAGTTTTTTCTAAACTTTACGTATAATATATTTGCAAAAAAAAAAAGAAATGGACTTTGTTGCTTTGTTGCACGTAGCTTATACAATTGTTTACATATTTTACATAACTTATTTATAGTTACTAACTTCTCTGATACATTTTTTGTCTTAAATATACAATTACTTTTTTTGACCTTGGTACACTTAACTCATTCTTTATTTTATTTACAAATTATGAATCTAAACTTCTCAAGGTTCAAAGTTCGAAATGCGAAATTTAGATACTTATATTACTTTATTGATTAAATATGACCTAATAATAATGAATAATACAAATTTACACAAATGAAATATTTAAATCCTTAAAAACTAACCCATCACATTCAATGTTGACCACCCCTAAGCCATCGACAAATAATTTATTAATACGTGATCTGTAAGCATTTTCATTATATTTACATAATAAAAAAAAAAATATAAGCAATAATGAAATGATAATAAGCCAAAAATTATCAAAAATACTTTCATACCTTATAAATAATATTTTAAGGGTGTTTAAATGTTTACGATTTGACGCTAGTGGAATAGTTGTAGGACATTTTTATTACGATTTGTTTACAAACTCGATAAATATACGGTACAGATCTTACGGATAGGTATACTTTTTGATTATGACTTTTATTCATTCCAAATTGTTCTCTCAAACGGAACAGTTGATAGTATATCAATCAATGCTATCAAATATAAAAATGTTTTTCTAAAATTTAACTTTTTTACGACTTATTAATGTTTGATCTCCCTGACCTCGACGGCCAACAGTAAAAAAGTTGCACAGGTATGACTTATTACTCCTAAAGGGCACACGAATACTTATGCAAAGTGACCATAGTGTGGATTTGCCCATTAATTCATTTCAACAATTGTTGCTCGGAAACAAGTTTTCAACACTGTATTTATCTAATATTCTCGATCATTATACTACTTTTATGAAATAATATAAGATATTAAGCTCGATCATTACATTTTATTTACGAATCGCAAGACTAATCAATTTTTTATATAGTCCAATGCTGTAGAATTCATTTTGATCCTTCTCAGAATTTTAAAAGTAACGAACATCAAGTGTCGCTTTATCATTATCTCATTTATAATGATATTTAGGTCAGCCTATCGTAATGAAATCAACTGAGATAAATGTTTCGATAGCTGTCCTCCTGGGCTTTATGTAATTATTGATAAATAAATAGGCTGGTAAGATAAATGGACAGCATTTTAATTGTCGAGGCATAATCGAGTCAAGTAAACCGTAATATTCGCAGACAGAGAAATTTTGAGGAGAGTGACGGAGCAATTCTGAACTCAAGGAAAAAATTCAATAATTCGTAGTTAATAATAAAAGAAACATTTCAACAATACCGCTATTTTTCTGTGTTGTAAACTATTTGGAATGAGCTTCTACATTGCCAAGATCTACATTTTTAACAAAACTATAGTATTAGCAGAATTAAATATTTGGTAAATATTTTTTATAAATTTACAAACATCACCATTATAAAAATACCACTAAATATATACTATGCATATTTTTATGAAATAATGAATTATAGAATTCAGGTTTGGACAAGTACAGGAGTCAAAAGTATTGAGATTCCTAGAATTGACGAAACGATGTATAAAAATAATAATTATGTTATTGCTAATAAATTTTCAATATATTATCCAAAAACTGCAAATTCTTCATATAACAACGTAGCTGTTAAACTAAAAATAAATAAATAATAATAGTATACAATACATAGGGTGTACCAAAAGTATCTGTGCATTTGGAAAAACTTTCCAGGATCGCATTTTCCAAGAAAATTATTCAAAAAGTTGTAGGGTTTGATCCAAAGAAATAATTGATGATCTTAACTTTGACCCCAAGGTCATTGTTTATGGTCTTTTCAAGATCAACCTTTTTTTTAAATGGAAACCCCTATTTTTTCTTTCGGAAATGAATAGAGCGGGAAATTTTGTTTTCAGATATGTACTTAACTTTGAGTTAAAGTAGACATTTGATAGTGTGACGTCGTGGCAACGACACAGCTCAGGTGCGGCTGAGGCTTAGCGCAGTCTCAGAATTAACATATGCGAATATGTCTAAATTACTTAATGATAATTTCTTTGCTACAACAAAGGATGAGACTCCTCTAGTGGTTTCAAAAATGAATAATTTTGGGTGTTCGGTTTGAACAATTTCATAACCACAGATTTGTCTTTTCCCTTTTGCCATTAACGCGAAGGTAATATCTTCTGTTATCAAGGAGTATATGCGGTTTTGGTGCTCGTCTATTATTTTGTTGGCTATGCCTTCATATAATATCCCGTAATGATTGAATTTGCATATGTCTCGTGGTATTGTTTTCCAGAAGGTATTACCTCCTGTCGAAAATTTAGCTATAATGGCAATTTTAGCCATATCTGGATTCTTTCCCCTAATAATATACTGTTTAACGGTCTTACTAACGATAGATTTCCTTAAATTTCCATCCCTAAGACCCCTCGCAGCAGACAATGCAATGCATGCTGCAAAGCTACAATCTGAGTGGGCCAAGTACTGACCTCCACTTTGAGCACTATCGTTTATGGTGATAGTGCAGTCATCTACACTCATTCCTAGCTCTTCTGCCATATTGGCAATGTCATCTTTGCTGAAGCATGCTCCTGCTAGTGGTGTTAAGAATATTATTGGGTCTGCCATGGAATATGTCTTTTTAACAATTTTAGCGAAAACGTGCATAGATTTTGTGCAAGAAGCAACCCGGCTTGTTTAAGAGACATGTTCATTGCAAACTTAAAAAGCTCTTGTTTGAAGTCTGCATTCTCTCCCTTAAATGTGCTGACGTGCACAACATGTTTCTCTTCATTTTTACCATTTCTATGGACAAATATGAACTTCCATGTCTTGTCACCAGACCCTCTCTTAACCTTCCTTGATTCAGGACCTACTTTAAAAGTGATGAGTGAGCAGAATTGGAAAGCTTTTGATGGCTTATCCTCTATCATGTCGTCAAGATCAGGACAGTGTTTTTTGAAATTTGATTTGAGTTCTTCAAAATCAAATTCAGATCCACTATGTTGCTTACAGAAATCCTGTAATGTTATACCGGTCATCTCGTATGTTTGTGCTAATGAGTGACTCATTGAGCACCTAGGTATCCATCCCTCAACTGTGGTCCCATCTGGTAAGTTGGAATCTGCCATCTCTTATACTTGAATAGTTTTCAAGGCAGTAATATACAATATGTAATATTTCAAGTTCTTTAAATGGCAGGTTGTTCACCCAATGCTTTATTGTCCCTACTGGGATTTCCTCTGAAAACACTGTTGAACTATCAACTGCCTCGTAAATGTTCGATTCTATCAATGTTCTGTAGATAATGAAGTCAGAAGACTCTACAATCTCAGGCTGTGCAAACAAGAAATTGCACTGAGGACAAGGATGCCTATAGGTATTAAACCTAGCTTCGCTTGCCTTGTGGAGCCTTAAAGAGGTATATTTTTCTGATGTTCTGAACTTCAGAGTTAATTCAAAGAACATTTACGCTGCGTGCTGCTGCTTTGGGTATTTTGTTTCGCTATTTCAATATTTTTTAGAATTCTCTTTTCCGGCTTAAATAAGTCCCGGTGTAATTTCTTTATTTTTTTCTCACTATATTCTTTAATCTTCTTTTGATTTTTATTAGGGCGATCAATGCGCTCTATGTTGGTTTGATTTTCCTTTAAAACAGTCTTCTGGTTTTCTGACCTTTTTTTCGGAATCCGTCCGAGTTCTCGAAAACTTCTAATGCAATCTAGGCATTGCTGGGAATCCTTACCATGCTTGCAAGCTAGATTGATATTACTGGATAATAAAAGATTTATCCTATCATCTAAGCTCGGTCTTGCTTCGTGCCTTGGTTCGTTGTCTACTGTTTCCGTATTTTTCCTTTGTATTTCTAATATCTTGAATATGCGTTGCTCTTCAGGAGTGCGTGCTCCAGGTGTAATAGCGTAAATCCGTGCTATTTGCTTCCTTCGCTTTTTGGAGAAATTGCACCTTTTGCCTTGGATTTTCACTTTTTTTTGAAAAAGAAGAAAAACAGGGACATATATTATTTTTTGTGTAACGATTTTTCTAATCTAATCTATTTTTACTTATTTTCTATGCTAAACTTAATTTTTCGAGAGCCTTTGTTAATTTTTCAATTTTTGTTCTTAAAACGTTGGTGGAAATTTTTTGTTGTGCAATTAATTTTTTATTAATTTTCGCGTGCTTTATTACCGTTCTTATCTGTTTTTTATAAATCTTGTTAATTTTAATTAAATCCACGCAAAGATTTCCTAAACTAGCTATCTGCTCGATCCTATTTTTATTTTCTAATTCTAGTTTTGCGACGCGTGCACTTAAACTACGACCGTTATTATTAATTTTTGAAATGTCGGCACTATGATTATTTACCCTATCTATTACGGTTATTTGATTATCTCTTAACGATTGAATATTCTCGATTATTTCGTCTAGCGTATCAACCGTTTCGTGGGAAAAACTATTAAAATTTACGAACGGGGGCATAATGGAAAACAAATTTTTTTTAAAGTCATTCGCGACGCGGGGAGTGGAAATATTCCATTCGTTTAGTCCTACCGATATTGTGCTGCAAGTTTTTTATTTATCGATGTAAACCTTATTATCTATTCCTGAATTGAGTCAGTAATTTTTTTCTTTTTAGGACTTATAATCATTATTAATTTTTTTATTTTTATTTCTTTCTTATATTTTTATCATTTTTATGTATATTTTTTTCACTGACGCAAGTCACAAAAAGGAAAACCCTACTAATATCCTTTCCTTAAAAATTATTTTTATTTAAGGAAAGAATATTCCTATAATTTTTCTTGACAGTGATCCCTCCGGGGCCTCCAAAATTTTATGTGACGTCGTGGCAACGACACAGCTCAGGTGCGGCTGAGGCTTAGCGCAGTCTCAGGATTCGTTGTCGCCAGAACTGCGATTTCTCGCCTAAACTGGCGTGGATCACTCGTCAAGAAATTGTCTAAATCGAGGGGGAAAGTGCCACAGAGCCTATACTTCCGCTCTCAGATTCCGATCGAAAGTCGTAATCTTTGAGCTAGAAGCACCACGGGTCCTATCAATAGTAGTACCCGGGTTTTCCTAATAATATAAATACCTGGAGCCTATCAAAAGTAGTCTCCAGATAAAAAAAGAAAGGGAAGCACGAGCTATTTCTTAACTAGAAGAAAGAAAGATTGAAAAACAGGAAATAAAAATTGTTTCGTTTGCTTACTGTTTTTCTTTTTATTTTATAATACGCCTTTTCTTTGCCTATGCGTCCTTGTTTTAACTCGGTTGATTTTCCCCAGTTCTTCTCGTTCCACTTGGCTGTTTGGCTTCCTGCTCCTTACTGATAGTACTGCTTGATTTTCTTCTTCACTTGATTTTTTTTCACTCTCTGATTTTTTTCTCCACGACTGACGCTCGAAGCTCGTACATCTCTTTTTATACACTCGGGGTGGCTGGGTGGTAAGTCCCTCTCTTAGCGTCTTAGCTTTGGGAGGAGTGGAGTAAGCGATGATGCTTTCATTGGCCCATTTGTCTCTTCTCATTTTCTTCACTGATTTTTCGGGCCCTAATTGGAGCGGGGGCGTGGAGAAAATCGGAGGAGCGAACGCAGAGGTACAGGCCTTGGCTCGTGAGATGGCTCCTCGAGTATCATTCTCAACTAAGATTTATCCAATAAGCGGATTTACAATAACTTAAAAATTATTCTTTTTTGTAAACTCGATAACTTACAAGCTACTTAGTGCTAGGAACAATATTGTATTAAATTTTTCACTAATCATACAATTCTATTTCAGTTTTAATCGGAGTATTAATACAAAACTTATGTAACTTAACAAGGCGATTATCTCCTAATTTCTTACAATAAAAATCCGTTTAACAATATAGTGCGCGTATATAATAATTTTTTTCTTGGATTTTTCCTCTGTTTTTCTTATTTTCTAACTAATCCTAGCTTTGAAATGAGAACTCGATGAGAGGTTTGAGAAGTCATAATTATCCGGGATGTATTGCGATAACGAAACAATTGTATTTAGATAATTTTAATTTTATTTCATTTCAATGGTAAATTTTTGAGCATTCTAAAAGGAGGAAAAATCCGTTGGAAAAGTGGCTTACAGGATGTTAGTCGCAGTTTTATGACTCTCTCCTCTCATCGACATGTTGACACGTGTTAAACACATACAAGGGGCTACACGCTCTTTGCATGCGTTTGAGAACGCTGGCTCGGATGCAGTCGCGGTTTTATTGTTTTTCGGGGAAAAATTCTAATAACTTGTTTCGGTCCCCCTCGCTTTTGAGCGACTGTTCTCGTTTCTCCGCTTGTCTTAAATGCTATACAGAAATATTAAAATTTTAAGAAAAAAATGGTCCGCCGTCACAATAGTCATAAATAATTTTTGTACCAAAAGTAACTGTACACTCTCGAAAAACTTTTGATACACCCTTTATAACAGCTTCCAACGATGACTTATTTATTTATCATTATTACTGTGTTTATGTTACTGATTATCAAGTTTTCTTAAATTATCCTAGTTCGCCAAACTATATGGGATTCACCTGTAAAAAACGCAAAAAGCAATATGTTTATTAAAAAACTTAAAAAGTTTTCTCTCTTGAAATTGAAGGTGTCAATGTTTCTTTTAATGATTTGTCAAATAATTCTAATCAACCAAAGTCATCATAAATTTGTAAAATCTCATTAACACGCACCTATCTCCCTTTTTTCTCGCAGTTTCACTTATAAATTTGAATTCATTCCAGTCATAAATTTATCAGTTCGTTTAATTATTTCAAACACATATCAATCAAAATCATGACGAACTTTTTAATTCTCTCTTTATAAATTTGTCTTTTAGTTTAAATTTAATAAATGTTTAAATTTATAAGATATCAAATGAATGCGTTGAATTTTATAAATCATTAAAAAAATACACCAATTGGTTCAATGAAAACATATTTTCTATTTATCAGAAAATTTTTTATAATAATAATTACTTAGGTTTCATCGAGTCTCGCGACACTTATTTTCAATAAATTCATAGCACATGCAACAATTGTTCTTAGGTCACGTTCTCTTTACACTAGTAGCATAATGTATATATTTGGCGCTGCACAGGCTCTTACTGAAAATAAGCTTTTGGATGCTATGTGTTTTCATTTGCTTACTGATTTTTATGAATGAATAAGGCGTACATCATTCAATTAAAATAAGTTGCAGAATATAGGTATACCTCGACATTCGTATTTTGAATAGTGATCTGATATTAAATACTACCATAGTAAGAAGTTCAAATGTTGTAAATTCATACTTTTGAAATAAATATACCTAATTTGAGCAAATGCACCCATAATTTAAACAAAGTTATAAGATAAGATAATTGACATGTGTAAGTCATGCTGAGTCATAGGAGACCTGAAAGAGATTTTATCTTCCTATCTTCGCGGAGTGCATTCAACAATTTCACGCACCGATGCAGCAGACGACTACTTATTCTGTTCTGGTTGCTTGCGATTGCTGCGATTCGCAGTCGCGCGCAAGTCGGCGTAATAGCAAGTATATACCTCAAGTCGACAGATCGAACTTTGACATCACGTTGACACATAGCCAGTCGAATTGTACAAATCGAAAGTGGTATGTATACAAATGCACATTGCATACGCGCGTGAAATATTCCCTCACTTGATGTGAAATTTTTATCTAGGTGATTCCAATATATCTGAGTAATAAAAAAATTAGATGTACGAGCGAATATAGTAAAAGCTATGGTATTGAAATAAATATCATTAAACCACCCCCAAAAAATATCTTCACTAGTCAACAATACGTATTTTATTGTTTTTATTAATGATAGACGTAAATAAATACAAACCCGTTTTCATTCAAGAAATGTTCCATTAAATAATATTCATTTATTACTTTTAATACAAATATATCGAAAGCACTGCTCAAGTGCTTCAAGTTATAAAAGCACTTTGTGTATGTTTACCATGAGAATTGTTTACAAATATAAATACGTTTTCTCAATAATATACGTCGCATGAGCATCGCTCAAGAACTGTTGAATGACGTCAACGACGACCCAGATTTACTCAAAAGGGTTATAACTGGTGACGAATCATGGGTATATGGTTATGATATCGAAACCAAAGTCCAATCGTCCCAATGGAAGAGCCCAGATGAGCCAAGACCGATCAAATGTCGAAGTTTTGCTCACTGTTTTCTTCGATTACCATGGCGTGGTGCATCAGGAGATCTTAGCATATGGACGTACGGTCAATAAACAGTATTATCTTGAAGTTATGCGCCGTTTGCGAGAAGCAATACGAAGAAAACGCCCAGAATTGTGGAAAAACAATTCATGGCTTTTGCATCACGATAATGCCCCTGCTCACTCATCTTTGCTTGTGAGAGATTTTTTGGCCAAAAACAACACAACAATCATGCCTCAGTCACCATATTCACCGGATTTGGCCCCATGTGACTTTTTCTTGTTCCCAAAACTAAAGAGACCTATGAAAGGACGGAGATTTGCAACGATTGAAGAGATAAAGACTGCATCGCTGGAAGAGCTCAAGGCTATACCGAAAAGTGCTTATGAGAAGTGCTTTGAGGATTGGAAAAAGCGTTGGCATAAGTGTATTGTATCTGAGGGGGACTACTTTGAAGAGGACAACATAAATATTGATAAATAAATAAATATTTTTTCTTAAAAATACAAAGTCACCTTATTTTTTGAACACACCTCGTACATCCTACTATTCAGAATCAAAACGTATTCCCTATGACATTAGTAGAGAAGTAATGTATGTTTCAAGCCACTTCGTAGAGGGTTCAGGTAAGTTGAAACATACATAGGGGATTGCGCATGCGCACGCGTCGTGAGTTGTCAGGGAGTGGGTGGTGTCTATATAATAATAAATTTTTTTATATAGACTGTCAACGTAGATTTGTCCTATAGAGATTGTAAAGGCACGACGCTGTAGAAGTTGGTAGGGCGCTTGGTAAACTATATACATACTGGCTAGGTGTGGTTTGAGGTACGCTCGCTACGGAGAGCGGTAGTGTCTCTAGCTTGCTAAGCTATATACGAGGTGTGTTCAAAAAGTAAGGGGTGACTTTGTATTTTTAAGAAAAAATATTTATTTATTTATCAATATTTATGTTGTCCCCTTCAAAGTAATCCCCCTCAGATACAATACACTTATGCCAACGGTTTTTCCAATCCTCAAAGCACTTCTCATAAGCACTTTTCGGTATAGCCTTGAGCTCTTCCAGCGATGCAATCTTTATCTCTTCAATCGTTGCAAATCTCCGTCCTTTCATAGGTCTCTTTAGTTTTTATAGTAGAGGGAGTTTGCGTAGAACGTATAGCATGGTTGCTGTTCTCTATTTAAGCAAGTGCTACAATTGATTATTGCGGTATAAATTTCATTTATCATTCAACCCTATTATTAATTTGTTGTTCAATTATACATTAAATATAGAGCAGTCTCTTTTTTAGTAGTCGACATAGCTATTTCGAAATATTTAGATCAATTTTCAAATGTATTACTATTTACTTCATCGATACCTCCGAGTTTGGATTGCTTCTATCTATCTTTAATCCATGTAAACAATTTTTGTGCATTTGTAACGGCACGTACAAAGTTAGCTCGACAACCGTAATGATATATACACAACGTTTTTAATGGCAAAGGTAATTCTCTCAATGGTGGACATCTTATATCACTTTCAAGATCCAAAATTTTTCGATAAAAGGAAAAAAGTTTGTAATTAATAATGGTTTGAATATCTGACAACAAATCATTTTTATATTTACTTTTTAGGTAATATTTTTCGTAACTATTGCTCCCTTTGGAATCCTTTTACATAAATATTTTTAGAATTATATAAATGATTGTTCAATACACATGGTAAAATTTTATATGGTATAATACCAGATCTCTATAATATACCAAGATGAAACATTTCTAAAAATTTATTCACTTTACGACATGTGATAGGAAATTTAAGTCAATGATCGATGATTAAAAGAAAAGCACAGTTGGACAAGTATCACTATCTAAAGGTAAATAGGCCAGTTCTTTACATATAAAAGACTTGTCTGAACCTTGAAAGCCTTGAATATCTAGTACGTAATCCATTTGAAAAAATGAAGAAGTTAATGTGAACTCTACCAGATACCAAACCTGTTATGAGAGTACATGCATGTGTTTATTTTATATAAAGCCGATACCTTATCACCATTCGAAAGTAGAGGGAGTCATAGTCACCATAACCTGCCCCCTGAGTGATATAGTATGATTATAAGTATTTCATTTATCACATTAATAATGGATATATTTTATTTCTTTTTATTGAAAAGCAATGTGTACATTGGTTACAAAATGTCTTGTTAATTTTAAATAATTTTTGATATTACCACTAATAGAATTATGTTGTACAATACGATCGCGTAATATTAAGCAGTAGGCCGTAGTATCTTCAAGAAAATCGACTGGTGCGCTTTTTAATATTTCACTTTGTTTGGAGCAGTCTATAACTATTAGCGGTACTTCATTAATGAAATCTTTTTTATTGAGTAACGGCTCGTTTTCTTTACCATAGTAGGCATTTTGAAAATTAGTATACATATCGTAGAGAACAGCATACTGATTTTGATTGATGTTCAAATTGAGATTTCCATATGGATAGCATTGTGAATTGAGAAATAGCTTAACATTACTAATGTTATAGTGATCAAAATTACTAGAAATAACGCTCGCTAAACTTTTACGTTTAGTTTGAAAAACTAAAATAACAAAGCAAGGATTTTCCAATTGATTGGAAGTCTTAATACTCCAAACATGCTTTGATGTACGAGATAATTTTAGAAACTCATACATTTCCCAAGTACGATAACTTATTGAAATTGCACGATCTCATCCAATCTGATTGAGTAATTTGATTTTTTCTTTGACCGCAACGCAACCATCACATATGGCATCAACCATTCAATCTTAGTTAAAGTAATTTTTTATTTTTCTGAAGCAGTAAGATTCCCTATTGGAATGCTTGAAATGGCATTCAAATTATCTCTTGATCTTGTGGGAATAAGTTCATGCTTGACATTGACTACAATTTTAAAAAGCCCATTAACATACTAAGAGGAAAAGTCACGTCAAAATAACCTAGAGCATTACATATCAAAACTTCGTTGTTATTACCATTCCAATATGAATTACTCATTTTGCACTTGTCAGCTGACTATAATCGTGCTTTTTGTCAGTTCGTATTAGCTGACGTTACGAGTATATCGGACATCAAATGCAATTACTTATCAGTTTTCACTCAATTCAGTATTTTTTACTTATTGACATCATTGAGAACGATTAGCGGTCGTCCGCCGCATACTAGAGGATTCGTCAGG
This sequence comes from Phymastichus coffea, assembly GCF_024137745.1. NCBI lineage: Eukaryota > Metazoa > Arthropoda > Insecta > Hymenoptera > Eulophidae > Phymastichus > Phymastichus coffea. The sequence continues at coordinate 872,696 of NW_026706870.1, forward strand.
AAAAAGCATTCACCTAATTTCCACGTGTGTTGTCGTCGTTACCGTAACGTTTTACGACTGCGAATTGTAAATCGGACATGGTAAACAACAATAGACGAAACGATAAACTTTTTACACGATAGCGTTCAAAGTCGTAATCAAGTCGATCTGTGGTTGTTAAGAGGATGACGAGGTAAATTTGAGCTCCGGAAAAAAACCATTACGCTCTAATAATTTACAGCTCATATGAAATATCTGAGTTATCCTGCCTGTAGGAAGATTGTAACGGGTGGTTAAAGAAATAAACTATTTAACGTCTGGTATACTCGGTACTGATGCGCACACGTTTAGCGCAGCTGAAATAAGCGCGTATTCACGAAGCAAAAAGGAAGATGAAAAAATTCGAATTACAGGTTTACTACTGTGAGCGTGGATTAGTATAGGAAGTTAATTAGGCGAACATAAGCGTGACACGAAACAAAGTACCAACAGTCAGTTTATTTATTCAGTGCTGATGTTCGCTGCGTCTCTCGACGGACACGCTGTGCCGGTTGGTCACCATTCTTCACTTTCACGATCACGCGCGAGAATTGGCCGCAATAAACGCGTGACAAAGAGACTTGGGCGAGGAAAATAAGACCAGCAGAAGAACAAGAGAAGACTCGATTCTTTTTTTTTTCTATTTGTCGATGCTATGTGTATCAATAACTTTGCCTAGCCGGGTGCCACTCTTCATCTTCCATCGCGCGACCGCCTGCTTGACTCCTCCATGCGCTCCCGAATTTTCGTTCAGCCTCTTTCACGCTCGCGTTCGCTATTTTCGATTACGGTCGCTTCATAATCCATTAAGGCCCAGGCCAAAACTGACAGTGATAGCATCCAACTATCTACGCCATCCTTTGCATAATCGAAAAAAAAATACCCGTATTTTTTCTTTTGTCATTTGTAATCGTTTATAAAAAATTATTTAAATAATTTGTCATACAAGTCATTATTTTAAAAAGGCTGATTGCAGCAATCAGTTCTGCGGAAAAAATCACGAAGAAAACACAAATATCAAATTTTTGTTGTAAGATGGTGTAATTAGTTTTTAAAACTAATGAATTGTATAATTATTTACTTAAATACATTTTTATAAACAATTACAAAAAAAAAACACGGGTAATTTTTTTTTGTGATTATGCAAAGGATGGCATAATTAGTTGAATGCCATCTGGCTTAAATTTCGCTTGAAATTTGACACGATCTATTCTGACATTTATTGTTCACTACCGTTTCATACCAACAAATTGACCTTCGAGAAATAACGTAATAGAAGTTTTCCTCGTGATTTTTTTCTTAGAATCGATTGCTGCAATCAGTTTTTAAAAATAATGACTCACGACAATTTGTTTAAATAATTGTTTGTAAACGACTGCAAGTGACAAAAGAAAAATCACGGGTATTTTTTTTCAATTATGCAAAGGATGACGTAGTTAGTTAGATGCTATCACTGCCAGTTTTAGCCTGAGCCATTAAGGGTTCATATATGCGCGTACATTAACACATATTTATTTGTTGAGTGATATAATGTTAAATAATATTTTATTCTTTAAGAAAGTAGTATTTTATTTTTCATGTTCAAAAGAGAAGCATTATGTTAAAAAAATAAAATAAAAAAATTAGTGTAGAATGAAATCGTATAGAAACGATATCTGTACGGAATAAATCTGGCCACAATTTTGGAAAACTAATATCCATGTAGCGGTACACAAAAGCTATGATTTTGTCAATTTTGTTTCACTAATCTAGTGTAATTAATAATGTTTTAATAACTATATGTCGTCTGTAAAAATATTTAACGTAAACAATTAGCTTCCTAAGTTGACTCTTACAAAAGAACATCTTTAAAGTCTTTTTTCAAGTGAAGAAGTCTTAACAGTACTTAATTACTTTGTCAAAGTTGATTCTGTTTATCTAGATATATATGTCAAAAATAACGTTATTCATCCTTAACTTAGTCACATCAATAGCTTGCGTCAGTAGCATTCACCCATTGACGCCGAAACTTGAAAAATTTTACGTTAACTTTGTTGTTACATTTACAGTGAAAAAGGGTTATGTAAATGTTTGCAATAACGTTTCTATATATTTTTGAAGTTGTTCTATAAAATTCCGTGGTCAAAACATTTTTTTGCTTACAAAGAATTTCAATGTTAAAAAAAATACTATTGAAAATTTAATGAAAAAAATATTTATAAACCAAATTTTATTTTAAAATCATTAATTTTTACTCAAAAAGTGTTACATTTTACAACAAACTCCTGAAACTTTCTATTCTAAATATGATCTTTAAAAAAATTCAACATGAAAGTGTAAAAATAGCGGTTTTTCGTAGTAAATTTTTGTTTGTTTAATATCTTAGCCAATATAAGTTACTGCTTCACTATGCAAGGGTGCACATGGTGATTTTTTAGTTTTTAAGATTGCTGATTATGAATCTAAAGTTAGATTTGCAAAATTGACTTTTTAAACATAATTTTTTTAAACAAATTATTGCAAAATTTAAAATATTTGCAAGTACACGTTCTTACAACGGTTTTTGTAGTTGCTGATTATGAATCTAGCGATAAATTTTGAAATATGTAAATTACATTTTTTTTCAGTTATGTTTAAAATTTACTCTCAGTAACCAAAAAAACTATTTTAAATATGTGCGTCTTACAAAAACATTTAATTTTGCAAAAATTTATTTAAACAAAGTATTTAAAAAAGTCAATTTTGCAAATCTGACGTCAGATTCGTAATTAGGGACATAAAAAACTAAAAAATCACCATGTAACATCCTTGTAAAGTGAGGCAGCGACTTAAATAATATATCAAACAAATAAAAATTAATTACCAAAAACCGCCATTTTTATAATTTCATGTTGAATTGTTTTTTCAACATATATCTCGAAAGCTTCGGAAGTTTGTGCTAAAATGTGAGACTTTTTGAGTCAAACTAAAGGATTTTAATATGAAATCTAGTCTTAAAAATTTTTTTCTTTAAATTTGTACTTTTTTATAACGCAATGTTGTATTTTTCTGTAAAAAAAAATTATTTTATCACAGAATCTTATAGAGCGATCTCAAAAATATGTGGAAATGTTGTTGCAAACGTCTACAGAACCCTTTTCCAATGTAAATGTAATAACAAATTTAACGTAACATTTTCGAGTTTTCGGTGTTAATGGATTAATAAATAACATTCTAGTAAAAATATTGAGTAACTCAACTAATTTTCTCATTCTCTTGAAGTACATATAAATTGGTTTAAAAAACAACATCATCATAACAATATTATTAAGGATATATTGTTTATTCTTTTGACGTAAAAAGGTGAAAAATCACATTCAAATATGCCCTTTAATGGTTCAAAAAGTAAATTAACGAAGACTGTTCCGTCCCATCTACCACATATACCATAAAACATTGCCTTTGTCAAATGTTTACTCTTTTCAAACAGAAACAATAGCTCGTTGTCGAATATTTATAAAACATTTTTTTAATCCCGATTCTTCAATGTTTCTACAATTTCCAGATAAGTTTTGCAAGTTAAAACTCGAGACGTCACGCTAATAAGTAACTTCAAAATTTCAGCACATCTATCCAAGCTTCCTTCTAATATCACCAATTTGTCAAGGTAGCTAAAGGATTCAAGATGTTTGAGATAAAATTAACGTATTGTCAGCACATTACACGTGTACGTACAATACGCGAATTTAAGGAAGTTATTATTATGAGTTATGAAAGTTATATAAAAAGGAAATTATTTTATTTTTATCAAGACAAAGCTTTCATTACGAGGAAGCAATATTGAGCTCCGAATATCGAAATCTATAAAACGTCTTCATTTGATAATTGTTGATGTCGCTTTGTAATCATTGATGCTTATTTATTGTTGACTTTGGGTAAATGGCCAGTGATAATTTGAAGAATAATGAAAAAATATAATATTATATGAAAGCTTGAAATTAATCAAGTATAATCAAATTCACGAATTTTATCCATGGAAAGTAAATTCATATATGAATATACTTAATACACAACTATAATTTCAGGTGAAAACGAAGTTGTAACAAAGAAGAATTTGCCAATAAAAATTGTTCTTTATAGTTTTGAAAATGTTACTATCTGCAAAATCAACTACCTTGGGATTGATAATGATATGGCTATGTTGCACTGTTCAAACGAGCAATGTATTGCGAATTTTGGGCATCTTCCCATTCCAAATGAAAAGTCAATTTGTAATGGGCGAGGAGTTGTTAAAGGCTTTAGCAGCAAAGGGTCATCAAGTGGATGTTTATAGTCACTTTCCCTTGAAAAATCCAATACCGAATTATAATGATATCAGTTTAGAAGGCACATTACCAGCTCTAACCAACAATGTTACCATCGAAGCAGTGACATCAATACCAGATACTGTTCAGTTAATGGACTCTTGGTATCGTGACCTTTGTCATCCTATATGTGATTTATTGAGGATGCCACAATTTCAAAAACTTATCCGTGACCCACCAAAGGATCCACCATACGATATTATCATTATGGAGGTACGGTCTACGTAACTTTTCTCAAATTGCTTTGTTAATTAATATTATCTATACTCAAATGTTTTTGCAGTTTTCTATGACTCATTGTTTCATTCCATTCGGCCGCCATCTGAACGTCCCAGTTATAGGAGTCCAGGCATTGCCACTCTATCCATGGCAATATGATGCCTTTAGAAATCCAGTAAATCTAGCCTCCGAGCCGAATTTCGTAACGTCCTATTTTAATCCTATGTCGTTTCCAGAAAGAATCGGCAATTTTATCACACACAATCGTTTAATACGATTAGCACACAAGTACTCTGACATACAAAACAACTACATCTTGAAATACTTTGGGGAAGGATTTCCGCACGCGGCAGATCTGCTCAAGGACGTTGCTTTGATGTTTGTCGTCGAAGATTTCTCTCTGTTCGGGGCAAAAGCCTTTATGCCCAAGATTGTGCCCGTTGCTGGACTGCACATTGCGAACCAAAGTGAAACTTTAGCAAAGGTAATATTTTTATTTCATTATCCCACGAGACGCTGCATTCGATCTGTATGCCTCGCGGCTTGTACATTGATTGCAGCAAGTGCAGGAATGGCTCGACGAAAGTACGAACGGCTGCGTTGTATTCACTTTTGGATCGATGATCAAAATTGAGACTCTTCCCAGACACATAATCGAAGCGTTCTACAAGTCTTTCGAAAATATCGCACCGGTCCGTGTGCTTATGAAAATTGCAAAACCAGAACTGTTACCGGCTGGTCTCCCTTCCAACGTTCTTACGCAAACCTGGCTCCAGCAAGGAGCTGTGCTGAGTAAATATACGTTCTTATTGGTGTTTGCTTTCGATGCGCCCCTTTGATTTTTACGCAATTTTTCAAGAACACGAAAACACAAGAGCCTTCGTGACGCACGGCGGTCTCATGGGTACCCAAGAATCAATTTACTACGAGGTGCCAATGATTGGTATCCCAATTTTTTTCGATCAGCACTACACTCTCAACACGTATGCCAGTAAGAAAATAGCTATTAAATTGCCGTTGTACGAAGTGACCGAAGCAACCTTCACGCACGCTCTGCGGCAGATTTTGCAAAATCCTAAGTACAGGTAAGCGTTCTAAAAAGTAGTTTGGGATTCGCGCAATAATGCATCGATTGTTTGCCAGGGAAAACGTGCAGAAAGTTAGTAGACAGATGAAAGATCGACCAGTAAGTGTCATGGACACCGCGTTATTTTGGGTACAGTACGTACATCGACATGGGAAAGATGCACTAAAATCGGCATCCGAAGATATGCCATGGTGGCAAGTTTCGCTCTTGGACGTTTATGCTAGCCTGGTAACTTTATCGCTTCTAGCTGTATTTATTTGTATACAACTACTTAAATTGATTTTTAAAATTCTTATTTCTTCTACGAGAAAATCTAAAACAAGTGAAATCAAGAAACGCAATTAGAAACAAATCGGGTAAAGGTGTTAGTTCATAAGAATTAAATGTGTTGGCAAACTGCGATTTTTCATTTGCTGTTTAGATAACCATTTTCAATGTCAGCTAGTGACACTACAGGAAAAAGTTCATAAATTTGATGCATACTTGAATGAATTATTTCTTATTTCAAGAGCAATTATTCTCATTTTGTTGTACATTACAACATTTCAAACTTAAAATGGAAACAATATTTTCAAAGTTGTTCTCTATAAATAAATATATTCTTTTTGATCATAGAAGAAAATAAATTTTATTTTTAGGATGACGAATAATAAACAAACATAGTAAAATACAATTTAAAGCAATTGAAACTTAAACGAATAATAACTAAATTGGACAATAGTGACGTTTAAAATATTTATTAGTATTTTGTGTTTACTTTTTTGTGTTAAGCGTCCAAATGACGAACAAATAATTGTTAAAAAGAACAAATCAATTTATAATCTATTTCCAAATTCTTTTACTTATTTTTCACCTCAACAGCCTGTCGTTCAACTGTTTTAAATACTCCGTGAAATATACCTACTATATACATAAACAAACGTAAACACTCTAAGATAACATTTGAAATATTCTGAATTACTAGGACGTTTCTAACGCGCCTTTGCAATGTTAAAACGTGATCCTATTCTTACAAGGATAGCTGTGAGCCCGAAAGATATTGTCTTTCGTGCACACGGTCACAATAATCGGACGGTTATTGTTTAGGAACGCTTATTTTTTCTAATTTCAATAAATTTTATTAAATCGAATAATAAAACAACTCAACAAGAAATAATGATTTGAGCGAAACAAACACACTTACAATTTATTTTCGTAGCAAAAGTTAAAACATTTCAATCGTAATTTAAATAATACTATTGTTAAACAATATCTATTGTATACACAATAGATTGTGTATAAAATATTTATATCGTTTCTTTTACCGATTATTATTTTTATTCAAATTTCATCTGCAGTTGTTATAGGAAAAGTGTAATTGTGAGATATTTTAACAAGAGAGAGATAATCTACGCTACGTATTGTATTAGCTACCAATATAAATTCATTAAATATTATTATTAAGGCTCATGATGTTTTTTAGCCTCGGAATTCATATTTAAAAGCATATATTTTGAACTGATATTTATTATCTTGTAACGAATGTAATTGTAATAAATATACCTTGTAATAAATATTCATCTGAGCCAATTTATAGTATTTTAATTTATTACGTATTATTTAAATCCTTATTAAATTAGATGCTTAAGCATTCGATATATCCATATATCAACAATTTTTGAGTCAAGCGTGCAGAGCAAGAATTTAGTTACGAGGCGCATAAATTGAATAATTTGAAGGAATAATCTTTGCATTTTTTAGATAAAATTAATAACACCCGAAAAAACGTACTTACCTTGGTACAAATTGTTTACGAGAGATTGTGTATAGATTTGATATATTATATCAAACCTGATACTCATAAAAACCATCCGTCCATGCTAGATTGTAAATAAAAATTATAAAATTGAATATAGAATTCATTTACCACCGTGTAGCTGAAAGTAGTGACTGACTGAATACTCCTTTTATCTTTAGTTTCAATTGATGCAAGTTTTCCGCAAATTCGCACAAACAAATTTATTTCTTGATAACTGCACATTTTCAATGTTCAAATAAAAGCAGTAGCATGATGCCGCCCAAATTTATTATCCAATTTATTTATTATTTATTATTTATTTATAATTATTTATTATTATTTATTTATTATTTATTATTTATTTATAATTATTTATTATTATTTATTTATTATTTATTTATTATTTATAATTATTTATTATTATTTACTTATTATTTATTTATTATTTATTTATTTTTTATTCACCATAGCTAAGTATTTATTTATAAATCATAAAAAAATTTGTTTCATACATATCGAAAGGGAACAAGCGAGTTAGAAGTTTTATACTAAATAGATTACATGATTTTGGAAGTGTTTTATTTTTAAAAGCTAAACAGGTAGCAACAAAACAAATTCTGAAAATGATGTAAAACAATCGTCACAAATAGTTGTCGTCGGTTCGAATATTCGAAAAATTTATCAGTTTTTGATAAAGTGAAATTTTCGGATAATGGATTTGTGCTTTGTCTAGTGGTATTAATTTTAGACGCGTTCTCATGGTGTCATGGCATCTGCGTTGTCGCTGCCGGCTGTTGTGTTGTGCGTGAGGTCAATCGATAAGTCGCTTATTATTTTCGTGTTTTATAATAAACAAAACACACTTAACAAAATGACTAATTCAGCTATTTCGGATCAATCACTCATGGATAAGTCTATGCGAAGTGTTTTCGGTAAGAAATTTTTGCGTGTTACGTGATATTTCAATGTTTGCCTACTGACATTTCGTGGCTGTTGATTGTTAAAATGCATTTTTTATTTGTTTATAGTCGGGAACATCCCGTACGAGGCCACAGAAGAGAATTTAAAAGACATATTTAGCGAGGTTGGACCAGTTTTATCATTCAAGTAAGTCGTTTGCTTATTTCTTTCATTAACTTTGAAGCTAACCTATAAATTATCTTTGTAAATTGGGAAAGATTTTCATAATAATACTGAATGACACAAATGTTTTAGAAGATTGAGGTTTAATTTATGATCCCAACAAGTTAATTTTCAAAAATATTTATATTCTAAAATGAACATTTTCATAAAAAAAGTAATTATTTTAAAACAGACTTGTGTTTGATCGTGAAACTGGTAAACCAAAAGGTTATGGATTCTGCGAGTACAAAGATCAGGAAACAGCACTTAGTGCCATGAGAAATTTAAATGGTTATGAAATAGGAGGTAGAACACTAAGAGTAGACAATGCTTGTACAGAGAAGAGCAGAATGGAGATGCAAAGTCTGCTGCAAGGTCAAAACACAGAGAATCCATATGGAGAAGTCGTGCAAGCAGACAAAGCACCAGAAGCAATTAGCAAGGCAGTTGCTTCTTTACCACCGGAACAAATGTTCGAGCTCATGAAACAGATGAAACTATGTGTTCAAAATAATCCTAATGAAGCAAGGCAAATGCTGCTTCAAAATCCTCAGTTAGCTTATGCTCTTCTTCAAGCACAAGTCGTCATGAGAATTGTTGACCCTCACACAGCTGTCAGTATGCTACATAAGGCTAATCCAATCCCAGGAGTCTTGGTGCCACAGGAGAAACCTCCAGTTATCAACGTACCTCCTCCACGTATCGAAGAACCTTGGGCCACATCAAGACCACCACCCATGGCCAATAACCCACCACCTACTATTTTTGCTGGTTTGTATTTGCTTATAAACTAGTATACCAAGTTACTTACATTAGAGATAATCAAATGCCTTCATATTTCAGGACAAGACATTGATTTAAGGACTTTAGATAGACAAGTAGACCCCAGAATGGCTAGGATGGACCAAGATTTGAGGGGACCACCACCGACTACCACAGCATTGCCTCCACCTCCCATTCCAGCTATCGTAGCTGCTTCATCTGATCCAAGAACTGTTAATGCATTCAATATGTCTGAATCGTGAGTATACATTCATCTGGAATAATATTCCGCACACGTAACTAACACAATCATCATCTATTACAACATTAACATCTCTTATTTTTTTGCTCATGTTTATAAAGTGTTCTACCAATGGAAGGGATTGACAGGTTCCATTTCATTTTTATATCAATGTGCATTTGTGTATGATTTCCTATAAGTAAAAAATTCGACATATTTTTTCAATTGTACAGCTTTGGCAGAGATCCACGAACTGATCGATTTCCACGTGATCCAAGGGACCCACGAGATCCTAGGAATGTACCATCCGTCGACCCGAGAATGGCGGCCAAACCAAATGGTATGTTATTGTTTACGTTTGTTTTAAACTTATAAAGGGATGTTTTTAATTTTTTAATAATTAATAGTATGAAATCCAACGATGATTAATACGAAATAATTCACTAATTTTGTAGCACCGACGATTATACCTACAGCAGCAGCTATTAACACAACTGCAGGCGCTGGAATTACAAATAGTAGCGCAAGGTTGATGGCTGGAATGTCGTCAGCCGGAAACATACCCAGTGGTGCCACAGACCAAGAGAAGGTATTTTCAATAATTTACAACTTTTATTTAATAAAATTTAGTTAAGTGTCTAACACTATAATTATAATTTTTTCAGGCTGCTCTCATAATGCAAGTGCTTCAACTATCAGACGAGCAAATTGCAATGTTACCTCCAGAACAGAGACAAAGTATTTTAGTTTTAAAAGAACAAATAGCTAAAAGTACACAGCGCTAACTTTCAATATATATATATACTTATACGTATCCTAACGATAATTTTTAATTACTGTTCGTGAAGCTATAAACCACAAGTGTAATTAAAATACTTTTGAAGATTTAGCTTGAAATTTTGTAATGGCTCAACAATTTGAAAGCCAAATAGAGAGAGAGTGAAAGAGAGAGGGAGAGAGAGAGAAAATAAGAAAGAAAGTTATTGTGGAAACGTGATTATTTTATTAATGACGTGTATTATTTTATTAATAATTGTAAGTTATAGTTGAGTTATACACTCAGAAGATCGCTATAAAAATTGCGCACTGGTTCTTAAATTTGGATGCTCATAATTCAAAAAGTAGTATATTATAACTATTTTAAAAATTTTCTTTTGTAAAGACACTTAGATTGACGTACAAATTTTTTTACTACTCGGATAACTAAACTCTGTATAATTTAATTGAGACTGAATTGAAAAACATTATATCCAACTAATGATTTTTCACAACTGATTATTGTTAAATAAATTTTCATGAAAAATATATTTGAAGCAAAAAATTTATTTTGTATCTTTCATTATAAAAATAAAATTATATATTTTGATTCGTACATTTTACTTGTAACGAGTTTGTTTTTACATCAACATATTATTTGATGTATGAAAAATAATGTAATTGACAATATAATTTATTAAGCAAAACAGGACAAAATTGTTATTGCGATATGAAAATATGAATTGCTTACATTATTACATGACACAGTCTGCATACAAAATTGATTGTTGCTTAAAACCAAAAAATAAAACTTTAAAGAACTTTTTTTCAATAGTATAGTTTAAATGACAGATATTTTAACTTCGTAGAATAAAAACTTATATCATAGCTCCTATTGTGATTCTTCATATATATATATAACGAATATTTTTTAAACTATGTAATACATTAAACTAATACAGCTAATATTTTAAAATAAGCCTAAAAATACAAGCAAATAATAGCATTTATCGTGAAAAGTAAAGAAATTCAAAATTTTTTAAAGCTTTGAAGTGGAACTCAAACAGTTTTCTTTTGCTATGATTTAGATTCAAATAAAACAATGATATAAAATCTAAATAAAAGTAATACTTTAAAAACTCGCAAATAATTTAATCAATCAACTTCCGGGTCAATAACTTCTAATAAACCATCTTTTATCAATGAAGAATAGGCCAACTCCTTGCAGGCTTCATCTAAGTATAATTCTATACCAAGAACCGGCTCATACACCTAAAAAAAGAAATAGTGCATTTTTAAAGGTTGTAAGTTTTCAGCGACCGTATCGAAAAAATTCGTTATACTTTTATAGAAGCTGTCAGTACTGAATATTCGTTCAATATTTCAGCCATTGCATCAAATGCTTGCTCCTCTCGTCCAAGTGGAATTTTGACATTATAGAATTTGTAGTTGAAACTTAATCTCGGTGCTTCTAGCCACTCTTTTTTAGCTGTACGTATTCTGAAATCGCAAATAACATGAGTACAATTATTGAAGATAACGTAACGTAAATTTGTGTAATAATTCAATGTACTTGTTTTCATCGCTGATCACCGAAGAGTTTCCGAAATCAATAAACTCGGCTATAACACCATCTTTTAACATTTTGACGATTTGAACCCTGTACCATTGTTTATCGGTATATTTTGCAATTCCAATTGCGCCTATCAAAGGAAATAACGGAATAAAGGTCAGTCTAGAACAATGAAAAATCATTACGTCATAAATACCTTTACTCAAGGCCAGCAGAGGCTGTTCTTTTGCAGCCGATTGTATCTCTTTATGCATTATTTTGTTTCTTTCAATCCAAGTATTCAAATCCTGTAATGGAATGCATTGATTACCATCTACTATTGAAGTTCACAAAGGTTCACAAATATATACCTTATTAGAGCAACCAACGATATATCCAGACATTCTTATCGCCGATTTTGCTTGTCCAATACTCATTTGAAAATCGCGTAATTTGTAAGAGAAAAAGTCAATGTCTTTAGGACCGAACTCAATATCGTCTGTACTCAAGGAAGTATTCAAAGGCGTTGAAGCTACTATTGGACCGTTCATTTCCAAATTGAACGCTTCGCTTTTGACGCTTTGAACGTCAAAATTGATATCCAAATCATTGGCTAGGTAAATTGAGTTGCCAGAGAGCCACTGCTCTTCGTTGGCGTTGACAATCTCCTCTTTTTTGTTTTCATAGAGAAATTCGCTTGAGATGTTTGGCGAAATAATTGTATCTGATGAGTCAATTGACGCTGAACTGCGTCTTCTGTCTGAGAAGCTAGAGCTATAATCAGAATGATTTTTATCCCGATGCATTGAAGACGATTCACAAAATTTAAAACAACGTTACCTAGACGAACTGCCGTTTTCATTTAATACTTTGGACCGTCTTATTTTGATAGTATTTTCCGATTCACCTGTACTCTTGATCGTATCCGATTTATTACTATCACTGTCGTTTTCATCATTGTTAGACTTTCTACTCTGAATTGACTCGTATTCACTAGAGTCATCAGAGTCATTGTCATTGATTGGAATCGTAAATCCCGCATTTGATTCGTCGACTACTGCTTGAATGGAAAAATCTTCAATAACCATTGACTCATTGAGAAAATTTTCTTCATCCTCAGCATCAGGTTGTACGATCACATTCTCTATCAAGCACTTTACTTGAGTCTTGTTCTTTATGTACCATGGTACTGCTACAAGACTATTTCCTTCAAATATCCAGAATAATGCCTATAATATTTTAATAGTTTTTCAATATTTATTTGAAATCTAACGCAGGGCAAATACATAATGAATTTTCAAATGTGAGTAAATCTAAATTCTTAATTAAAATTTATAAACTATTTTCTGTACACAAGTTGAGGAAGAAACGAATACTTTTGTATCGATAAATATACATTAAATTTCCATGAAACGTTTCATGTATGATAATATAACTTGATGATCTTCAAATTATTGTAATTATCGCGATTATCATCATGATTATTATTCTCAATTATAAACTTACGATAAATAATAAATATGTTTTACTTACCCTCCAGGGTTTTGGTGGCTTGTCCAAAATCTTAATTTTGACTTTCTTCTCAACGAGAGCTGAATGGATAATATCCAAATCAGCTTCCTCCCATTGCATAGTTACCTGCAACGAATAATAATTGTGAGATATGTTAGCAATACTATAAATCTAGAATAAGCTCACAGGTTTCAATCCAGCGATGGCAGCACTAGTAACTTGAATAGGTATCTCAGTCAAAGTAATGCGTTTCTTTAAAGCTCCAATTTGACAATCTTCGATATTTCCATAGTCGACAAACATTACCTGCAAATTATTGTTGAATTGAAACTGATGCGAATATTCAATTGTTAAAGAATCTGGTATATATACTTACTGTAACAATTTTATGTACGCTTTTAACGTGTATTACTTTTGCTCTGTACCACATGCCATCAACGTGATAATTTGCAATGCATAAATCTCCTACTTCCCAAGTAGTGTCGTACTTTCTTATTGGTGTGTTATTATACTTTTTGTATAAAGTTTTCTTGATGTATTCTTGAATATCATAGTCTAAAAAGTACACTTATAATTATATTAATACTATTAATAATATTAAATGAATAAGTTATGATAGATAAATCAGGTTAGAATAGAACGATTAGTGATGTGCCTAAAAAGTAAAAGAATAATTTCGACAAAAGAAATATAATTTTTTTACGTTTTCGAATAGCATGATAAATTTCGAAATCTGTTGAACGGTATTCAAATTGTTTCATGTTTATAAGCAATTGACTATGTTTACAATAGAGGTAACGGACATGTGTAAAGTTTGAACACATAAGTTTGGACACACACTTGGACTTTTAAGGATAGATGTTCACAATCCAAGAATAGGTATCCACACAAATGATTAACTAACCAAAAAGGTTGTTAATCTTCACAATGCGTATATTCAAAATAAGTTCCAATATAGTTATTGCATTATAAATAATTATTATTACAGTGCATTTGAACGTGATGAACGAATGAATTGTGGATGTAATATGTGCAGTTAAACTCTAAATATACGCACACTCTTTGGTATCTGGATAGAAATAAACTTGGCCTTTGTCATCGACGTAAGTAACCTTGGCAATTAATTCGTCCTGAACAAGATGAGCGGCAGGTATCCAGTCTTGCACTTTAAGTGGCAATGGACTCAAATCATCTGATGTATCTTTAATCGAGTTTGTTTCCGAGTCATCTCTATCATTTTCTGTATCAGAATTCCTTTCTTCTTGTTCCTCTTTTTCATCCTCATCTTCTTCTTCATTATCCCTGTCGTTGTCACAAGTTCGCTCATCACCTCTATTGTCCGACTTCCCGTCACACAGATCATCGTAAACCATGCCCTCTTCTTCGATCGGGGTCAGGTTTGGGTTATTCTTTGAAGTATCAGCGAAGAAAATGTCCGTACCAATCAATGGGCTATCTAGCTTTAACTTCTTCTTCAGTTCTACTGCCAATTCCTTTTCTTTGTCATCGTCGTAACTACGAATAAAATAAATTTTGAATTTTTGTTTAACGATAACGAAGATTCATCTTACTTACCCTCTAATAGGGAATGCATGACCATCTTCGATGAGACGTCGTCTGACCGAGATACTTTCTCGACGACTCGGCTCTGTTGGTCCTACTAATACGTTTCGCCGAATATGCAAGTCGACAGGGATAGCTTCATCTGCTTCAGCAGAACCCTAAGAAAAAGTCGCAAAATTAAAATTCTTTAAGTTTTTAAAGAGTTAACATTGAAAAAATTTACGTACAGCCAAAGTGATGTAATATTTGGTATCACCGCCACTATCTTCGATAATCTCCTTAAGCTTTCTACACGAAGACCACGGCCAAGTCTTGCTACCTCCACAAGGAGTAACCCCAGCCAATTTGATCCTAAACATATGTTTAGAAACGTCAAGGAATCGCGTATTCAACGGTTGAATCTCATCAAGTTCAATCTCGGTGCACTCAGCATGATCAATCAACGCCATTTTCGCTTTGGTAGGATGTTTCTCTGACATTCCGAGGAACATCGCTCGACAATACTGATTATCCTTGCGCGAGAAAATGCAATAGTAAAGACTCGAATCCAACTCGTCTTTGCTGCACTCCGCGCGATTTTCCGCGTAAAACTTTTGTAGTTGCTGGTTCATGTTCTCAAATATAGTGGTGTTGGTTTTATCCGATACGTACATCTCATCCGGAGATATAACTTTGTGCAATAATATACGCACACGGAACGGATCGACTTCTTCGGATCTTTTGCTTGGCAGTTTGCATTTTTGAGACTTGGCTTTCAATTGCTCGTCATTGAATGACGACCTTTCCAGCGACGACTCTGTATCGTCCTTGTTTATGTAATTATGTTGTGTTTGGCGTGGTTTAACTGGAGCTCTTATGTCGTTGTTCAAAGTTGCGTGCTTTGAGCTATAAAACATTCGCACATAATTGTTGCTTGCTTGCAAATTATAACTTCCAGACTTCGGAAATGAAATCGATAGATAATGCTCGGAATACTTCAACACAAAGATAAAAATGAGCTACTTACTACTGTCCAGTGCTTACAGCATAGTTAATCGATACGAGATTCGCGTTGACATTGGTTTCATTCATGGTCAGCATAGTAACGCCATATGCATTTCCAAACTTCAAGATTGGAAGTATTTTTACTATTTGATTGGTCAGATGTTTTTGCAAGTAACTTATGGCTTTTTCAGAATACGTGCTACCCTGTACAGGTTCGATGTCAATTAGCGAAACTTTGATAGCCTGAAATGTCATTTTTATCATTAGTAGATATTTATGCATTTATAATTGATTGGATAATGTTACGTACTCGAGCAGTCCATTCACAAAAGCGATGGGGCAAACGAGTTATTTTTGAGTTTTTTACAATTTTCGTTTCTCCTGTATCAACAAGAAAAATTTCGACTTTGGATTTTTGATGGATAATGTTAGTAATGTATCCTCTGTAATACATCAACTCTTCTTCCAAAGCTACGGTGTCCCCTACAAAAATAGTGGAACAGTCGTCGAGTGATTCCTTAATTCGTCGTCAAGATACTTACCGAACTCCAGAGTTTTAATAGATAAATTTTCAGTTTTCAAAGCCTGACTGTACTCGCGTTGGAATTGGTAAATCTTTTTGTTAAATCCTTTAGAATGATTGTTATTAGCCTAAAAAAAAATTTAGATATACTTTGTTTCTATTAAAAAAGTTTTTATTATCTATTAAAATATATTTTACAATTCTAAGTTTACCATTGCTTCACAAAACTTTACTTAAAGTAAGACCAAGAATGATAATTCGATCTACGAAGACTTACATTTTTGACGTAAATACAATTTGGAGATACTACGTTCAGAACTGTCACTTTGATATATTTTTCGTTGATCGGCAAATCCTCGTAATAAAACTGGTGTGCTGACAGAGGATTGATTCTCTGGAAAAGATTCAACAAATCAAGTTGAACTACTTTGATTGATATTTTATCACGTAGTCATAACAAAATTTATTTTTACCTTAAGCTTTTGGAAAGTATTCTGTTTTCCTTTTTTTGATAGCAAAAGAATCTCACGCAAACAGGTCTCTTCAGTGTCATTCACAAGTTTCAACTGAACGGTATTTTTGCCGCCAGGTTCAGCATGTAAAATTGTCATGTTGAGTATTTGCCTGTGGAGTTATAATTTTCAATAGGCAGAAAATCAATGAAAAGATATAATTATCAATTAAGTTGGTAATCAATAGTAACATTATTTGAAATTGTACTTGAAAATTACTAATTTTCATAATCAGAAAAATTACGATTGATTAAATTGTTAGAACTATATTTTATAAATTACATATAATTACACGTTAATAACCGCATATTCTTTAAAATAAAAAGCGTAGTTAAAGATACAAACCCAGCAACAATATCCGTAAAAGTCCTTAAAACCTCTTCGTCCCAATCTCCGCCATCGACAGGTACAATCTCTTCGAGAGTACAGTGTATGGCCATACCTGGCGCGATGTTCATACCGGTGATCATTTTGCGTATTCGTTCAATGTTTACGCCATAATCACATGTGCCCAGGTCAATGTAAACAACAGTGTATAGCAACTGGTCGTTGGATGTTATTTTGCGAGTCACACGACCGCGATACCATTTCTGATCCATGTGGTTTTGTACCAGGTAGAGACTGTCTATTTGACGCGCAATTGACATGAGTATTCGGCTGATTGAGCTTAGATAAATAGAATAACATTTGTCAGACTTACTGAGAATGACGACCGAGGGTGGTTCTGTGTGACCCTCCAAGTGATTTTCGATGAGCGTCTGCATTTCGTCGTAGAACTTCTCGTCGGACTTTTTCATAACGTAAAAGTCCGTGGGATCGTTGAAACACGTCATTTTCACGCGCTCCGGCTTGCCTGCAACGAAAAGAAAACAAAGCACGCTCGTCGCTCTTTCGGATTAGCTGGTGGGCTCGGCCGCGAGAGGCGAGCTGCAAGCTTCGCTGACCTACTGCCAAGCTCGAGGGCTCGAGCGGCACGACAGCCATGGAGTCTTCGGACGATTGATTGGCGGGGCTGCTGCTGCACGACGGCAGCGACGGCAACGGGGACGGGCTGTCCCTTCGGAAGCTACTTGGTATGTTCGCACCTGAAAGCAGAGGCAACCCAAATGAACAAGGAGGCATATCCGAAAACAGCTATTGACGTTCGCTCTCGAATTCTCTCGACGAACGAGCTTTCAACCGACGTATTTTATTTATTTATTTTTTTTTTTTCAATATGCGCGCGCTCGCATTTGCTTGCGGAATTATTTGGAGGGGTGCCGTATAAGTGAATGTTATTGATATTGAAAGCGCTTTGCTCCGGCCTCTCGCGCCGCTTCGCTTTGACATTTTCCGACGGTATATATTGGCGTCACCGGGCCGGCTTCTGCCATGCAAATTTCGGTTTCGTTACGCGCGCGAACTCGCCAGTCGCGAAAAGAAATAAAAACGTATAAACAAACAAAGCGAAAATGGTCCTTCGAGCGAGCCTGTCCGTGTGCGCGTGGCGCTCTTCGAATAACCCCCGAAAAACTTTGAAAACCAATCAGAATTACTCAGATTTTCGTCGCAGTCGATGGACTCCGGCTCGTAGTCGTCGGGCAGCTCGTTGCTCTTCAGCAGAACGAACTTCGGATTTTCGGGCACGTGCAGCCGTATGTGATTGTCCTTCATAGTGTCGATCCAGTCGTAGTTTATGCTCAACCTGCAACCGTACGACAGTTCGTTAATTCACGGATACGTTCGAAACGGAGTCGATCGCTTGTTTACTGTAGTCTGTCCGCCTGGTTGTCGTTCGTCCACAGGTGGCAAGGACTATCGGCGAGCTCCATCAGCTTCTCCGTCAGTTTCTTAATATTGATCGAGCAGTCGGTCTTGTTGCTGGCGGTCAGGGCCATCTGAAACAACCGGACAGCACGGGCGTGTATTGCAACGCGCGCAGCGCCTATTTCCGCGTGGCCGAGTCAAAGTCCCGTCGCGTTCGTTCTCACCGTGTAAGCCAGAGCCAGTTGATTTTCCTGCTCGGTGAGCATCTCGTGGAAAGCGTCGATGTCGGCTTTGAGGGCGTCTCGTTGTTCGCGTAGGCGCCGCTTCATCTGCGTCTCGAGATTCTGCAATACGCCGTGAACGTAGACGAAGTGCTGAGTGAGCGACGACTCCGTTTGCTCGTACTTGATCTGATCCGCCGACGAGACCAGCTTGCGAGTGAGATTCTGCAAAGGTCAAAATTCGATTGTTTTCTTTTGACGGCAGTTGTGATGCAAATAAAACCGCAAGCGCAATTATCTGTGCTTATTTTCTTGTTTTTACGTAACGCACAAGTGAATTATCGAGGAGCTATAAGATGCCTTTCGCAAGTGGAAACGACGCTCTCATCGGCGGCCTTTTTAGGGCATTCGAGCAGCAGCAATGTGCCTTTTTCTACGCGATGATTTCGATCAGCTGTGTTTTGTCGTTGTTGCGCGCACACCGCAACGGTTTTTGGGAAATGATTTCTTTTTTTTTACTTTTAGAAGCTCGATTAGTTCTGCTCGCGACATTGCGATGGGCCGATTGCATTGGTTAACTCCTGGCGTAGCAAATTGTACAAGTCACGAGATGACGCGGCGTAGCAACGAAATATATAAACGAAACGGACCGAGTACGAACGAGCAAAAGACCTCTAGTAATATTATTAAAGTTTTTTGATTCGACGTAGTCCTTAAAATCTAGAAGCTTGCGTATCATGCGTCAATAGTCTTCTAATTTCAGTAGAGCATGAGCACTACGACGATTAAGAAGCGCATCACAAGTCATAAATGATTTGCGTTGCAGATCAGCGGAGTAGCGCGAAAAACAAAGGAAGAAAACGCTGACGCTCGTTTCGCGGCTTGATCGCACAAGAGAAAAGACAATGCTCAGGGAAAAAAGTGATCAGCGCTTAGCTGCTCGTTGCACACAGGAAAAGCGCGCGGCAAACGGTAAAATGCATCGAGCGGCGCAGAGATCTGCGGCAGCAGTCTGCAGATAGTCACACTGACCCAATAACCCCACGCTCACTCGACTGGTATAATATAAGAGTGGGGCCTTAAAAAATACGTCTCCCCCACCATATTACGCCTGAAAAGCCTCTCACTCTG
Source organism: Phymastichus coffea (assembly GCF_024137745.1). Classification (NCBI taxonomy): domain Eukaryota; kingdom Metazoa; phylum Arthropoda; class Insecta; order Hymenoptera; family Eulophidae; genus Phymastichus; species Phymastichus coffea. The sequence continues at coordinate 892,744 of NW_026706870.1, forward strand.
GCCGTTTGCTCGCTGACGACGGGGCCTCAGTCGGCGTTGGGCCTTGGTTTCTTCCAATCGTCGGCGCGCAGTAACAAGTAGTGCGTGTAAAGGGCAGCGCGGCGAAAATGTCTGTCCCGTCGCTGCTCGTCAGCGCGCGCGCGTGACTGTGCTTACTTCGGCCTCGTACAGCAATCGAAGCGAGCGACACCCCCCGTCATGAGGCTGTTATTTGGTGCTTTGGCTCTGCTGCTGGTGGCTGCTGCCGGTGAGTCTGTGGCTTCTCTCTGTCAAAAGTTACGGCAAAGTTCCGGCCGGTAGGCGACAAATAATGCGGACTCGATCAGCGTCTCTCAGAATACGACGACGACACGAGGAGAAAATACGAAACACGCCAAGGTTTTTAATTAACCTCCAGAGGGAGATTTGAATTTTCCCATGGCGAGGTGTTGCGCAAGTGCTCGTAACGAACGGCGGCAACGCGTGGGAAAAAAAAATGAAAGACGCTTCGTCGGTGTTCTAGGGACGAGATTCGCAGAATTTGATCGTAAGTTTTTACGAAAACAGAGGTTTCGCAAGACACAAGTGAAATTGACGATTCTCAAGGACTGTCGCGAAAAGCCGACGAGCGTGAAAGCAGCTGACAATGAGTAAACAATGGAAGCGCCGCAGTGGCTTCGGAGAAGCATGTCTAAAAGACGTTTAAGAGTTACCGCAGAAGTAATGGGGCAATGGGGTATGAGTCGCTTAAAATATGCGCGGCGCCGTCGCGCGGATGCCAAGGAGCATAATGTCGATGCACTCGAGCGTGAAATATCTTTTTTTTCCTTCTCTGCGCGCTCTCAAGGAGACTCTCCTGCACTTACTCAATTACTCTCGACGACGACCGCAACTCCCTTTTCCCATTTCTCGGGGCATTCGCACCGCCAATGTTTATTAATCGGCGCCGTCGAGTTTACGCGGGCATTTCTTTGACAATTTCCAGGCAAACATGATACTCGAGTTTTTGCAACGAGAAAAATTCCTGAGAGCTTGCGTGGTAGCGTTGCAATTTATTTCCAGCTGAACTACTCCGAGTTCGCGCGTTGAATATTATAGTAATGGAAAATCTATAAAACCGCGTTACCGTAATGCGCGTCAAGTAGTGCGCGTTTCCATTGGAGATGAGAAATGCGATTGAAGTGTGAAGAATTGCTGCTTTTTAAATCATTCAAATTCTTGAATCACCAACAATGCCAATCCGCTTTGCGAAACAAAATATTATTCAACTTGGCAGTTACCTTATACCGCTTAACGTGATTATTTTTAGAAATTGATGTAATTATTTAAATAGCGAAATTCTCGATGGTTGACGTTTATCATTCCCTCGTCACAGAATCGATTTGCCATTAGAGAACTCGACGAGCAAACGAAACGAGACACGAATGTTGAAATAAATAAATGTTCGTTCGTCAGAAGTGGCGATGAAGCCATCCGACATAATTTTTCGTCAAATCGATTGCACTCTGAACACCCGTAAGGCTCCCGAGGTAGATGCAACATTCGCGTTGAAAGCGTCACGACATCAAAGCAAATAACTGGAAAGGAAACTGATTCGGACTTTACCCCGCAGCAACTCGAAAACAAGGGACAAACGACCACGAATATATCCGAAAATAATTGAGTAAACGTAATGTCTCTTTTGAACCCATCGATGGATCGTCTTCGCGATCATCAATATCCTTATCGAAATACAAAAATCGGCGTAATCGTCGAGAATAAAAATTCCAGACTCCAACAACCGCTTCTTTACTTTATCGAATCTAGGGACATAAGAAGAAGTTTGTAAAAAAGGCCTGCTCCATAAACGGTAACTAAGGACTCTTTTACGACGCTCAAATCGGCTATTTTTAATTTCCTGCATACGCTATAACGACAAGTTTACCCAAGTGAGCGTTGACCTGTCAAGCAGTTGTATTTTTGTCATTGTAGATGAGCTTCCAACTGCATATTTCCAGCCTCTCTATTTTCGCGATTGACAGCAACTGACGGATCAGTACTGCTGTTCAGCACTATCCGCTGAATACTGACGCGCATCATGGCGTTGCGCACTCTGAAGATTGTCGTCGAACAGGTTCGATTTTCACGGGAGCTCTGCGACACCGTAGCTGTCGCCGAATGGATTGTTACGATGTCAATGAACGTCTATAATGATCGCGACAATCGCATCTAAGAATTGGTGGAGCCGGAAAAAAATACCGATTGAGTGGCTTTCGGAGTATCCGCGTCGTCAACATAGCGAGTGGCTTCGTTCGCGCTGCATTCGGTATCGACGCGATCAGAAAGCCAATCACTGCTGTCGAATTAAATTCGTTTTCGAATGGAATAGTATTTTCAGCGTGTCTTTCTCTGATCGTTCCATCAATCGATTTTTATAGCCGACGTTTCTCCGCGCGATCGTCGACGACAATTTACTCGCGATGCTCGTTATCAAGAACGAGCAACTGGCTCGGCAGTGATTCGCTTCGTAAATTGATGACCAGAGTAGCACTGGAACAAGCCTGTTTCTCCACGTGACTGTCGATCAGCTTGGTCAAAATAGTCGTGACGTGGGAACATCAACACGCCGACAAATGGCAATGAAACAAACGAACGTTACTTTGGATGACATCTCGCTTCTAACTAAAACGACTGTAGCGCCCGCCAATGCATCAAAGCCGTGGTCGACCGTAACTCGCTCCTGCTATAACCGAACGAAATAGCTGACAAAGGCGTCGCGAATTATTAACAAGTGAACGAATCGGTGTAAGTCCACGATCGATTTTCTAATTCGCAGCCGTCAATAAAAAAAAGAAAAAAGAAAAAAAAAAAGAAAAACGTTTTCTACGGTCTGCCCGTCGCTTGTCTCGCATTGCACACGCACATTTCGCGCTCGACCGGCTTACATACACTACACAGCGGTGACTTCGAGTTGGACTGTACGCGCGACGATTTGTCGGTTCGCTTGTTCTACCGGGCCGAGCTCATTGGCGGCGGAGAATAGCGAGAGACATCGCGAAGAATCAAGCGAGCGTGACCGATCGGCGGCGGCTCTGAACTTCGACGCGAACTTTCACCGTCACGCGAAAACACGACGAGGTCGGCCGCGTTGCCGGCTGCCGCTGCCGCGTTAGACGGTCGGTTTGCTCGGCGGCTGTCAATTAGCTTATGAGCGCGATGCGCGCCAGGAGCGAGGCTGCCTCGTGCGTTTGACGGACCCGTAGGCGAGGAGCATTTGGTTGCGCCGATACCTTTGATATCGACAGCCGTCGCCCAACGCGCACGATGCGCGAGTTTTAAATCCGATTTGGAGGTGCCTTTCGTCGCGAGAGTGGCGGGATTTCGCGATGGTATTTCCGTTGGACAACTCACTCGTCGCCTGGCGAATGCGATCGCGTGTTAATTGGTCGATACTAGTTTTTTCTTTCTCTCTCTCTCTCTTTTGATCAACCATTCACACACGTGTTGATAAAAATAGACGTTAATTAGCAGGATAAGATAACATTGACAGGTCCGAATAGACCGAACGTATCCGCATGAACAATCGATAACAAGCACGTTCTAAATTTTACTATCAGTTCTTTTTTATATTTACGATTTCTCGGTCGGCGTACAAGGAGAAATCAGTCGACTATACTACACCGCCGATTTTTTTGATACTCGAAGAAACGATCTCCAGTAACTCATGACGTACGAAAAAAGTGTCAAATCTGTCTCCTATCTCCGGTTATATGGATATTGATGCAAGACGAGTCGTTAAATTCAAGGCTTTTACTCGTAGCTGAATCATTTGATTAGTAAGCATCAAGGACCTCAAATTGATAGCTTGCGCGAGCGAAATCAACGATTTTCGATTCGAGTAACATCGATCAAAGATCACAGCAAAAATAGTATATTTGAGGGAATTTTTAAAGGATGTTAATTTTCCTGTCTTTTTTTATTGACTTTTTTGAATCAACGAAAAGCGCAAATTGATCTTCTCGATTTCTACTACATGGCAAGTTTGCTCAACTATTATCAAGAGATCGCAGCTCAATTATTTACGCGCACAAGAAGTTGATCTTGATGCTAGTGACTTTTCACACGAATGCCCATATCTATTTTTCTCTCACATTGCGGACCATCAAAGAACACGTTCTTCCAAGTTTCGACGGTCCAGCAATCCGACTCTCTCCTCGTTAGCAATTACACGCCCGTTGTTGTCGATAAAACGCGCGGTGAGTTTACAGATCACGCATGCGGACAAATAGATTTTCAATAGCTGGTTGCGAGGTTAATTAAGCACTCGTTAAAATGCGATACACACAGACAGACACGCACGTGATGCTTATCTCTGTGTCTCGTGACTTTTCTTTTTTTTTTAGAACTGCTAGATCCGTTATTTTCAAGTACGCGGTACTTGTGTAATTCGGTGGGAGGCAGGGTTACACACACGTGGTTAGCGGCAGGAGAATTAGGGCACACAGATATCTCGTTTCATAGCACGTCTAGTGGATTCATCAGTTTGCATTTTCTGTTTATTTTTTATTTTGATATTTGCTGGCGTGAATTCGCACGAGTCAACGATTTTCAAGGCAAACTACGAAAATTTACTTTCGAATGCTCATGAAAATAATTACGTGATTCGCATATCCTGCACTCGTCGATGTTCAGGAGTTAATGAATATATTCATATCTGATATTTTAAATTCAGTACAATGATAATGTCAAATATGGAAACTTTAAGATACTCGTTCTGTATTCTCGGATATTTCTTTTCCGCTTAAACCAATTAGAATTATTATAATTTTCAGTTTTTCCTTTTTTATAAGCGAGGAAAGGAAAAATTTGTATATGACGCTTTTTTATTTAGACCATCGGTAACATTTTCGCAATTCGTCCTTACTAAATGAATGGTAAAGAAAAGTGTAATTAGTGAAAACACGTTTACTTCGCAAAAATCGTGATTAAAGTGCTCTGGCGCACTAATATTCTTGAAAAGGCATCAGCGATAGGAAGAAAAATGATCACAAGTTCCGTAAATAATTCTCCCCGATAGAGCGACCTGGCCAAAAGACAGAGTCTATAGGAGAGAGCGTGAAAGTGGCAGTAGAGTGCAGAAAGACTCCTTGAGGAGGAATTATATTTTCAAACGATCCTTTTAGACCGCAAACTACATTTTAAGAGAGAGAGAGAGAGAGCTTATTAAGAAGATTTCATTTAGTCGAGAGGGATGTCTAACAGTTTACCGATCACGTCCTCGAAGCGTGCGTTCCGTGCCGAGGCAAAAGTTTCGATAAGGCACTTGGAGTGCCAAGGAATCAGCGTGTGCGCTCTATAAAGGCCATGGGCTTGAATCGAAAAAGGCGCTAGCCCCGGATTTTCCGGGCAAATCCTTTGAAAGTGCAAAATTTCCACTTCCTGCTTGACTAGCGTCAAGAGCAAGTGCGTGCGCCCGCGCTTTCTCTCGATCGAGTTTTTGACACCCATTGTTTGCTTTAACATTTCATCGTATTGTACGTTTGCAGCTGACTTTCCATGTGTACACACGGCCAATACGTGTCGCCATTCTACATCGGATTTTACGTTTACTGTTATAGTTTTTTTTCTTTTTTAACGATCGTTCGTTTATTTGATAAGATCCCCCGTCAGCGAGAAGATTAAGTTTAGCGTTGAAAACGAACAGAAAATGTCTAGCGCAACGACCTATCCATACGGAAATACCTATCCATACGAAGGCTCATTGCGCAATCATCTCACTTATTTTAGTTTCCAGCCAACTTATGTCACGCTCGCGGGTAACAATCGCACGCGCGAAAAGCGCGCGCAACCTAAAAACGCCCGCAGTCCCCGCAGCGGCAAAAACCAATAAGAGAAACTGCCTTCTAGCTGTGCAAAATCGGGATGTACCGTGACCGTCCGCGTTTGTACGTAACCGCGCGCGCGCACGCACGAATTTCGCCGCGGTGGGAAATCGGCGCGCGCGACGTTAATTAATCCGCGCGTACGGGATTTTCAATTAAACGAGCGATTAGTGAATCAACATTCTTGCGACGCGTATTTAAGAGCCAATCGCTCTCAACATTATCATTTACGCGCATATACGCGAAGCATGATTACAACCGGCGTTTCGCTGCTGCGGGTATATGATGCGGAGGGAGGTAGGGGGGGGGGGGGTCGCTCACTTTTACAACATTTTCGAGGCAAAATGTCATACAATTACCGCGAGCAATTCCGATTACAAGAAAGGCGGATTGGCCAAGTCCGATTGCGCAATCGCGGCACATCATTGCACGCCTCGCTCTTTCCTCGCGCCCGAGATGACGCGCCCGCGCGGGAAAGTGGGCGATGGAGCTGGCGGTTTCGCCGAAAATTAGCGGCCGCGCGGCGATTTTCCGCCAGGCTCGACGTGGCGCCTACGCAGGGCCGACGACCAACGCCGCGCTCTTCCGGCTGCTCAAATCTATGGCCCCGCGCCGCCTCTACTTTCTTTACCGATGCAGCGTGCGCTTTCTATTACAAAGCGTTGCCCAATCGTCATGATCGCGAGCGAGTCACGAAGCGTCCTCGTCCCGCGCGGTAAGGGAGAAAACGAAGTCACTGCGCGAGAGCCGCGGCGCGGAAAAGGCCCATGGATAATAAACAATCCTGAAATATGCAGCAGCAGCATCACAGTTAAAACAAAAAGAAGGAAACAAAAAACTGAAGAAACAAAAAAAATCGAGTCGAGAGAGTCGGCGTGCTGACTACACGGCAAAATGAATTGGCCCGAGGGGGTGGAAAGTGGGGGAGGAAGGCGAACGAACGAAATTGTGGCGGTGCAAACAACCGCCGCCGCACATATTGACGAAAACGAATGCGCAGTTTCGCGATAATAACCGGATATATATGTTACGCTTAGCGCTTGAGATTAATGCTACGAAATCTGTTGCAAAAAGCCAATTTTTATTTCACTCTCGCGCATTGCCATCAAGTGAGCATTGGTTTTGTTGACTTGCACCAAAAGTTTTTTTTTTCTTTTAATATTTGTTTGGCCGCACATGTAAAGCTGTGTGCTAGAACGATCGGTTATCATTATTTCTTTTCGACGATTTTATTTCACGAGAGGAGTGGAACAGAGCTAAAAAATTCGTACGCAATGTTAGCTCTTGATATATTGATTTTTTTTTACTATGATTATACGATCAACAGTAACGTAGTTTTATTCAAGTATACATCTATACTTTGATGGTTAAAAATAATATTTAGAATGTTTCAGTCACAGTTTTTATACTAGTATGAATGTTGACTAATTTGTCAAGTTCGCGAAAAATGTTTTCTCTTATTTTTCATTAGGCAGAATAAACTTAATGATTTTGTGTCAATGGAAAATTTTGATTACTTTTTTATTAATACATAACTTGTAAAGTTTCATAAGTGAAAGTTTTTTTCTTCGTAAAACAATATTTATTGCCAACATTGATGCAGAATTAGCTGTGGACAAAGGAGTTTTCGGTAAAAAATTGTATTTTACTTGTGACGCTACTTTTCAGCAGTCCTTATTTTTAATATTCAGTATTTCGCTGGGAGACATTTCTCATTCATTGGGAATAAACGCACTGGTTAACTTATCCAAGGCGCGTGTTTTTCTCCTCCAAACGAGTAAGTGAATACTTTTCGCGACCACTGTTAGTGCTCTGTTTGATAAAAACTGCGTTTACCGAACACAAAGAAAATTGCTCAATAACTCAAAAGCAATTACTACGCGGCACAAATTGATAATCGTCGAGTTCATCAAAATATACGACTTTTCGTTTCTTTACAACCAGATGCGATCTCGTAAAACTCGACAAAGGCTCAGCGCGCTTCAAATAGTAGTGCACACAGTCCTGAAAGTCTCGCAATAAGTCGCCGGCGCGTTGCAGAGAGCGGAAAAAAAGGCGACGTATCCCACAGGCGCGATATGACCTTTAGCCATAGATAGAATTAGAGGGAGTTGTTAAACGACAATTGCAGCCGATTGTTTAATCCGGTGACTCACGAGAGAGAGAGAGAGAGAGACTGAAGGGGGGAGGGGGGCTGCGAAGTTATTGCGCGACTTGTGTGTGTACGTATGATCGTGATCCATTTGCGATGTGCGATGGCGAAACGAGTTGGAGTTGATTGGCCGTCGACGCGCGCGCGCGCGAGAGAGAGAGAGAGAGAGAGAGAGAGAGAGAGAGAGAGAGAGAGAGAGAGAGAGAGAGAGAGAGAGAGAGAGAGAGAGAGAGAGAGAGGGACTCGGAGAACGGATACGCTCTCGAAGCCTTTTCGCTTCGCATGTAACGCGTTAGGAAACGATACTTATTACGTCGAAATTATAATCGCGACGAGATTGTCCGGCGATGAAGACGTTGTCTCGCAACGTCTGCGGGATTCTTCGAAGGCCCGTCTCTGCCGGGCGGGAGTGGGGCAACGTTTTCCGTACGAAACGGACGCTCGGACGAATACCATTTAACTGCGGCACGTGCGCGAGCCCGAGAGAAAGCAATCTGGTTACGCGCGCACGTTCGCGTGGCTCCGCGACTTCGCCCTTTCGTTCTTATCTTATTTATGAATAGCTCGCGCGCGTAAGCCGCGCTGCTGGGAAATCTGGCTTTTCTTTTTTTTCGGTGCAGTTCCGCTAGTTAATTGCCCCAACATACGTCGTTGCGGCGTTCCAGGTGAGTTATGGGATTAGCGGCGAAATTCGACCGTTATCGCGTCTAATGAACGCGACGACGGCAGATCGATCGCGAACGAACGGAAATCACGGCGAGTGCGGCCGAAATGTGTAGGACGAAGCGTACGTGCGACGCGCCGACGAGAGTCCGCGCCGTTGCGAGCGCGGCAAGGCGCGAAGAGCCGCTCTCGAGATCCGTGACGTTGACGCTGCCACTCGCGGAGAGCGAGGCTCGAGCGTTTTGCCGCGCCTCATTATCGTTCGCAGTTTAATGCGTCGCTGGTGCAGCATCGATTCCCAACTGAAAGTACAAGAGCTTTGGAAATCGTGTACATGAAATTTGCGTTAATTAACATCAACACCTTTTCAATGTTGCGCTAATGCATTTACGAATTTGCATATGTGTGCGCGTGCACGCTTTCTTTCTTTTTCTCTTCGACGAACGATCCGATAATGACGAACTCTTTGTGCCTAGGCTCGTAACGATAACAAACTACATCATTATGATCTGCGCGTAGGAGTAAGCGAAAGAGACCATTATCACGATGAACTGATAAGAAATTCGATTAAATTATATTTATTTCCCACAACGAGCTATATAATTTTAAATCCATTTGGCAAACTACGTTCTAGGAAACGTTCGGTCAAATGATATACAACGAATGTGGTAAGTCATTGACACGCAAAGGAGAGAAAATCAAGGCAATAGTTTGGCTGCGGTGTGCACGCCGACTTTCCTTCGATAGTCTCCCAATACAAAACGATATCAATTATAAAGACTCTTCGCTGACTCGCGGCAGACAAAGGCGCGAGACCTAGGCGTAGCGGAGGTGAAATAAAAGGGAGCAGCTGCATTGCCTTGAACCGAGAGCGAGGGAACGAGCGGCGCAATGACTCGCGACCTTTCTTTCTTTCCGCAGCGAGCAAGTCCGCGTGCGCTGCCTCGCAGTCCGTCTGCACGCGACCCTAATCGCGAATGTACGCTTTCGCAATGGCTTTCGATCATTGGGATTCGTTCGCCTACAGAGGCATCCTTGAATCGCGCGCCTCAAGGAGAAACCCCGACGGCTGTCGACGTATCGTCGATCGCAGAGCAGCGAACGTCATTATTGCGCCAATCCCGCTCGATTTGTTGAAATGAAGATTCGTAAAAAAAAAAAAAAAGAAAGAAGCAAAAGCCAGGCCACGAAGAAACTGCAACAGCAGCGAGTCGAGTGACAAATGCGCTGACGTTGCGCGCGCGCGAGCTCGTCTTGAAATTGGCTTCGTTTTAACGGCGCGCGCACGTTTTGTCCTCTTACGGGTGCCTCTCCTTTTTTTACGATCGCGCGGAGAGACGCTGACGCGATTTTCGACGGCTAATTCCGAACGCGCCAAGGCTGCAAAAGGTTCCTTTTCTCTCTCTCTCTTCTTTTTTCATTTTAGACAGGTACGCGATGGCTTGTTTTTCATTGTCATCGTTTGTAGTGAAAGAACTTTTTGACTTGACGTGTTTTTTTTCCTCGATTGTGAAGACATACGTTGAACCCGATAGAAAAATTTTTTTTTATTGGCATTAAAAAAAACCATACTCGGGAAATATCCTTCTCGCGCACGCAAGCACGGATAATTCAACTTCATTTCAAATCGGAGTATTTCCATGGAAATCGATGTAAAACAAAGTTGAAAGTAATATTGGCAGTGCGGCAATCTTCAGCATCTGGAAGGAGAAAAAAAAAGAGTAAAAGCTCAAACTCTCTCTATCTCTTTCAACTTCGCGTTTCCGTGTTTATTAGCGAGCGAAAAGTAGAAAAAAATAAAGTTTTAGATTACGAAAAACTTTGAAAAACAAGCATCCTTCTTCGCAGCGAAATGAAATCCGGCAGCCATTTAATTAGTACGATATCTACAATAACATATACGTACATAAGAGACCTTTTTTCTTTTTTTTCTTTTTTTGAAAACTCTCTAGAAAAAGTCTCGTGTTAACGACATCTTGGTAATTAATTTCCATTTCTTGTTCTGAAAAAGGAACAGGGGCGCAAGACCGTTAAAGTTGACGCTTTAAACTCGTCGAGTTCTCGGGCTCCGTCGAATTCCCCTAATTATAAACTGTCGCAGCGATGATAATCCTTTGTGATAAAAAGTCATAACTCCGAACTCCCAATTATGACGACATACCTCGTTCTTTACGCCTCGATTAACAATGTGCGGTTCTAACTTTGTATCGAAGAATTCCACGGAAATTTTCTCTCTCTCTATCTCTCTCTCTCTCTCTCTTTTCTGTCGGCTAAGCGTTAAAAATCGAAGGAGGAGCAGTTGCAGCCATCGCACTTATACACAAGCGCGAGAGGAGCTGCGGGAGGGGCGCAAGGCATCGCGCATAACGGTCCGAGTTACGACGCTGCCAGGTGCCGCAGTGCCATACTAAAATCGGAAATTGTCAGAGCTTTTGCTCACGCGCGCGTGCTCCACGGCCGTTTTTACGGGCCAACTTTTTATTTAGACTTCGCGCCGAAGCTCTGATAAAAGCGAGACTCGTAAACCTTCGGCACGAATATGTATATATAATCTTTAAGCGCTTTGTCGAGTACCTGACCCCCCTCTTGCCCTTCTATGCGGTAATTCCGCAAAAGTTGGCGTTGTAATAATTCGCGCGTGAATTTTCGTTGCGCGCGCGAAAAGTTATTCAACGGACGTGGGTTTATAATTGGAATTATTGACTGAAATTAGACATCGAACGAAAGTGCGATGGCCAAATGGAAAAATTAAATCCGAGTGGTATTGTTATTAATTGCGAACTGCAGCGAATCGCTAATTCGTTTGCGCAACGAGCGTGCAGCTGCGAAGGCCTGCGACGTTCGAGGACGCTCGTTCAATTGCAAAACAAACGCTAATGCGACTCGATTACGCCGACACGTTTGCGCGCAGAATCCCGAGTATTCCGTCGCGCCAAGGAAAAGCGCGCGCGTTACGTTTCCTTTTCTCCCTTTTCCGCGGGCTTTCGCGATATCACGGTATCACAACGCCGTCGCCTCGTGGCGTCGAGCGCGCACCGCGAGATCAAACGCGCGTTACACGCGGCTCGGCGCGCAAACTCGGGCGAACGGAGCAAATCCTACGACGATTGCAAATGCCTCAAAGAGGAGCGCAAGCACAATACACAACCACGGCTGCTTTCCATAAGGCGCTTTCGGCCTTCTTCTTCTTCCTCTTCGTGCTTTTACACGTTGCTGAGGCCGTGGCGGCGCTCTTCTCTTCGCCCACTCGCGCGTCGACGCTCGAGAGTCGTCCTGTTCGCGAGCGCCGCTTCTTTTGCCCTCTCGCTCGCGAGGGACCGAATTGCATTTTGATACGCGGGCGATAGTCGTCGGGAGCGTATACTCCGCGTAATCCGGCCGAAACCGCTGGGCGATCAGACGCCGATCATCAGACTCGCCCGGCGAGCAGAGTAATCCCTCGAGCATTCGCGCTGATCGCGCGCTATGAATAAGGCATCCGGCGTCTGTCCGTTGATTTTTCCTCGGGCGAGCCGTGCCGTGCCGCTCGCTTGCCTTCGTCTTCGACAGCTCGACTTCTAAATAATGCAGCGCTGCCCGCGTCAGTCGTGCGTTCGCGATTGGCATGCGAATATCTTAGCCCGCGACGGGCACCTCCACCTGTCGCGTGATATGTTTGTAAACGCGTCCAAGTTCGTTGCGCGATTGCCGCGCTGCTGCGAGTTGGCTTCTCGTTTCGGCTGACGTGAGCGCGGCAAACGGACTTCCGGCGGCTCGAGCGAAGCGGAAGTTTCGTTGCACGCTCCGCGCTTGCCGTCGCCATTCGAAAATCCATTGTAATACGAATGGTGACCGTCGTCCAACGTAGAAATGCCACGTAGAGCGCACGAAAATACGATTGTCCGGTTATTATTGGCGACGGCGACGACGATGGCGCACTTTCACTTTCGCCACGCTCCCAAGTGTTTATTAATCACGCGAGCGGTGCTTTACGTTAATTGACGAGTAGCGTGATTTTGTTTTCCACATAATCGTTGTTTTTACGGGCGCGTTAACGAGGCAATTTGTCTCTGACTTTCTGATGTTTCTACGGCGATAAACGATATCCGATTGAACGAGCACTTCAGTCATTTCGAAGACTGCAATCAATCGAACGGTAGATACGAAGTCAGACCATGCAGCGAAATATAAAAAGGACCGCCTTGGTCGAGTTGTTGTAACTTGTATCGTCGATCAATTAACGCAAGATTCTCGTCAAATCAGAATACAAAGGATTTCTCAAAGCTCGCGACGTCCAACGAGAACGACAAGTTAACTGCCATTTCATTCTCGTACTTGCACCGGCCAAATTAAGATAATCAACGTGCCGTTCGTAGGTCAGCCCTATTACTCTCCTCTGGCAAATGCACTCGAAACAATGAAATGACGGACGCTTCAGCGCCGCTTCAGCTCTGAAAGTCGATTAGCCTCTGCAGACTACTCGCTGGCCAAATTAATGGCCGCTGAACAAGGGAGAGTGAGACAGATAGAGCAACAGGTTACATTTGCACGGGAGAGACTCTTGTTTATGGACTCCGCGTGGAATCATATCGGTTGTTTCTTTAACCGACATCGCGAAATCCCACATGGGACTCGACGCTGTTTCGCGGTCCTCTTTACGATCTCTCGCGACGGTTAGTTGCTCCTTCATTTTTCGATTTGTTCGCTCTCGCGATGACATCGATGTTTACTCAAATTGAGTAACCGATCACTGGAAAAAAAAAAAAAAATAAATAAATTTTCATCGATTTTTCAAATGTGCTCAAAGTGAACGACAAATCGCTAATTGAATTGTGTATAATCGAAGAAAAGTGAGGCTCCCAGAGAGCAATTCGAGCGCAATGGACTGCTAGGATTCACGAGGCTTTTTACGGCCACTCAGCAACGCCAAACGAAATCAATGTTAATCTCAAGAAGCCACGCGGTGTCTTGGGAGTTAAGCGAAATAATTCACACGTGGTCGGTGAATTGCTTAACGAGCCGTGGTAAGCTCGACCGGCCAGACACGCCAATTATATGCGGTATTCCGTTTGCTGCTGATAATGCCTACGTAAACCCGAAAACTTGTTTTGTTTGCCTCGGACTCTCGTTATCGACGTATTATACGCGTCGTTGTTTGCGTCAATGCTTTTAATTGGCGTCTCGTTTGTTCGTTAAGATGTACTGTGTTTTCTTTTCCGGTTAAATTGGCAATTTCGTCTCTTTGTAAATTTGATATCGAAAGCAAATGCGGGATGTCGGCTGCAGCGAAAGAAAGTGTTCTTTTGTTTTACTTCGGAGCTTACAGTGTTGTTAAAAGTTGCCACTGAAAAAAAAAAAAAAAAACGTTCACCGACTCGTTACGCCAACGGTCGCAACTACAAAAGCGAGGGAGCATGGGTGGGTGGGTGGGTGGGGGAGACACTTGAACTTGGTTGGCTCTTGGCGCTAATTAAACAATTAAAAAATTGCCCGAGCAAGTGCTATGTAGCCTCACGTCAAGTGCACAAGTTATTCCATCTTGCCCGGCGGCGTCGACGGGTATTTTAAATACTTTGGAAGAATAGCTCTCTTCTATGAAAATTTCAACTTTCTTCAAACGCACAAGCACACACGGTACGCGCGCAGTGTAATCGCATTCTGCGTTGTGATTTAGCCTTTCGTCATCGTCGTCAAAGCGCCGTACATACGGGCAAAAACGAGATTTTCGCTTCGTCATAATTATAATCCTCGGCGCGTGCATTAGTTCCCCTCGTTTTGCCGGCACGAGGCAATGACATTATATATATTCTCAAAGTGGTGTGTTAGCGCACAGACTGAAAAAGACTGAAATCTGTTTGCCCTCTCTCTCTCTCTCTCTCTCTCTCTCTCTCTCTCTCTCTCTCCCCCTCTCTCTCTCTCTCTCTCTCTGCGCACGTTAATTTCTCTCTCTATAATATAAACCCTCTGTACGCGCGCGCACGGAATGATGTGGCTGTGTGTGTGTGTGTGTACGCGCGCGCGAGTTTCGTCGACCTGAGCGCGCCGCTATGATTATCATTTTCAAATGTAAAATCGACAAGAGCTTTGATCAATTATTTGGCCGCTGCAATCGCGTTTGCGCTCTGAAACGCGAATTAAAGCTGCGACTGGATTATCAACGAGCTAGTGGGGTTGTAAAATGTCGCAACATTACGTATAGTTGTAAGATCGGCGACTTGGCTGTGCGCGTGTATCCTTCATAAGAAAAACCCTCGCAATTCGGCAGCGGCAGTAGCAGCGGCAGCAGCAGCGCTGCAGTCGTTCACTTAATTAGTTGATTAAACTTGATTACCAAGTTTATTAAATTAGCTGTCAATAACAGCTTGCATGCGCGCGGCCAAGGCGAGAGCAAGCAACCAACTTAGATTAAGTTCTCTCTCTCTCTCTCTCTCGCGGGACTAACTCGCGCAGCTGAAAATCCCAGTAGCTATGAGGATACGAGTTTGTACTTTAGCCTTTGCCGACGCGCACCGTGGCAGCTTACATCGCTGCGCGCTTTGCCTTTGATTCCTAGCTGCCGATTTTTCCCTTCGTCTGAGCCGACGCTTTGTTACGCGTATCCGCGCTCCCGTTTCCCGAAGAGAAACCAAAAAGAAGGAAGAAAAGAAAAATCGCGCGGGGGACGGGGCGCGCGCGCGCAAGGGGGACGCGGCGACGCAAAGGCGCGCGAGAGCGATAAACGAGAGTGCTGCTTTTTTACAGCGAACGAGGACGAGGGACCTTCTACGGGGGACGCGCGCTGATGAAAGTACCACTTGCTGACGGCAATCCGCGGCTTGTTTTCGCTCAGCTTTACGGCAGACTTGAGGCTTTGACGGTTCGCGGCGACCCTCTTCTACGGGGATCCTCGTCGGGTCGCCGATGTTTTCGCAGCCGCCTGTTAATTCTCGACGACGGGATAACGATGATAAGCGCGCGACGGCTTCGAAATTGAGAAATGCGATCGTGGATAACGAACGTAAAGCCGTTGCTCGACAAGGAAAAACTCGGGGAGGAAAACGCTCAAGCTTGGAAATTCATTGGTCGGACAGCACACCGGAGGGTAGTAATTCAAGCGTTACGGAGCTGTGGGTAGGTGAAATTTTTCGCAAAAAGCAAGTATCCTCGATCTTTGATCTGGCCGCTCGGGAGAAAAGAAGAAAGAGAAAGATAGAAAGAAGAAAGAGAGGAAAAAAAGCGCAACTCTCGGCAATTACGTTTCGCCGGAGCGCCTCAATTTCAAGCTTTCCTCTCGCGCAGCTTCGGGCTAGCTGCGATTGCGCAGAGCCTCGCGCGAGCTGAAAAAAGCTTGATAAATATATGTACAGACGGTAGTTTCCGCGTCTATCTCAATTAAACGTTTAATTAATCAGAGCTCCGAGGACGGGCCCGGGGAAAGGGCGAAAGGGAATTAGGAGGGGCGCACCCGTTTTGATCGTTGTCATTGGCAAGTCGAGGCGCGCGCGCCGCTCTCGCGCCGGCAGCTTTTCGCTTGCGGTCACTGCTGGAATTAGAGAAATTAGAGTCACTGCGTTCCGGGACTCGACGACGTCGCTCTCGATTCAATTTATCTAATGCGCCGTTTTTTTCTCTCTCTCTCTCTCCGTTTTTGTTTTCTCGCTCTCTTCCGGCGGGCTTTTCTCGCGCGGGCGGCGAGGGCCAGAAGAAAATCGCGTCTTGCTGCCGTACGCGAAGCGTGTCCATTAGAGCCATTAGAGAAACGCGATTACCTAAAGTCAAGCAGCAATGCAAGCTTTGGACTTTGAGAGGATAATCCGCTAAAGGTGTTTTCCCGCGGAAGAGGCGGCTGAAGGGGGGGGGGGGGGGGGGCGAGGCGAGGCGAGGCGAGGCGAGGCGAGGCGAGCAGGCAAGCATTCTCCAAGGAGATTTTGATTAGGTATTAAGTCGGCGTGTAAACCGAAGCGACGAGAGAGAGAGAGAATCGAACTTGTCTTATCGCAACACAGGCGCGTTGATTGAACTCCCTCTATATCGGATTTCAAGCTTGCTCCGGATTTGCCGCTTCTTTCGACCCAACACAGTTACGATATGCCTAACCGTCAAAATATTTCAGTCGATACGCGTTGCAGCAGCGAAACAAGCGGGCTTTATTCAATATCGCAAGTTTACTCGACGAAACTTCGCACGAGCTGCGAGCGTGCCTTAGTCAATTACGGCTAATTAGATGTAGCGATCATTCGATTAAACTTGTCGCAGTGCCGCAAAAAACAACAAACAAGGAAAAGAAAAAAGCGAGTCCTTCTTTCCAGCTGAATGAAAAAGAGAGGGCATACGAATTGACGCAGAGCAGAGGTATATACGTACGTATGGCAGACAATACGCGCTGGAAAACTAGAGAGAGAGAGAGAGGCGACGAGACGCTTGGCACGTAGTAGTGCGCCGTCGCGCGGCATTTGTATGCATTGCGGCGGACTGCATCAGAGAGAGTGAGAGAGGCGCCACTCCCGTGATTACTACTGTTTTCCCCGGAGAGACTGCGCGAGAGAGAAGATCCGTCCGCGAGAAACGGCCGCTGACTTGGGTTTTGTGAATATAGATGGATGATTTTTTTTTTATTTTACCGATGATTGGCGAATCGGCCGGAAAAATCGAGTCGAATTCTTTAACGAGAGCGGCGACGCGATGGTTTTTTTCTTCTTTTTAATATTGCGATTTCAACGCTTCACTCGCTTGGAAGCAGAGACGGCTAGGGTTCAATTTTAAGGAGATGCCGGACTCGTGTCAAAATGCGCAGATCGCGATAAAATTGAAGAGTACGATGGGTTAGAGTAGTAGGAAGGTCCCTGAAATTTTTCCATATTTAGTACCATATCGAAATTCTAAAGAAAATAAATCGCGAAGTTCACCTCTTACACACCTTGCGCAAAAGCCATTAAGCTGATGAACGTTCATTGAATAATTTTTTCCAGTATATTTCGAAGACCTTATCGCGAGCGAAACATCTTTCCTAAAACTTTCGTTGTCGAGTTGTGGACACTCGTGGTTTCATCTCTCCCTTCTACAAATGAGTTTTCTGAGAAGTTCGCGAAGGAGAAAAAAAATCATATACATACGCGTCGCCGGCGAGAACGGGGTTAGTCGAGCGACAGTTTTTTCGACGCAAGGCCTGCCGCCTCCTATCTCACTCCCACGGCTGTGTCGCCTCTTTTGTGCAGCGCTGCACGGCCGCGCGTCGTTAGAAAGTCCGCGTCGCTCGTTTTCTTGTTTTGCCGCGCGAGCGCGTAACGAGCTTTGCCTATCCGCGAAAAGACGAGCTGCTCTTAATGGAGCCGAGGCGCAGGGAGGGATCGTCGTCGAGCGCAATTTTCCTGGCGCGCGCGCGAGCGGGCTATTACGTCGGACTTCGACGACGCCGGCAGAGCTTGCGATGCGTATCCGCGCCAGCCTTGAAATCCAATAACCTTGGGGAAAGTCGATCGATCGCCTCGCGCGGTATCAACAATGAACAGGCGACGATGAACAAGAATAAATGAAAAGTGGAGCGTTGGCACGAGCATTGCCTCATGATATTTATAACCTATACGGATACACGCGCAGCTTCCTAATTGGCCAGCAGCTTTCGCAATTCAGCCGCGCTTTCCCACGTCCTCCCTCCAAACCACCGGAAAATGCGTCGATTGTTGTCGGCGGTTTGCCAGCGCCCAGCATTCGTAATTGATTTTGACCTACCTTCTCCCAGGTTGTTGCGAATCCAAGAGTCGAGACTGCGTCGCAGACAACTCGCTACGACAGTCGAGTTGCACGGCTACGTCCAGTGTGAATTTTCTCGGGAGGTCGGCGTTAACGAGTCGATCGCGAGCGTGTCGTTGTCGCGCTAAACCAGAACGCCTTTTTAACCGCGCGCACGCCAAACTCGCAAGACGCGCCGTCGAAAGCCTTTATAAAGCCATCGTCGCGGATAGGAACAATGGCCGCGCAACGCAACGGCCGTCGTTACCAAAACAAAACGGGCACGGCGGTGCTCTTTTCATCGCGAGCTCCAAAAACGGACGGCTAATTGTTAATTGTACGGCGGCGAACCGTAAAAGCGCGAGTTTTGTAATTGCAAGTAGATAGAAAGTGCAAGGCAGCGCGCGGCGTAATTGCTGGCGGCGCGTTTTCGGCGCGTCGGGAATGCGAAGGATGCATTTTTTCCCTCTTCTCCGGTGTCGAGATTGAGAGATTATGTGCCCGGCGAAAGTTATTGGTGGCCGAGAGAGAGAGAGAGAGAGAGAGAGAGAGAGAGAGAGAGAGAGAGAGAGAGAGAGAGAGAGAGAGAGAGAGAGAGAGAGAGAGAGAGAGAGAGAGAGAGAGAACCGATTGGTCATAGTTTGCGACTATTCTAAGTCTGTAGAGTGACACGTTGAATCGTTAAAGTTAGAGTACTCAAATTTTTTGCTTTTCTATTGAACATGATGATTTAGGGATATAGTATAGGGTTTCAAGTTCTAAAATTTAAATAGACCTTTAAGTTTAATTAGTTTTTTTCATTTTAATGACAAGAGGTCTGTGTGCACAATAAAATTATTAAAATAGTTGTTTGAGGGCTCATTTTCTCCTATCAAACGAACCTTACGAAAGTTACTTACAATTATTTATTACAATTTCAAATTGGAATAAACTATGAAATGTTGTAGGAGAGGGTGATATTTCACACTCCATAGTTTATTTTAGTTTAAGATGAGTTTTCGTAAGATATTTTAAGACTTGCGCCATCAAAGGAAATGAGTTCTTCAACAACAATTTTGGTTAAATTAGTCCACGAATAGAACCTTTTGAATTTCGGCTTAAAAGCAGCTCCATGTGGTTATAAAATGAATTCGAAAAGACGAAACAAGTTCATCATGGGCTTGAACCATCTGTTTCTACACAAAGAATAAATATGCAGGAGTTTTACAAGTGAATAAAAAAATAGAATTTCTAAGAGAAAACCCAACCCGAGTTAACGGCGTTTTTCATGCTCGAAGTCATAAGCACTTGCTATCAAGTTTTTCTCAATTCCCCTCGACTCGTTAACGAAGAAAGCGTCTGCGAGCAAATCATCCATCGAGGCAAATTACAATTTGCCACGAGCTATACTTATCATGGATCGACGAATGTCGGCGAGCGAAACGAAAGGAATTCGGATCTGTCGACGCGTCAGCATGTCCGCGCGCCAATTGTCATAAACAATCCACGCGCACATTCACCGGGCGCAGCAACGAAAACTCTGCCGCGTTCGCTCTCGGATTTCCACCTGGTAATTCGATTACGGGGCTCGTCCGGAAAAGCGAAAAAAACAAAATGAAGAAGACAGGCAAGTTTGACGGCCGGACAATTGCACGGCGGCAAACAGACGTCCGCACAGACACACGCGGCCGGCGCGTCTGTATTACGCATGCATGACGAAACGGCGATTAAAATGCATGCGCACGCGCCTGGCGCGAGGCGCTCGGTTATATTGTCCTATGCCTCGCGCGCACGCAAAGGAGAGTTATATTGCCGCGCTCTCGCAGCCGCGCGAGAGATAGGGAATTAGCTAGCGCCCCGCTACAGCACGTTCTCTCTATTTTCACGCAACTCCCTTTCGCTCTGTTCCTTTGCGCGCCTGGTCTTTTTTTTTATACATTTTTTTTTCTTTTATTTCGTTCTTTTGTTTTCGAGCGAGAGACGCGAGAATATTACCCGCGCGCGATACGGCATCGATCATAATTAATCACGAGGGAGATGTGCTCTTAATTATTCGCGCTCTCGTTGACGTTCGCGCGAGGGGGGGCACTGATCACGACGACCACGGCGATTCGTCATTTGGCGCCGCGCGTACTTTTGGCCGATGATCGATCCGTTTCCGCGGCCAGTCGCGAATTAGAACGAACATGCCCGCGCGTCGCTTTCTGTCTCTCTAATTGAGCGGTTGAGTAACGTGTAACCGTGGCTCCGTAATATTCGGAAAAGAAAAATATTACCGCGGCGTGTACGCACTCGCTTTGCTTTCCTTTATTCAAATGCCTGCATTAATGAGCGCCGTTTGCAAATTGATAAGAAAAGCAGAGATAGCCTTACGTAAATTTCAATTTGCATGCTATCAATCGAGCGCGAGAGTATGTATAATCGGCACAATGGAGACAAACGACCGAGCGCGCGTCGATCGTTTTCTTTTTTCGCATTTCTCGCGGAACGTATACTTTCCCATAAGCTTCCGCGCGGCGTACAATGTACACACACACACACACACACACACACACACACACACACACACACACACACAGAGCGATCGCGCAACAAGTTCACACGCTGCCCCGTTGCGCAACGCAGCGCCGCTGCCGTCGTGTCGTCGTCGTCGTCGTCGCGTGCCCAGGTATACGTGCGCCAGCGCCGGTCTCTCATTCTCTCATTCATATGCGCGCTCGGGGCACGAGCGAGCGTTGAAAGCGATCGCGGAAGAAGATCGCGAACGAGTCATGCGTCGCGTCGCGAGGACGCCGCTTTCTCGCCGTTCCTTCTTGTCCGCCTGAGCGGGGCGCCGCGGAAAAACTTGGCGATCATGCGGCTCGCGTTAGCTAAGCGGTTGCATCGCGACGCTGATGAGGACTCCTGCGGCATTGCTCAAGCCCACGGATATTTATACCCTTAGGAAAGAAAAGAGTGACTGCTGGTTTTAAACGAGGCTAGGAAATTAAGTAACTTTGTAGCTATCTGTTGCGCCGACGGCGCGACGTTCAATCCAAAATGCCATTCGAAATTTTGAATTTCGCGCTCCCTGCCGTGTCCGAATCGTTGCGCTAATCCACCGCCAGGTGGTCGATTCACCTCGCGAGCGGCAGGACAATCGCTCGGTTCGTATAAAAGCCAGCTCTACGTCATTGGTCGCCGCAGTAGCTTCGGCTCTGCATATACTAAAATTGGAACGATACAGAGAAGATTAGCATGGCCCCTGCGCAAGGATGACACGCAAAATCGTGAAGCGTTCCACATTTTTTGCGATTTCATTTTGTCATGCTATACCACTAAGGAACGGACGCGACACAAACCCGAATGCTGTAATTTTTTTTAAACAAACGACTGCTCAGCACGTGACAAGCGAAGTAGAATTAGCGAACGACATTGCGATTAATTGAGTTATGAAATAACCTGACAAGCAAACGAAAAAATTTATGATACGTGCACGAGTTCCGGGAGTGTGCTTGGCACCGGGGACCAACTTTGAACTCTCGACTACGACCGCGTTCAACCTCAACGTAGCCAAAAGTAACTTTGCCAGCGCGGACAACGAGCTGATAACGCGAAAAAAAAAAACTTCAAGAACGCTAATGGACATTCGCTTGAAAAAAAACTTCCGCGATTCGAACGACCGGAACCTAAGACCAATTACACCGAAAAATAGAAAAGGAAAAGTAATTGCACTAGAGCGGAGCACATGTTACAATTGTTGTTTGTTTTTATTTACAAGTTACAAGTATTAAGTACGTCGTGTAATTGATTAGTCTAATGACGGTAACTTGTCACTTGATCGATGTGTAGAACTTTACTTTGAATAACATTTAGTATATGGAATAAGCTTATAATTTTGATTAATACAATTTTTTTAATTTGATGTAAAAATCAGTAATTATTATTTGTCGGCTTAGGAATATGTCAGATGCATTAATTGTTAAGTAGAAGTAGAAAATTTCAGTGGTTATTTATGAAAATTCATGTATCCGTAGTCTCTCATGATCCTAGCTTATTTCAGAAATTTCATTAAAGATTTCTTGGCAAAATTGTAATTTGTTGTGTTGAAATGGTTCTTTTGTATTGAAAAGCGATCTATCGTTCAGCTAAATAATCAGCGACACGGTCAACGAGTTCCACGAAATGAAAAGGAAAATAAGAAAAGCCGCCGACGATTCGCGCACTAACAATTTCAAAAACAAAAAAAATCGACTAGCGTGCCGACAGACATAGGAGCCAATGGAAAGTGCCGAGATAAAGATGGAGTAAATCAACGATGTCACATCGGAACTGCATTTTGTCATCGAAGACGAACTGCAACAGGGTTCATTCAATGCAGTGCTACTGTAACAACGCTTTACAGAAAGAGGGACCAAACAAAATCTACAGATACTGCATGACATGGAAGCTCAAAATCAATACAGACGCACGCGACATAATATTTGTGCGGCTGTTCACTTTGTACCTCAGTAACATTGAGCAATAAAAATGAAGGACATTTTCAGTTGAGATCATTGATCGCGAGACCGCCCGGGTACGAAAGAACGACACGGGAGAAAATTAAAATACCTCGGGGTCAAGATCAACGACCTTCTTCGAGTGTTAAGCCACCCGGAGACGCAAATGGAAAAAGCTCGGCGTCCACTGCGTACACCCGTTCGGGCTCATGTTCACGGGCGCATTACTTATCTAGTTCAACCAGAGTGCCTCTGCAATGGGCAAAATCCGCATTTTCGAACGGTCGTACTTGCTAACTTGCGCAGGTTTATATTGCTCAGCTGCCAGAGACTCGTCAGCAACTGCAACGCGGCAAATATTCGTCGATAAAGCCGAAGATCAGCGACAGTGACATCATCGGCAGTCCCCGTGAATGTTACCCGACCTGTATACAGAGAATGGCAAGAGCACAAGCAGGTGCTTCCTCGACGTACAAAAACTCGTTCGAGACGACAAAACCCTTCCTGTTATTTATAACTGGAGACGAGTCGAGAAGGATTAGACAATTTCAGCGCAGGCTCTGCCACTCGAGTACTCGTAAGCTCTACTGAAGAGAGATGCCAACTATTCGACTCAACTTAACAACCTTTCCGGCTACCCCTTCAAAAAGAATTGTACGACATTCAATTTTGTACCTACCTAACGAATAATCGCTGTTTCGGTTCATTGGTTGACGATGACCAAAATATGTATAGTAAATACAACGGAATGTATAAATTATGCATGGCTGATGGAAGACGCTACATATTTGGATGATCTCAGAAGGATAATGGTAGGACTAATAAAATAAATGAAAGTATTTAAATCAATGGTAATATACAGCACAGGCATACAAAAATATTAATATATTGATTCGTTCCTCGGCATCATAACAACAGTCGACACAAATTACAGCAAAGTAAAACTTATAGACTCAGCTAAAATAAGTAAATCTGATCTTCTACGTGCATACGTAAAAAGCTCATCAACTGAGAGCCAAAGTAAATACACGACGCAACATCAGAGTAAAATATGGGGCTCTTCCTCAATAGCTGTTTCCCCAGTATTACTCGTGTGAATTAACAAGGACTTCTCTTATTCAGCTTCGGCTTAACTTCATAGAAAGCTTATTAACTTATCCAGATTTATTAATGATTCCAGCCACAATATGATACAGTTACGTAATTAAGGTGGTTATATCACACTGAATGAATAGATGCATAATTACGAAAAGAGTAGAAATATAATTAAGAGACATAAACATTGAAACGATGATTATTACAACTGCAATTCATCATGATAATTGATCAATAAATCGTAGCAAAAGAAATACAAACGTTCAAAGTCAGCGATAAACGACGAATGCTATAGTAAAATCATCGAATTGCAACATTCTAATGGCTATTGCACCGGAACTAGATGGTCAAACTTTTCGAGCAAAAAATATATGGTTACAAATAGCCGTATCTAGCATCGCTTAGTTTATCAAATGAATGGCATGGTTATTAAAAATTTTATACGACAAAAACCTTTCCATTTTCACGCCTTGTCTTATAACTGATAAATTATACTTCGAAAATCAGATGGTCAATCGATTTGAAACTTTACTCGAGCATGTATTTATTTACAAAGTTGAAGTAACGAAAGTTTCAAGTAAATTACATAAATTTTGGTTTATGATACAACCACCTGAATGACAATTGTACTAGCAAATGCATCGATAGAGCTGTAAGTTATATATATCTTTTATTCTTCTCTCATTCAACATCATTCAACAAACAAAGAAATCTCAGGAAATAAAGAATAAAGTAAAGTAGAATTAATTAATAAGCAGATTGTGATAAATGGAGCAATTGAGTAAGCTAACAAACCAATAAGAATTGATTATTTTATCGACATCTTGGAAAAAGAAATTCAGAAATTTTCAAGATAGATTTCGTACTTCACTAAAGATTTTAACATGAAGTAAAAGACTTCTATGCCAATTATCGTACCCGCATGTCGCGGCGATTATCGTTTTCCAACACCATCTCCCTGCTATTGCTTCATAAATTTTTTACCGAAATAGTGTTTCGCGCGTTTCTCATGCTTAATATAAGCATGTGAAATACTACTATTCAATGCTAAACAGCACAATATCATTAATTGCGTGCAACGGAATCATGAATTAGATCAACTTTAACTAAAATTATGAGAGCGCATTAGCGAAATTATAGACAATTACAATTCCCCGTCCAATTTGCAATTGCCATTTGTCATTTTTATAATAGCGCTCGTAAAACGTGATGATAATGTTCTAGAAGAAAAAATGTGAGCCATTTAGGATATCAATTGAAATACGTTTACTATCTAAATAGTTATTTAGATAATTTAATTATTGCTTCAACCACATGCGATTCGCCCGATACGTACATTAATTACAAGAAATATATCGAGTACGCTAATATCATGATGTATGATGATAATGATGAATTCGTTATCCCCTGCCAACAGAGTAAGCATTCAATTACCGAATTTGCTCGAATACTCGGAGCATCGACGACAGCTGAGATGGCAGATCACCGTAAAAAAAGGCGCACAAGTTGCAGACCAAGAGAAAAAGGCTGGGCCGTGCGCCAGAACCAACTCTCCGGCGCGAAAATTTCCCACAAGGCCGGGCCCCGACGCCGCGTGGAAATTAATGCGACCAAGCGCGCCGCGGATTACCAAAAGGGAGGAGAGAGCGCCTGCATGCTCGAAGGCGTCGAGCCCTGCACTCCCCCGTCGCGCCTCGTCCCTTCCTCTTGTTCTGTCGCGCGCGCTTCGCCACTCCTGGCGCGTGTCGAAATCGGCGCGTTTACGTTTCTCGCTGTCGCGACCGCAACGTCGAGTGTGCGTTCGAGGCCAATAATATTATCGACGACACCGACGCGAGACACGCTCTAATGTGTTTTTCGCCAGATAGGCGCGCGGAGCGTGCCGGAGAATTTTGCGAGTGCAACCTCGAGAAAATGCTTCGATAGTTATGGATAAATAATGATTTACTACGTAATCGCCCATTGTGATGCAACGCAGCCGGTTACATTCAACTCATTATTCTAAAGCGTTGCGTCTACGGACAGCGGGTAAAGGCTAAAACATCCGCATTTTGAAAAAGTGCGATTCCTGAGCGTGAGCTCTGCAAACGCCGGGGGAGGGCTGAAAAAAAGAAAATTTTGTTCTCCATTAAAACATCAATCGAGCGCGAGTTGCGTTCGGTCGGAGGTTGTATAATGAAATAAACGTCATCGCCAGGGAGGAACCACGCTGCGTTCTGTTGATATTTGCAAAAAGCACAAAAAGCAAATATCGCAAAACTCTCTCTCTCTCTCTCTCTCTCTCTCTCTGCGACGGCATATAATTGCAAACGAAACCCCTCTCAGGACGAGATATCGAATATTCGCGCGAACTGAAGCGAAATTGAATAAATCAGCATTGGCAATGCACGAATTAGTCTGCCTGCGCGGATTTCATATAACACGCGAGCGCACTACATGATTTTATCGACTTTGTACGCGTCTAAACAATTCCCCCGTCGTCATATGCCACCAGTAATATTGGATATTTTTTTTTTTCAAATTTCCCGCTGCAGCGCAATAAAGTACAGTCCGAGCAGGGCGAGAGAGAAGCTATATAATGGCAGAGACGTCACATTGCTAGAGAGAGAATATTTTTTCGTGAGCGACGAGAAGAGGGGAGGGGGGAGAAGTGGAAAAGCGAAGGTAATAAAGACGTTGTCTTTATTAGGATCCGTGCAGTTTATAAATATGCAGGACGAGATATGACGGACGGATGTATCCAACGACTTGGCCAATTAAACTCTTCTTGCCCATACCTCTCCTTCGCTTCCTTTTATTTATTTTTTTATTTTCACTGGGCCGACTGCCTGATTGCGAGTTGCCGAGAGAAGTGCGCGCGCCTCGGACTCGGCTGATATAATTTTCCGTTTTCATGCTACAGGGAGCGCCGGTTTTATACACTTTGTTTATTCCTTGCAATGGGACTTTATGACCTTTCGCGCTCAACGCCACTTATTAGAGAATGTTCGCTTGCTTTCAACTCTTCAATTGGACGAAATGAAGAATTTCACTTTTATTTTCCTCCGCGATACGATATAAATGGCTTTTCTTGTTCAAATACAAAGGAGCGATCAAAGTGGGCTACGTTCTTTCGGTTCAAACAAGCTTGGCACGGTTTGATTACGCCATACGATTTTAGAATCGCTGTTCTCCAATAATGATTTTCATTTTTTAATATCTCGCTTTTGAGATTTTTCCAGGTGAGAGCTAACGAAGGATGAGCGATACGTTTGAAATAAAATAATAAAAAAGCAGCCCTCGCGTCGAAATGTTCGTTCTTCCTGAAATGCAAAACGAAGTTTTCTGCTGTGCTCAATTTTTGTGCTCCGAGCCGTATGCCACACTTGATTATTTTTTAAACCAAAAGAAAATCTATCCGATGAGCAATGTTTCGCGTTAACGGTATGAGAGGCTTACAACCAATGGAGATCTTATACTACAGCATTTGGAAATCGGTTTTATCGTAGCACTCGCGATATATATTCAATCGTGATTTCGGCAGCTCGCAAAAAGGAAAAATTAAAACGTATGGACTTTTATAATAGCACATTACGTAACTTTAGATCCAAAGTCACACCAGACGAGAATCTCTTTGCCGAACGCGTTGGCTACAGTACTTTTCAGAACAACGCGTGAAGTGTACGCTTTTCGCCGAGCGCGCGGCAAAGTCGTTGGAAAGATTATTTTGGGGAACGATGAGAAAATAATTGAGCTCTTCAGTGGCTGCAAAACAATTATCGATTTGTTTAATCGGGTGCCAAAATCATTGTCCGAAATAAATAAAAATTGGAATTATAAATCACACCACGAAAATATTGCGTTGTCAACTTGAAGATACGAAAAATTAGTTAAAAGTACCCTTCCAAACTGCCGCTTAAAAGGATTTGTAGGCTGGATTCGAACACGACGTCTTTATAATTGCTTCAAAGCTGTATTATTTGACTTGAGCAAATTTCGATCGAAGCAGACAACTTTCCAGCGTCGGATTTTCGTTCGAGCGCTTTCGAACAAAGTGAAAAGCTAAAGTGATTCGTCAAATGTATATGACAAAGACTTTGTGAAAGAGAGCGGAGCAGAGTATTCAACGTCGGGTAACAAAGTTAGGATTTGTAAAAGAAAAGTAAAAGGAGACAGTTTTCGGGAAAAGTCGAATAAAACGAAGGGCGCGATCGACAGATGCAGACAAGCGGCTCGAGAACACAGAGAACGCGTAACCTTATATGACGATGGCCGCGCGCGCGGGCAAGCGTATCGGTTGGACGCGGGGCAGTGCGCGCGTCCAGGGCGCAAAATCGGATACGCTTGATCGAACTGTGCGTCCGTGTTGCAGGTGGACTGGAAGAGGACGAGGACGTCGAAATAAGCGGCGGCGGCGGCGGTGGCGACGGCGGCGGCGACGGCGGCGGTCAGGTGAGCAAGCGGGCGAAAGCGCTGGATCCCGACGAGGAGGACTACTACTACGAGGACGAGGTGGACGAGAGGAACAACCCCAGCCAGGAGGCGCCGGTGGTGCCGCCCGGCTTCCTCAGCCCCTCCGTCAGGGAGTATCTCGACCTCGGCAAGTCGATACCCGGTAAGCTGCGCCCCGACTTTGCCCGTTTGTTTTACGCTGCTCTCTCGGTTAGGCGACACTCAAAGGGGTTTTCAGCGAGTTTTAAAGAGCCATGAGTTTGAGTTTCACGCCGAACCGACCCCTTCCCTCACGGCAGACGCCACGTTTTACATTCTTTTGTCATTTATTGTCCAAGTTTTGATGAAATTCCCGGGCGCGCGACAGACGCGCCCGGGATGCACGCTGCGTGGTAACGCGCGCGCGCGACTTTGCTGCCGGGCAGATTTGCATTATAGACGAGGCCACCGCGCCCCACGCTGCCGCTCGATCGTTCCCATAATCTCCGGTTAATCGGCTTCGCGGTTCGAATTATCCACGCTTGGCTCTCTTTCAAAGACGAGTGGCGTTGTCTAACGACACTACGACCGATTGCTCGATCGTGGCCGCAGTTACACTTCATTTTTCGAGCTACCCGATTATTAGTCCTTGTCGCAAATAACGCCGCGTGAAAATAGAGGGCGACGGCGCGCTCAGCGTCAGACGTGAAAAGCTCCGGATGGCCCGCGGACCGGTACGCCATTGCGAGAGCAATAAAGCAGGGCCGACGGTATATCGCCGGCAGTGCCGGCAGAAGTACCGGCACCGGCCGTGGGACACGCCTGACTTTGAGTGCCTCTAGTATTTGCACAAGGGCTTCCGGCTGATCCCTCGTGACTCGCGGTCAGGTGTACGACAAGCGAGCCTAGGACGACTTTCGAGCGAAAGAAGAAGAAGCGAGTTGCATCGGAATCGATATGGCCAAAGTTTCGCTCGTAGACGAGAGGGAGAGAGGGCGGGCAGAACAAAGAAGACGTGCACGGACGATAATGAAATATATCCCCGGGTCTGCCGCTCGGAGCCATTGCTCGTCTCTGTGCGAAATGGCGCTCGCGCTTCGCTGACTTTATGACGACGTCAAGGAGAGCACATAAAACGTGCGTCGCCGCGCGCACCGGCAAGGGTGCCCCCGAAGCACTAAAAACCCTCGCCAGAAAAATAAGCGCCGGTCGTAAATAGATAAGGAAAGAGGCCAGCGACGAAAAGCCGAGTCGCGCATCCGCGATCGTCTTTTCTCCACACTGGCGCAATCTCTTCGTCTATTTTTCCCGTAACCGGCAGGCTTTTCTCGCCCCCCCCCCCCCTCCGACGCGTTCAATTATTGCACTGCGCGACGTTCTTGTACCTCGTCCTTCGATTATTTCCTTTCCACGTCGAGAGACTTGCGTAGGCTCGCGCAATACATCATTTTCAATATAAAACGCGCTTCGAAACTATTGTCGAACGCGAAAATAAAGCAGAAACGATCCGCGACCCGTGGGTTGTTAAACGCGGCGCGAGGATTTCCTTGTCAAAAGGAAAAAACAAAATAAGCGGCACCGTAATGCAAAACAATAGCTCGAGCGAAAGCGTAAAGAAAAAGTTAGAAACGCGGTAAAACAAAAAAAAAAAAAACAGCAAAAAAGCGGATCGTCCGGTTGGCGCTTGTCTCGTCCGTTAAGTCGATTAAGCGAGAGATTTGTCGAAGGATAACAGTGGTCTGGCGCGCAAATCGCTGCTCGTCGTTGAAAACGTCCCCGGAAAAGGACTCGCCGCGCTCCTCGCTCGCGGCGAACGAGTCCTCCGGCTTGCGCAAGACGACAATCGGCGAACGCAAGTGCGGGCCGCAAAAGAAGCCACACGCGCGATTTTTAACGAGAGTCTGCTCGGAGGCGCATTCAGCTGTCAGTTACATGGCGTGCACGCGCCTACTGCGCCCTATTAGCTCGTCCTCTCGTATTACTCGAATTCTCCTGCTCGCGAATGTTGTTAGTCGCGCGCTCGCTCTTTTCCTTTGATACCTCGGCTCTTTATTACAGTTTTCCTTTTTTCTGCCTTGACTCTCTCTCTCTCTGCCGGCTTTTTCTTCCCTCGTCTGTTTCATTTCGTGCTCGCGAGAGAGGGCCCATTGTTAGACTCCGACCTGACCTTTCTCCAGCCGCTTTTAATCAGTTACCTTTTCTCTCCCCCTTCCATCTCGTCTTTCTCTTTCTCGAATTTCACCGGCAAACTCTATGATTTTTCCCTCCTCTGACATCGGGAATTGAAAATGAAGCTCCTTCCCGTTTCCGTTTATCGCGATTGCTCCTTTTAATTTTCCCTTTGTCGCTATTTCACGCTAACAACCTTTCTCTCGATCTGCTGCTTCGCGCGTAAGGTACGGTTCAATGACGGATAAAATTCGTTTAATTATTACTTGTCTGCAATAATCAAATAAAAATAAACAGGCAATATTCGATGACTGAGTATTTAAACTGTTTCTTATCAAAAATATATAAAATGTACCATTACTTGATTTATTCTATTATGATTATGTAGTTTTTCGCAATTAAAAAAACTCTGTCTTCTAATTGATTAACCAATCTATTTTAAATTCCACTAGCATTGAAAGACGGTTGATTGATGGCAATACGCAAATTGTTGAAAAGTAACTGCCCGCATATGTATATATGTATGTAAGAAATAGTATCCATTACCACTCAGCGTGAACCGTGAAGCATTTCGCTACGCATGCGCAGATGCTTCATTTGAAATTCTAGATTTTAAGCTCATCACAAGATGGCTAAGATCACCCACGTGAGCGAATACAATCCCACTGATTTCTAATACGTAACCTGCTGAAAAATTTTTATTAAAAACCATGACAAACAAGTGAATGATTTTTAATCTTCGATCTTAATGATGAGTGATAATTAAAAATCATTTAGAATCTGATTTGAATATCCTGTCTAAATAACTCTTTCGACTTGGAAGTTGTTAATTAATGTTATTGAACAATGAAAATCATTATGTAATTCTTTTGTTCTTACCATGATCCTAAAATTGTTAGCAGAGTATTTATCCATTGAGCTAGGAGTACCATTTTAAATTTAAGTTGGAACTTTTTACGTTTACGAATAAGCGTTGCAATTTTTTTCCGGGTACATATATTATGTGAACCTTAACATTGCTAAATGCATACGTAATTTGTAATTAATTTTAAATTGTAAATATCAATGAATGACCAGTGAAGACACACGTATATATATTACGGTCTAATAGTTGTTTCAAAAATTATTTCTTGATGACTCGTATTGGATATAAAATTTATCTATAAACTTTAAGAAACAACGAATAAAAGTGTAGGAGTCCACCGTATTAATTGAATCATATACACATTAATAGATTGCATATAAAATATTCTACACTTGAATCACTGCTGAGTAGAAGCTAATTGATTTATACGTTTGAATGAATTTTTATGATCCACATTTGTACGTATTATATCAAACCTATCTTGTTACTTTGTAGAGTTTAGCATGTATTTGAAATTTGCAAAAAAAGCATTATATTAAGTTTGATCAATATTATACTTTGATGTATAGTTGCCGACCAATATATTCAAATCGTTTGAAATTTGCCAAAGTATTAATTGTTTATGTAACTTAAATTTCGAAGAGAAAAAACATAATTACAAATAAATGAGAATTATTCCGAAGTTTCACGAGAATATTTTAAGAATTTCGATAATTCCAATTCGTATTATAAATTAAAATGTAATTTATAAAATATGAGTCAATAAAACGTGAATTAGTTGCCTTCATTAGTCCTATATTTAAGTATATAAAGAATTAATAACCATTATAATCTGTAGCTTATGTTACATTTATATACAATTGGGCACTGATTGCTTTCGTTAGTCATAAAAGTTTAAAAGTAAAAGTTAGTTTATAACATAAAAGTTTTCCTACGAACCATTAAAATTTATAGACGATTTAACTAAATAAGATTAGTCAATCACTGTCTGACAAAATATTAGGATTTATGAAAGACCATTCAATAGAATTCTATTGATACAATTTTTATTTTGAGTATTACTAAAAATGATTCATTATGATTGACATTAATAGTAATTTTTAGTGTTTATTAAAACTGCTCTTAGATCCCACTAAAAATGATTTATTTTTGATCGTCACCAGGGCGTTGGTCGATTTTTTCTATTGAATGATACGACTGATATGTATATTTTCAATATGAATCATTATGAATGGTAATCAATAGAACTTTTTCATCAGGGAAAGCTTCTTGGTAGAAGTATTTTTATCGACGTCAGGGGTTCTTTCTAGCGTGGTTTGCCTAGTCCAGTCGGGTCGAACTCGAAGATGCCTCTTTCGGCCTAATCCTGAATCGCAACGGAACGTCACGAAAGGAAATCTCGAAGGGCGCTACGGGCCAAAGGCGGCATCGACCGTACAATTGCAAGAACGGTACGCGAAAGCGGACTCGCCGGCGTGCTCGCGAGGTCAACAAGAGGAAAAGACGGGAGTTGAAGCTTCGGGCAGGTGATAGCGAGACAGAGGCGCGCATGCACACGTCAGTCCGAGTGTACATTCCCGGCGCAGCAGCAGCCGTGCAACTTGGCGTCGGTGCAGCGCGCGAATGTGCGTGCACGCGAGCAAGACAAAACAGGCCGAGACGTGCCTTTCGCGAGAGCAGTCTGTGCCGAGTTCGAAACTGTGTCGTCGTCGCTGCTATCTCATTTCAGCGTACATCTGTCATCCCAGCTTCTAGAGCTTAGCGCCCAGCCAAACTTGTTCGGACAGGTTACTCCGACGGGGGTTATGATTCCCTCTCTCGCACGCGAAATGTGACTTTCCGTCTACTTCTGCCGACTGAAGCCTGTGACGTGAGCTTGCGTGCATGGCAAAGAGAGAGAGAGAGAGATCTATTGTCTCGGAGCGAACTGAGTGCTCCGGTCGAAATTTCATTTTGTTTTACGAGAGGGACGCGCGAGGCGCAACGGCCGCGCCGGAGCGAGGGTAGACACCGAAATTTCGGATAATTAAGCGCGGGGCGTCGTATAAGACGAATGCGCGTCAGCTAGATCCTCCGCTGCAGCCCCATTTCATTCTGCCGAGAATGTCGTGCCATTTCAGATCCGACGCGTCGCGCGGGCTAACTTCCGGAAAAAATTTCCTCGATAAAGCAGATAAGTTCGCTGGCGCACGTATCGCGACGTCGCATCGGCGCGTCGAGTAATTTTACACGTGGGCTCGCTCGGAGAAGAGGCCGCGCCGCCCACGCGCGGTCACGTAACGGAGCAGGGACGAAGTACGTGCGGGGCACGTACGCCGCGCGCACAACAACGGCGCGAACTAACAAGACGCGACACACCTGCCCCGACGGAACGAGAGCCAATACCTTCGCCGAAACGACGCGGCATTTATCGATCATTGGCCAAGACGGGGACGGACAGGCTTAGATAACGAAGACGGACTTTCACCGCGAGCTCAGATTTGCCCCGCGCGTCCGCTGTTGCGTAATGCCGCGCGCTCAGAGATGTGCCGCCGCCGTTTCGTAAGGCGCGAGCTGATTTCGGGCGCCGAGCGCTGGGCTCCGCTTTATCGAACGCGCACTGATTTTTCAGTCGGGTAAACAAAGAGGAGCCAGTTCGTTCCATCGAATAAAGGGGCGATAATTGAGAATGCGCTAACGCAGATCTTTCCTTTTGCTGATAATTTTTGATGAACCCCAGTTATTTTTAGAACTGAAAGGTATTGACAATTGGTGTGAGTATTATCACACCTATGTGAAATTTTCGAGCAAATTGCCTACTTTACTAACGGAGAAATTGTTATAATAAGATTGCCAATTACGTAATTATTTTCATGAGTGTGCAAGTAAGGACTTGAATCTAACCACTGAAGCTGCCCGTACGGTATACGCCAGCAAATACAAAAATAAGAAATGAAAGCAGATGAGCGCGCGAAGCCTGTCGAATTCGCGAATCGCCCGGTTTTCTCTGCGAAAATTATCGGAGCGCTACGAAACTGAACATACGCGTATACGTAGAGATCGCGAGGAAACAGAGCACGGCTAGAATTTCTCTTGACCGTCCATAATTTCCGAAAGAGATGAGCCGTGTTGTGCACGGCGAACGAGCCAAAAGCGTATCAGCATCTATGTCCACAGCCGTAAACTCAAACCAAATAGGTCAAGATACACCCGAAAATCACGCCGGCACAAAGTCTAAACAATCCGAAAGCGCGGATTCTCTCCGCGCACTACGGAAGCCGGCAGAGCTGCGCGCATGTGGCTGGGTGCAAACACCATCATTGCCTTGGCGTTTGCTCAGCCGGAATTTCGCGTTTCGACTATTGACCGATTCCATTCTCTCTCCCTCTCAGTTTTCCGCGAAACGCGCTTCATTAGAGATCTCGGCAATCAGCCCTGGGTCTCTTCTGCTCGGTGTGCACACGCGCGCCCGCGCACTTTGATTGATGTTTCGAGCGCGAGCCTGCCGCCGCTTACCAACGGATTCATAATTAGCCTTCGCGCGAATTCGTTTCTTTTTCTTTCTTTCGAAAACTTTGCATGATTACGGCCCTTTGACACAGTCGCTTTGCGCGCATGGCTCCAGCTAATTCAGCGTTTTGTCGGCAGGTCGACCGGGCACGGACTATCCAGTGCTTGGGAAGGTGCCGTACACCCAGTTCTACTGCGACGAGCAGTCGTATCCGGGTTTCTTCGCCGACGTGGAGACGCGCTGCCAGGCGTGGCACTACTGCGACATCGACGGGCGCCAGGCGAGCTTCCTCTGCCCCAACGGCACCCAGTTCAGCCAGGCCGTATTCGTCTGCGACTGGTGGTTCAACGTGCGCTGCGAGCTCAGCACCAAACTCTACGCCATCAACAGCCGGCTGTACCAGAGACCCACCGAGAGCCCTACCAGGCCGCACCGACTCATCACCAAGGAGCTGCTCGAGAACATCTTCGTCAAGAGGAAATGATGCGCGCGACGCGCGACTTACTAGTGCTCGATGAGATTTATGATCAATCGCTGCGAATTCATTTTTTTTTCCTTTTGCGGTGCTCGTCGTGTCACGACAAACAGGTTAATCTTAATTTTACCAACTGCGATACGTTTGTCGAGTAGTACGGGAGGATCACCGAGGATACTCGTCGATGTCTCTTAAGATGCACGTATCGAGATTGAAAGTTCCGCGAGATCATAATCGCGAAATGGTCGGGTTCACGGCTGCGACTTATTTACGATTATTACTATTGGTATTCGCGAGCGAAAACAGATGTAAAAACTTCCGAGGGAAGACGACTCTCTATCGAACCAACTTTTCCGTCTTCTGACAGATGCCATGCCTTCTTCCTTTTTTTACGACTCCTCGAGATTTATTGTAGACGAGCGTCTGCTCTCTGATCTTCGGATCGCCAGTAACGATTCTTTTATTTTTCTGAAGATCATGCACGTAAGAGTTACGATTGCCGAGTTACACTAGTACAAACGTTAAGTTAAATAAATCAGACGAATAGTGCTTATGGTATATCTGGTGAAATAAGGAAAAAAGGAAAGGCAAATTAAGCTAACGACGAAAGTATGCGGAACGCGCTAATTGATGGCAGCGCGCGTGTCGCTGTTCTCACTCTTGCTTTTTTTTTGCCGTGAAACGTGGAAAGCCTCGCGCGAGAAAATACGTTTTCTCGCTATTCTCGCCGAGCGAGGAGAGCAATCGGAGCAAGCGCACGCATGTAAATAGAAAGTGCACCTTGTAAAAAGTTGACACATTAAGGTCAAGTGGGATTAAATGTGTGCATTTACGTGTGTTTTCTTTTTGTCTCGTTTGCAATAGTTGTGGTTTTGTTTTTCAACAATAACGATGAAATTGTAATGTTGAAAAATTACATCTGATGAAACTAATGGCACAAATATACATGATTTATTTTAATGAAAGGCAATAAAAACTTTAAATGATAATTTACAAGATTGTTCAAATGTTATTGGTTAATATGAATCAAACATACATTAATGTCATGATTAGTTAAAAAATGCAACTTCAACAAGAATTTTTGTTGACTTGAATAGTTTCACGCTGAAATGCTTCAACTTTTTTAATCATTTATATGACGATCAATTCACTCATTTGTCATATATATCCAGTAAATGGAATGATGTCACATGGTTAGAATTATCGTAAATAAATGGAAGCCCTTCTCTCTTAAAACTATTTCAACAGCACGTTTGAAAGTATAATAAACAGCATGCGTGATATTGATAAGCGAGTACTATCAAAAAACAAACTCAGTTTATGAGACAAATGTGCTTTTACGTATGCCAATCAGGTATACGAAAGACTGTATGTCTCGCGAATATTGCAGTGTGCACCAAACTATAATAGTGATAAAATCAGTGAATCAATCAAGATAAATAGATATTTAATTGATTGTAAATAATTTGAGCGCTTTTCGTATCAGAACTAATTAATAATGAAACTAGTTCTATTTACTCAAACAAAAGAGAATATTTTACAGTATGTGTACGAACTCGAATGCGATAGAATCTTAATTATTTAAAACAAATTAGACTAACAATAGTTAATTATTATAAATGGTAAAGATGAAAAAATGTAATTAAAGATAATAGAAACCGCAACTATTTATGGTAAACCTCGATTTTTTCAGTTACAATCTCAGTTTCTAAAACTCGTCAATGTTCAAAAATATTTTGTAATAAAATCAGCTTTTAAACTTGGTGGAGCTCCTGCCAATAACATCTCCAGTAAAACGTATTTGGCTATTTATTTGATAAAACTTTAATTTGTACAATTATTAAATGCATTTTATTGTACATTTACATAGCTACTGAAAGGCGTCGCTTTATTTATAAGGAAATATTTGTTTTTCACGTTATTTATCAGCCTCTCCAAGTCGAATTGGAAAGGAATATAACGACGTTAAAAGGAGGATAAAGAATAAACCAAGATACAAATTTGTACATTCGACTGTACTAAATTAATTATAAGTTTTCATGGAATATTATAGCATTCCATCATTATTTAAATTATTGCTTGCATATGACAATTTCAATAAATCATGAAATGTGAATATTAAAGAACAAGTGGCAACGATTATGAAATATCGCAGAGTAGATTTCCTCCCAAAAACGTATCGTCGATTTCGTTAATATCGCTTACTATTTAGTTTTTGACAAGATTAAAGCTCATTCTAAGTTGTTGATGATACTAATACATAATACGAGACAACTGACATATTTCAAGAGAACTGGAAATTATTTGACCTTTAGAGTCACAGCTTATATTCAAAATTTAGCATTTGCAGTTCTATTAAAATAATTGAATCGAATATAACTCAAATACAATATTTGACTTCTCATACATTTAATCTTCCAGAATATAGATTGTTCAATCGATTTGTGTAATTTAAAGATCAACGCTAGTCTTTCTTTCATTTGACTGATGTTTTAAAGTATCATCTAATGTAGAGAACACTATGACACTAAAGGTTAAATTATATAAGAGCGACCCGGGCAAAGCGGACACTCTGGGCAAGACGGACGTAGCCTATTATTGTGCTATTAGTTATAGCGAATATTATTACAATGCGTAGGTATATTCTCTATATTATAATGTTAAACATTTCAGTATGTGTACGACGATTACATCGAGTTTAAAGAATATTATTTCTTGATGTCCGGCTTACGATTTTTTATATGTATGAAAGTGTATTATTTATTCGGTATATTAGATACTTTAAAAATGATAGATGATTACCGTAATTACTTATATGTAACACATTCGTTATCTCAAATTGTGATTACTTCTTTTTTACATTATTTATAACATTAAAAGTGATTTTACATGTACCGGGCATGACCGACACCCCCTAAAATTGAAATTTTTTTAAATGTTTATTTTTCCTACATTTTCAATAGTGTCATAAGTGATCTTGAAATATAATTTGTTTTTCAGTATTAATTAATTAAAATGGTCTATAAACATAAAAGAAAATCGAACTGCGGACAATGGTCTGAAAAAAATATATAAACGACTTGCAAAAAGATTTAAAAAAAACGAAAATTACGTTCTACTTATTAACTTTTATGTCTCTTTTGCTTTAAATATGATAAGAAGTTTATATATTTTCATCTAATGTATTTTCTTGATAGGTATTAGTCTTGCCAGTGATTTTTCAAATGCTCAAGATTTGATTACTATTCTGATCGATTTATTGTATCAGTTTATATCATTTTTCAGGACTGTTGTCGCGTAAATGTATTAGTTATCATAGCCACTTCGCGTTAAAAATATAATCATTAAAATATTTTTAATTTAGTTCTTTTTTCAATTTATCCTTAAGGTGTTCATCTTGCTCAAGTCTCTTCTAAAGATTTTCGTAATGATTTGCAGTTATCATGAAAAATTTTAGTTTTGCATTCTTTGTATCACATTTCTTCGGGTGAGCTTCAATATTGTCAAAAACAAAATATTAAGTAAGAATAATTAAATTTACGATACGTTTTTGTGGGTTGGTCTCTACGCCCTACGTTATTTTGTGATCATTGATGCTCGTTCAATATTTACTTTTGATTAATTACTCATATAATTTTGTATCAACGATAACACAGGCGGACAAAATTTGAAAAAAGTCCAGACCCAGAGACTAGACAAGTTATTTCCGAACGAATTTGGTGCACTGAATCTGAATCAGAGCTTAGAATCGCTTCATCAACCTCAGTTTTCGAGATATCATAATTTATCAAAAGCATCAAAAACATATATGTTTGCTGTTTTCCAACTTCTGTAACTTTGTGAAAAAAATTTCTTTTGCAAATTTGACGATGGCATCTTAAAGAGTAACTTTTTTCCTTCAAAACACATTTTTTTCAATATCATTTTTTTCAACAGAGATATGACACATCAAAGTATAATAAATTTGCATTTTCGAAAATGTTGTTTTAGCAGAGGAAAGTTTCGCTGAAAGATAATAGTGGCAAAATAACATCTAATAGAGTACGCTTGATTCGAAATAAGCATAGAAAGATTTAAAGATGACACCCTCAATGAACTACCCCTTAATTTCTCAAACTTGCGCTTTATAACTCAGTAAATTATAATATAAGACCGCCATGTTTGATTTTCTTTAACCCACATAATCTGTAACCTAGGACACTATAACCTTGGACCATTACAATCCAATTTTCTAAACCTATAGATACTATACCCATCGGGACAACAACTCCAGACTGCTAAAACGGCATTTGGGGAAATACAAATTTATCATAGTCCAATGTGCCATATCTCTGTCGGAAAAATGATATTAAAAAAAATAAGGAGTGCATTTTGAAAGGCAAGAGTTGATACTTAAGATGCCGTTGTCAAATTTGCTATAACAATTTTTTCACAAAGTAACAAGGGTTGGAATACAGCAGAAAACGTGTTTCTGACATTTTTTGGTTAAGATATCTTAAAAATTTTGGGTAATGGAACAATTCTGTACTCCAATTCAAATTCTGCGTACCAAATCTCTTCAGAAATACCTGGTTGGCTATCTGGATCTGAGAAGTGTCGGCCTGTGTAATCTGAAGAATAATGAAAAGTTACACTATTCGATGAAAACTTAAAATTAGTCAAGTGTAATCGAACCTATAAATTTATAGGTTAGGATATCCTTATCCTCTTAATGCAATATTTAAGTCAACATTTAATTACTCAACGTTTTAATAATTACATGTATTAGATATATAAGTGAATAATCCGTTAAATTTTTCCTAATAAAATAATTTTTTTGCTGTCAAAATGATTAAATCTGAGCTTTTATTTGAAGATAATATAAAAACTTCATATTGCTTAAAGACGAGAAGCTATATTTGCCAATTGAAAATAAAGAAGAGGTTCTGTATTTGACATTAATTAATTTATTTATGTTTGCGTGTTTTTATTTTATATGTTTGTGCATATCTGTTAAGAAGTTAAATTAATTTCAATTGAGGAACTGGTGTGGTCAACAAATGGTCCTAATTTATTATTGATTTGATAGAAACACAGTTCTGCAGATAATTCCAAAAAATAAAATTGCACTGTTTTTTTTTTTTGGAAAATTACTTGTTATTGCAATCTAGGTATTTA
Organism: Phymastichus coffea; assembly: GCF_024137745.1. NCBI lineage: Eukaryota > Metazoa > Arthropoda > Insecta > Hymenoptera > Eulophidae > Phymastichus > Phymastichus coffea. Next base: position 933,204 of record NW_026706870.1, read on the forward strand.
GATTTGACATAAACAATATATAACTATAGACGTTCTTCGCGTTTTGTTAATTTGATTTCATCAAATAAATACGAAACTAGTGAGACAACAAGCTTAATTTTACATTTCAATCACAATATCAATTTTCGTAAGTACAACTATAGTAATTTTTTAAAGATATTTTCCGAAATTTAATCTCCAAATAATACCTTCGTTCGTTATCAAACAAATAGGTTACCGTTTTTCGAGAAAATTGAACTGCCATTTTTCCCCAATAACTCATTCATTAATAAGGAGATGCCGTAACCAATTTATGCTTAAGGAGAAACCATTACACGAATAATTTGCAATTTACATAAAAATAAAGAAGCATAGTCATTCCGCATTCTTTAAATCTTAAATTACCTGGGATATCCTCCAATTTTGTAAAAAATTAAGTATTCAGTAACAATAATGAAACATATAATATTCTATTATTGAATGGTCGCTACACCGTGTCATTTTTTAATCATTGATGCTCGTTTAATATTAGTTTTATTAGTGTGATTACACGTGCACTATAATCTAAAGAATAATGTAAAACTTTAATTAGAATACCGTAAAAACTGAAATTGCTTCAACATAATAGAATCTACAATATTTATAGGCGCAGGTTTTCTATGACATCCTCTTAAAGGCAAATTAAATTTTAAATGGAAAATATAACCTATAAAATAGTACCAACTTTCAGTGTGTGGCTTATAAAATTAAGGAGAATCACAAACTTTAGGACGTTTTCTTATTTATTAGTTAATTTTAATTTTTCTGTTTATAACTTACACAAAAATTTACGACTAAAGGCATTTATTTTATAAAGTGTGCTAGCGAAAACTCAGAATTTATACGTTTCGCACTTTTTACTCACGTAGAATACACGGCCTCTTTCACTCGGCCGCGTAGCTGCACGATTCACCTCTCCGCCGTGGTTATTAGCTACAAAGACGACATTGCTACGCTGCTTCGCTGTCGTTACCGTGTCAACAATTTCTTACTTTGCCAGCAGAACTTTGGGCTATTACGGCACCATTTTGATAACGATATATTAGGATCGAACGTCAATCGAACCGTCCAAATTAGTAATGTTCCTGTCGCATGAAAGGAATCATTTGTCACATCGCTAAATAATATAATCTAATTTATAATATAGTGACATTTATGTAATAGGCTAAAATCAAAATAACAGTATGTATAAATATCAAATGAAATAAATTATGAGGTCGTCCTATTAAATACTTTATTTATAAACTTGATTTCTTACACTGTAATTTTTCGTCCGGGAAAAATAATAATATTGCCAATTGAATTCACCGTTTCCCTTTCTGCTCTGATATCTGATGTTTAAAGTTCAATAAAGTTCAATAAAGTTCCGGTAGTAAATAAATTTTAAATGAAGGTTGATTTAAATAACCACTCGGGACGTTGTTGTCAATAAATTGCCTTTATTTATTCATGTTAGTAAATAGGCTCAGATAGTACGTTAACCTTTAGACTGCCGGAAAGTCTATATATAGGCGCACCCTCTGACATGAAGTTTGTATGCAGTTGATAGATGATATGAGACACTAATTTGGCCGCTTTCAAAGGGCGGTTTGATGGTTCAAATCCTGGCAGACTAAGGGTTGAGAGATAAAATTTAAAAAATTTGAACCGCTTTTGATAATATGTGGTAAAGTGGCGTGCACGTACCACAGTCAACAGAAAGAGGAATAGGTAGAAACGGGCACACGGGAGGGTTTTATTGGAAGCACAGGTCCGTTAAAGTTGAGAGGGAAGAAGTGAGCGAGAGAGAGAGTGAGAGATTGATTGATGCGTTTTTATTTACTTTAACAACAAAACATTAAAATATAATTTAATATACAGTATATGTCTATAGTAGATACAATATTTATACTATGTTTTATAGTAATACCGTGTCAATCCGGTATATATTTTTGGTCAAGATATCACAAATTATCGCAGAAGTATTTAGAGATTTCCTCAGTCAATAACACTAAGTCAGCAAGCTGGTGATATAGAAAAAACAAACTTATAACTAGACAGACTAGAATTAGATTTATTTTTTATTTTTCGTTGTTAAAATTCTAGAGGAAATCAAAGGTATTTGTCATAACAGACTAGCTTACGTCTTTCTTAAAACTAACAATACAGTCAGAAGTTCATTTTAGACTAGTTTACGTCATCGAACACTAATTTATACGATTAAATATATGCTCCAGTAGCATCCTTCAAGGCCTTACGCGCTAAATGTAGCTAAGTGCTTGCGCGCCTATCTTTTAAGGAGAGAAAGAGAGAACATTCAATCATTGACCTTATAGAAAAGGCAAACGGTAATGTTGTATATGTATTGGCAATAAATATTACTAATTTATCGTATACGAATATTCTGAATATATATTCGTAATACTTTTTCACAATATTGGAAGTATATTGACAATGCTTATTAGAAATCTATTTGCAACCATGCGCTGCAGGTCTATTAGCAATATGTTACCAATAGTTAGAAAAGAATTCACAATATTTTAGTAATAAATCGGTAATATATTAGAGATACATTACAATTAAAATTTTCATTAGTCATTTTTGTACAATTTTAGTAGATTTTTTTATTCAAAATCAGTATACAAACTTTAATACAATTTTGTTTGTGGTAATACATATAAGCCAACTATTACATTAATTATTTAATTTTTTGAAATAAAAAACGCATGTATAAAAAAACTGCTAACATTAAAGGCTATTGACTGATTCTACTATACAATCATAATTTGTATTTTCAATTTTGATGCGATACCAGATAATTATCAAATTTTTTAATTTTATAGTTTTTAGATTTTTATGAATTTTAACGCATTGTTGAATTAATGACAAAGTCTTTTAATAAATCATTTGAAAACGAAGTTACAAATTTCATTTTTTTGTTTAATTATAAAATGTTTTTTAAAATAGCTACATAATTGTTTTTACCTGCAATTGATAACTCCGTAAAAAATTTTGAATAACATCAAATTCTAATAAAACGTTTAAGTCATATTTGAGATAAAACGACTCTATTTCATCGTTACTCTGAAAGTTCTCAGAGAAATACAGTATTTTATCCTTATCTAATTTTGAAAATACGAATACATTTTTATTTACACAGATGATTGATGCATGAGTCTCAGGCCTATTTTTCGATATATGACCAACTATGAAAGTGCCATTTAAAAATTAATTAACGTAAGTCTTCTCAATGATAATAATATTGTTCGACAACATTTGTAAATTTGATTATTCTTTTTAAACCATTTATTTTGCAAATATAAAAAGAATTAAAAACTACTTACAAGGGAGGGGCAGGAGAGAGAGAGAGAGAGAGAGAGAGAGAGAGAGAGAGAGAGAGAGAGAGAGAGAGAGAGAGAGAGAGAGATTACAGAAATCTGATGACAGAATTTAGTAGCATGAATCAATTCTGAATTTGTAACTGCTGTATCATATTAATCGAATAATCCTAACGGTAGTACATTTATAGCTTATTGTTTTCTATAGTTCCTTATAAATATTGCAACGGTAGTCGATTTAATTAATCGATCCGTTCGCGATTCTGCTTCTCGCGCGTTAGTTCGAACAATTGAAGGGCTCCATGCAATAAGGGGACCTCCGCTCGAAACCAGCAAAACGTGACGTCTTCGTTACCAAATTATCAAAGTTGTTTAACCGAATTTTAAAAAATACTAGCTTATAGCAAATGAAAAAACACAACTTTTATCCATTTACAGTATTTTGATAAAAGTTATACTTTTTGAGATAAAAATTCAAAACCTAAAATTTCTCAAACTCATTTTTAATAGATTTTCAAAACATAAACTGCTCTAACTTCGTCAATTATCATCGAATTTTCACGAAACTTGGTACAGATGACTATTATATGCTAGCGCTGGACACGGTTTCATGATTGTGTCTAAATTTATTTATTTAACATCAAAATTTAATTACCAATCAATACAAATTCATTATTTCATTTTTTTTACTTTGGCGAAAAAAAGTATGCGGGGATGTTTTAGCAACGAAAAACTTCCAGTGAGACAATTGTTCCCTAATACTTGATAAAGTTTTTTAGAAAGTTTCAGATCGATTCGTAAATAATTCGTCGAAATAGAACAATTTTACGGATATGTCGCATCCGCCGCTCACGCCAAACACCACGTGCACTTCGACTGCCGTAAGAAAAATCCGATTGCTATAAATTGAAAGATCTTTGTCTAATGAAAATACAGTTTTTATCAGGATTTTTTAATATGTATATAAAAAGTGTATTGTGAAACTAAAAACGACTATTCATTGTAATTGGATTGTATTCACGACGGCCGAAACGTGTCGCCGCGTGCGGCGGGTGCGCGATATCCGTAAAATTGTTCTATTTCGACGATAACAATGACAATGTCAACTCTTTATATTCTGTTCAATTTGCTCTAGATATTTTAATTCAGCATTACGCTTTAGACATTGTCTAGCTATAATAAAGAATTTAAAATGATTCAAACAAAAATTATAATTTACTAAATTTACCATATGACCTATGGACTTACAGAGCTTAAATAAGAATAAACTAATTAGGATTTGACAATTTATGACATGTCTACATTTTTCTTAATTCTTTAAAAAATAGTATGAGAATATAAACTATATTTGTTACAATACCTCTTTCTTTGGACTTTTGCTCTTACTACTAGGCTACATATCGAATTGTATTTGAAAATATATAATTAGTATTTCCTGAAGCTAACATCAATGTATAATCAGACAATAGCTACATATTGTACAATTGAGAATTTACTTATTTTCCCTCTTTTGAACAAAACGAATTTGAAACGCGGAATTCGGACACGGTATAACGATAGAACAGCCACAAGTGTACAACAGACCTAGATGCGTTACGAATAGGAGAAAAAGAAGTTTAGGACATACCACTATTAGTTAAAATGAATAGTTGAGTTAGATGAACTATGATACATGTAATATAATCCTGTGTTAGAAAAGAGTGAATTCGCTCTAGTGTACTATAATTGAAAATTCTGATCTGCATATCATTAAACATAATATTAATTTTATTGCTACCTGTCATACCGAGACCGTGATTTAGAAAATTTCAAAAATCTCTATCTAATAACTTACTCTCAGTACAGATTTTATGAGCCCCATTATCTAAAACCTCCCTTACCCAGCCTGCATAATTAATGCAAAAAAAATTTAGATATGTAAGAGCATAGTTTTTCATTTGCCCAATTCATCTGCATTATTTGTTTTATTTGCTCCCTTTCAGATTTTTACAAAAATTATTAATTATATCTTGTATCTCTGTAAACATCAAGCAACAATATCTTTGTAATTATGCAGTACTTTTTGATTCCTGAAAATCCAAAAAATTGGAGCTAATTTCATTTATCTAGTAGTTTGTAATTACAAATAATAAATTTTTCGTATAAAAAATATTAAAAAACTAAAGGTTTATGCGATTCGCGCATTGCGCATGCGCCATTAAATCAAGGGTATCTTGGCGGATTTCAGCGATGAGCAGTGATGAGAATCCGATGAGGCTACAAAAAATTTCATTTTCATGAAGTTGTATCTCATCTATATCGTTTATACAACTATGCCCAAGATTCTCAGTCGGCAGTAGCCATTGTATTTCTCGTTCCGGTTCCAATGTTTGTTTATATTTTCAAAATTCGTTCGGCTTTCTGAGTCACATTTGGCATTTCAAATAGTAATAGGTACGTAATTTTTATAGTGCGACTGAAAAATCGTTATTAGAGGAACTAGCAAGTTTGAAGAAAAAATGTAAGACAAAAAAATTAAAAAATAAATCAGTGCTTATTGTAGGTGCTGGAGGTTCGGGCTGTCCGTCGTTTTTATATTTAGCTGGTGTAAGTATTGCTCACATAAGTATTTTTAATTACGATGACATAAAACTCAAAATATTTATCAAAAATTGTGAAAATTAAGCATTTAGAATTTTGCTATTGTATAGGCAATATGATTCTTGAACCAGATTGGATGCATACTAAGAGGTGGACTTAAATTGATTATGTGTGGATTTTTACTTTTCAACAGATGAGGTAGACAAAGCTTTGACCTATAAAATTACATTTTTTATAAAAGATATAAGAAGTAAGACTTCAACCTACACTAGAAAAGTTCCTCTTGCATTGGTTTGATTCATGAGGTCATATCTCTTCATTTCAGTATTCAAAGTATCAGTCAGAGAAATTGTACTGGCATTATTGACTAGAATATCAATTCCTCTAAACTTATCCACTGCATTTTTAACAGCATTGGCAACTTGAGTTTCATTTCTTACATCAACTATACATGGTAGAGCTTTTCCACCAACCTTTTCAACTACAAAGCATTCACATAATGAGCGTGAAATAAGATATTCACTAACAATATGTTTGAAATTTTTAAGTTCGCTTACTTTCATGAGCAGGTGATACTTCTCCTTTAATAGCACTTATTAATTTTGCTGATATAAACATCAAAGGGACAGACAGGATAGTACACACAACCATAAGCGAAACAATCAGATCAATATCATTATTATAATGCAGTATGAAAGTAAATAAAGCTGGAGCAGTAGGAATGGTTCCATAGAGAAAACCAAAAGTGCTCAAATCAGATGTGTCGGTGGAATTTTTTCCAGCATTCAGTAGTATCACAGATTCTCTAATAACTAATGGAAGGACTAGAAGTTTAAGAGAAATGAGAAATTCCTGGTATTACTAATGCTACACCCTTGAGCTTGTGAATTTTGCCAACCATCATGAGTTCAAGCTAAAAGAGAGCACTTGCTGAGAATGCATTTCCAAAGACTTCTAGAACTACTTCGAGCAGAGTTGGCAATTTATGACTGAATATGAGATTTCTAATGATTTCGATAACAGTCATAACTAGTGTAGGATTTAAAGCAATCCCTTTGGCAATTGCTTTAAGCATGTCCCAATTACTTCTTTCAGTACGATTGTCTACTCCTTCACTGTGCTTAGCCACTTCCAGAAAAACAAAAAAAAACGAAAGGTTCAAGGCAACTAGTGATATTGGTGTTACTAAATATAAATATGCTGAATACTCAGGATGTGCTGAGGCATAAAGAGTATTTACTGAAAATAACAACACAATTTATTAATTCTAAATGCTTAATTTTCACAATTTTTGATAAATATTTTGAGTTTTATGTCATCGTAATTAAAAATACTTATGTGAGCAATACTTACACCAGCTAAATATAAAAACGATGCACAGTCCGAACCTCCAGCACCTACAATAAGCATTGATTTATTTTTTAATTTTATTTGTCTTACATTTTTTCTTCAAACTTGCTCTCAAGGCACAGCTAGGTTCAAGCCCCTGATCCTTCACATGGTGACAGCAGAGAATGCTGTCTTCAGAGAGGAATTCACCAGGTTCCAAGCGATTGAAGACACATTGAGAACAGCTCCATACCTGGGTCTGCGAAGCTCCATCCCTGAAGCATACCACATTAAGAACTTCCCACTTTTGGTTCACTGTGGGGTGGGGTACCATCGGAATCATCTTGTAGAGGCATCAGAGAAAGAGGCCTTCACCAAGTACAACACGGGAAACCTCAAGATCCATCTGGCTGATGTAAACCATCTTCAAGTAGCAGATTCCGTACTTCTGTCCCTCCCATCTCCATCTATTCAGTCTATAGCTGAGCTTGTCCGTGTACTCCCCCTGGACAAGGCCAAGGCAGTGATGAGCACCCGAACCAAGGATGAGTCCAATGCCGTCATGGAAGTGCTAAGGTCCACAGCTGCCCCGGGTCACTGGGCTGATGCCATCATAGCTCAAGAGACGGCTGCCTATCAGAAGGACTTGCTGAGTCAGGGAATCACCCTTTTGACAAAAGCTCTAGAGTCTCGCTATACAACTGCAAGAGATGCAGCAGATGGGATCCCCAATCAGGCTGCTAGAGCAGAGAGACTACAAGTGATAGGGGCATGGAAAAATAGGATCCAGCTTGCAATTCAGGGCCTAACCCCATTCACAGACTACCTCCCCCAGGCCCCCAGAACAGCACAAGAGGAGATTAGGAAACAGATCATCCAGCAACTCACAGGCATTATGGATGACATCAATAGGGACATTCCAGTTCCAATGGACCAATAATTCCCGCAATAATTGTACATTATATACACCAATCATGCAATCAAAGATATAAAAAAAAAAAAAAAAAAAAAAAAATGTCGAATTGAATTCAGCTCTTAAAAGTAAAAGTACCAAATCTTCCTGTGGTGTTGATGGTATCGACTATGAAGCTCTTCAGAACCTCCCGCTCAAATACAAGCTCATTTTAGTCGATATCTTCAATGAAATGTATCAAGCTAGCTCATTTCCTTACGAATGGAAGGAATCTTACGTTCATTTTATAAATAAACCCAATGGAAAAGGAGTTAGACCAATCGCTCTTAGTTCTTGCTTATGCAAAGTTTTCGAGACAATGTTGAAAAATAAGCTGCAATGGTGGGTTGAAACCAATAACATACTACCTGACTACCAATCTGGTTTTAGAAAAGGCCAATCCACCATTGACAATCTAGTTGGATTAACGTTGGAGGTTGAGGAGGCATTCTGTGAGCGCAAGGACGTTCTCGCGGCGTTCTTGGATATAGAAGGTGCCTTCGACAATGTCAATGTTGAAATTCTTTTGAAAAAGCTAGCTGATGCAGAATGTCCACTCATCTTTATAAAGTTTATTCAGCATTTGACTTGGGATAGAATCATTCGTTCAGAGACACTTGGCGAGGGCACCAGAACGGTCAGTAGGGGCGTTGCTCAAGGTGGAGTTCTTAGTCTTCTTCTTTTCTGTATATACATTGCCACTATTTGTAACCAAATTCTTAAATCCGTCAAAGTGGCCAAATTCGCCGACGACATTGCGCTATATTGTAAAAGACGCCCATTAACTTCGGCAAAAAGACTATTAGAAAAGGCCATCGACACCATCTACGAAAACCTAGAAGAAATTGGTTTGGACCTGGCACCGCTCAAGACAATCTTCCTTCACTTCAATCAATCAGGTATTAAGCCCGGCGAATCTTCAATCTCGGTCAAGAACAACATCATTGAATCTAGCGAATCAGCGAGATTTCTCGGTATAATCTTTGATTATCGTCTTACTTTTAAGGAGCACGTCAATCTCGTCGCCAAAAAGACACTTAGAGCTAATAATATCCTTAAATATCTCAGAGGTGTGTCCTGGGGATCTTGCCCCGAAACTTTATTGATTTTATACAAAAGCTATGTGCGTTCAATCATCGATTACGGCTGCTTCGTCTATTATCCGTCCACTTTAGCGGATTCCGATAAACTTGAAAAAATTCAGTACTCAGCTATCAGGTATGCATTAGGTTATCGCATCAGTACTCCCACAAATATATTGCTGTCTGAATCCAAGCTTCCATTCATTGAAGAGCGAACTACCTTTCTGTGTAATAACTACATCAATAAAGTTTTATCTAATTCTAGTCTATCAGCTTATCGCAACATACGTCGTATTTACAATAAGACTAAAGCCAGGGAAAGCAAACTCAAAAATAGCCGACGCTTTCTTGTCAAACGTATAAAAAACTTGAATTTTGATAATAATATTATTTTCAATGATAGACGATATAATATTTACCTTCATGATTATAATATTCTACTGAACTCTATAAACATTGATACTGAATTTGGTAACACCCTTAAGAGATCATCCGATCGGAATGCTCTTATACATTTACGTCTTATCAAAGATGAAGCTTACGCAATCTTCACAGACGGAAGCAAGTCGGACAGCTGTATATCTGTGGGCTCAGCAGTTTTCTGTGAGCTTTATAATATAAGACTGACTCGTAGTTTACAAAGCGCAGCATCGATTTTCACAGCTGAATGTGTGGCTCTAAACGAAGCTATTAAAATTGCTCTGAAATATACTAACTTGAATGTTAACATTTTTACCGATTCTCTGAGCGCGCTGTTATCTCTTCAAAATGCTAACTTCAGTATCAAGGTCAATCCTTACATTTTTGAGATAAAGAAAAACATCATTGAATTTCAGAATAAAAGCACTTGCAATAGCAAATTACAACTTATTTGGATACCAGCTCACTCAGGAATTCGGGGAAATGAATTGGTCGACTGTCTAGCTAAATCTGCCACTGAGCTACCTGCCGAAAGCGATCTTAAAATTCCTTTCACCGACCTTAAAATGTTCCTTAAAAGAGATTCGATCGAGAATACTAGAAAAATTATCTGTGAGGAAGGTACATTTAAGGGCATTCTCTTTTTCAATAACTTCCATAATGATAGGTCTAAACCATGGTTTGCCGATCTTAAACTCCCACGTAATGTTGTCACAACCATCAACCGCTGTAGGTCTAATCACTATAATTTAAAAGCTTCCCTTCATAAAATAAATCTCTGTACAGATACTTTTTGTCAATGCGGTTTTGAAGTTCAAGATCTTGACCACATTTTTTTCCAATGTTCACTCTATGACAACCAAAGGCCAAATTTCATTAAAAATCTCAAACGCTCCAACATGTACCTTCCTTCCTCTAGTACTGTTTTACTATCCAATATAGACGCTAATGTCGCTTCTACAATTTACCAATTTCTCAAGGCCTGCAATCTATCTATTTAATATTTTAGATTCTATGTGCAGTATATGTATAATCTCCTAGTTATTCACTTTGTATTTAATTATTTTGTACTTATAGCAGAATAATCCTATAAGGGTTCAATCTGCTTAAATAAATAAAAAAAAAAAAAAAAAAAATATTACATGTATCATAGTTCATCTAACTCAACTATTCATTTTAACTAATAGTGGTATGTATTCATATATTATTGATAGTAAAAATTAAAAAATAATTATTTCTGCTATATTAATAGCAAAATTACATAAGCAGCTTTGATAACTTAAATATATCTTGAATGATATTATACAATTCAAAAATAATAAAGAAATACAGTATAACCTAAATATAAGAAGTTTAATGAAGTGGCTTCATTCAAAAGCTTGATTATTCTTATATTATTTTTATTTTTTTTATTTTTTTTTTATTTTTATTTATCTCGATTATTTTTATAACTTCTTTATGTATAACTAATTCAGAAACATCTACTACTGGCTTATACCCCAGATTTTCATTAGCTGGATCTTAACAAAAAAACGAAAATATATGCCTTAAGTAATATAGCAAAAAGTAGTTAATGGTAAATTAGAAATACTATTTCACCAATATTTATGATTGCTATTTTTCTCTCCAAACTCTCAAGAAATTTTCCCATTTCAGTGCAGTATGTTGTTTTGCCACTGCAAGATGGGCCTATTACTAACTGACCAAATATGGTGCTCATTTTATGGACTCTTGAGATTCAGCTTTTGAATAGCATTGACAATAGATCTCAAAGTTGAAACTTCATAGTCCTTTAGATAAATGGATATTAAAAATGGTTTGTCAGCATTTATTTGTGCTTTTGTAAATGATCTAATACATGTGCATGAATTTTCCACAAAATTGGATGTGAAAGATTGTAATTCATTGATTCATATTTAGAAAACAATAATAGCCTGAAGTAATCCACTTTGTATACAATTACTGAAGACCGTACTGATTATTTTATAATCTTTGAACAAAGCTATTACCTAAAATAAAAAAACGAATTCTACTGTATTTATCAACTTTATCTAGAAGTTATGACAATTTATTTATAAAACTAGCTCCTTCAGATATTGGCTCAGTTTAATATCGGCATGATAAACTCTGACAGCATACTAACTCGAATCTGCAGCCCAGACAACTTCAAAAGCCTGTCCAAAAACCTTGTTTCTCAAGCCTGTAAACGTATAAATAATAAACTATCAAAAACTACGAGGAATCTTCCTTTAGGATTGTGATGAATTGTTTGTGGATAGATTTCACAAACACCCATATCTTTGAGAGTTAATGACAACTTTTCACCTTCCGAGCTTCTTCTCCAAGTACTTTCAAATTGACCTGCTGAATTTCACTGTTTTGCCCATATAATTTTACCACCTATATACATAAAAAGTTTTCTAAGTGTAATGATCTTTACAATGAAACATGAAAGTTATTGCATACGAGGTGTGATCAAAAAGTAAGGTGAATTTTGAAATTTAGCGGGCTACGTCCGTTCGATCTTCGACTTTTTTATTTGGTTATTTCGGTACACTCGTCTAGAACATACGTTCCAAATTTCAGCTTTGTAGTATGTTTGGTTTGTTTGTGAGAGGCATCAAGGTTAGAAGTGTTTTGCGTGCTCCACGATTTGCTGCTGTCTAAAAACATGGATCAAAGAGTTTGCATTAAATTTTGTGTGAAAAATGGAATCAAATGTTCCAAAACACTTGAAATGCTAAAAGTGGCATACGGTGAGTCTACTTTAAGCCAAAAAAATGTTTACAAGTGGTATAAACTCTTCCAAGAAGGCCGAGAAGACACCGACGACGAACCTCGTTCTGGACGCCCCAGCACATCAACAACTGATGAGAATGTTGAAGAAGTGAAGAAAATAGTGTTGGGAAATCGTCGAATTACCATTAGAGAAATTGCTGATGATATTGGCATCTTATTTGGTTTGTGCCAATCAATTTTGACGAGTGTTTTAGACATGAGACGTGTGTCAGCGAAGTTTGTTCCGAAATTGCTCAATTTCGACCAAAAGAAACGTCGCATGAACATCGCCCAAGAGCTACTGAATGACGTCAACGATGATCCAGATTTACTCAACAGGGTTATAACAGGTGACGAAACATGGGTATACGGTTATGACGTCGAGACTAAAACTCAATCGTCCCAGTGGAGGCATTCTGGATCACCAAGACCAAAAAAAGCACGCCAAGTTCGATCAAATGTAAAGGTTTTGCTTACAGTTTTCTTTGACTGCAGGGGCGTGGTGCATCATGAGTTCTTGCCACAGGGTAGAACAGTAAATAAGGAATATTACCTGCAAGTTATGCGCAATTTGCGCGAAGTAATCCGCCAGAAACGTCCGAATTTGTGGAAAAATAAAAATTGGCTTTTGCACCATGATAACGCCCCTGCTCACACATCGTTGCTTGTGCGCGAATTTTTGGCTAAAACCAACACAGTAACGATGCCACAGGCACCGTATTCCCCAGATCTGGCCCCCTGTGACTTCTTCTTGTTCCCAAAACTGAAGAGGCCCATGAAAGGACGGCGTTTTGCCACGATTGAGGAGATAAAGACGGCATCGAAGGATGAACTAAACAAGATCACAAAAAATGATTTTTTGAAATGCTTTGAGGATTGGAAAAAGCGTTGGCACAAGTGCATTATATCCGAGGGGGATTACTTTGAAGGAGATAAAATAAAAATTGATGAATAAATAAATATTTTTTGAGAAAAATAAAAATTCACCTTACTTTTTGATCATACCTCGTATATCCTATCTCTTGCTGATCCCCTTCTTTACCTTTTCATACTGCATAATAACAACAGTGTTGCACAATGCTATGTACCTAGTCATTTTTGCTGTAAAGTGCATCAGAGATACATTTTTTTCATTCTCATCTGCTAACTTGCTAACTGCTTTTAGGTTTGGCTAAATTTAAACTAACTAAAGCAGCTTATCGTCATAAACTTTGTTTTGTAGTATTTTTTTGGTAAATTTCAACTGATAAATTTTAATTCTTAAACTCCCACTAAAATCCAACAAATTCAAACTTCTATCTACAATCAATAATTGCTTATTACACAACTGCAAATTAAAATTTCTACAATTCAAAAACGATTCAGTTAAATATTCATTTTTTTATTACATTTAAATAAAATTTATTAATGTATGAATTTTGTATTTTGAGAGCACCTAGTTTGCTTTCACTAGACTTGGTTTTTAATTTTCTAATTGTCCGCTAATGTTTCAAATGTCTTGCTAGGATGTATTCCAGCCCATGGCACAATACTGTTTGCTATGCCGTTTGCATGTTATTCTTGCAGTTTGCGCTATTCCACACATAAAGTTTAAAGAAATATTAACTATTTTCAGTGCGCTGCTGCTGTACTCTCACGGTCCAAGGCTGTACGTTCATTATCTGTCGCAATCCAAACTTCGGTTAAGGTTATGGCATTATCTTCTCCAGAAAGGCGACTTTATAGTACCTGCTGACAACAACGACTGGTAACATTTTCTTTGATTAATACGAGCTTTCAATATCCAATTAACATACAGTCGCTCTATATCTACTTAATATGCAACTCTTCACGTAATTATTGTGTACATGCCTTATAACGACAATTTCAGTGTACTTATTCGCTAAAGTGACATTTTTCATTGAAACCACTCTATTTATTATTGTAATTTTGTCTTACTATGTAAGACAAAATGTGCGAGCGCTAGAAATAAGCAAGCGAGGCAAAGTGCCAAAAGAAAGCGCCTGCAAGCTAACCAAATTAAACGTAAAAAAGGAATTCTCCGGCTCAGGATTAAACGTAGAAAAGGAAGTGAATAGAATAAAGCAGAAAAATAAACGAAACAGAAAGCGTCAGCGCTCAGTCATGGAGGCTGAAGATGAACAGTAGCAAGATGATGGAAGTTCGAGGTCGCCGTCGCCGTCGTGGTCATTGTCGGACTCGTCGTCGTCCGAGCAGCCGCGTACACGTGCCTCGGTCAATCTCGTGTAAGCTGCATTTTTGAATGAAGCGACGCTGGCTAAATATATAGCGAGATTGCCTAATGAAAAGCGTACGCGCGAACAGTTTTGGCGAGTGTTTTTTGATAACAGTATTTAATCTTTTTTTATTCACATATTGAAAAAATGGCAGCGATGACAAGATTACTACAACTCGTCAGTTTTTAAAAAAAAACTCAATATAGACTGGTTATCAATGTCATGCGCATACCATGAAGAAATATACCACATTATTAAAAATCATTTTATTATTTTCGCAGGCTCACAAAGTATCCCGAAGTATTGGAAAAGGGCAAGTCTCTTTCCACGAGTTGGATTCATGATAATGAGGGTGTATTTTAGGCCTTGTACCTGATCACAATGAAAATTCTGGTGGTGCTGAAGCTGTTGTCATGATTCTCTCACTTTTTTTATTCTCATTTTTTTATTCACCATCCTTTATCTTTGTCGAAAATTTTAATAATTGTTATTAAGCATGTAGAATCAGTTTCTCAGACAAGCAATTCAGAATTTTTTCGATCAATCAGGCACGCACAAGCACACCCACATGCACATGCCTACACACTGTAGCGCGCAGCACCCTTATAAATAAATAATAACTGTTCAAGAGGTTGTAGACTCAGTACACCACCTTCTTATTCCGATAAATTTACTCAACTGCACTACAAAAAAAAAAAATTCTTAAATTAAGAACAATTTCTTCTTAAAATAAGTATGCAGCAAATTTAAGAAATCAATTTCCTTACGTCGCTGAACATCCAGTGCATGACATGAACCAATTATTGTGAAATCAACCAATTTTGGGGAATAAGTCAGTCGAACTTGGTGTGGAAAAGCTGCCGAATTAATTTTCGAGCAAATAATAACCAAAATTTGATTCCTGTAAATAATTTAATGTAAAATTTAAAATTCTTAGGAAATAATTCAGTCGAACTTGGTGTGGAAAAGCTGCTGAATTAATTTACGAGCAAATAATAACCAAAATTTGCTTCCTATCCATAATTTAATGTAAAAATGAAAATTTTTAGGGAATAGCTCATTCGAACTTGGTGTGGAAAAGCTGCTGAAGTAGTTTTCAAAAAGAATAATATCGACCCTCTGCCCCTTACGTCGCTGAATCGTCGAGTGCATGACATGAATAAATTATTGTGAAATAAAACAATTATAGGGAATAAGTCTGTCGAACTTGGGGTAAAAAAGCTGCTGAATTAATTTTCAAGCAAATAATAACCAACATTTAATAAGTCAGTCGAACTTGGGGTGAAAAAGCTGCTGAATTAATTTTCGAGCAAATAATAACCAAAATTTTCTTCCTGTAAATAATTTTATATAAAATTAATTAGGGCATAAGTCAGTCGAACTTGGTGTGGAAAAGCCGCCGAATTAATTTTCGAGCAAATAATAACCAAAATTTGATTCCTGTAAATAATTTAATGTAAAATTTAAAATTTTTAGGGAATAAGTCAGTCGAACTTGGAGTGAAAAAGCTGCTGAATTAATTTTCGCGCAAATAATATCTTAACTTTTGCTGTCTGTAAATAATTTCATGTAAAAATGACAATTTTTAGGAAACAATTCAGTCGAACTTGGGGTGAAAGAGCTGCTGAATTAATTTTCGCGTAAATAATATCTTAACTTTTGCTGTCTGTAAATAATTTCATGTAAAAATGACAATTTTTAGGAAACAATTCAGTCGAACTTGGTGTGGAAAAGCTGCTGAAGTAGTTTTCAAAAAGAATAATATAATATAATAATATAATATAATATAATCCTAGCTTTTTAAGATTGTTTTCAATAATTTGGATTGCTTTTTGAATTATGCTCTTGGCTCTTTTTAGCGAGGTGAATTTGATGTAGATCGCGATGTCGTCTGCGAATTGTGACACTTCAACGCTTTTTTGCAAGTTTTCTGTTATACTACTAACATAAAGAATGTAAAGTAGCGGACTTAAGACTCCGCCTTGAGGAACACCTTTAGTGGCAAGTCTGGGGTTGTTGGGGCATGAATCTGAATATATTAGCCTTTCGTAAGTGATAAATTTAATAAATATTAGGAGTTTCTCTGGGCAGCCGATTGATGCTAATTTATTAAGTAAAATATCAATTTTGACATTATCGAAAGCACCGCGTACATCTAAGAAGGCGGCTAAAACTTCTTCTTTCTCTACGAAAGCTTCTTCGACTTTGAGGGTTAGATTTGACAGGTTGTCCGAGCACGAATGTCCTTTACGAAAGCCGTGTTGACTAGCAGGAAGAAGATTATTTTGCTCAGCCCACCATTGGAGTCTATTTTTTACCATTGTTTCGAAAAGCTTGCATACGCAAGAAGTTAACGATATAGGGCGGACGTTTTTGTCATTGCTCTTGGGTATGAAATGAATAAAGGAGTCTTTCCATGAGGCGGGGAAGTCATTAAACTGATACATTTGATTGAAGATGTCGACAAGAAGGAGTTTAAATTTGACTGGAAGTTTCTGGAGAATTTCAAAATCTAGCCCATCCATGCCACAAGAGGATTTCGTATTTTTGTCATCGAGTGCAATATTTAGCTCCATAAAATCAAAGTAAGCGTCTAAAAATTCGTTATCATTACATTTTGGAATGAAGCTTGGGTTGATTGGGCGATATGGAGAACATATTTTGTCCAAGGTTTTTTGGATGCATCCAGTGAATTGAAGGTTTTGGTTTGAACTATTATTGGAAATTTTCACCCACTTATTTTTTAAAACTTTGCTTTTATTCCAAACATAATTTTGGCTAGTGTGGAAATTTATAGTCTCGGCAAAATTCCTGAAACATTCCTTTTTTTTCTTTTTAAACGTACGTCTAGCGAGAGCCGCGTGTTTTCTATACAAAATGAGATTGTCTAGTTCCGGATACATCCTCCACTTTTTGTATGATGCACGGCGCAATCTTTTGACTTTATCGCATTCATCGTCCCACCAAGGAACAGGGTTAGTTATCTTTACATTTTTTGCAGAACTATTCAATGTGGGCGTGGCAAGCTTTACGGATTCCATAACAATGTGTGTAAAAAAGTCGTATTTACCAGAGGGTGAAAGTGATTCGTAATGATCGAGTAAAAATTGCTCGTATTTGCTTTCAAGATTTTTATAAACACAATTCCAGTCTGTGCGGACACTTTTGATTTTAAATGACTTTTTAACATAGGTGTTTTTATCTATATTAATAGTTATAAAGAAGGGATAATGGTCTGACCCCCAGTTTTCATCGTGAGCCAAGACACTTGTTTTGTCACTCAGATTGACAGTAGAGAAAATGAGATCAATATTTGAATAAAGGTTCCTGTGGGAGTCCCAATGGCTATTAGAGTCGGCATTATGTAAAAAGAGATTGGAATTGTTTAATACGGCGTTCTCGAATCTAATACCATTTGTGTCAGTCTTTCGGCAATTCCAATTTTTATTGTGAATATTAAAGTCGCCCAAGAATAAACAATGGCTATTTGGTCGGGTATTGGTGGTAATAGAATTCTATTGATCTTGGCTTAGTATGAAACCGGGAGTTCGATAGCATGCAATTATATCGAGAGAAGGATTTATATTGTTAATGTGTACGCCGCATAACTTAACAGATTGACACGGAGAAATAAGGTTTTCTAGTTCTATAAATGCTAAGTTTTTACGTATAAGGAATATAATCCCGCCTCCACTTGAGTGAGTTCTGTCTTGCCTGAAGGTGATGAAGCCAGGAAATTGTACACGGATGTTGGGAGATAACCAGGTTTCAACACCAATAAATATGTCCAAGTCTGTGAGTATAGATTCAATTTCTTGACGCTGTTTCTGGAAACTTCGCATGTTCCAATAGACGATTCGTAAATTCCGACTTTCAGACTTTTTTTGTGAAATCATTTCAAAAAGAAAATTGAGAAAATTTAGTTATCGGCTGTGTTGTTGTACTCGCTGTCGGTATCACTGTGACTTGAATTTATACGCTTCATAATTCTGTCGATTCGGCTATTTAAGTTGGTATCAGTAATTTTCTCTTTGACTTCCAAAAGCATTTGTGTGAAAGCGATCATGTTATCGGTATATTTAGACGCAATTTCGGGAATATTCGATTTTCCAAAAGATTCAACTAAAAATTGTTTGAGCTCTTCATAGTTGATAGGAAATTCCGTTTGTTTACTGTTGATGAATTCTTTAGCCGGATTTACTTGACTTTCAACCTCTTGCGGATCGGCTCTTACTTTTTCGCTGGTTCTGATTTTTTTTACTATTTTTCTACTTGTTTTTACACCCTGGGTTGTGTTATTTAAGTTGCTATCAGTGCTTATCGAAGTGATGGAATTCGAGTGAAGCGGACGTTTAAGAATTGAAGGCGGAGGTTTCATTTCATTCATTTCAATATCCAGAATATTTTCTTGATGAGAGTTCGGAGTAATTGACTGTTGTTGTTGTGCGGATTGCTCAGGTGTGAGCGTGTTTGCTTCGTGTGTCTGCGAAAGAATATCTGATGAGGCTAGCGTATTATTTTCTGGTATGTCTTGAGTGTTTATTTCTGGAGAAATTTGAGTTGTTGTTTCAGTATTTTTACAGTGCTTTGCGAGATGTCCTTCTTCTTTGCAGAGAAAGCATGTTAGTTTTTCGGCTGATAGGTAAATAAAGTAATTCGTTCCTTCGAAGTTTATGCAGATCGATGGGGGAATTTTAGCAATGTCGTCTGGATTTACATACATTTGTCGTCGGAAACTTAATACGTGTGAAAAGCCGGGTTCGTTATAGCCTGCGCGTATGTATGTTATTTGTGAACAAGGCGAGATATCGAGCTTTTTCAGTTCGTTGAGAATGATTTCATTCGGAATGATGGGGCAAGCATTTGAGATGATGATTCGCTTTGCTTTGGAAATTAAAGGTCTGATTTCTAGAATATGAGGTCCGACAGTAATTCTTGCCCTGTTTTCAGTCAGCCTGTCTGCAGTGTCTTTACTATTTAGATATAGGCATACTCTTGAATGAGAAATGCGAGAAACAAATCTAATGAATGCTGGGTAGATAAGTTTGCCAATGGCTTTCGTGTACTCATGTACTGCTATTCCGTCGATGGAGTCCAAAACTATTGCTTGTTCTTTGGTGGGCACCTGAACATGTTGAGCGGCGTGAGAGTAGGACACCTTGGGTTGGGTTTTCTGTTGAGATAACATGATGGTTTATGAGCGGATTAATGCAAGTGCCCCTGAAGGCAAAAGCTACCGCGAATGACAAAAGAGAAAGAGAAAAAAAAAGAAAAGAGTCAGGTGTCAAGGGAACGCTTTTCACCTGGAACACTAGTCATTTCACAGCACTTCAATACAAAGTTATACAGACCGCGTAAACACTCGCGAGCACAGCATAAACACGTCCGCACTCTTCCGCAAAACAAGCTTCTTGAATATTGTAAATAATTTATATTTTTTTGTTTGATGTCCCATAGAATGATTATTGTGTCTTAAATATCAAAGTACACTCTTTGGGACAAAAGAGATGGCTACTCGCAAATTCTTAGACTGCATAAAAGGAAAATATTTTTGGCTATTAATTAAATTTGACTTATTCTACGGTATGAAAATTTCTCGTTTCAATTATTGCTTAGATAGCACACAGGAAAAATATTAATGGCTTTTCAAATCACTCCAGCAGCTTTATCATTCCAAGTTCAAGTGGCGCATTAATTGAATTTGTCTTATTTCACGGTACGGAATTTAGTCCGTTAAGTTGTTGCTCATACTGCACAAAACGAAAATATTATTGGCTTTTCAAATCGCTCCAGCAGCTTTTTCATTTTCGAGTTCAAGTGGCCTATTACTCAAATTTGACTTATTCTACGGTATGAAATTTATTTTTAATTCTCTTTTTTTCAAAACTCCAGAGCCTTGTACCCTGCGAGTTGTATGCTCCAGGTGTTTGTATTTGAAAAAAAGTTATCACAACAGACGCTACTCCTATGATGGAAAAATCCCGGTGGCAAACCATATTACCCTGTAACCATCGAGTTTTTCGCATCAAAATTCAATACTTTCATTCTTTGAAAATAAAAAATAAAATGAGCCGTTCCTACAACCTAGACAGGTAAACCCCGAGAGCCAAATGCCAAGTACCCTGTAACAGCGAGTTTTTACGCTCCAAAATTGAACACTCGTACAACCTAGACAGGTAAAATCCGAGTGTCAAACCCGAAGTACCCTGTCAACAGCAAGTTTACTCTCCAAAACCTTACACTCTTATTCTTTGAAAATAAAAAGATAAAATCAATAAAAAAAATAAGCCGTCCCTACAACCTAGACAGGTAAACCCCTAGAGCCAAATCCCAAGTACCCTGTAGCCAGCGAGTTTTCCGCTCCAAAACTTTGAACTCGATTTCTTTCAAAAAAAAAAAAATAGAAACAATCGTCCCTACACCTCTGACAGGTAAAACCCAGAGCCAAATCCCAAGTGTCCTGTAACCAGCGAGTTTAACGCTCCCAAATTCTTACACATGCTTCATTCAAAAAGCAAAAAACTCCCCACCGTCGCAATACATGCGACACGTGAAACGCGAGAGCCAAACCCCAAATACCCAGTAACCAACATGTTTTCCACGCCCAAATATTTACACTCGCTATCTTTTAGAGGAAAATAAAACTGACTGACCCAACGCATACAACAGGTAAAGTAAATTAAACTCCATGCATGAATTGACGTTCTTTGCTTACCTACTCCAGCCTACTCCTATCGAATAGATATTACGCCAACTATTTGTGGCAACTAGAGTGATTTTTCGGGAGTTACAGCTTCCTGCCAACGTCAGCCAAAAATGAATTTCATTCATGTGTAAATGCTCCCTGGCTCAACTATAGTTTAATAAATGTTTCTCAATTTTTCAGAAAACCATCCATCTCTAGAGTGCGTTTCTTGGTTGACCCCTTCTCTGCATCTATGCATACTTGTTAGTAGCATAGAGAGAGTCAGCGAGAAGTAGCAGCAAGCCATAGTGTTTCAAAAGAAAGTGGCTGTTCAGTCCATGCTTATTATCAAAAATCCTCAGGATGATGACGCCATGGAGTGGTCGATCGAAAATATTTAGTGGAGATTTGTTTGTCCAATTCATCAGAATGTGCAAAAATTCGGAAACATCGGAGAATAAATATGTACCTACCGATTCCATGTTTTTCGTGGATGAAGAGACGAAACGTAAAAATTGTCACGTAGAAAATGAAAAACAATTGTAATTAAAATGAAAATAGTTTGAAACTTAAAATCATTTTCTTATAGTTGGGACGCTTATAGTTGGGACACTTATGGTAACTGTTACTATTTTTTTTTTCATTGCTTAGAGCAAATCGCATATCAATGCAAACGACACTGTACAGTGGATCAATAACTTATATTTGTGCCTTTCAGCATTAATATTAGCAGTTACTATTTTATACATTAGCATGTAACATTGAATGTTCAATAATTTTAACATTTATTTCGTGATGAATATGATATTAAGATGTTTTAGATTATATTAGTTTTGTTTTAATGACATCCAACAGAATAATATCAGGAGAACCCATTTTTAATCTCAAAAACAATACTCCGATCCCTTCACATTAAGTAAACTACCGGACAAAGGGTGCAGAAATTTTATCGTTCAAATATCCAATTATTATTTCAATCAATTATTTCATCTTGTTGGAGTGAACTTGAAGACTATACTGCTCAAATGTATAAATGTATCATTGCTCTTTGGTTTTACAGGATGCAACAAGGTATAAGCAAGATCTGCAAGATCCCAAACCAATATATTACGGATGTGCTGTTGGGATATACAAAATCAGAATATCTTTCAATGATGACTAAATTTCACGTAAACTGCATCGAGCCTGCTCATGATTACTGTCTGAACTCCATCCAGATGGATACTGTTAAAATGGCATTACAAGAACCAGTGTCAATAATACATGGGCCTCCTGGAACGGGAAAAACATCAGTTTGTATCTCAATTATCTGCACCATGATTCGACATGGGGATAATATAAGGATTTTAGTATGTGCTCCATCAAATTACGCAGTTGACGTTATGGCTGAGAATTTGGAAATGCAAGGTATTGAAATCGTAAGATTGTACCCCGAGCGATATAAATACAACGGCAAAATTAAGAAGAAAGTTTAGTTACTTCATATGGCCCTCGCGACAGATAAATACCTTCAAGAGAATTATAAAGCCTACGAAAAAAATGAAATGAAAGATGTGGAATATAACAAGTACAAGTGAGTACTGAACACATTTTTTGACTCATAATAATTTTATTTATTTACTTATTTTCATTTTACAGCTCCATTCTTCACGAGACGATGTCAAAGATATTATCAGTTGCAAAAGTTGTACTAACTACTTGTATTGGTTCGGCGGCTGAAGAATTTAAACATATCCGTTATGACGTAGTTTTGATAGACGAGGCTGCTCAGGCTACAGAACCAGAGTCTGTGGTCCCTTTTGTTCTACATCAGGCAACGAAGGTAATCTTAGCTGGTGATCATTTCCAATTGGGACCAATTGTAATATCGAAGATATCAGAAAAGTGCGGTTTCGGGGTCTTATTATTCGAAAAATTAATGAATCAAGACATTCCAAATACCTTGCTCCAAGTTCAATACCGGATAGCTCCAACAATTTCCAAATTGGCATCCACTGTATTTTATGATAACAAATTAATAGATGGCATCCAACGTTTTCAAAGAATTTTACCTGAAGATGTATCTATATTTAAAGAAGAATCTTTAGTGTTCATCAATCTTCCTACTAAAGAGAAAAATTTTTATAAATCCTATCTCAATTTGATTGAAGCTAGGTGTATAATATATTTACTATCACTATTCATAAATCAAAATGTAATAATAATGCCAGAGCATATCGGAGTAATCAGTTGTTACGAGGGACAGAAAAAAGCCATAATGGAACTGATAGAGACCGAACAAGACGAAGAAATGATAAAAAAAATGAGTGGTGTAAAGATAGAAAATGTTGATGCTTTTCAAGGACGTGAAAAAGATATAATTATTATTTCTGCAGTTAGAGCGAACAGCGCTTGTAATGTTGGTTAGTATTTATTGTTTTTTATCTATTCGATATCAGAATAAGAGCTCACATTATCGTGCATTCATTTTTTGTTATTATAGGCTTCATGAGCAACAAAAGAAGAACTAATGTAGCTTTGACTAGAGCAAAATTTAAGTGTTTTGTCATAGGTAATGTTAGAACTTTACAGAGTGATGAGACCTGGCGTTCAGTGATACAATACTGCCGCACGAACCAATGTCTATATAATGGAGAATATAATGAACAGGATAAAGTGTTCACTTTTACCAAAGAAAGAAATCTAATTGGGCATGGTCATATCAACTGATAAATAATAGATCGAGCTCGCAGAAGCCGCGAGAGCCCCGCAATGAACCCGAGTGGACAGTGCCAGAGCTTTCCTGGACCATTTCGATATTGTTCTGGACGTTAAATTAAAAATACAGTTATAATTGTTTTGAAATATATAAATAATTATTGCAACATTATAGGGTGAACACAAAGTGATAGTGAATCGAAACACAAAGTCATACTGAACTTCAGTATTGCTCCGATAGTACGCCGATAGAGTACGTAGAAGGCAAAGGGGGGACATCTTTCTCATTTAAAATTACTCCAGCGGCTTTGACATCTCAAGTTCAACTGGCTTATTCCCTGAATGTCAGTAGCTTATATTCATTGAGCTTGTGTACATTGTTGATTGGTACGTTGTATTGGAATAATTGTTCAATGAGATCGGTAGTTATTCACCTATTGTCTAATAAAATCAGAAAAGTAGTATACCATGTCAACTTGTCGAACAATAATAATCCTATTTGACGCATGAATCTAAAAGAGAAGCTTATAGCCAATAGATTTTTTATTGAATGATAACTGCAGACCAACATGTGAAAATCGACAATTTATGATTTTTTGAAAACATACAAAGCAATGTAAATTCTTCCCCCATATTTAATGGATTCAATCTCATGCCAGTTTTCTGAATTTCATGTGCAGGTCCACTTTTTGTTCGTGCTGTTGCTGACCGATACATGTGATATCCTTGACAATCCTAGCCTTGGCAAAGATTGTCAAGTTTTGCTTGGACGGGGAGCTCACGCTGGGCAGAGTCTTCTTAAGGTAATCCTCAATTATTATCAATTTTGGTATTATTATTGCTTACATACTCTATGCAATTGGAAGTTTATTTTTACCAAGTTCCTCGTTAACGAAATTCCATAATTGTTTATGGTTGTACCTTTTTATGTTTCTTTGTTGTACTTTATTTCGGCACCGCAGGTAGTTATCTATAGATTTTGAGTTAATCTATAGATTTTGAGACTAAAATAATTATTTAGGTTGTCCAATACCTGCAAGGTTAGAAACTTCACGTTTTAAGCCAATTTTCTGAGTGATTTCACTTTTTAAAAGTTCAATCGATCTACCGCGTGCCAGTACGTCTATGTGAAAATCCTTGGCAAGTATGCCTTCGAAAGTAAATACTCTAATTGTACGTCTAATTTTACTGTATACGATTCAAAAAGTCACAATGTACACCCTGATCTCAACATATTTTTTTAGACTTGCAAAATTCGCTGGGCAGATTTTCAGACAAAACAAGCTTCTTGAATATTGTAAATAATTTATATTTTTTTGTTTGATGTCCCATAGAATGATTATTGTGTCTTGAATATCAAAGTGCACTCTTTGGAACAAAAGGGATGGCTACTCGCAAATTCTTAGACTGCACAAAAGGAAAATATTTTTGGCTTTTCAAATCGCTCCCAGCTTTATCATTCCAAGTTCAAGTGGACTATTAATTAAATTTGACTTATTCTACGGTATGAAAATTTCTCCTTTCAATTATTGCTCAGATAGCACACAGGAAAAATATTAATGGCTTTTCAAATCGCTCCAGCAGCATTTTCATACCAAGTTAAAGCGGCCTACTAATTAAGTTTGTCTTATTTTACGGCCTATTAATTAAATTCGTCTTATTTAACGTTATGAAATTTAGTCCTTTCAATTGTTGGTCAGACTGCACAAAATCCACTTAAACGATTAAAACAAAATTTTGAACACTCAAATTCATTATTAGATTTGGACTTTACTCTTGATCAGAATTACGAATTTTCATTTAATAATAACGAATACACAGATATTGATGGTATTTGTAACGAAGAGATTATTTGCAAAGACGCGAAACGTACAATAAATACGAACGGAACGGACAGACAAGTAGTACTCTATAATCCAATCATTCAAACAAATAAATTTGAACAAGTTGATAACGACGGTGTAGAAACAAGCAACAAAATGACGCAACCGTTACGTTTACCGCTTAAATACGTTGCAGATTTAGTTCCAAAGTTCGATGGAAAAAATATGACAACTAATGAATATATTGAAAAATTGAAAGTCTGTTAGTCAAGGTCATCAACCTGTTACGCGACCTGCATCTCCCCCCCCCCCCCCCCCATTGCAAAAACTAGAGAGGCTTGTCCTTTCTAGTTCACGACTCAGCGTGGTATTAGGGGCGCGATCTTATCTGCTTAGTTCTTACGGTCCCAGTTACGCGTTGGTCATTCGATAAGCAACTTTAATTTTGGCCGGATTTTCCCACTTTAGCTTGTCAGCTTCCGACTTTTATTATAGCGGTCGGTTATTCAGTTGTGAGCTTGGTCTAGTAGGTCCTGAGTTGTCTCGTGAAAGTCGTTCAGTTTCCTCAGTTTGTTCGCTCATTCATTCGGGTCTGACGCCACTTTATCTTCGGTGGACTTTGCCCTTCGGCTTAAAATATTCTTCTTTACTACATTACATCTATCAGCTCAGCAGTGAGCGAATTGCATGACTCTGTATCAAAGTCATACATGCTTCGACTATCTAAACTGAGTAAATCAGTGGCTGAACTGCTTTGATTGGTTAGGTCGTCCATGTTTACTTAGTCGGTTTGCTCATTCATTTGGGTCTGACGTAAAATATTCTTCTCTACTACATTACATCTATCAGCTCAGCAGTGAGCGAATTGCATGACTCTGTATCAAAGTCATACATGCTTCGACTGTCTAAACTGAGTAAATCAGTGGCTGAACTGCTTTGATTGCTTAGGTCGTTCATGTTTACTTATAGGTGTGCGTCCTAACTGGTCGGTCTCAGGTGGGATCAGCCTCTCTATTACTTCATTCAGCTTTACGGTCTGGGCGGTCGTCATTTCGATTAGCCCCGCGCAGTCCGCAGAGAAGGTTATAACATCGTGGGGTTTGCGAGGCCTCAAATAGTGCCATCGCCCCCCACGTACTCTCCATTTCTTGTCCTAGAACAGTAACACCATGTCCCACATTTAGTCAAGAAATCTAATCCAAGGATGATGGGTGGTCCGGTCAGGTTAGTCATCGCTTTGAAATTAAACCTTGCCGTATGTCTGTCACAGCTCACTTGGAGTGGTAGCTCTCCTTCGGTTCTCTCAATCACCCCGGTCACTCCTTGTACCTCATTGAAACGCGGTATTAGTCGGTCTCGGTACTGGGCTGTGATCGTGGGTCCAATGATAGATACTGACGCGCCTGAATCTATCAGGGCGTCGTATACTATCTTGCCGATTGCGATAGAGATGAATAGATGGTTGTCGCAAAGTGCGCTATTAACCGGGAGGGTCTCTGGCTTATTTGTAGCCCCATTCTGGTCAGTCCTGGACTCGTCTGGTCGATCGGTTAATCCAGCGTCGAGTGACGTAGTCTTCCCTGAGCGGCCGGCCCGCATAGCTGGGTATCCTCCTCCCTTTGAGGGTTCGCGTGTGATTCCGAGTTATTTTTGCTGTCCTCGGAATCAGCGAAGGTCACCGTCTTAGTTTTTGCCTTGGTGCCAGTCTCTATCCCACCTGGTTCCCAAGGTCCTATCAGTCTCTTCGGCGTCCGTCTCCCTGAGTTGTCGTAGCCTTCCTCAGGGCCAACGGTCATTGCGCTCTGCTGCTTCATATTCCTGGGGCCTACACTAGTCTGGCCTGACCCGCAGGAGTTTTCTTCATCGCACTTCCCCCTGGGACCTGCATCCATCTGGCCTGACTCCCAGGGGTACTTATTTGCTCTGCTCATCACTCCCGGCTCTAAGTTATTTGTGCTGTCCTCAGAGTCGGGTGGGTTCTCTTCTTCGTATTTCCCCCTGGGGCCTACATCCATCTGGCCTGACTCCCAGAGGTACTTGCCTACGTTGCTTACTCGCTCTCTTATGGGTCGGTCGCTGGGAACCTGGTCATTGTTGGGCTTAGGGTCTCATTTTACCAGTTGTCGTACCTAAAATAAAAAAACGAATTCTACTGTATTTATCAACTTTATCTAGAAGTTATAGCAATTTATTTATAAAACTAGCTCCTTCAGATATTGGCTCAGTTTAATATCGGCATGATAAACTCTGACAGCATACTAACTCGAATCTGCAGCCCAGACAACTTCAAAAGCCTGTCCAAAAACCTTGTTTCTCAAGCCTGTAAACGTAAAAATAATAAACTATCATCAAAAACTATGACGAATCTTCCTTTAGGATTGTGATGAATTGTTAGTGGATAGATTTCACAAACACCCATGTCTTTGAGAGTTAATGACAACTTTTCACCTTCCGAGCTTCTTCTCCAAGTACTTTCAAATTGACCTGCTGAATTTCACTGTTTTGCCCATATAATTTTACCACCTATATACATAAAAAATTTTCTAAGTGTAATGATCTTTACAATGAAACATGAAAGTTATTGCATATGTGATAAGTTTATGAGTTTGAAGTTTGGAACGTTCAACTTGAACGAAAAAAACCAAATTTAGAAAAATGCTTTCTAATCAAAATTAATCGCTGAAATTCATTACAATAATAATAAAAAGCCAAAACAAAACTATTGGAATCACCTACCACCCTCTAAAAACTAACCTTAAAAATTAAGACAAGGTCGAATATTGCTATATGTTATTTAGTACAAAATAATTATTTATTTTTATGTAAAATCATGAGTGAAAATTGTGAGCGCTTGGAACTACGCCGAACCACCCCTAATTTCATTTAAACAGGTGAGTAAGCAAAATTGATATCTTTAAGCTCTAATTTGTTATTAGCCACTAAATTGTTTTATATTTTCGCATATAATTATTTATTGTCATGTAAGGAATTGGTGTATGAAGATTGAACGAGCGGAACGATAGGCAACTACCCCTATGTTAAATTAACAATATACGCGATCAAGGAAATTCGCTGTGTTTACGCCCCCCATTTGTTATTAGCCACTCCTTTTTTTAGTTTTTTTTGCATAACATTATTGAATGTCATATAAAGAACTAGTGTACAAAGTTTGAGCGAGCGGAACGACACACAACTACCCCTAAGTTAATTTAACAACTAATCCAATATAGGGAATACGCAGTTTTCAGGCTGCCATTTGTTATTTTAATGTAACGATCATCAGCACTAGAGATGAGGTAAGGCTTGTTACCACCATAATTGCTAGACTTTAAGGGTTCTATCTAGAGATGTAGTCGCAAATGTATTATTATCTTTGCGATTGAATACATTTTGCATGGCGGCGTGAGTGTGGTCTCCAAAAACTTGGCAGAGCCAAGAATTTTCCCAATTCCAAAGTTTTATGAGCATGTCATTAATTTTAAACATTATTAAATCATTCAATATATATGATATTTGAATTATCAAAGCTGCTTATATATTTCTGCTATTAATATAGCAGAAATAATTGTTATTATTTAATTTTTACTATCAATAATATATAAATACATACCACTATTAGTTAAAATGAATAGTTGAGTTAGATGAACTATGATACATGTAATTTAATCCTGTGTTAGAAAAGAGTGAATTCGCTCTAGTGTATTATAACTAAACACTCTGATCTGCATGTCATTGAACATAATATTAATTATGTTAGTATAGTATACCAATATTTTTATTATAATTAATTTACAAAATTATCTATTGGTACAGTATTTACAGCTTTTTAATAAAAATGTTTTCACGGAATCTTTTTTGAAAATGTAAACATCACTGAAACTGGAACGAGAAATAGAACAGCTAACTGAGGACGTACAAACGATATAGATTCGTCTCGACTTCATGAAAATGATTAGATGGATTCATCCATCTGCAAAATAATAAATCACAAAGTATTTAATTTATAATAATAATAGTAAAATATAATATAAAAGATAAATAAGAAACTCATCTAATCATGCAGTTTTTCTCCTTTTACAACAAATTTCTTTTTCTGACTTGTCAAACAAAATCTTATTAACCCATTAACGACCAAAACCGTCAATTTTATATCATGATTTCGATGCGAAATTTCATGCATGTAATCGACTCATAAATGGGTCTCATACATGATTTCTTATGTATTTTTGTCTGCAGAATCCGAATATATATTAAGTCCGAATATATTTTAAGTAACTTTCATAAATACATTCATAAGAATAAATTGGCTGAACTTGGAAATTATAGCTAATATCACTGATTTAACGTTCAAGTTCAAAATTCCTATATTTCCAATTTTAGCTATGAATCTTTTTTATTATTTCAAGTAACTTATATTAAACACTTTCATAACAAATAAATCGGTTGAACTTGAAAATTAAAGCTAATATCACTTTCGCAATCGCTTTAAAATTCAAGTTCAAAATAGAAATATATCGCTTGTCAAAATGCTCCAGCACCTTTTCCATCCCAAGTTCGATTGACTCATTCTCTGAATTTGCTTAATATCACGACAAATGATTTATACCAATCAATTATTGGTGATAAAGTAAAAGTCCATACTTCCAAATTTATAAATAAAAAATAATAAGGTAAAAACACCTATTCTAGCCTTAACTGGGAAATGTATTCCGATGATTTTTATGCTTTTAAAAGCTTTCACATAGAGATTTTGAATAAGCATTTGTTACGTCTTACGATGCATCCTTCTTATAAAATGCACATTCGCGAAATTCAAAGCTACTAAACTATTCGCACGTCAGCAAAAGCTAACTAAACGCGAGGTAAATGACTCTCCGAAATTAAACCTTACGACGCATCCTTTTTGTAACATATGCACATTCAAAACTGCTAAACTATTCACACGACAGCAAAAAGCTGTCGAAACACACTCCGAAACTAAGTCACCAAAACGCAAGAATTTATAATCAACGAAAACAAAAATGTCACACAATATCGCAATACTGACCTGAAAAGAGCTATAAAAGATATAAAAAGCAATGAACAAATTACTCAGGCAGTTGATCAGTAGTCCGTCAGTCAGTCAATAAGTACCTGTAAGACTCAACTCCGTACACACCGGTCCGACAATTGGTGATCATTTTACTTAATAAACTCGCGACTGTGCAAAAGGGGGGGATTTATCCTCGAAACATAGCGAAGTGCGCCACTGCTATGCCCCCTGCGAGTTATTAAGGGTCCTTTTCCGGTGAAGGAAGCCGGCGCTGACTTCCACAGGAGCAAACCTACCGCGATGACGGGAAGGTGAACTGACAGAATCGAAATAAGTACAAAGAGGCGATCCCTTTTATTTACGCCAATAAAAGTTACAGCAACGGTTTCATACAAACGAAATGGTGAGCGCGCTCGCTCAATCCTCAAAACGCGACAACAAACGGCGATTAGGAGCGTAATCGCTCAACTATTATGCGCGACAATCGTACAATGATTAGGAGCGGATTCGCTCAACTAATAAACGCGACAACTCAATTCGCGGCGTTGTACCGGGCGAGAGCTGGTACGTGAGAGAGATCCGCAAAACAATAATGAGGGAACAAACCCACCGGGTGGCCCCTTCCGCGGCTCGCTGGTGGAAAGCCGACGACGGCGAAATCGCAGTCCGGCTGGCAGCGGGGCTCGCTGGATCACCGGCGGCGGCTGGTTGGCAGCTAACGGCCGGGATCGGCTTCTCGATCGCCTGATGATGATCGCTGAGGGGCTGCTCAAACAGCAGCCGGAGATCTGCCACACGAAGACTTTCTCGTCCCGGGGTTCCTCTATCCTGGCGCGTCGTCTCGGACTTTACTCGCGCCGTGACCTCTTTAGCGTATGGTCACTCTCCAACTGTCCTCAATTTCTCTCCCGCTCTTCTAATTCTCGCGGCGCGAGCCGCGCTTTCCGCGTTCTCGCCTATTCTTCTTCCTCTCTCGCTCTCTCTCACGCTCTTCGCGCTCTCGCTTCTTCTCGCACCGTCTTCTCCGCCAGTCGCGCTCTCCCCTCTCCAGGCCCTGCAACAACACGAGCGCGTGAATGCTATGTCAACCATAGCCACGCTCGGCCGCTACATCCGTGCGAGGAGAGTGCCGCACACAGGGTTAGCGAGTATCGCTATCAACCCTGTCACAACTGTTACAAAGTAATATCGTGCAAGTATTATTCAACAACCTATCCTATTCAATTCAACAAGCAGTTAGAGCCTGCTACACTCATACAATTCAACAAGCAGTTAGAGCCTGCTACATTTTTATCAACAATTAAAAGCTACGATTATCAAGGTAGTACAATTATCAGACATACATTTCCACATACATTTATTATAAGTGAGACATATCCAACCACTAGTCAACATATTGGAACGTCTCATTCATTAGCTATTCGTAGTTGATGTACGAGACGTAACACATTATTGTTATATACAATTTAACCTTAATTTCAAATCATGTGGTAAAAGAGATGAAGAGGAAAGAATATTTCGGTTAAGATCGACCACTATGCGACCCAGCGCAACTGGCGTAAGAGTGCTAAGGCGACTCTTACGGCTCCTTCTAATGCCTTTTTGCGTGATGCCCTTCACGAGGCGAGCATCATAATTGACAGCTTTTTGGGGGATTATCTTTCTCTCCCTTTTGCTGTACTTGATGCTCATCCTCTGGGCACGCCAGTCATTATACGAACTGGCAGATTCCCAGTCGACATGCTCGCTGACTCCTCGGACTAGTACATCATGTCACTTTTTGCTACTTGCTTGCTGTACTTGATGTTCATACTCTGGGCACGCCAGCCATTATGCGAACTGGTAGATTCCCAGTCGACATGCTCGCTGACTTCTCGGACTGGTACATCATGTCACTTGATGACCGATTCCGAGAATGGTTCAAATCCGCACAGGATAGAAGAGCCGAAGCGGTTCAGCGAGAGGCAGCTCGACTCCGATCTTACGCCGAAGTTGCTGCGCCCTTTGCGCGCGGCGCTGCAAATCGTCGAACATCAGGTGCCACTGATTCAGCGCCTGCTGGTTCTGGAAACAGAAGTGGCAGTACTGGCGCTGGTGGTGGCAGTGATGGCGGTGATTCCGCTACTCCGGTGAAGCAGAATACTTCACCGAGCGGGAGCCGTGGAGTGAGGCTTGTAACGTACAAGCCCCGGTCAGAGGCAGACGTGGTTGACCGCGGCTATCAGTCTAATAAATAATCGACTTTCTATATCTTTAGTTTTTCTATGAGAGAAGTGCTTGTCCCCCTTATAGATGAGGGACAAGTGTTTGTCCTTATCGGGAAAAAGGGACAAGCACTTGTCCTCTTAGGACTATTAGTTATTTTTTTATAAGTAGCTCCTAGTTCAAACGTTTTTCTGGACTAGAAGTTCTAAATAATACCTTGTAACATATTACTTCATTTAAATAATAAAAAAAATAATAGTTTAAAATCTTGTGACCCAACGCGATTCGAATTAAATTAATTTCCAACTATGGAGAGAGATTTTAAATTACTTTTGTCTATGTAGATGAGTATTAAATATGTAATATATGTATTCTATATTTTTTTGAAAATATTGATATTTATATTATGATGGTATGAAAATCTTTCATCCGTAAATTGGTGTGCCTCTCCTATAGAATGCTTTCACATTCGATAGGTGTGAGTTTAGTTTGACATCGCAATTTGCTCCCAATAAAAGTATGAAAACATGTATGTCAACCTTCGTTACGATGGCAAACCTCCCACTCGAAACACACTCTCTCCTTGAAATCAGACTAATAATGAATTTGATGATAACTAATAATGATCGTGGGCAAAAGCATAGTCCGTTTCAAGAGTAGAGTATCTCATCTCCGTACGTTTTATTTTACTATATTCGAACTACTAAGTACGAAGATTCACAGCATCAGCAGGTTCATCGCCCAGATCAAGCCGCATGGAGTTTAGGCATGGACGACCATAGGAGATAATCCTGATTGATACACTGGGTTGATACTCTATCTTTATTTTGCACGGTAAGATACGGTAGAAAAAACACATCTGGGCACTTTTAGCTGAATGGGGAGTTTAGCCCCAAACAGTTTACTCCAGAGGTTTTTAGAGGATCAGTGGCACTGTCCACCTCGATTTTAATAATTTTCGATTGGTGATCACGCTCGTTTATGCGCGAAATCGCAGTACTAGCAACAACAGAACCCTAAGACTACGCCAAGCCTCAGGTACACGTAAGATGTGTCGTTGCCACGACGTCAAATAAAAAATTTGGAGGCCCCGGAGGGGGGATCACTATCGAAAATTTAGAAATATTCTTTTCTTAAGTGCTAAGAAAAAATATAGTTCGGGTTTTCCTTTCTTAAATTATATCAGTGATCAGTTAGAGTAGAAGAAAGTTAAAAATAGATATACTCAAAGTATTTTGTTGAATTTGAAATCTGTAAAGAATAAAATAAAAGTAAAGAAATAAAATTGTTTTTGAATGAGAATACAAATTTATCAGTAAGAAAATCACTGTTTTAATTGAGAAAATAGAAAATAAGTTTTTTAAGCAAGAAGATAGCTTAAATTGAAAGTTGAAATTAATTGGAGTTTATTTGGATTGACAATGAATAGATAGAATTGAACAATGAATAGATTAATTCAAAAAATTATTGAAATTTGAGTGAGTGAATTAATAAAGAAATTTGAGAAAAATAAAGATAATTAAGTTGCTTAAGAAAAAACTTTGTAAAGTGTTTGAAATATTTTATAAATTATTTAAACTTTGAAGAAAGTTTTCTGTTCAAAAAAGTACAGTATTTTGAGAGGAATTCGATAAATAAGCAAACTCGTTGATAATAAATTAATACACTTGGCAATCTCATTTATTAACGCCTTTTACAATCGTACTCTACAAAGTTTACTTCGCCGTGGCGAGCGCGTTCGCTCAGCCTTTTCCGCGACCAGAGTTCGCGGGATCACGCGAGCGCAATCGCTCAGCGTGCACGATAAAGTTCACTTAAATCCGGAGATCCATAAGCGGCGGTGATCTGCGCTGCTGCAGGAAGGGCCGCAGCACGGCCTTTGCCTCTTTGCCGTGGAATGTTCGCTGCTTAAGGTTGCTTAGCTGCAAACAAATTTCTTTTCCTTGGCGACTATAAGAGAGTAAGAGAGAGAAAGACAGAGCAAAGGAAATAAAAAGGCCCCGGGAGAAAAATTTTCCCCGTGATTTAGCTCCACAACTCAAATCACCTCCTTGTTGAATCGCTCTCTTGGACTATAAGTAGCGCTGAGAGAGAGAGAGAGAGAGGGGGGGGAGAGAGCTTTTTCTTTGCCCGGTGACGGCGGAAGAAGAGAAAGCAAATGTATCAGCTTCCTCGTCCGTTTGCCGCGCTCTACACAAGAATGCCTATAAAATCCCCTACGATCGTGGGCAAAAGCATAGTGGACGTGACGAGTGCTAAAAAGAGATTTCGATCAGGGGCCTTTGGCGACGCGGAGCTGGTAGACGATTTTTCCTGTGCGCTCGCGCAAATGGAAAGTCGAACCAGCAACAGCTTACGGATTAGTTTTGCAGTCTTCCGTGGGATATGGGTTAGGGGCAAGCCTTTGCCTAGCTCTTCCGCTTTTAGTGTGGTTCTCTTATTGCATCACAGAATTGCAATCCCTATAGATGACTTAATTTATCTGGAATCTCGAACGTCTATTTAAAAGAAATCACTTTTGTCGGCAATCTCACAACTTTTTCGAGCAGCTCGCTAGCTATAATGGAATAGCAAGTCTTCGGTAGCACAATAACAGCCAACAAGTGAGAATTGCCTTGGTACGCATACAGCGAGGAAATTTTTCGACAGCCCAATGTATAAGCAACTCGGTGTATATGACACCGCGGTTTCGTGCAGTTCGACGGAAATTCAATCTCATACAACCGCATCCAGCTAACTAGTTTTCTTAGCGTATTATAAGCTGACAGGTCCATCATAAAATTTTCGATTTTGCCGCAGTGACACAATGGCAGCTGCCAGCTCGGACAGGGGTGCTCTTTTAATTACGGGGTTGGGTGTTCACATGCAAATGAGTCGTTAAAGCTTTACGAGTGGCCTTCCTCTTGCACGCCGATAAAACCCTTCTTTATCGACGACGACGACGATGCCTTCCCGTCGTTTATATACATGCGGAAATCTAGAGGAGAGATATGGTGTATGCTGACGAGGGAAGAATTTCGGTTTATGATTCGGGGATTCTCCCTCAAAGATATGTACAGCGCGCCCCTTGTTATACGACTGAATCCACACTTACTAGCAAATTTTATCCGCTGAAAATTCCAACTATTGTTATCAATTTCATCCCGTTTCTTCCATCGGTTCGTTTGTTTTGATCAAAAACTACAATAGCGAAATTGGCAAGAACGGGGCGCTCATCGTATGCCGTACTTTCAATATTTACCTCCGATCGTAACGCTCGCGTGAGGCAGAGCCGTAAAAGAGCTATGCAGAAGCCTATCAAAGGCATCTCTTGCTGCCTCGTAAAAGCTGTGCGTGCGGTATAACTTCTATGGCAATAATAATGCAAGAGCGAAGGCCATCGAGGGTCTCGTAACTCAAAATCACAAAACTTTAACGGTCGCGTCTTTTGATTACCATTTATTCCTGGATTACCAATGGCACTTTCATGAGAGAATCCTCGGAGGTAGTGTGAAGAAGGCAATGTATCCGAAGTTTGCAACGTTAAATTATATCGAAAAAAATTTTATTTTTAAATAACCATTAACGTATATAAGTGATTACAGTAAGCCTCTTACCAATATAAAACATGAATACGATGATCTAAATACAAAACAACCCCTCATAACACCCCTCCAAAAAATCGTTCATACTTGGCTATAGGCCGTGGTTATATATCGATAAATTTAATATTGATTAAATTTAAAATAGATATAATATCGATAAATAGATAATAATGCACGGCCATTCGGATGGCTCTTCAAAAACGTCCGGACATGAATCGCGATGCGTAGACTCGCGTTGTAGCTGCATTGTTTGCGATAATGTTTTGTAGTACCTGGCGATTGCTACTCGTAGCAAATTCGTCGGTATAGAAAGTTCTGTCTATACTCGCAATTCCGCGCGGGTCGTCCGTGAAATTTATTTGCGGACGACTCACGTGGAATTATGGGTACTGGGTATGTATATACTTGTCAGGATATCGCGTCGGAAATACCGATGTATAATATAATTATTATTTTATATTTATAATTATGTTTTGTTTTTTTTTTCAGATACAAAAGATACTCACAAAACGCTATAACGTTTACTTAGTTATCAATATGATACGAACGTTAGTGAATCAAAATTACATACTTGAAATTATCGAATCCCGTGAAAATTCAGTATGTCACTTTAGGCCAACAATTTCAAGCGCATACGATTTCTTTATTTGAAAACCTACCGTCCTTATATTTCACATTGTTGACCCGCGATACTGGAAATCTAGGGTTATCTTACTCAGTAAAACAGATTTACGACGAAAATTTAATCGCAAACCTCATCGGTGATAACTGTCTGATTCAAGCTTGGAGATACATTCCAAGTATTACGTAAGGATAATGCTAATCTTATCTAATCTTGTCTAATTTTGTCAATTTACATATAAATATTCTCTCTACAGATATTCACACGGAACTAAAGAACTATGTAATTTTTGGTACAAACCCGATAAGGACGTTCACTCCTATGGCTACGTTTTTCTGGCAATGTCGGTGAATTCCAAGACCTCTTTGCACATGCACGTCAACATAACTTTTACGCAGGCTTTACAGCCTAGTTATCATTTGATGTTTATTGCTTTTTGACAATGGACTTTACAAATGATACATAATGATGCTAATTTTTTGTATTCTGCAGATATACTAAAGTGTATCTTTTGAACTTAGATTTTTTTTGAACGAAAAACCCGTGAATATTGTGGTTGTTGTTTGTAGAAAAAAATCAAGGAATATTATGCTATATATATTTTTAGTCAGATTAAACATCAAATCCACTTGTTGCCTATTTTACTACTTTATTAAACAAAAGAGTGGATCAGGTGAATGGTTACCAATACAGTACTGTCGCATAGTCAAGTATGAACTTTTCTTGCTTTCTATTTGAATCATCGTGTTTATGTTATATAGTGGTAATAGGGTCATTATACTCACTTATAAACGTTAATGGTTGTTTTTGGAAAAACTTTTTTTTTCGTTGAAATTCAACGTTGCAAACTTCTGACACATAGGAGACGTTATATAAGCCGACCAGTGATGCGAACCGCACAAACTAGAGAACGAATGCTCGGGCGAGGAGACGCCTCGGTTAATTTTTCATCGTCACACGCTTCGCCAACTTTGTAGACGCGCGAAGCATTTCAATTTTAATCGACGTTTATCACGAAAGCTGAACAAAAAGTCGTCAAGCAAAAGCTCGAAATGACTTAGCAGGAGGGGGTAAGGGATGGCTAGGAGAGACGCGCACGCAGGATGACTGGTTTTATGGGCATAGTCGGATTTGATCGTCGTTGCACACACAGCGCGAACATCAAAACGTTGTAAACGTCGCTCTCGTTTTATAATAATTCGTTATGGCTATAACGCTGCCCGTACGACAAGGCCTCCTGTTTATGAGCTTTTCGAATGTTTCATTTTATGACTTGCCATTCAAATTTGATTTTTCTTAGTGCTAGATAGGCTTTACAAGCTTAATTTAATTTTTACTCTTTAACGAATTTGAACTTGTAACGTTGCAAACCAAACGGTAAGAAAAACATTACGAGTTGGACATTGAATTGCAACGCGAATGAGTTAATATATGACATAAAAATCGAATTAAGATCATCCAATGCAGTATATGCGCGCGGTAGAGCAAGATTAATAACCGACTGGTGATTGAAAAACAATTTCATCCGTCACACAACCTTCTAATTCCCTAGTCCGACCGCGCGATTGGCAGTGAATATTTCCCCCAGAACTTTCCCGATGACGGACAGCAGTTTATCTGCAGTATGGCGAACAATTCTCCCTCACGGCTTCATGCCGAAAATACGCGGTATGTGTGTATACACAATATATATCCGACGCTCTTTCTTTGATGGAAGTCAATACTTCTGAAAGGAATAGCAAGGATAATTTCTAGATATGCTTCATGGGTTCTTTTTCATTTTCTTTTTGGTTTACTGCAACTTTTTCTTGTGAATCGCGTGATTAGAAAAAGTAACCGATTAAGTAATTTTATCTTTTTTAATTAATAATTAATTGTGCGATCGACGATGCTCTAGCTTTCGAACATTTCTAAAAATTAGAGGTACGAAATAATCAATCGTGAAGCCGTAACAAGTGGCAACATTGTATATCGCAGTGCTACACTGGTAGCCCATATTTTGGCGCTGCAAAATTTTATACATGACAATCTAATTCAACAATTCCATCAGATTTACTTAATTATAATTATTATGACGAGAACAATCAATTTGTATTTCTATTATAAATATTCAGTTATAAAATAAAAACAACGGTATGTTCGAAAGATAAAAACACGAAACAAATAAAAATGTGATTGATATACTCCGAGAGTGTTTACATCGGAAGATCGACCGGGGTAATGGATAAATGCCGAAAATATAGCTTCATCGCATAAAATATGCATCCTTGAAAATCTTGACCATAGGCGTATAGAACGAGATAATGGATGGTGCGTCACACATAGTTCAATCATCCGCGTAAAAGGTTTTCACTGTATAGTCTCTCCCCCGCGCCTCGCGCTGCTCGGATAATTCGTCGAAACAACAAGAAAGAGAAAGCTCACATACTCTCCATCCCGCAAAAGCTCGCACAAACAGACGGTCCATCACTCGTCCAAGACAGAATTGCAATTTTCGAGAACCATCCAGTTGAATCTTTTTTCTTTCATTTTACCATAAAACTGCTCCTCCTTTTTCTGTTTTCTATTGCTCGTCGTATATCGCATAGTAATGTTTTGTTCGAAAAAGCTATCCAGCTCCTTATCTGCGTACATGCACTTTAGCTTCTTCCATAGTTTCCTCCTTCAAGTATTTATTTTATTAGTTATCAAACATTTTCGATATTTGGGTGCTGAGTTTAAAGACCTCTTCCTTTGTTCACCATCTGTCTTATATATTTTTATTCTTGTGTGTATCATTATTAGCTCTCTATGGGTTATGATGACTATTTATTATGAATTGCTTTATTTCGTTTTTATTTTACTAAAACAACTATACTATTAATAATTAGTCTTGTTGGAGATGTTTTTTTCTGAATCATAATTGGTTTCATAAATTATCTTAAAATTATTGATGAAGTATCTTATAACTAGTAATTAGTAACTTACCTCCGGGACTCAGACGCGGAGACACAATGAACAGGTGAAATTGCACGCCGGCAGTAGTTCATCCCTTTCCGTCAAATTAATGCTCGCGTTATTGAGCTTATTTCTTCTTTTTTATTATTTTTATTATCAGGTACTCTTTTTGCCTGTAATATCACGGGATATCGATACAGAATATCTGTACAAGTTCAACATTTGATAGCTTCAAAGAATCGCGTGATATTGGTAATCCTTGATTCGAAGCCCGTAATCGAAAGGCCTGTGAAATGTACGTTTAATATGTATCGCACGCAAGTGAGCAAGCAAGCGGGCCGTGCGTAATTGTTTGGTAATATTTCTTCGGTCTCGCGCATACATCGAGATTTTGCACCAGTGTTGGATAGTTTGAATTGTATGAGTTTATCGCGGATCAGCGAGTTCGATTTGGTTAGTGCTCAGCGAATTTCGATATGTATGGGGCGAGTGCTTTGAAACTTTTTGTATTTTGTTTACTGGCTTATGTACAATTTTGAGCAAATTTCATTTTACAATTCGTAAAAAATAGACGTGATCTTATTTGCATTAGAATTTGAAAAAATGTTATTAATTAAAAATTATTTTTGACCCATGTCAAAATTGGAAGAGATAGCAGTAAACTAAGTATGCAATTCATAGGCAAATTGAAAAAAACAATATATCCGTAATTTCTCTTTTGCTACTTGCAATTATTTATGAAAAATTATTTTTTAAAATTACTTAAAAAGTTACTGTTTTTCAAATATTATTGCAGCAACCCAATCTACGGCAAAAAATATGGAAAAACATTTTTTATCGAACTTTCTGTTAGATTTTCTTAAAAGCTCTTGGACTAAGTTGTATCTAAAAATTAATGATTTGATCTGCAACATAAGCATGTTGCAGAACTTACGCTAACCTTCAAACATTTTTCAATTTCAAACAATTTCAAACAAAATTTGACATTGTAATTGATTTAACCTTTAAGGGCCCGGGATACGGCATTTGGCGTAAGGCCACTGACCTCTAAACATTTGACATTAATTCAGCCCTTTATCATATGATAGCATATCCCTTTAGCATATGCTTCAGATCACTTTTCTATGAAAACAACAATTTTTTCAAATTACTGAAGTGCCGGCCCTTTAAAGGTTAATAAAATCATATATTAGAGTCTTAATCATTGGTATTTAGAAAAACTTGAGTTGATAAGCAAGTTAGTCCTGTTATAAATAACGTCACAACAGATGATCGACGAATATGGAAACGTCATGTAGATTAATTGTGAGTACGTAATTTACCAATGCACGAGTCATAGTTTACGAACAACAGAAAAATGCAATAGTCCTACTGTTTTGTACCTCAGAATTATTTGAATGTTAAAGAGAAGTTAAGCATGTATGAGATTGATTCAAAACAGGTCGTTAATAGTGATCAATTAAAAATTACAGAAAATATATGTAGTCGAAATCACATGCTATTATTTAAAGTATTCAAGTTCTAAAACCTACATTCAACAGATAACTCATTACTAAATAACTTTAATACTGCGTTTTATCAGATTAAGGCTAACCTTAGAACGAGTTTGACGTTTTGTAATCGATTCAATAAAATTATAGATTAAAATTGTAATCATTGGTATTTATTCAGGTATAAAAGTTACAATTGAAGAAAATATTTATTTAAGAGCGAGATACACTAGAAACATTTGTCACCTTTCGAGAGTATGCAACGATACTAAAAATTGATAATCGATTTTATATTGTGGATTTTTACCTTAATCCTCCGTCAGATGGTGCAACGATTGTATCTACAAATATCTCAGAAGATTTAATTTTTCGGGTTAAGATAGTTCTATTGCCAATTGCTAAATTTCGGGTAGCGGCGCGATTACAAAAATATTTTTAGTCTTCTACTCATTAATTTTAAAATAGTTATTGATGAATCGAAGCGAAAAAAATATGGAAATATTCCTCATAATATCTAGTTTTTCATAATTTTTGGCCCAATTCGATACCTACTTTTGTTTGAAATGCCTCTTTAAAATTACATATAAATACGGTATAATTACAGCCTAATGAGAGGCACATTAGCCTGCATTAAAAAAGCCGAGTATCCCACGCTTTTTTTTAACCCGTGATGGCTGAGGTATAACTCTGTGCTTCTTGCAACGACTGATGCCTATGTATTACTATTTCTTCTTGTGTTCAAACAACAGCCAGCTCCATTATTGGACACAATAATTCTATTTTCGCTCCATTTTAGACATCATTTTTGTATTTATTTTGTATGATAATCACGGTCGAGTTCTGTTATCTCTCTCTTACTGGCCCGAGTATAGCATACCAAAGATTATCAGTTTTCTTATCTTTTAATTGCTTACTTAAATGTGACTGCCTCTATGTGACTCGCAATACCAGTGTGTTTTTAGTCCATTCTCACTACTTTTTTGTGTTTCTTCGTCTTACACTTTTTCTCATCCTATTGTATCATCCTCTATTGCTTTCTTATACTTACGCCGATGCAACGACGCCGAACACCCTTCAAAACGCTAATTAGTTTGCATTACTTTTCTCTTTCCTTTCGTAAACCATTTTCTCTCCAGCAATTTCTCTCTAACTGCACACCTTACTTACACCTCTCCTTCGTACTTCCTACTATTTATCCTCCGGTTTTTGCTCTTTATTTCGCTCTACATAGTTCCATTGATTCCAAGTCCTTGAGCACATGCAATACTGAGCTTGAATTTGTTGCACGTAGACGCTTGGTTTTGACGTGTTTTTACATCCCGTTGGTTTTTATATTAGAAAATCAAAGGAAAGAAAATCCAATAAATAAGAAAATCATCACTTGATACGAGATTTGGTGTGTTCGTAATAACATTTGGTTATTACATACCGCGCTAGCATACAGTACCTGAGAGTGACCCCGACGTCACACTTCTACACCTAAACTTAATTATTATTTTTCTATTGTAGGTAAACAAGTGCAGTACATTTTTATGTCAATTCAAATACATTTTATAATAGATAATTACACAACTTATTCATATTTGTTTATTGAAATTAGCTAAAACGTATAAAATAGATACGAGTGGGGGTCAATAAGTTTTTACAAAAAGAAGGAAAAAAAGTTTGGCGTATGTAATTTTTTTTTATTTTTCAACATAATCTCCTTAAAGGTCGATACATTTTATTAAACGGCCTTCCAGTTTTTTAAGCCATCATAAAAAAATATGATTTCTGAAAACCCTCAAAATAGGCATTTGTTTCGGCGATGATTTCTTCGCTCGACGTGAATCGTTGTCCGGCAAGCCATTTTTCGAGGTTAGGAAATAAGAAAAAGTCACTGGGAATCAAATCAGGCGAATATGGTGGATGGTCAATTAATTCGAACTTTAAATCGTTAATTTTTGCCATCGAAACTGCACACGTGTGAACTCGAGCATTGTTTTGAAGAAAGAGGCAATTTTTTTTGTTCAAGTAAGGACGTTTTTCTCTGGTTTTTTCTTTCAGCTGACCTAATAATGACGTATAATATTCTTCAGTGATCGTCTGACCCTTTTCCAAGTAGTCGATGTAGATAATTCCATACGCATCGCAGAAAACCGTGGCCATAATCTTGCCAGCTGACTTTACTGTCTTTGCCTTCTTTGGGGCTGGTTCTCCTGCGGTAATCCATTGTTTTAACTGTTCTTTGGTTTCAGGAGTGTAGTGGTGTACCCATGTTTCGTCTACAGTTACGAGTGGACGCCAAGTCTTCTGGATTACGACGTATGCGTGCCAAAAGAGCCTCAGAGGTAACCACGCGGGTTCATTTGTTTTCAACAGTGAGCAAACGCGGTATCCATCTTGCTGATATTTTTTCATCCCCAATTTTTCATGCAAAATTGAAATGATTGTACCCTTTGATACCCCTGTGGCCTCAACTAATTCTCGCAATTTTAATCTTCTATCACTCAACACCATATCGTGGATTTTGTTGACCATTTCGGACGTACTCACTTCTACGGGGCGTCCTGAACGAGGTTCATCTTGTGTTGTTGTACGGCCGCGTTTAAATTCATTTACCCAGTTATAAAAAGTCTTAAACACAGGGGCAGACTTGCCATGAACGGCGTTCAACTCAACTGTGATTTCTTTTGGTGTAATGCCTTTCAAATGAAAATGTTTTATCACCGCTCGAAACTCTGTTTTTTCCATTTTTCAAATAAACCAATAACTTTTTGTTCAACCAACGCTCACAAAAAAACGACTTAATGAATCGAGCTGAAATTTTGTACGATATCTAGTTAGTAGTATTGCTTGCCAAAAACATCATATATTAAGCGTGACGAGCGCCATCTCTTGGATTTTGTAAGGACTTATTACCCCCCCCCCCCTCGTATATCACAAAGTCAATTAATTTTGATAAATGATGCATCATATTAATTTTATATACATATCATTAAAAATGCAAACAATAAGAAATCAAATTTAATGTAAGCATTTTTTTCTGCATTGAAAAGGAAAAGTTATATTATACCACTATATTTCGAATAAAAAGAAAGACCAATAATCTATAAGTATCTTGTTATATGATCCTTTTTTCTTCACATCTTCGAAACT
This sequence comes from Phymastichus coffea, assembly GCF_024137745.1. Lineage (NCBI taxonomy): Eukaryota > Metazoa > Arthropoda > Insecta > Hymenoptera > Eulophidae > Phymastichus > Phymastichus coffea. The sequence goes on from NW_026706870.1 coordinate 978,130, forward strand.
CTCTTGAAGCTTTTTGTAGTCATGCAGATTAAATGACTGAGAACCACGTTTTCATCAATGTCCATTCAGGTGAAAATCAATCTTGCATAAATTAGATGATGCTCAACGGATATAGCCATTAAACAAGATGACTTGAGATATTGAGAGAAATTGTCGGATACTCGTTTTTGTTTAAATACTTGGATTTTATACAAAAACTAATATTTATTTATTTATTTATATAATTATTATTAACTAAAGTGCTGTGGCGACAGGCCGTAATTTAGTTTTTTTTTAATCCTAATTAATTAATAGAAATTAATATTAAGAACAGAATGAAAACCTTCAAGTTTAATTGTTCTAATAACCATTATACCATAATGTCTAGAAGATGTATTACTTACCATAATTAGAATGTTGTTAAAGAATATTGATGGAAAGGAAATTTTATACCATAGAATTAATACGTGTTTGCGAAAAAATGGAGATAGTGAAATCGCAGACTTTAAAGGATTTTGATCCATATACTCACTAAGTAGAAACAGATATATTCGAGACTTCATAATAAACATAAATTGTGTGCCACATGTGTGCCAAGTTTCAAAAAAATTTATTGAAAATTGTAAAAATGTGAGACGTTAACGTATGTACCAACAAATTAAAATTTAACTATTGTTGTTATTTTGAACAATAACTATAACATTTTTTCTAATTATCAAATATATTTCAAAATAACTTTCTTACTTATCTTGATCAATTTGCAAACATTTAAATGGGCCTTAAATTATGTTTTTCTTTCCTTGAACTAATACGATCGACGTTAAAAGGAGAGAAAAAGTAGAAGAGGAAGTGGAGTGTCCTTGACCGTAAAGCCCGAAAGTGAGAATTCGACGGACATATATAAGCCGTGAACTTTGTGTAGAAGGTAACTACCACGAACGGAAGCGAAAAAAACGAAAGACAAAAATAGACTAGACGTACAGTTTTATTAATACAGTTTTACTTATAATGCTCACTTCAAATTTTTTATTTCCATCAGGTTAGATTATAAATATAATCAAAATTTAATAAATATTCAATGTAATTAGTTGACATCAATTTTTTGCAATTAAAATCAGGTTCTCTCTCCAAATAATTAAAAACTCCCCACGATCAGCTTGAAATACCCGTTGGCGAATATTTAGTACTAAATATCATTGACTCGACTAACCAACATATACCTTATTACAATCGAAGCAATAAATCTTATAAACAAATCCACACTTTTCAGTTTTTTTGGATCATCTTTTCCTAGTTCGATTTTCTTTAATTTATTAATTATTTTGTCTACGATACTGAAGTTGTTACGCTATAGAATCGATTTTATTTTGTCCTTGACTTATGGAAAAACTAGTAAGCCCTTTTTTCAATCGTTTATTTGCGCATGTATTGTTTTATTGTCATTATTGTTGCTGAGATCCAACTGATTAATCAAATTAATAAGTGTTAATTTATTGTTAATAGTAGTAGTAATAAATCTTGGAGGATAATCTTTGTTGATCAATAAATTTTTAACTCATGTCAAATTTGATAAGTGATAATGTTTACACGATAAATTAATATCTCCATCTACCAGACCATAAACAGTTGTTTGTTTTTACAACACGTATTGAGAGTCGAAATGAACAAACGGACCAGAGTATTCAAGAGTATATATATAATATTCAAATTATATATCTACTGTTTAACAAATTTAGACAATAGTTTTCTAAATATTTTAAAGCCATGTTATCATCTTGAAGACTGGTGCACTGATCAATAAGAGCCATGAGAACCTATTTATAATACACTTATTCGAACAAGTAGTAAGAGATTACAATATTTGAAAATAATAATTAACTCGATTATGTTATGATAGAAAATTATCAAAGAATGGTGAACATTCTAGAAACAAAAAATATTCAAAAACTAGCAAATATTTTTCAAAAAAGCTTTAAACAGTTGCATAGAAGATAGCAATGACAAAATTGGAATCACGAAAAATTTTAAAACCAAAAGTCAAATAAGCACGAATAGCGATAAAAAATATTTTAAAAAACAGCCAAAAAGATAAATAAACGTGCAGCGACTGTGCAGCGTGTATCATCGAATTTGTGATAACAAATACGCGTGATGTTCATAGTCGTATTTATCTGTGGATTAACTGAAAAATTTCATTTTGTAACATCTCGCTTATTTTACAATATTTGTCTATTTCGTGTCATGGTACATATGTACAGTTGTCAACTCTAGGTAAATACATAAAACTGATATAATTTATGTAAAATTGTTAGACAAGTTCTTCTCAATTTTTTAAAATATCATTTTTCGTGTTATACTTCTTTTAATCTTAATTATTATTCGAGTAGTGTCCTTGTCTTATGAAATCATTATTTTTTATTTTTTTTTCATAAAATATAATTTGAAAACAATTTTCCCGACTTTTAAATAATTAATAATTCTAAATTACTTTGAAAGATTCGGAATGATAATAAAGTTAACGTAAAATTTCATTCTTTAGACTCTAGATGCAATAAGAAAAATGTGTCACTTGACATGTTTAATATATTATTGAAAAAGCTAATTTATTTAAATTGTCAACTAACAATTTTATACAACAAATATTATTAAAGTACTCTAGAGATAAATATATATAACACATTCTAATGTAATATGTAACGTACACTTGAAAGTATACGATGACAAATAATGAACATTGTAATATTACATCATACCTTTCGTATTGAGCTTTAAATGTAATCTCGTCTTAAAATTAAAATAACTCAATTTTGTTGAGTAGAAAAGAACTTTTCCAATTAAAAAAAGGTGTACTACTCAATAAACTAAAATGTGTAAAGTGTTCGTTTATATTTTTTTATGAAACTTTGCTATTCTGCCTTTCGAATTTCCAGTAATGAATGACGATTGATCCAAGTATTTCGTTTCCGGGGCTTTCTACTGAAGAATTCTAATTTTTTTTTTGCTGTTGCCTCAATGTTTATTACGATTTATTTGTGTACTTACGTAGTATTTCCTTGAAGGATCGTAAATTGTATGATGGTTATCTATGATTAGGTAAAGGTTATTTTTTACTCTTCGCTTTGAAAATTAGTTAACGATAGAAGAGTTCGTTAATTGAAAAACAATCGGTAACTTATGTTTCATATCTTTGTTATTACATTTTATGTAGAAAATTTTCGATAATTAATTTCCTTAACATTCACGTCAAAGTAAATAACGAATCATACACGGATTGTTGAAAAGAAAATCAGTATCTTACATGTGTGCAAAGTATTTGATATTTAGTTACGATATAGGGGTTATAGGTTATCTTTTCTATTTCGGCTTTAAATTAATTATTATTTTCAAAATCTAAAATTTAAAAAAAAGCCAATCCGAGTGATAAACCGTCGTCTCGAAATCAAGATGAGCCTAGCGATGAAAATGCAGACTTGGATTCATTGAAAGACATGATACTAATAAAGAGGTTTATCTGAGACGGTCTTTCATACGTCCGAAATTCTATCGTCGAATATTCTAAATTTGTATGAATAAAATTCTATAATAAGAAACATAATATATATCATATACGCTTTTTCAAGAAACGGATACCCAACCGATGAAGGACGAGATTAACCTGGAGGGAAAAGAATCTCGATTCGATATCCTGCTAATTATAAATATGCCGCCGCGTGTTTTTGATAATTCTAGTTCATACACATTGATTGATGATTTAAATTGTATGCAAAACAGTCAAATTAAGTTATGTAAGATTTTCGTATAAATTAGGTAGACGCATTTTTAGCGCACTCGTTTAATCGAGATACTCGCGTAACGCGTAATTTTTGTAATAAATTACAGGAAACTTGGCTCTTTCAGCTGCGCGAATATCAATGATTTTTGTCAAAACTTTATGATCGAGGAATTTCATATATGATCAAATGGAATTGTGATTTAGTCAATACTCTTTTGTGTAAAAATGACAGATCGTAAAAAAATACTCTCAATCTAGTCAAACTAGTCAGGCTGAATTAATTAGGTTTTAGTGTACAATCCATCGAAGAGCAAGGAACCAAAAATCGTGACACACCTCGTTATTACAAAATAATACAAAGCGCAATTATACTATCATAACCAGAAGCTTAAGTGCTACTTCGAGTACCCTCTAATCATTAAAACTGGACCTCGACGAAAACACATCACTTAATCGTTGTCATTTGGGTGCCGCGAGCGCGAAGATAGAAGTGCACTCGCGAATGTCATTACTCTTTCGCCATCCGCGAAACGAGAATCTCTAATTCAGTGTCCGTCCTTGTTCGAATAAGTGTATACTTAAGCACTTGGACGTAGTTGCTCTTTATCCTCGTCTCTCGCTCGATCGCTCGCTTTCTTGTAAACACCTTTTCATCTATAATAGACTTTGAAGATTAATCGCGTAGAAATGTCACAAAATTAATTTAGACGAGTCTTTCTTTTAAATTTCATCGGAGAATATCACGGTGCTATTTTCAAAATCCAAGTATGCAGCGCGGTGCTCGGAAGCTCGCACGCAATCAAAGTGCCGCTACGAGAGAGAGACAGTTAATTCCACTGGAGTTGTACGCGCGTTTGAGATGCAAGTCGTCTCATATAGCGGCGAGAGAGTGCAAGGTATACGTAAGTTTTGGACTGCCGCTGTATGGCGAGATACGCGCGCGATTCGATGCCACGCGCTGTAGAGCGAACGTATGAAATCTCCATTCCGATGCACATTTTGCGTATAACCTACATTAAAAATGCGTGGTACATTTCTCGCGAATGCTCTCGCGGATGAGAATGAAGAGAATGCCATTTTTTTAATCCAAATGGAATTGCTATGTTTTTCTGTGACAATCAACAAAGCACCAAATCTTCCAATTAAATTATATTAATTATTGTTCTCGTGCTGGCATATAGTTAGGAAAACATCTCACTACGAGCTTGTTTTTTATCATGCGTTGAAGTAACGTAACGAAATTAAAATTTCCGAACGAATTACAGCCAATCAAATGCACCAATCCGATAATTATTAGTTGTTATGACAGTATCGTTTGGAAAATGATTCGCTATTGAATTTCCTTCGACTCTTGATGTAGACGATTCGTCAGTCAGTCAATTATACCGTTTCACACGAAAATTCTTTGTATTCATTAACAATGAGAACCGTCCAAAGGATTGTTGTCGGACCGTCGAGAAGTGAAGAGAATCCGGCTTTACCATCGTACTAAATTTCCTTTCTCACTCACGAGAATCATGAATTTGATGCACAGGTAGATTTCTCTTTCAACGAGATGCAAATTGTTTCGTAAATAACCCAACCTGCTTGTTTAATTAGCTGAGCTGTTAATTTTTTTCCGTCCGCGATAATAAAATCATCGAGGCTTGAAAGCCGCAGGACTAATCTCGCGTAATGTACGCCTTTAAATATTCGTGCGCGCCAAAGTGAAGGAGAAAGAAGGGGCAAGATTAATATTCGTCCTCCGGCGTATTTGCTAGACGTGCCGGGTTTCCTCTACGAGCCTGACGCGCCGCTCGTCCTGGATTTTCCTCTTGACGCGCGTACGAGACGGAATTTCGAATTCCTTGTTTTAAAGATTTCGCGTCGTTGTCCAAAGTTTGCTGCCCGCTCCTCATTCTTGTTTTCTTTAAAGTTTTAGTCGCAACCGGAATTCTGCAATTCCCGCCGGCGCTAAGCCCATCCTTTCGCTCACGCTCTTGACGTTTTAATAATAACATTGTTAGGCTTCTGTTCGGTCTGCTTTTCCTCTTGAAATATCTGCTGGCTTTCGTGATTGAATGATTTTGGAATTGAACGAGTGATAAGTACATGCAGGTTGAAAATGAGTCAAGGCGATGTGTATAAAGTGAATTTCAAATTATATTCGGTAGTTGTATTATCTTCTTGGCGTATTCAGAATTTGATTTCACAACAGCGTTGTGTAATTAATATTTTTTCAAAGCTTTAGATTGATAGCTGGCAACGTGGACTTCGATGCAAATGATGAAACACACTCGTACATTTTCAAATGTCAGTGAATTACGAGCGCGTTTGAGAAGAAAAAAAAGAACCACACGGACAGAATTCGTGTGACTGAAATATAGATCGCGTCGAAAGAAAGGAACTGCAGCTCGCGAGAGTTTTGAAATACATAATACTACTGCTGCTGCAACATAAGTCTCGTCGAGAGGGAGAGAGAGAGAGAAAACGACGCGGTAAGAGCAAACGCGAGCTCCTTTCACGCGAAGATCAACAACAGCTTCGCATGTCCAAGTAGCAAAAGCATCGACGAGAGCTTCTTGAGAGTCAAACGTGTTTTCTCGTCCCTGTCGCATAAGTAAAAGTGGACGTTGGATTTTACCTTTTTTTTTTCCTCGACGGCGGCCTCAACGCGCACGTTCTCTGCATTAAAAAGTGTCATCGAGAATGTAACGGGCCTAAGCAGGATGCTCTTTCGAAGATCATATCGTAGCAAAAATTGTCGTGTCAACTGCGATCAAAGTTGCGCGCACAATGTGAAAGTGTATTTTTAATGCGCGCAAGGTCGCTCGGCGTCCTTACATCAAACTTTTACTGCCGCATTCGTCACATTCCGGTGCGCATAAATTTCGGGCAGTGGACGTTCTGTTTGCAAATGTTATCGCACGCTCTGCTGCTATTATCGCCACCTTTATCGACGCCAACGAGCCTAATTTGAACACCGAAAGCAACCAGCTACGCTGGTGCTAAGACGGCATCACACGATCGATTTCAAATCCAACTTGCTTATTCGGCGACGGTTGTGCATTCCTAATCGAAAAATTCCACGGAGCACGCGCGATTTTGACGTGCGTGCGGGGGGTCAACGCTCGCTTATTTCCCCGCAGGTAAATGCATAAGCTACATGGCGAGCGCAGTGTACCGAGCGACTGTTTCCCCGGCTTAACGCTAGAGTCGACAAGATCAAATCCCGTCTTAGTGGGAAACTATCGAGCGCGGAGGTTTGCCCTCGATAAATCGGTATAAGCAATTTTTTTTTCTTCACTCCTCGCCGGCTCCTCGGCTATACGTGCAAGCCTAGAACGTGCTTGAAAGCACGAGCGCGAGGCTTAGCCGATTTGAGCGAGCGGCGGCAACGAGCGATCGATCGCTCGGCTTGAGTGCGTTTATTAGCTGTACATGCTTCTCGGCAGTTTTTGTTGTCGATGCACTTACCGCGTCGCGCGGAGGACTTTGCGGGCGACTTTTCGGATCCAAGCCAGACTAGCTTGGCAGCGAGGGAACGCACACGAAAGTTAAGTCGTGTACTTGCCGAAAAAGGCGTCCGGTTATTTTTCAAGAACGCACGTGCGATACGCTCCGATTTGCACGAGAGCAAAAAACGATTACTTCGTTGGCTTTACTTCTCCCAGAACGTGACTATTGGTAACCTCGATCGTTATTTCCAACTTTGAAAATTGGTCGATCGTGCTGGCTCAAGTTAAGGAATACATCTACCACAAAAGTGAATGTAGCAAAGTATTGTTAATCAGATCATGCAGTGATAAGAATTATAAAACTGACAAACGTAAAATTCGCGAAAAGAGCGAATACTTGTTATCCAATTCAACGTGAATTATATGAAAGTAGTTATGATTCTAGCATTCATGGTAAAGTGTGATTATGTAATTAGTTTGCACATAAATCAGAAATAGTTACAGAAATTATAGCCGCAGAATTAGTTAATTTTCAACGAAAATATTGAAAAATCATAATTTTATTACAGAATCCTCGTTAGCAGGTTGATTCACTCTAGGCATCTTCAAATTATATGAAATAGACATAACGATGTACAACTATTTATATCCGGCGTAACTTTACATAATTACCTGCAAAATCACTAGAACAAAATTAGTTCTATATCAATTATACACCAAATAGATTATGAGAACAAAGGGTTAATTGGAATTCGCGAAACCTGCTATGATTATAACTTAAGTTGAAGTTTACAAATTGGTAGCCACTATTGGCTTGCCATCGGCTAGGCAAGATTTTTCTTTACTAAACTTTAAACAATTGCTCCGGGGTTGTTTTAGTAATTCAAGATGACAGAAAAAAACTAATATTTTTACGCCACACAAGCGCTTTAATAATCTCCGTTAACAAGCACTTGACGTTACGTGCGGCAAGCCGGTGGTGCGAGTGACGAAACAATGCTTTGAGAGAGGGATGTAGAGTGAGAGTGCATATTCATCCCTCGTCCGCATGCGAGTGCAATGTAACGAAACAAATCGATGCGTCCACGTTTGTTCCTCTGCGGTTCACCGGACAAACCGCTAATGCGCTCTCCCGCCTCTCGTCGCAAGGGGCTGCCACTGCCGGTCCGATTATTATTAACTAAAGCCTTATCGTTAAATTTATTATTATTAAATATATATATAAATATATTTATATATATATAAATATAAATATAAATATATAATAAGATATAATAAATATAAATATAAATATATTTATATTTATTATTATTATTATTAACTAAAGACAGAAGCTTGGGAGTCGATATGACGGATAATAACGTCAATAATCGTGAATCTGAGCGCTTGTCCACGGCAGCCGTCGAGAATCCGCCCCCCCAAGAGGTAGCCCATTCACCGACCGAGGCCGTGATCGCAACACGGATCGTGGAGGTCCTAAGGGGATACCTGGCCCATATGGAACAGGCAAGCCCTGGCTCGACCTCGCGGGTTTATATTTAAAATATATTATCGTTAAATATCGTTAAAGCTTTATCGTTATTATTGCACTTTTCATCGACGTTGGCTCTGATCGATTTTTAACCACGCGAATGACGATGATTCCGTGTATCCTCTATTAACTTCAAGACTACCGCTTGATAGTCTGACGACGATCGGAAAATTCAGGGGACCACGGGCGTTGCAGAGCGTCCCAAGCCAATCGGTAAAAATGAGCATACCACGCGTCAACACACACGGCGCAATCCCTCAGCGCGGGCCATTCTTCAACAACAGAGAGCGAGTGCTTGGCGTTCATCCGCTTGTGCAGGCACACATACGCACGCAGATAAACATAGGCACAGCTCGCTAATCGCTTGGCATCGCTTCGAGGCACGCCGAGCGCGATCATCACGCATGCCCTCCTGCCCCTCCTGCCGCCGACGCTGAAGCTCGTGCACGAATTCGCCGGATGTCTCTCTCCCTCTCGTCTTGCGGCGGAAGCAAGATGCCCCGAAGGCCAGTATTGCGCAAATTAAATTTTCACGCGCCACGAGCTGCCAGTGGTCGGGCTTTAATTAATCGCTCTCTATGCTCATTCGATACTCGGATGGCGTTATCTACTCTAGCTACCTCTCTCCGCGCGTTGCACACAAGCTCGCCGCCGCTACGGCTATATAAGCGCTTCCTCCGCTTGCTTTGATGTTCGCGCTACATGCACGATTGCTCGTTCGCGCTTGCAATGCCCGATGGAGAAAGAAACGTTAAAATTGGTGCCTGCATCTGCTGGCTCTGATTCTCGCGCTTCGCCAAATTTTTTGTTTTTGTTGCTTTTTTCTTTCTTCCACTCGAAAGGGTTTTGGGCAAGGCCGCACGGATACGCAACACGCATTGGGTGTGCTCGATGACACGTAAACAAGCATTAACTTTTCACTCGCACGCTCGCCTTGTTCGGACATTGATTAAATCAGAAAACAGAAATTTTCACTTAATAAACGTTCGTTATAGGCCGGCTTATCAGATGTTCGCACCTTGATAGAGCACATAATGAAGTTATCTCGACCATAATCGTTGAGCCCTAAAGTGGCGTGCATCAGTCGTGTCTGCGAGATAGAACGATCGATCAAAAGCAGACTGCACGTATATACATGTACGATATCTATTGGTAGCAGTTCGCGCGCGTACAGGCTCGCGTTGGCTATCGCCTTGCTCGTATAGGTACTACAGATGTACCTGCGGGATAGTCTAGATGCGATGGCCATGTGTAGCTGGGCAAAGCTATTGTCTTATATATATCTCTCTGTTTGATAATGTTGAACTGTACTCAGACCTACCTCTCACAATCGGGTATATCTGTAGCCGCTGCTGCTACTGTCCATTTCCCTTGCCACATGGCGGTATTGATTGTTAATTGCTTCGCAACTGTGAACTTTTGAAAGTTTTAATAGGCACTGGAGCGCAGTAAAACTATCGTTTGCATCTTGTCTTTCTGGAACACGGACGCTTCCGAGTATACGTATATTATATCGTTTACCTAACGATCAGTTCATAGAATTATGCGTTCGCCGCACAGACTCAAGTAGTAATGGAAAGAGATCCTCGCAACGATAATTTATTAATTTTTGAATAGTTGATCAATCTTCTCAGAATTAGTATACTTTGATTGATTATTCTTTATTGATCACTTTATTTGTTTGTTTTATTTTTTTTGCTTTCTCGCAGAAGAAGAAGCTTTGGTTTGATGGAAACATTTTTTTACTGAAAATCACTTTAGAAGTTTTATAAAGGTTATCGAGGGTTTGAAAATGTAATTTTTATGAAATGTCTGTATATGTGCCTGCGTGTGTAAACCAACGACCCAATATAATTCAGACTTGTGAGTCTGACGACCAAAAAAATTTTTTAATCATATTTTTGAATTTTCATGAGCTAAAACGTTTTCACCCTTTTTCCGGATTATGTCTCCGCTTGAAATTTTATTTCCGGATTTTCCGTTTTTAAGAAAATTGCGAAGAAAAATCGGGCGTTCGTTCAGCGCGCAAAATGCATTAAACATTTTTCTCCTGTTTAAAAAGAAATAATATCGATAGGGGATGATAGCTCCCTATTCCCGGATTACGAAACAATTTTCCTTTTGTCGATTTTCTATCCAAAATTGAGGAAAATGTAAAAATTAGTAATATGCGGCAGTTAGTCGATAAAGCAGATTAAACATTTGCTAATCACCAGATATCCCTATATGAGTTCTACAGTGCGTAATTATAATAAGTAACTCAAATTCTACTCAATTAACCATTCACATTTTATGTACATATACATAAATAATTTTTTCTAAGGTTTTCTATAAGTTTGTCAACATGTCAATTTTATAATTAATATTTTAACTATATAAAATAACATAATCCTGAACAAAGTAATAAAAAAATTGAATTGACTAGTTCAAATTGAAAAAAACAATCATTGATCAAAAACTTATAGCTTTGTCGTATTATAAAATATGTCGTATTATAAAATATATTAAAAACTATAAAACAATAAGGTTAGATTATTTATATTTTTTATGCAAATACCTAATCGTAATCATTATCCACAAAATTAGCAAAATTGTTGCTACGTTGAAATAAATTTAATACAATTTTGAAAATAAAAACACTATTTTCGCCAATATTATGCAAATTTGTGAAATTGTTCAACTAGTGCTGCCATAACAACAGTCACTGATAAATCAAGGAGATTTTGTACATAATGAACAGCTTCTTCGTCGCTCAAATCTAATCGCAACTTATCTTGTACCTTTTTGACAGCTTTATCAGGTTCTAATGCTATATCTGGAACACTTGCATCTACCATCAGCGAGAATAAATTTAATATTAAGTTTGCATGCCGAGGCAAATGCAGAAACGCTGTGTAGCATTGTTTCCTAAATTCATGATAATGATCAGATCCAACTCCTCCCATAGCTTCAACCATTTCTTTACTTAGTTTCATTGGTGGTGGTAGTGGTTTCGGATCTCTACCTAAGATGTAACGAAAGTCAATATGAAATAATTTGCCTGAGGTTGTAAGAAGTAAATTATCAAGATGTCGATCGCCAACTCCAAGTACATATGTTATAATACAGTAACCAGCACAACTTCTGATGTATGTATCCATTATTTCAGATGCCACACCATATGGTCCAGTTTCTGAAGGATGATGTTTACGGAAAAAATTAATTGATCCTTCATTAGCTAAAACTTCAGCTACTGCTGTTGATTCAATAAACTGTAAAAATCCATGCTTTGTACTTGTAACAAGTACCCTATAGGGACTCAATTTAAAATCTAAATTTTCTCGCCTCAGCAACTTATCCATTAAAGCCATTGTTTGTAAAATCAATTTATCCTGTCTTAAATCATCACCATTTTTAAAAATAGCAATATTCTGTATTAGCTGTTGTGAGGAATGTTAACTTTGATGGCATCAATGCTGATTTGAAAAGGGTAGCTTTTTCAGGTTTTATGGCTTTTATGAAAATATCGAGATCAAGAGGGAATGGTATAGGTTCAAAATTGGAAAAGTTAACTTTGAATAATGCATCATCATCTGCTAACAATGCACGTAATCTTTCTATTTTTCTTTTACGATTGCCACTTTCTCATACTACTGTCTTGACTAAAGAAACTAATTGATCCACAAATACCTTTTGCTTATCCAAAAAAAAGCTTTTCTCTTATGCCAAACACTGTTTCCAAATGAAAGAACATTGGTGAACATTTTCATAACAGAAACATACATTTCTCTTACACGTGTATCTTGTTTGAGACTAATTATTGGATCTGGTTGGTCTTCACATTCAATTGAAAGGTACCAGTAAAGATAATTAGCTAATGTTGAATTTTGACAAGCACGTGTAGTGAGAATGCTAGCTAAGTTATTCTGAGCACTTGGATTTAAGAAATAATCATTTTTGCATTCTATTGAAATAGTATTGTTATTGGATGAAAATAAATCATTATTATTTTTGAATTCTTGATCATTAGTTTCACCTAATAGACGCTTACTACTAAAAACTTCACTAGCTACTTTTGTGGTCTCAAAATCTTCATATTTCAATGCTTGTACTAATTGAAGCAAATAAAGTCATCATTTGGTGATTGATTTAAGCAACTGATTGCATATTTTCTCACAGCTTGATCTGTAAATACTGGACCAAGTAATTCAAGTGCATCTTCTGGATCAGGGGGAGCCCATGATGAAAGCATTTCTAAAGCTTGACGTTCTTGACTAGGTACTCGCCAATTAACACATTTTACAAATTTAGTGAGAGTTTTTTTTTGAGTAGACAAATAAAATCTAAATTTCCATGTAAGATCTTGCTCTTCTGTAGATAAAGCCTTTGTTGGTGGATGGATGAAGTATTGTATTTAAAGCATCTCGAACATTAGAAGTTGGTTTCAATTCTTTATTATTTTCTCCACTTCTTAAACTCCTAACAAGTTTGTGATGTTCGGCCTCGGCCAAATTTTGTGTCTCAGCACTGCACTGTACGTACTGTAGAACTCATATAGGGATATCTGGTGATTAGCAAATGTTTGACCTGTTTTATCGACTAACTGCCGCATATTACTAATTTTTACATTTTCCTCAATTTTGGATAGAAAATCGACAAAAGGAAAATTGTTTCGTAATCCGGAAATAAGGAGCTATCATCAGCTATCGATATTATTTTTTTTAAACAGGAGAAAAATGTTTAATGCATTTAGCGCGCTGTACGAACGCCCGATTTTTTTCGCCATTTTCTTAAAAACGGAAAATCCGGAAATAAAATTTCAAGCGGAGACATAATCCGGAAAAAGAGAGAAAACGTTTTAGCTCATGAAAACTCAAAAATATGATTAAAAAATTTTTTTGGGCGTCAAATTCAGAAGTCTCCGACATCCAGCGTTGTGATTGGTTGGTACTGAGAAAGAGCGCGAAAATTTCAATTTTCGTATACGCTGAAATATTTGTGTTATATATCTAAGGATGCAAAAGTTCTATTGCAGCAGTAAATTCAATTTATAAATAATTAATATAGATAGAAGTGGTTTTCTATGGCCTCAGTCTTATATTAGTGTTATTAATACATTTTATAGTCGTATGTTCTTTTGTTGTCTCGATGAAAACATCCATGAAAAATCTTAAAATTTACTATTCGAAAAAAATTTGCATAAATGGAAATATACCGTGAATAAATCATTTTCGCAAAATAATATATTATCATTTCTAATTATGCTGAAATAATTAGTGCAAATCGATAATTTCATTACCATCTGTCAAATAAAAAGTGTCGTTTTCAAATATAATTGGATGAGAGATATCTCGGTGATAATTCTTGTGGTGCATGTAATATAAAAAATATCAAAACCTGTCCAAGCCGAAATAAAAATGAGAGACAGACAGGCTTGTATCATATAGTAGGTCTCTGTGTGAAGCAAGTCTTTTGTGAAATGTCATCCACCATTACAGTGCACGCGAAAGGGAGTGTGAGTGTTTTACTGCATACAAAGCCTTAAGCGCGAGCTGGGTATCAGATTTGCGTTTGCTCGGATTCCCTCAGTGCAAAGGGAGAAGGAGGCTGACTGCACAGGAAAACCTCAGGTTCGGCGGTGTCCAGTCGTATACCGGTACGGTTCAACACCGATGAGATTTCACCTCTCTCACTCTACGGTCTGCCGACGAGATTATGCCTGGAATATTAACCGCTTGCGCTCCTCTTTGTCTGCATGTCTCTCTCTCTCTCGTGCCCTATACGTAAATTGTTTCATGGTATTTGGTAGTTCCGTTGTACCCTACGATATTTACCTTCACCATTTTCGTCGCACGAAGAACTACAAAAATGTGATGCTGCTACTGTGCATGTCATTTTTTCTCTGTTCATTAATAATATTTTCATTAATTAATTAATTATTGTATCTTTTTACTTCTCGCGAGAATTATTTCTCTAATTATTCCGGATAGTATTCCTTTTCACTTCAACTCGAGATAATTATTACATTATCATTGTAAACACGAGAACAACAAACTTATAATTTATCAAAACTAGCGTACTTGAGCGCGTTGCGTACGCTCTTTCATTGCTTTTCTGTTATTTCACATATTATTTATATCGTACAATCATAACTTTATTTGATAAGAGTGGTTTTCTATGGCCTCAGTATTATATTAGTGTTATTAATACATTTTATTGTCGTATGTTCTTTTGTTGTCTCGATGAAAAGACCCGTGAATAATCTTGAAATTTACTATTCGAAAAATTAATTTCCATTTTATTCTTTGTACTTTTTCTCTCTTCCACTCACATTTAAAAATTACTATTAATTTCACAGATGGTAATCAAATTATCGATTCATATTATAATTATTCTAGTATAATATGAAAAGGTAACCTCTTATTTCGTTAAAACAATTTATCATTGGCTTTATTTCCATTCTTGTCGATTATTATCCATACTAACTATTCGTAAATTTTATTTACTGCTGAAATATAAATCATTCGTTTCTAAATATATAATACAGCTACACAAACTGGAGACGAGACACAAATAGTGAAGTAGGAAATGTAAAGCAAAATGTAAAAAAAGTTGAAATAAAATAATATATAAATATATAATACAGCTATTTCAAAATTAATTAAAAATTACGCGTTCTTTTTTCCGCACCAACCAATTATAAAGCTGGATGTCGATGACTTATTTGTTTAAGATATAAGATGGCATACATCGTAGAGAATGAAAAATCTATGCATACATATTAAATTTTGTATTGTCATCGTTGATAACAACTCTTCTTTAATGTTTTTGTTACTAATTTCACTTTGAAGACTTACGAAAAGATTGAAAAAGATATTTACGAAAAATCAACATTAATCAAACAAAAAATGAATCATTTGGAGCCCGCCGACAGAATAAGCGCCTGCAATATTGGCCAAAAATTCGCCGATGCCAATAAACGAGGGAGGGAAGGGTATATATATTAAAGCTCGATCCGTAAATCCTATTCACCCATGGCATTCTATTTTTCACCATGAAACACACACACATACACATAGCCACGCATGCGCGTAGGATAAAAAGTGCACGGAAAATACGTCATAAAGCAAGGATTATATTTGAGTCATCCACTTACGTACACATTGGAAAACAAAACAAACATGTTCGCGCGTGCACCAGCGAAAATGTCAAAGCTGAAAATTCATAATCCAGAATCATCACACGAGAGAATTCTGTGACGTTCATAACAACAATAATAAATTCGTACGAGCGTGCGCGTGCGAATTCGACATTCATATCGCGATGCTTTCAGAGAGGGAAAGAAGAGAGAATTAACCCGGTGGACTGGATTATGAAATTTCGAGAGCGTACGACGTGTACGTTTTGTTTTTGCTTCGATACGCCAATTGCGAGAAATGCTCTTCTGTGTTTATTTTCGAACAAATTTACAGGATACAAAATGACTGGGTTTTTTTTCCTTCTTTATTTGGCAAAATTCGTCTTATATACACAATGCAACAAAATTTTTTATCAATAAATTGTCATTTTTAAAATGCTTGTAACTCCGTCAATTTTCGTCGTACTGAATTGATTTTTGTTTCATTTTGAAGGAATTTGTACTTTCATACAAAGAATATGTAAAATATGTACAAGTTAATGTCACATTTCTATGTCTTAATCAAGCCCAGTAACTATTATTTCTTAGAAAGTTTGATAGTTTGGGTATTTATCTGGATCACTCTAATATTTTTTTTAATTACACACACTTCCTCCTAAAGTGCACTTTTTAACGATCCCCAATTTTTTGACCAGACTTGTAGAAAGGAATCTTTTGTTACCTGGCACGAAAGTGACAATATACAGAAATAAGGGAGAAGAGCTTATCAAGAACTTTTCGATGGAAAATGGGGTTGTTTATTGTAATAACATCGAATGGCTTGTTAGTTCGTATAAAACAGATTTATATAAGCCAGAGAACTGGCATCTGTTTACAGATTCTTCTACAGAAAGTTTTAAAGCAGTCTTGTTACATAACTGGAAGCAATACGTCGCTCTTCCTGTAGGTCATTCAACTTTACTTAAAGAATCTCATGACAATTTCCGATTTCTTCTCATTAAACTAAACTACAGTATTCATAATTTCCTTATTTGTGGTAACTTCAAGAAGATAAATTTGATACTGGGTTTACAATTAGGAAACACAAAATATCTCTATTTTCTTTGCCTTTGGAATAGCTGTACAAAAAATGAACATTGCGTAAGGAAAACTGGCGTTAAAGATTGAAATGGAAAGTTATGAAAATCTTGTAGATAAAAATAGCATTTAATTACCACCATTTCACGTTAAACTAGGTTTAATGAAGCAATTGGTAAAAACTTTGGGATACTGAAGGAGAATGTTTGAATGTTTCAATTACATTAGAAAGTCTTTTTCTCGTCTAATCGCTGCGAAAATCAAGGGCGGTATTTTTGTTGGGCCAGACATAAGAAAGCTTATCAAATATCCTTACTTCATTCAAGACATGACACCTGTTGAAAAGGTAGTTTGAATAAATTTTAAAGAGGTCGCCGAGAAATTTGTAGGGAACAATCGTGATCCAAAGTATAAGACTATGTTATACATACTGTATATAATACAGTATATATATATAAGATGAATTATATAATGGTAGTTTTATCTGTGTTGTATCATCATCTTATGTCGCTTATTTCTAAAATATTGTACTTTCGTTCAATTTCGTTTTTTAACATTAATATCATGCGTTGAAATGTTTGCGATGGTGGAAACAAAGTTTGAATAAGCTTCATAAGACTACTCGTCCGACTCGTCGTTCTGAAAATGAATAACGATACAAAATCTTACTCGCTTCGCTCGGTTGTAAACGCCACACGAGACAAGAAACTCTTGTATCGTAATGTATTATTATATTAATTAATGGTTTGTTAATTTTGTGTGGAGTTGTAATGTCAGATATTTCTTATTTTTATGAAAATAGTATTTTATTTTTCTTTCTTTACAGAAAAACATTACAATTAAAAAAAATCCAAGTAAAAAATCCTCACGTTCAATCAAATCACAAAGAATTAGTTCAGTATCTATACGAAACAGAGCTTACCAGACAAACAGCAAAGGCATATTAGTGTTTTGTTCAATAAGACTTTTGTTGTGGATCACCTTTTTCTATAATAAAATAATTTTTCGACTAAATAATACAGTTATATTGATTTCATAATAATAAGAAGTCTGAATTCATTATAAATGAACAAGTATAAAAATTTAAGTAAATAGTAATAGTAGAACCTGGTTTTCCTAATATAAATTGTATTTGGAGCCTATCAAAAGTAGTCTCCAAATACGATAACGGGAAAATTTTTGGATTGCGAGCTACTCCTAAAAGAAAGGAGAGATAGATAAATTACCAATAAAAATTTTTTGTTTGTTTACTCTTTTATTTTATTGAATAATTCACACTTTTTGGTCTGCGCATCCTTTTTTTATATTAACTGATTTTTCTTGTCTTTCTTGTTCCGCTGCTTGGTTGCTTGGCTGCTTGGCTCTTTGACTGACTTCTTGACTGAGTATTGCTAACTTCTCGACACGACTGATTTCTGTGCTTCTTTCAATCTCTGCTTTACACAGTCACTATAACTACTAAAAACAACTGCAACTAATGCAACTCCTACAACTCCAACTACTGACTTTTAGGTCTTGTGCAGCCCTTTTTATATTAGGTGGATGGTTGGGTGATGAGTCCCTCTCTTAGCCTCTCGGTTTCGGGAGGAGTGGAGCAGACAATGATGTGTTAATTGGTCCGTTTGTTTTTTTTTTTATTTTCCTCGCTAGATTTTCGGGCCTTGATTGGAGCGGGGGTGTGGAGAAAATCGGGGGTGCGGACGCAAGGGTACAGGCCTTAGCTCATAAGATGGCTCTTCAAGTATCATTCGCATCTAAGATTAATTAAAAATTTCGTAATTATTAATTTATTGAAGTCGGAACAAACATAATCGACCAATACATAACTACTTATATTAACAATCAATATTATAATTAAATTCGCCGCGAAATACTGTTATCAATAGTTATCTAATAATAAAATATAATAAAAATAGAGCGATGCTTGTTATCTCGCACGTCACGTTGTATAAATTCGTAGATTAATTTCTTATAGTAAAAGTTCGCTAAATAACAGTGAATTCATTAAAATTATCGTATTTTTTTATTTTTTTTCTATTTTCTGCTTAATCTAAGCTCCGGAGCGAAAACTCGATAAGAGGTTTTGAGAGGCCAAAATTATTTCTGATTTATTGTTGAAGTCAAAATATTTAAGTTCAAAAAATATTATTTCATAATTTCTAATGCCTAATTTCTAATAGGAAAGGGAAAAATTCATTAGTTATGATGTGAATAGGATGCAGACGCGATCCCATGGCCCTCTCTTCTCTCATCGGCATCTTAGCGCTCACCTGTTCGGAGGCTGCATGCACTTCATATGTAATTGCGAAGGTACGAGGGGCAGAAGAGCGTAATGGACAAAGGAATGCACGCTTACATAAATTTAGACTATAGATTCTATTGCCGTTTGGAAACTATCAAGAAAAATTTCCCTGCGACACTCGACTCGGTTCCCACAGCTCATGGGAAACGGTTTCCACTCTGCCGTTGGTCTTAATATTAGAAAAATTATTCTTTTGAAATTAAAAATTTTGATCATATATGGCCCGCCGTCACAGTATATATTTTTCAATTCCACATATGATTATTTATTTCAATATACTTTTCAGTATGTTTTAGGGCTATTAACGAAATACAGTTGTTAAAAAAAAATAAGTAGTCTGCTCTAAAACATGTCAAATAAAATATTAAATAGGCTTAATTCCTTTATAATTAATTAAAAAGAAAATAAGAAATTAATTCAGTGTGTAGATAACAAACAAGACATTTGTGCACTAACTAGTTTATTTTGCAATGGCAGTTTTGTTAGTGTGAAGCATGTGATCTTGGAATTAAAAACATTGAGTTGCATAACAATGAAATTTATATACCACTTGTCCAGTGAGTCTCCTGATAAAATTGTTAATTGTACACGAACAATGCATTTTTCACAGTTTACAAAAATTGTTATTCAATCATACAAGTTTATCCCAAAAAATGAAGTAGAAATACACCATCTAATCAATGAGCTTTAAACAACTCACTAGTGAAAAAGTCTATGTTTATATCTGAAAAATGTGATGTGACAATTATTACTTACATAAAAATAATTTTTATTAGTTGTAATCATTTATTATCTTACGACTTCTTATAATTTTTTCATCTTTTTGAGAATTCTTGAAATGAAACCTCTTAAAAATTGTAAAGAATGGAATGGTTCGATTAAACTAGTTTTTTTGTAATCTTTTATTCTGCTCTTTACATTATCTATTGATTCTCCTTGGTCATTAATTTCTTTAGCATTAACTTCATCAATCAAAATCATTATTTTTGATACATTTTTTATATTAAACTGATATACAAATTTTGCCAGTTTTAGGATGAACACAAAAAGATGATTTCAACGAGTGATTCATTCCTTTAATGACATTTATATCTAATAATCTAGGATAAGCACATTCAATCATTATTTTATCTATTCAATAAGAAAAAGAGTTCGATATCACTTTTTTGATTCCTGTAATTAGCACATAATTTATTTATTCGTATCTATCAACAATTAATAATTCATTTAAACCTGGAAAAACAATTACTTACTAACTGAATTTGATTTTTGAAAAAGTCTATGAAAGCGATCCATTTTTTAACATTTGTTGAATACTAATCAAATATTTCTTTGACTTCTTTCCTCATGTCTTCTTCAAGAATAATATCTAAAAATTTCTTTTCCCTTTCTTTTGTGTCTAGCATTCCTTGTTCTTCAACACACATATTGGCAAACATTGGCTCTATAATACTAACTGCTCTTCAATATATGAAAATTTTTTGTAAATTTTTGTAAAAATTTTTGTAATTTTTTTTTGTATGTATGGGGATGTATTATATGAAGGGGGTAATGTAAAAAACTTAATGTTATACATTTCTGGAAATAAATATATATATACTAACTGCTCTTCTACAATTTCATTTTTTCAGTTACAAAATTTCATAAACTTTTTATAAAACATTGACATAATTTTTGGACAATTAGTTCAGTACATACTTGACAGAACGATGCATCTTTTCAGTTAATTTTATTTTTTTCTTGATAAATGCTCTTTCCATAATTAATTGTAAATAATATGATATAGCTTTTCTTCCATTAACGGTTAAAAAACAAGCTTGTTTACTATCACATATCCAATCGTGAATACCTCTTCTTCTAGAAAAAACCCATAATATATGCTCAAAAGCAAAATCATCTATTCAAAATTAAGCAAAAGTTATGCATTTGATTTAAGATTTTATTTATACAAAATGGAATCATGTATCTCTCAGTGCAACATCCAAAAACCTCACAGCTATCATCATATATTTCCAACATTTGTTACAAACATCTGTTCCACTGCAGCATGTCCTAACATCGTCATCATCAGTCATATCAATATTAAAAACAAATTCTCTTTGGATTGGTTCAAATTTGAATCAAATTTCAACTCTCTCCTTCTGTCTGATGATCTATTAAATATTGTAGATAGCTCCAAATATCTATTTCAATTCTAAGGACAAAGCCTTTTAATTTCATTTTTTAATAAATCCTCAAATTGTTTAAATGATCAATACTGAATATAAATATCATCTCTGAGTGTAAAAGAAAACTACTTGCGAGCAAAGATAAGTGTTGAAATTTAAAATAATTATGATAATTGAAAGTTATTTGATAATAAGTCTTGCCTTCTCCATAACTAAGCCATCTGTAGTGATAATAAAGGTTAAAAATCTTTTTACATCTACATACTTACTATATTTTTGTATATTTTTCACTTAATTTCCATTTTGTCATAAAAAAATTAGCTTGCCTTCTCTCCAAGTCGCGAAAGGCTCATTTTTGGGATATTTTTCCTGGACTATCAACTATAAGTGGTGGTTATGTTATGTCATTTCACTATCACTATATAATTTAAGAGCTATTAATTAAAACTATTTAATTTAAGAGCATTGCTGAAAAATAAGAATAAAGTTGGAATAAAATACATTTGAAAACCATTCATTCAACTTTTTACTTTGTTACAAGTAGAAACATCAATATGAGCGTCTTATTCAACCAAATGGGAACTATTTTGAAGGATGCCCCCCCCCCCCCGCGCCGCCGGATAAGGAAGATAAAATTAAGCGCCGAGAAATCGAGGTTTTTTTTGGGGCGAGAAAAGAAATGCATTGACGCACAAAGGTGGGACGGCCGACCGTGCTGGACGCGCGATGATAAACCTGCCGCCGCACTTCTAGCTAAAACTCCCCTCGTTGCTCATGGTTATATCCATCCCGGAACTGTGTTAGCATTACTGCAGGGTGGAGACACTTTTAGGTCCTTGCTAGGGACCTACGCCTTTTTGCGTACCTCCCCTCGCTCTTTGTGTCGACTTTCCACGGTGGCGAAGGAGCCCCTGGGCTCTTCTTGTCCCATCCCACCGTAGTCAAGCATCGGTCTCCCCCTACAGTATCGGTGCGTCTTTTGCAGCTACACTCTTGGGCTCCATCCTTTATTGCGATGACGCCTCGATTGTCGCGTTCCTGCAGCCCACTAGTCCGGATCTTGGAGCTAGGTTACGGGGCCAGTTCTGAGCGGCGTTGAGGTGCCTGGGGTATTTCTTTCCTTTACAACCTGGGCACGATGTTACTGATACTCGCCTCGCTGCTCATGGCGTTTTATTCTGAGAATGTCCCTGACGAACGTTTCGGCCGTCGCCCAATGCTCCCGACCCATGAGCATTATCGGAACCAGGTTCTCCGGCGAGATCTGCTCACAAAGGACACTCTCCACCTAGCGTTTGCGCGCAGCCTAGCGGGTATACTCAAAGAATGTGTGCTCAGGAATGTCTGTCACCCGCGGACAGTACTGGCACCGTGGAGAAGCCATCCTTGTCCATGCGGTGAAGCTACTCCGTGAACGCACCGTGGACGGTAAAAAGTTGCGTCAAGTAGAACGACATCTGTCCGTACTGACGCTCGAGCAAGAGCTGGATTCACTAGATTCTGGGGATTGAGCAGTGAGTCTACTACTGCCCTGTATCTCCGCGATCCCACTCGTCTTGCCAGTTCAGCGGGGTCTCAGCTCTGTATTGCACTTCCTCCCACTGGGCCGCCCGGTGACAATCGAGGAACCGCTGCTGCCTCTCACGAGCGAACCACACGATGGGGATGACCCCCGCAATAACCATTACCGCAGCGGCCGGGACCGTACGATACACCATTGCAACCCGTAGAATACCACCGCGTAGCACCGAGGTGAAGCGCCTCCTGTTGGCCTTATTTTTGGTCATAATATTATTATTGTTTTTCTCTGTTTTCCAGGGCTCCCGCCGAGAAATCGAGGTAGATCGGATACTTTTAGGACAAACCTTATATTACACATTTATTCAATTCACGTTGATTATCACACAAATTAAAAGATTTTGTTTCCATAATATGTGTAGGCTATAAAGAACTACGTAACGATATCATAATCGTTCAAGATCGATGTTCACAGTGGTAGAGACTGCGTGCTCAGACTTGTAACAACCAGCCGCAGTTAACAAAAACAAAACAAGCACGATCTTGTAAAAGTAATGATAAAATAAACATTCCCGTGAAAAATTCGAATACTTAGACTTAATCTTACAATATTACAAAATTGCATATTGCATAAAAAAACATGAAAAATAGTAGATCAAATTAAATTATCTAGTAGAGTGCATTATTATTTTATAAATATTAATGTGTATAATATTTATTATATATACTAGGACGTAGTAATGTGGAGGTGGAAAACGTTACAATGAATTTCTTGAATAATCTTGTGGTAAAAACTGATTAATTGAGTGCAAAGAGTCGAGATGAACATCACTGGCGGGCTCACGAGCGTCATGCCAGTCGTATGCGTCAAGCGCACTGCCACGCGCGCAAAAGATGTTACTTGTGAATTGCATTTACTCAGTTTCCGGGTGGCAAATTCAATGTTGTATAGAGTGAAAAGGTAGAGAAATACTCAAAGAACAAATTGATTTTCGAATTTTTACGGGACCATACCTAGACTCATATACTGTTAGACTAATAGCTCCCGGCTTCATAAACTGTTGGAACAATTGAATTTTTAATGAATTTCTACGTATCATTCGGAAATAAGTGTTGAATTCCTAGTCAGAGGGTTGCAATATATAATAATAGCAAATTTTTACCCTTGGCACGTTTATTGCAAAGACGAAGGCACCCACCCAGACCCCTGACTAACAACAATAAATTGTAGTCTATCTTAAATTGGCATTTGAATAGTCAATTGAATAAAGGTTAAATGAAGTTATTCGTGTGCGAAGTGAAATGCCTTTGTCGCTATCCAAGAATTATAAGTGGGAGCTATGTCATAGACAGTGAAATCATTATGCATCGAATGCTTGTATTTTTTTTCCCTATCCCTTTAATTAAGTTATCCACTTCCGTGGATATTTTTCGAAGTTACTCCACTTTTCTTATAATTCAACGAGAATTAAATGTTCAACGAAAAAGAAAAAAAAGTGGAATTTCACACCAGAACAGATCGGATGATATCAGTACTAGTAGAATATCCATTGCCATTAATTATACGGGAGATAATTCTGGTGTGCTAAATGCAGTTGCTGAGCGCAAGAGGAGCAGGTTATGGACGTGCACACAGCGGTTTAATTACAGCCAACTCTTTGGCGCACTAAAGATATACATGTTGTGTGTTCGTGCGCGCTTCAAAGTAAACGCAGATCACCTGATTATCGACGGCTTTAACTGGATAATTAACGTACGGACGGGGCAGAGAAATGCATTTGGATGTTGCGCAATTCCCCGCTACCGATCAATGCTCTCGATTATTTGAGCATAAAGTCCAAAATGTAATTTCGACCATTCGATTTTACGGGTGTCCCTGTTTTACTTGTCCTTGAAGAGCAAATTCTCCCTGTCTGTTTGATATTCCCCGTCGTGGAATTTTCTATTCCAATTATACCATAAAGTAGCTTGCGCTCTTCAAAGCAGCTCTTTTGTAACGCTTGACAAAGGCAACGACGATCATCGCGGAAAAAGACGCGCGCGCGAGCGAACAAATAACGAACGTCGACGAGCAAGAAACTTTTAATTGGCAAGCAAGCAACAATGTTTGCACGCGCGCGAGAGCGCGACATGCCGTGAATAGATAAAGAAAAGCGCGCGTTGAAGGTGTCGTCGCCGGCAAAAGATGTATCGCGACGGACGAAAGCTGAAGAAGAACAAACTTCAAAGTGCTTCGTGTTTATAACGAGGATATACTTTTTTTTTGCTGAAAAGCTCGCGAAAGTTTTTGATTTGGCAACGTTTTCAGTTGCACAATAATCACTTCCAATATCAAGAAGTGGATAGAGCTACCAGGCATCGAAATTGTATGTGAAATGAACAAATCCGAGCAACACGAGAACGCGTTACATTATGTGACGGAGAATAAAAAATATGTTCGCATCGAATGTATAGTATCGACGGCGAAAAATGCGTCATAGCCCTCAGGATAGGAAAGAATATTGCAGTCGTGATATATTTGAATTTCCGATTTTCTTTATATCTCGCGGCAACAAAACATCGATCCACGTCGCACACGCACATGCAGACGCCAAGCCACGTTTGTAACAAATTCATTCTCAACTTTCAAGGTCGCCCCTTTCCCACACGCGGCCGCACCAACTTGAAACACATTCGGTCGCAATTGTGAAATAACCCAAGAGAGATAAATGTGCGCTGATATCGGATTTATTGCGTTTGCTGCAATTTTCATCACCCTGATTATAAGAAAACTAGAATTTCAAAAAAGTTATCAATTCGTGGCTACCTCACAATAAATTATTTAAACGAAATTATGAATTTAAAATATAAATTACAAGTTAAAATTAAACTGCTATCCGTTATTACATATAGCGAGAGTGAAACAAAGGTTGATTGAGTCTTAATTAGCAGTAATTGTATTTGTCATTAACATTCCCGGTCTCAGGCTTATTTTAATTAAATAAATATACAGTACCGCTTTAAAATGAATGCGTTATATACTTTCAATGATTTTTTGCAAGTTTCATACATTTTTTTTCTCTAGATAGGAAAGCGATATAAGTGAAAAAGTGAATCAAAAAGACGTTATTTTAAAGCAAAAGAACAGGCTAAAAAGAACTTCTTTAGTTTTACTGTTGAGCTTAAAAAGGTGAAGTAATATAACATTTTTTACATCTATTCATTTCAATTTTCTTCCAATTTATTTTTATATTATTTTTCAACTACAGACTCGGAATGCTGAACTTAATTGTCAATAAATGAGCCGAAAAATAAATCCTAAACTCATAATTTCAATCAAATAATATTTACAAACCATTAAACCATTTGCTGAGATCAGATATTTATTAAAATATTTATATTTGTTTGGTTATTATTCACAATATTTTTAATTTTAGAAATCTCCAAATATAAATATTATAATTGCTGAAAAAATGAAGACAGCATTAACTATATGAAAGAAAGAGAGAATATAAATAAGAATGACATGTTCTGTCTTCATAGAAATTTTGATAAAACTAACAACTATAAATTACAAAGATATGCACAATTTAAATTGGAAAAATTTATAATAAATGAATTTATACGATTATTAATCAAGTATTGATATAACTAAAATACAGAAATTCTGATTTTTCTTATCATCGTCATAATTTATACCCAATATCTATACCTAATATTTATACACTTCTTCATTAGAAAACACCAAGATTTTTGTCTCAAACGAGAATGTTGGTCCTGGCATATTTTTGTCTGAAACGAGAATAAGGTTGGCGAAGATATTCTCATGCAAGAGGAAGTGACAATGACGATCATTATGAAGAAGAAAGGATAATTACAAATAACCCAAATATCCCTTAATAACTAAACATTCGAAATATCAATACGAAATTTAATTTCGTAGGTTACTCCATTAGGTGACACTCAGTCAAAATGGGATACACAAGAAATTGAGTTTCAAAGTATTATTCTTTAGACTTTGGGAATCATCCAATTTAGAGAGCAAGAGCGAGAGAGAGAGCCATTGAGCAAGCAATAATTATTCGCGTAGCAACGGAACGATTTGATTTTTATCGAACCATCAAGAACAGCTTTCATGCGAGATCGAGGCCATGAGAGAGAAATAACGGTGCACATTGTTATCGACACGCTTTCATTACTGATTGTCGTTCAGAACCATTTAGCGCTTAGCTATTATTTATATATATTTACATACACAGTTCTTGTGTATTGCCTGAATTTGGTTGCCCAAGTTTATTATTATGTTTAGATCGATAGGTTAAAAAGAACAAAGGATAACAAATTTTTCTAGCAGAAACTGTCAGGTAAAAAAAATAAGCATCTATTTATAATTTGACAAAATGACTGATTGTGCACTTTTGCTTGTACAAAAGTGCACAATCAGCCTACGCATTAACATAGATCCACGAGGTGGCTCGTATCACATCGGGGCATCACATCAAGTAGGTGTTTTTATAAAATTGACATCTTACCAATAACAACATTTGTTAAAAATAGAGTTCTATTTGACTACTTGTTTCGAAATGAATTAATTTACACTTGATATTAGAATAATAATGCTAACTATTTGAAGCTTACCTCCGCTACCCAATGCAAGGCCTTCCTAGACCCAAGGTCTCGACTTTTATACCATCACCATTTCTCATGTTGAAATCGTTCATTACATGCACGAAATTATGAGAAGAAACAGATACTTGCGGAATCAAGTCGACTCATGACACCCGATAATATCCCGGATTTATTTTGGAATCTTGTTCCTGTTACGAACAGCACAATGCGAAGTTGACGCTGGAATCGCAACTCCACGAAAAAAGAAGCTCCTCGACAGAATATTCAGAGCTATACCGCTTCAAACACTATATGTACCTGGACCATTAGTTGCATACTTTGAACAGCTACTACCTCATGCAACCCAAAATTCACTGGATTATAAGATTTCCCCAATCTTGCCATCACCAATCGGAACTAGAACAGCTATGGAGCTGTTAGATTTTGACGAAAACCATGTTGGCCAACTTCTAATGCCACATATCCCAGTCATGCTTTTTCTGGCTAACCAGATTAAATCAGCGCAACCTAACGCTATCCCTGACTATAGTTCACCTGCAACACTTAACAACACCGAAAACCACCTGATCCTAGGCAACATCTTTCAAGCTCAAGCTTGGACAGAGACGCAACGCGCCTTTTGCTGCACACCTGACCTTACATATTTATTAGAGACCGATGCAACATTGAATCAGAAAGTTGCGTGTTCATATCACGTCGGGGTCACCAATTTGAAGCCGTGAGCGCGGGGTGAAATGAATTGTAATCGATGTGCGAATAAATTGTTATTATTAATTCAAAGTGACTTAGTAGATACAACGAGTTACAAGTATAGCGCGACTCGGCAAAATGCAAACCGCGGAGCTGGCAGAAGGCCGAGCTGTTAGCTGGTCTCGAGATCGGGCTTGAGTGTCTAAAAAACTCATCTCAGCTACTTGGCGCTTCTCGGAAAATCCGGTGAAAAGGGCAAGTCCCTCCCACGAGGTCCGTGGAAAGGGTAGCTGGGACCGCGGGTCAATATTAATAAAAGGAAAGTTGGGCGTGCGCTTTCTCTTAAACAAACTCATTATAAAATTCTCTATACAAAGTTCTAAATTTTCATTGCTTATTTCACGGCATCGGAAAAACATTTTGAAACTCGTCTAATCCATTAACTTAGTTGCATTTTGATTTTTGAATGTAAAAGTTTATAGATACTATTGTAATTGCTAAATGTATACATTAAACATTTTGAATGCAAACTTGAAAACAATTCGATATGCTTAAAAAATAAGTTTAAAATAAAAGAAAAATTCAAAAAGGATTTAAAATACTTATCCATTTGTAGAGAATAGACATGTAAAATTTCACAGTTCTAGGCATGAAAATGAACAAAAAAATAAAATTTTCAATAAAAACTTATCTTAATACTAAAGCATTCAGTGATTCAAAAACTCAACT
Source organism: Phymastichus coffea (assembly GCF_024137745.1). Classification (NCBI taxonomy): domain Eukaryota; kingdom Metazoa; phylum Arthropoda; class Insecta; order Hymenoptera; family Eulophidae; genus Phymastichus; species Phymastichus coffea. The sequence goes on from NW_026706870.1 coordinate 1,007,058, forward strand.
CGTGATAAAAACAATATATAAATCCAAAGAGTGATATGCTCATTCTTTTTCACTCCGAATCTCGCGCGCGCAGCTTTCCACACGACTTCGTTTACGATCGCGGAGATTGGTGCGCTCGCGGGAGAAAAAAAGGGAGTTTTACGTTCTCGTCAGACTTTACGGCCCAAATGTTTTCCTTTGATGAGTTTTTCTTTTCTCCTTTTCTCTCTTTCTCTCGCTTTTTCTCTCTTTCTCTCGCTTTTTCTCTCTTTCTCTCTCATTCTCTCTCACTTTATGATTCAACCGTGCACAGCTCAAGTGGAATAATATCCTCTTTTATCGTTCTTTAAAAAAAAAGACGCGATACTTAGCTTGAGCTTTTATTATCTCGATATATCGATCGACAACTCTCCCTCTCACACACATGCGCGCACGCGCGCACATACATTTGCACTTTACAATTGGCTGCAGCAGAGGAAAACAAGTGGCCGAAAAATGATGAAGCGCTTTATTACCCTATGAATGACTCGATGATACAATAGCCAGCCGCATGAGACACGAAGTGAGAGCTTGATTTTCGGTAATGTACATCAATGAAAACTGCATGCAGGAGCTTCGTGTATTGTAGATTCGCGCGCGTATTTTTCATCAGCGGCGATTGTCTTTTTTCCCTTTTTTGGGATTGGTTTATTGAATTATTTCGCGGAAAAAAATGCAATAACACATAGGTGAAGGTAAAGATGCAGATGTGCCATTTAATTTGTCTACGAAACTAATGATACTCGTGTGCTTACCATAACAGAGATACTTCTTTTACAAGAAAAAGGACAAGTTTGAAATAAATGTGAGTCAAGGTTATCCTTTATCCGCAAACGCGAAAGTATTGGTCATTTTGGCATGCGGAATGGAGAGCAGCATCTCGAGATCGTGAAGATTTTGACGATAACGATAAGTAAATTTTGCAATTGCAAGCGAATCTAAGAACGGAACATACACATGAGGCGTGCTCATCGTACGTGACATCTTATAGTTGAATAGAGAACCAGTAAAATTCACAGTTTCTTGTTTGTCTGAAACGAAAATTATACCATGTCTACAACAGTTCTGCAACGACGCGACGACAACGCCTACAAAGCAATTAACTCTGATGCTCATCGCACAACAATGATCCTATCCACAATTTCGCCAACATCGTTATACGCGTACAAGCATTCACCCTCGGAAACAACACGCGGCATAGGTAGGCAGCATTCAACGTGTCATCAGGGTGAAGTTTGTCATTGTCCAGTTTTCGTCGCGTGACGTTCGCAAACCGTTATAGTGCCTGCCTACAACCCCCGAGACTGATGACAATGCCACGGTCTGATGCTAATTATTAACAATACGGCCAGCAGCCAAAACGGGGCTGGAGCCAGCGTTTGACTGTTGACGTTGTTAGCATTATAGAAATGTCGATAAGCCTGTCACAGGCCTGTGATTGCCCGTACTAGAGAAATTATCTTGAGAAGTTAACTTTGAAGAGCGTCAAAAGTGTTTAGAGATCGCGTGCGAGTTTCGCTATTAATCCCGTCTAGAATGCCGAGGCAGCCTGTTAAGTCCAATTATTGCGAATACGGTGTTGCTTTCCTTTCTGTGTTTTCTTTGCCGACGAGCAATTCAGAACTTACTCGGCATGTTTGGAATTTTTACGATTGTGCGAACAATTAGGTGCGTTTGATTGGCAGTGGATTTAGAGGTGTCGAAAAATGCAACAGAATGATAAATTTTATCTAATGAGAAACTGAGCTACTAGGCATTGTGATAATATTTTTGTTAATTCATGATGTAATCAACTTTCAAATATTATATTGTTTAGAATAAAACTTTGTTAGATTATCGTCTTCGATTTTTGTGTTGAAAAACATATTGAGATACTGACGAGTTAGGAGTTACGGCCAACTCTTTCTATTTCTTCTTTTTAAATCTTGTTCAGCTTTTATCGTAGCTTTCTTTAAGATATTAATCGATCAATTCCAGTCCCTCCAATAAAAGCATTTAATACTTGTTTTTTGTTATACGATGGTTGATTGACGTATAAAGAATGACTTTTACTATGTTGAGAGACATTAAACTATTTTCAAAATATCAAAAAAGATTTTATAAAATGGCATGCTACCACAGATAGAAACTTTCCGGCACTGAAATTAATAAGTCTAAACATGTTCTTGAAATAACAAAGGAATTTTGGAAATTTTTTAAAATTTGTTAATATTTAATTAATTTTGTTCTCCTATTAAAAACCAATTGTCTTTCGTTTGGGAAGTATATGGAAATTTTATAAGGTACATTTGCCTAATATACGCTACCTACGTACGAATTGCCATAACTTTTGACCGAAAGTGAATTTTTTGACGAAGAATAATTCATTTGAAAACTACTCTCCTACCCTTTAAATGATTGACACTCGAATGTCATTAATTTTCATATGCTAAGCAAAAACTTGAAATTGTAGAAGAGTTTCTACAATTAAAAAAAAATCTTAAGCAATCCCTTCCTCAAAACACAAGCAAGATTTCCTGTATTCATTTCCTACAACCTCATTCACTCTCAACGAATCGAATTTTTTGTTGCCTTGCAGAACCATGTAATCTTGCCGCGCGTTTGATCCCTTTTTTCACCCGTCAACTGCGTTAATTGGAGGCTGAGATATCCTTAGGAGATTGACGGTATTTCTAATCGAGCGATGTTTTTTTCGAGAGCGTCCGACAATGCCACTTTCGTAATTAATTGGTGACGTATTTTAGAAAGCGTTTGAAGAGGCGAGATTGTAGGTACAATCACGCCACTCCACGCGAATTTTAACTGGTTTATTTCCTGTTGAAACACTCAGAGAGTTGACGAGGTTTTTCGTGCCAAATTCATTTACTGTAACATTTTCGTTATTTTATATTTTTTGACTGTATTCAAATATTAATGCACAAGAGTAAGCAGTGCAATATGTTGATTCTCTTTTTGCGATTCATGAAAATCCCAATTTTCATTTGAAAATTCTCAATAGTGGACAATAAATGTACATAAAACATGATTATTGAAACAAGGCAAGTACGCATATTGACACGTGACCGTCATTGAATTAAACGAAGTTTTAATTAATCCGTTATCCTTCATCCCAAAGTAACAAGAGGTAACAAAAATACTTCAGTAATTAGATGTAATTAGCCTACGGCTCAAACTTATAATGCACCCGTATAACAAAAAATTACACATTACATAACACAAAAGATTTATTATCGCAATCAAAAGTTCATTGCGAATGTAATTCTAACGAAAAGGGAGAGAGAGAGAGAGAGGGAAAGAGAGAGAGAGAGAGAGAGAGGGAAAGAGAGAGAGAGAGGGAAAGAGAGAGAGAGAGCACGTAACACGAACTTTCGTTAAGCGAGCCGTACAAATTTGCCTTTTCGATATCTCTATTTTGCGAGAGCTGCTGCTGCTGCTGTTGCTGCTGTTGCTGCTGCCGCCGCATTAATTTCGTAGCTTCGTCACAGTAACGAAGGCTGTGAAATCGCCCAATGTTGGCTTATTTCTAATAGTTTATTTTGATTTAACATTTTTTTTGAAACAAGTGTTGTTTTATCGTTTTCGAGGATGAGCTAATTTAATTAATAACTTACGTCAAAATAAGGCAACTTTCAGAACACTTTAGGCCGATCATATCAATCGCAAAATAGACGACTCATGCCAAACATGTTGTGTATCGATAGATATGATTTAATCGATAAGTTCGGTGTAATTATATTGTCAGAGATCATCCATTGGTTATTAGCAATACTTCTATCTTAAGTGTGTACAAGATAAAACGTTACATTTAAAAATCCATCATCAAGCACGTTCGTATCTAAATTACGTAAAACAAACGCGTCGCAAAAAAAATTCTCAAACGCAATGATAAAGAATTTACCTCTCGACAAGACTCGCAAAACCTACGAAACTTAATTATCACAATGAAAAATTACGAAATTATGAAGATAACATGAATTATAACAGTGGAAAAGCTCATCTAGCTCGTAATAAGCAACGTAATACCGGCAATTGACGGTTCGGCAAGCGTACTCTGAGGAATGATCCGTCGTTTTTCCCCACGTGCTGAACACAGCGCATCCATAATTGAAGGACCAAGGCGTTCGCACGCTCGTCTCAGGCATGTTTTATGCATCATCCAGGAGACGATGTAACGTTCGAAGTGGATATTTTATTTTTACGAGCTCGCACTCGTGTCGCGAGGAGCGTCAGTGGGTGTCGACGTTCTGCAAATTTTTTTTTCCTTCTTACTTACCGATATTGCGGTGTGTGCGTGGTTGTCGGAAGAAATGGTGCACCTACCTGTGAAAAATAAAAGATGGAAAATTTTTAGCAAGTAACGGATATAAATATTTGTTATAGCTAGCAATGATCAAGTTGACAAATAAAGTCAGTTAGCATGCACGACAGTATCATTTTTACGACCTTGAAGCGCATAAATTTCTGTACATCGATTTACCACGAACGTCAACCGTAGTATTTTTAACTTTCGAGGAGTCGACGTAAACGCCACGTAAAATAGTTGGTTGCAAAACAGTATCTGCGCGAAAAGGGTTAAGCACTGATAGAGAAGGGCGTTGAAATCCGGCGCGTCGCTCAACTTGGGCGCAGAATAGGGAACTGAACGGTTCGACGCTGTTTTATTCCCGAAAGGGTTGCAGACTGCCCGGGTGTCCCTTCCGCAGCGAGCCTCTCTCTCTCTCTCTCTCTCTCTCTCTCTCTCTCTCTCTCTCTCTCTCTCCTCTCTCTCTCTCTCTCTCTCTCTCTCTCTCTCTCTCTCTCTCTCTCTCTCCGCGAACGACGACGACAAAGCGGCAGCGAATAGATGCCCGAGACAGTTGTGGCTTTCGAGCTGTACACGTGGGTCTAGCGTCGAGTCGCAAGCGCGCCGCGAAATTCACTTCGACGTCGATCGATGAAGAAGAAGCGCGCGAGCCTACAGGACGCAGCCGCGCGCGCCGCGAACGGGTCATGAGCATTTGGGGCGAGCTGCCCGGCGGCTTTGCCCCGGTCGCGGTCGGCATAGCAATCGTCGGGCGGCACTGGGCGAAGCGCAACAGGAGAGGCGCGCGTCGGCGTCGCCAGGCCGACGATTCGCCGCCGCGGCGGGGAGAATCAGCTGCCGATTGTGCTGCCCAAGCGCTGTTTGCATGCGAAAGCGCAGCGGCGCGCTGCCACTTTTATCCGGAGCTGCGAATCGCAAGCGCGCCCGTTCTTTTGCCTCTATTGTCGAGTTTCATTTTCGGACTTTTGCTGCGTCGATTGTTTACGGCCGGAGAGAGATGCGCCTGGTTTATTAAGCGCACACGCGTGGCTTACCTCCGTATAATTGGTGATTTTGCTCGCAACATACATTTGGCTTGACCTGAGCTCGCTGTTTTGAGGCGAGTTCGGCGTACACTGTACTCGTTACTCGTGTATTTACGTTCGCGCTGAATACGCCTTGTCTGAACTGATGCGACGGCACTTTCGAGAAAACCAAATTGTCAACGAAACACGAGGCGGATCCTGGACTAATTATATCGACGAAAATTTAAACAATTTGAGAGCGTGAAATCCTCAGAATCGACGCATAAAACAGAGGAGAGGGGAAAAGCCGTACGAGAGCTGGCTTAACAGCCAGAGCGCGCGAGTACGCTGGAGGGTAAAGTTTTGCAGGAGCGTTCAGAACAAGCTCCGGCTAAATTTCTTGACACTAACGCGCGACGCTCGCCAGGGAAAGTCTGCAACTCTTAAAGTGTCGACTGTTGCGCTGGCGTGTACATGTACTTTTTCTCTCTTCTGGGTTATTAGGTTATTTTCTAAACGTGATCTTATTTTTTTCTTTTTCGTGAATTATGCTGCAAGTACACATTTTTATTCTCGTAAGGATAAACGTTGAAAATGAACTGGAAATTATACTTTTCTCGCCAAATTTTGAACAAATAATTACCAATTAGTTTTCTGGTTGATTTAACGTATCCTCGAATGTTAAGAAATTTGAAAGAAATCGTTACAATCTCGGCAAGGAATATACACAAATTTCAAATCATAGACAATATCGGACAATCTATTGCATACCTAGTTTTTTGTTAAAAACTATATTCACAACTTTATGTAAAATAATCGAAATACAAAATCTTACTATTTACATTCTTAAATATATTTGAAATAACTTTTGCGTCAATTTTAAGCTAAATAATGAAATTAATGTATTTGCAGTGAGATACAACCTAAACATGGTTGACCTAAAACTTAAAAAAATCTTTATTAGGTATTTTTATTAAAATAGTTACAATAATAACTATTTCAATGTTAGATTCATCTCAACGTAGAATGCTAGGAATCAGTTATAATTGTTTTTAATATACGCAACCCAAGTATGCTTACAACATAATGACTTATGATTGGAGTATAAGTTTTCTTCACAGTATAAAAAGATTTTAATTATTTTTTAAATTATGAATACGTCAAAATAAAATTTTTTCTGATTAAAATCCTAATACATTTGTTTTAGGGATTTGAAACTTATCAATATATATTGTGTAAATAATAAAAGGTTTGACTCCGTAATGAATTTATTGAAAAATATCATTTGATAAGCATATTTTTCAAACCTTAAATCGAAATGTACCTAGAGCTTAATATTTTGATTAAACCATTGCTTGAAAGATGATTAATTAAAATTCTTTTTCATAAATTTATCTCCGTCTAAAATAAACCATGAAATGTGAATCTTTGTAGGATTTTTTTTATGATCGAGCATTTATTTTGCTCATCAAACTTGCATGACACGATTCAAGATAGAATCGTACTAACGGGCTTATAAATTGTTGAGTTTTATAAATTTTTCAGTATAAAATAAAACCGGTGATTAAAATTTGTGAACCCTACGTATGGAACCTGATATTTTTTGTCTAAAAGAGTGTTGATGAGTAAAATGGTAAATTTCACCAGAAATTCACGTTAAGGTAAAAATTAAAGTTATCTTAATCAAATTTCGAAATTATTACATTAATGTAAAGTGTAATGAACAACGTACGGACAAGGCGAACGAGATAACTACAGTAAAAAAATAAAAGTATCCATATAACAAATACATTTCGTAAACGTTGCTTCAGATTGAAAGTCCACATTCGATGTCACTTATATCCGACCTCACTTTTGCATCAATGAAAGAGAGCGAAACAACGGTTTCTTGCAACAACGAAGTATTGAATTAGCTTCTGCAAGAGACCTTGATAAGCGACCTTTCTCACGACACAGTTCCCTTTTTTCCGCGGCGACACAGTGAGAACTCCAATGAAATAATCTTTACAATGGTGAAGGTCAGTGCAGAAATGTTGACCTAATTGGTTGAAAAGAGCCCGTAGCCGAGGTTTAGTTGGCGATTACGTGGGTGACCCCCCGCGGTTCGATGTCGGGTGTCGTAAAGTTTTTGAGTTGGATTACATGTCTGGATGACAATTACGTGTCATTGAGACACGCGGAAGCCTATTATCAACTCGAACGATTTGCGAGACAATTTTGTAACGACCCCTGATCGTAAGTATATGAGCGCAGAATTTATAATTCGTTTGTGGTTTTAAATGACAGCGTTTGACACGGCAATCGAAGGCTATTGGAAATTATAGAGAGAGAGAAAAGCGACAGATGTACGTGAATAAATAATCTGTTAAGCCGACAATTGTCGAGCAATCTTGCGGCTCGTCATGAGTACGGAACCGCGGTGCTAACGTTCTCACTTTTCCTGGACAGTCCGAGCCGCCGAGTAGTATTAATAAATAAAAAAACAAAAGAATAAAAAATAAATAAGAAGTAACCGCAGCAAGGAAAACGAAGGAAAAGGTTGTCAATCTTATGAGCGGCAGAGGTGTAATATAAGCAACGGAGCAGCGGATGTAGAACGAGATCAAAGGTGTGGTGTAGGTACACGTTGGCGCTGCTAATGCAACGAGCCTGCAGCGTTCCGATTCGATTAACGGCACACGCCGTTATTGCCGGCAGTACACCAGCGCCTCGCAGACCAGACACTTACGTTGCGACCTATACGGCGTTGCCCTTTTGCGCCCTCCTCTCCATCAATATATGCTAAAACACGCGCCTACAAGCTTCTCGCGTACGCGTATTGACGTGCTCTGCAAATTTGTTCTGCTTCCGTTGCGGATTTGTGGAAGGGCGCAATGTAATTACACTATGCCCTCAAGTTGTGCTAATAGTCAATATATTTAATTTTGTATCGATAAGTTTTATTTGACTATCGGTAATTATATGCTGCTTTATGTTAAATTTAGGTCTTTATTCGTATGTATCAAATTCATATTTCATTATATCGATAAAGTTTGGTAGTTAGGTAAAGACGAAAAATATTCTATTGCATTCGTCTTGGAAGTCTCGCAAAAGATTGAAAACATTAATTTTTTTTTCTTATCGCAGTTGATGGAAAACTAACCGAGTAACAGTGACCAGGTTGCCTGTGACGTCACGATCGCAAGTCAATGCAAAATCATTTTGACGTCACAGACAGCTTCGTCACTTTGTTACTCGATCAATTTTCCATTAATTGTTATTTTGTTCAAGATCTACAGGATGCGTATAATAGAATGTTTTCGTTGCTACGCAATTATTAGATAACGACTTTATCGACTCTGTCTACGTCGTCTGGTGGAAGCAAAATTGAATTCACGAATCAATATTGTTACAAAAAGCACACAAATGATATGTTGGGAAAAGAAATCAGCGAACTCGGGTGTCGGACATGTTGGAGGTATTCAGTACTACCAGATGACCACTTCTGCCCGTAAGTGACTAAATCATCATAATTAAGTTGATTGAAATCCAAAGCGTCCAGCAAATTTTCTTTGTTTTTCCCTCGCACGGCTTGGTAGCTTCGACTTTGCAATCTTCCCTTTGAGATTGCCCAATTAATCCACAACAAAAGCGCCTTTAAAACGCCTGCACGTTCACGCTCAATTTGCTTTGGCGAAGCTGCGCGCGTTGCACTACACTTTCGGAGCTAGTCAAGCCTGAGTATTTACCACAAAGTTCAGGGGGCGGGGACGCCCTCGGGGAGAGAGAGGTTGCAAGCGACTTAGTTGATGTCTTAGCGCGGTTAGGCTTTGGTTGCGAGAGGAACGCGCGCTAATGGAAAAGTTTCTGGTGCTCGATCGAAGGCGCGTTGTTTCGACGATCGCTTGCGCGAAAAAAAAAACTCACGCACACGCACACATACACAATGGAAATAAGGAACAAAAGCACTTCTCTGGCATGCGTCAAACTTTGCGTGAAACAAGCCTTTCGAGAGCGCGAGGCATCACAACGAGAGAGAGAGAGAGAGAGAGAGAGAGAGAGAGAGAGAGAGAGAGACGTGCAGAATCTCTCCCCGAGCACGAAAATCAACGCGGAGATGAAAGTAATTCCAGTCGGCGCACGCCAACTTACCAGACAATAATTTCTTTGCGGGTAACGCGACGCGAGCTGGCCGCTAACTTTTAGACAAGCGCGCGCCAGAGGGAATCGAGAGCGAGCGCCGCGCGAGCAAATTGCGCCGAACGTACGCGCCCCGGACATTTTTTCCTCATCGCGTCCAGTCGGCTAACTAGGTTTTAATCTACCCGTGTGTCGAGTTCTCGTTGAAATTCCAAGCACTCCTCCATCCCCCCCCCCCCCCCATCACCTTGATAGCTCTCGTTTTTCAAACGCATTGTCTCCGCGCGCCTCCCGTGGACAACTTTACTCCGCGCTCTGAAATCAGACCACACAGCTGCGCCGCTCGTCGGATTAATTAGTTTTGATCGCTCTTGCGCTTGGCATTCTTTCGCGAGAGAGCTGCAACGGGCCGCCGCGGCTCGGTTTTCCGCGAGCACTCGTCGCCTCGCCGTTCAATCGCGCTTACGCCGACGATTCCACGATGTCCCTCGCATAAACAAATCAATCGCAATGTCGGGGGCGTGTTGCTGGCAGCGTCGGGCCATCATTATAATTGTCGGGAATATCGACTGAGGCGGCGCTGCGGGGTTAAAAAGCGGATCTCATTGTCCGTACATTGGTTATGGCCGCGAGGATCGGCGCGCTCGATAAATCCGCGGCATATACGCATTATTAAAATGGCGGACTTTGTAAAGTGCGCGTCATTGGCCCGTGGTAATGACAGCGCCCCAAGGGACAGTTTTGCGCGCGGGCTTTGATCATCATCCTCTGACAAAGGAGAGAGAAAGAGAGAGAAAGGCCTACAAATCGAAAACGCGTCTCTCGCTCCCTTTAAAACGTCGCGACATGGAAGCGCGCCCGGCGCTCGTAGTGTAATTAGCGCGTGAGCGCGCCGATATCGCTCGGCGATACAATGAACTGCACAAAGAGCCGCGGAAGGCACTGGCAATCGCAATTATGACATTAATTGCCGGGGCCGCGGCCCCGAATTTTCGGCAATCAATGGGCTGGCGCCGCTTTTTACGGGCTCGCGAGCGCTCGCTGCTGGCATTTTCATCGCCGCGCCTGCCCGCGGGCGACAGCGAGTCATCGCATTAACGGCAGGGGGCGGGAGAAGGGGGACGCGCCTTGACTAATGTAAAGGTATACGAGGGAGCTTTTTGCGCGCGTCAATCCGCGCGGACGAATTACCGGCGTTGTCATCGGCGATCATCATCGAATAAGCCGATATTATCAAACGGAATATTTCACGCGGCTCATGACAGCGAGCGCTGTTTTCCCGACCCGACGAATTCGCGCCGGGCTCTGCGCGGGGGAGCTTACATTTCTAATAAGCTCGCCGGCAGCGGCTTAACGACGAAAATTTAATGGCCTTGGCCAAACGTCGCTGCTGGATATTACCTTCGCTCAGGACTCGAAGCGATCGATCGATTGCAGCGAGCAGGCGCTTTCGGTCGCAAACACGCGCGCGCCATCGATCAAACGTACATGCCCTTCCGACGAAGAAACCTGTTGCGACGGCTGTCAAATTGAATTAGGGGACGCGCGAGGTACAGCCGAGCGAGCACATCCTTGTGACAAATCGTCATAACCACGACATCCTCCTTGCCCCGGGGAATCTGACGGGCTCATGGTGCGATTTCGCTTAGGCGAGTGTTACCGAGAGCAAAGTCAAACGTAGGCTCGACGCGCGTGCGAATTCCCAATCGCGGTAGCCTCGGATATATGCGCGACTTTAGATGGCAGTCGAGGAGGAAAAGAAAGTTTGCCAATCAACAAGATATCGAACGCGCTCGAGACTCTTCATCGACGACGTGCATCGACGATGCACTTTCTCTCTCGTCCACGCGACCGAAGAACAAATCAATTCCCCGCGTCAGAGGAAGGAAAACAAACAAACCACAGCTTGCGCTGCTCGCCGTCGTTTGTAATCAATTAAAAAAGAGTCAATGAGCGCGACAATGCGGCCAGAGTTATTACGGCGCAGAGCGGCGCAGCGAGTGAGTTAAAGGGTGGAAGACGAGAGAAAACGTCGAGCATCATTAATCAAGGGAGGGAGAAATCGCGCGAAGGCGGAAGGGGATACAACGCTCTCGCGTTCCCCTCGACGCATATCGTCGCCTGCACTTGAGATGCCGCGCGAGTGTTGACGTTCGAACCACTTGCTTGTTTCTCGCGATCGAGAGTTAAAAGCCATTCACGGAAATCCGCGCTGTGCCAGGCTTTAACCCACTTTTCTTATTTGCTCCTCGTGGGTGCTACCGTTAATTTCTTGTTTTATTTGGGCGGAATAGCTGATCGAATGGTGCCCATTGTTGTGCTTGTTCCCCCCGAGGCAAGTCATTATTATCGAAAATGTTTTACTGAAGAATGCAATTGAATAATTCTGATGTTTTTTTTTTGTGGTGTACAATATTTGAACTGTAACAAGATAAAAAAAAATCATGAAATATTTCCTTGATGGTAAAACGAAAAGTATACCTCCAAAGATTTATAGGATCCACCGAGTATAACCAATTATTACCAATTGTCAGATTATCTGAAACTAAGCACCTCCTAAAAGCTACTGCATTATTAAACTTAAAATTATTACTGAATATCAACGTAACTGAATAATAAATGTTGACGGATGTTGAGTATTTAGAATCATAGAATTATTTTGCGCGTGCAGTGTATTTGAAAATTTGTAATTTCCCTTAGAACAGTTTCGATTTGATTCATGAATCAAACTGCATATTAATTATGTAACTGAGAAATGAGCGCGTGAAGTGAGCTCAGCGAAACTAGTGATGATATGAAAACAAATGGAACTTTATTGAAAACATTAAAAAAAAAACAAAGAAAAAATGCCTCTGCGAGCAGGCGAAAAGGCCGAAAGTCGAAATTAATTGGATGTCCATCCCAATCAGTTAGCGGCGTGACGAAGACTCGAAGTCCAGGGTAAAAGTGTAACATATACGCAAGCGACAATGTCATCGCGCTGGAGTCGCGATACTTTCGCGTGAAAACAATCGACGAACGATGCTCATTTTGCCCGGTTCGCTTTTTACTTCGAGCACATGAAACCGAGGGACAAAGCTAAAGACCCTCTTACCCCCGAGCGTAAGAGACTGCACTCTCAGCGAACGCGGTCGGGAGAAGCTGTAGATGGGGAGGGGGGGGGCGCACATAGTTCTTGCTCGGGCGCTCATTGTATCGATGCAAAGCCCCGGCAAAATCAGAACAAGCGCGCCACCACCCGAACCAGTCCCTTGCTTCCGCGATGTGTTTTTCCTCTCTATGGTACTTGGAAAAGGGGAGAGAAAATCTCAGCGCTACGTGCTTCTCTCCAGTGCCCCGGCAAAATGATATACTTAGCAAAGGTAGACTATTATTTGCGCTCTCTCTCTCTCTCTCTCTCTCTCTCTCTCTCTCTCTCTCTCTCTCTCTCTCTCTCTCTCTCTCTCTCGCTTTATTCTGCAGCGGGGAAATAGACGTCGAAGAAAAATGAATTTTCCCTTTCGTGCTAAACGCAGGTTTTTCGTTGATTGTGCTCTTTGCATTCTGCCATCGAATATGAGAAAAGACGGCGAAAAAATGTGACATCTTTGCGCGCAGGCCTCGTGCTTTCTTTATTGCAGAAATTTGGTTTTGCCACAAAAGCAAAGCATGCATAAAACTGTCAATGCTATTGATGGACATTTTGATACAATTGTTACTGGTGTACTCGGATTATTCGCATGGGGTCTTTTATGAAGTGATAAGCTTCGAAATGAAGTTCGTTATGAAGTGATAAGCTTCGAAATGAAGTTCGGTCGAAGGTGAATGAAAAGATCGATGGTTCGCATGGGGAATAGAGAAAAACGAGGGGAAAAGAATATTAAGGAAGAGCTTCGTATTTCGTCTTGACATAGCCTCGTATAAGTTTATTTACTTAATTCAAACAAGACAAGCTATATACACAACCCAAGTATCGATGGCGTCGAAGACTTTTCTAGCAAGCTACGGGGGTACAACTTGCTAAAATAAGCCCTCGATCAAACGTCGTTTGATGTTATCAACGCTCAATCGTCGAAAATAATTCCGATTTTGAACTTGGCGGAGCGCGAAAAACATCCGTGCAGTATAAGTATGCAATGCAACCACTTGTAGGTAGAGCTTGCTAGCAACTAGCGGCGGATGACAGCTAAGGCAGCCAAATGAACAACGCACACGCAACTCAGAGTCAATGCTGAAATTTTGTTTCTCTAATCCGTGGCGTGGTTAATATTTAAATGAAGTCCATTTGTAATAAGAAAAAGTGCAGCTCCCCCCGGTCAAGTATTAACAGAGCACAATGCCTCTTAAATTCAGAGATTGTTCGAACGAGAACTGATTGTTTCCAACATATTTAAATAATTAAATTAATAATTAAATTAAATTATTAAATTAATAATTAATATTAATTAAAATAGCCTGCCAATATAAGAGATAATTAAATTGCGGACAATGGTTGAAAGAAAATATGAAAGCGACTTTCAAAAAAATAAAAAAATAACGAAAATTCCATCCTATTTATTTACTTCTATGTCTATTTTACTCTGTGTCTGTATATTCGGTTCTTTTTTCCTCAATTTTTCCTTATACGGTGTCTGTATCACCCAGGTCTCCCCCTATATCTCGACAAGCGATACAAGCTTGTACAGCTAGTAGCGGCCAGCGAGACGAAAGGGACAAACGGAATAAACGGCCAATATTCCTTTTTCGCAAAGGGAGTAGAAAAGTGCGTGGAGGGGCTTGCGCGAGAAACGCGCTCCGCTAGCCATCGACAAAACCGCCCTCCTACATCCCATCCCATCCTATCCCTCTCTTTCTCTCACTTCATGGAATGTTTCGCGCGTGGGCGGAGAGATGAGCGGCCCGAAAAGGGGGTGGAGAGCTTGCGCGATATACACGAATTGAAGCTTGCTCTCCTCTCATCCGACGCGCACTTTCACCAGTTTACGTTGCGGAGTAGGGAGAGGGATTGGACTAACAAAACGGGTTGAGAGGGAAGATATCTTAGGAATTCCCGTGGACAACGACGTCGCGCGCGCTTCCTTTCTCCCTCTCATCGTCTGTAAAACTAAGCGTCATTTCTAACGGTCGACAAAGAGTACGTCTCTCGAATTTATTTAGCCGCGCGGCCAACGACGAAACGCAAGCTTTCCTTCTAATTTCGCAGTCCTGAATCGTCGTCGTTTGTCGCGAATTCGCGCGTCGACGAGGAAAGTGACAAGCTTGCCATTGTTTTCCTCGATTGTCGTCGTAAAATGATCCGATCGAGAGCTAACTAATTTACAATACGCGCCCGACGCGCAAAACGCCATCAGATCGACTTCCGTGGTATTACGGTCTCGTCGCCGCTGCGGCATCGAGAGACGCATCATTGCGCAACGCTAAATTACATAGCGCAATCTCCGCTTTGGCATTACATCAGCTTGCGTGCGCTTCGTTACATTCTGCCCTGAATATATTCGACGCGAAGACGCGTGGTGTCGAGCAGCGCTGTGCTAACAATTTTATCGACGCGATAAAAGTGGCTGAATGTCGAACGTCCACGAACAACTGTCATTACCGCCGGGTCGTATAATTTTTTGCTGCCGAAGTGATAGAGTATAATTGATAACTTGATTCGACGTCTAGTGAAACTCGGCCGACCATGATTTTTTTTAGTGGCTATATACACAAATCTGAAGTGCTTTGCGATTTCAGCGTTGTCATCCTTTGCGACACAGAAATTACGCGCACTTCAACTTTATAGTACACGCATTACGAGAAGTTACCTCGATTATTAAACAATGATTTGATTCCAGTCTCGGCAGAACTTTCGCCAAAGTCTTTAAAAGAAGCGTAATTGACCTTTTTTTTCATTGCACGAATTTCATCAAGAATCAATGGTGCAATGAAAATTCTGTTACGGACGTTTCTCGAGAAGTTTTATCTAGAAAAGAAACTACGTAAACCAATAATTTGAGAAAGTTGCGATGCTGACTAATTAAACAAGAAAAAATGTCGTTAGACGTAAAAGGAGAGAATTTCTCTCTTCCCAAAATAAAAAAATAACAACAAAAGTCACCATCGATCACGCCACTGCCATCAATTACAAGCCCATCAAACGCGACGCGGCGACAAAGAAAAACAAACCCACACGCCAACTCCTTCCGACGTAATATTATATACATATATCCTTAGGCAAGGTGCGTCAAAGGTCTTGATCTTGAATGCTATATGCCAGGTGTAACACTACTGCCGACGACGACGACGCTGCTTGCATATTAATGAATGGACGTCGATTAAAGCGAGAGAGAGCATTGTTTGCCGACAGATTTCCATGCTAATGTGATATATGGAAAGCGAACGGGATATAATTGAATGTTTCGTGATTGATCGATAAATTTATAATTTCGCTAGCGTGCGTTGTTTGGATGGATGTCTTGTGCGTTTCTTTGGATTTTAATTGATGCGAGGAAGAGATTTATTAATTTTTTTTATTTTTATCATTTCATCCGTTGTACCAGTTGTGATTGCTTTCGATCGTGATACGCAAAGGGTGACGCATTTTATAAATTTGTATTGAAATTTTATTGAAAAAAAGTAATAAGAATGGCTTAATGTATCTATCAAATATTTACGATAATAGTAAAATTCTCGCCGAGAAAGTTGACGTTTAAAAAATAAAAAAAAAATAAAAAAGATATCGTTTTTATATTGCAACTATTAGTGTGATATCGACATTTATACGATGTACAATAATTAGTCAATGAAAAGATTTAATCATCGAGCGATTAAGATATAAATAAAAATCACGAGTGAAAGTACGCGGCGGACAGATGGATACGGGCTCAGAAGAGTAGCGCAGCGAATCCGCCAAAACGAAATCTTGGCTCGGGAAATCGAATTCTACTCGACGTAGAGGCAAAGTTCGAGTGCCATTTAGCGTAATTGCGCGATCGCGTTTGCTGTCGGAATGCTTGTCCGTAAGAACTAGAGAAGCAACGAGGTCGCGACTAACGTAACGAGGTGAAGACGCGCTTAAAGCGACGGGATCGAGAGTGAGAGAGAGAGAAACGAAGCAAAGCTCTCTGTCCGTTGTTATTTCGTTGACGAGGGAGAGCAACTATTATTCGATTTGCCGAGAGCGTACACGTGTTATTGTTTTCTTGGTTCGACTGACGAGATTGAATGGATTATACTAGAGAAAACGTTTACTTTCTGAGGTAAGACGTTTGAACGAGGCAAGACAGATATTATTATTGAGTTTCTCTGGTCTTTCTGACAGTACGCGGTAGGAGGAAGACTCGTTTTAAGCCCGGAACTTTTATGAAAAACTGCACATTGCTGCTTCACTGGAAGAGCAGCAATAAGCTCGAGCGCGGAATCAAGGGCGGCAGAGTCGTAAACAAACATACGACACTCGTTCGCGGGAACTAATAAAAGCTTTTAATTACTAAGGAACCGTTTCGCCAACGGGATTACCTTATTTTTAACGAATTTCAACCGTGTTCGAATTCGTAATTGTCGATAGGCTACCTAACAAAGTCGCTTAACAGCGCGAAATCCAATTATTACTTTTCATTATATTTATTCACTCACTGATTTTTTCATTCACGAGCGTGATTTCTCTAATGAACTTGATTATATTGTGAATACTTGAAACATGAAGATTTGTCGTACATTCATCGCACCCTTTTTTGTCAGGTCAATCAGACGATTGGAAATTTTTGTTTTGAAAGTAAACGTTATAACTTGAATAAAAACTTAATCACAAGATAATTTGAAAAGCCGCTATCGCTTTTAATAAATCTTTTGTCTTATGTAGACATGCAGCAGTGTATATTCAAACTCGATCGTAAATAAAAATTACGAGTAAAAAACGAGGCGTGCAGTCTTCCTGATTGTTCATAGGCGATACGCATCGCATAAAACGCAAATCCCCGTGGTAGCACACATGCCCATTGAATTCCTATAATAAAATGTGCCGCAATTTCAGTAAAAATTACTACAAAACATTGTAATCGTGAATATACTCTAGTCGTTATAAATTTTATTAAACTTTTGCTCATTTCTGCTATGGCTATGATAAGTTTTACATGATGATATTGAATAATTATAAAAATACGTAATTATTTACATTCAAATACCTAGTAAAAATTACAATGATTGAATAATTTTGACAATGAACAAAAATTATCAAGTCCCTAGCGCGCGCATTTTTAATTATATAATTGAGCAGAAGCAACGAATTTCTGCGTTTTATATTTATTGGCAGAAACAATTGGTTAGACAATAATTTACAGGGGGGCTCCGTGTAGATGGCGGATGAATTCTTGCTAGCGGCGGAATAAACATTTACATCATGGGCTTCGTCCTCTAGTTTCAATTTATGAATAGATACTTATCCTTATTTCACTTGGAGTTTGATTGAGAATTCTCCAATCATATAATTTTGGAGAAATATATTAATTAGATAACTTAAAAACTTAATTAAATTTTTGTTTTTTTCACGTAAAGTGTTTATAAACGTTAAGAGCCCAGGCCAAGTCACTAACAATACGTATCGGTATAACCAAACTAAGGCTGCTCAGGTGACGTTAATGTAAAATTCTTCAATGTAATATGATAAATATTAATTTAGATATAAGTTTAAAAAAATGTGATTAAGACACGTGACAAGATTCAAGAAGAGCAATAAATATTAAAAAGTATTCTTTAATAATCTAATGACAGATAATTTTGTTAATTAGTTAAAAGAAAAGCTATTAAGCATTCATGCAATAGATAATAATGGTTAACGTGGTTGATGAATTGTATACACCCTACTCCAAAGAGGATTTCTAGATTAATGCAAGTAATTAGAATCAAACGTAAAATTGTAATTTATCTTCCCAAGTCAGTAAAAATTACAATTTACGTAGCAAAATTTACTATGAATCCTAGTAAATCACCGCAATCAGAGTATATCCCACGATTATAATGTTTTGTAGTAAATTTTACTACGGATCATGGCAAATTTTATAATATCAATTCTCCCAGTCCATAAACTTCCTCTCAAAGATTGGTCGCTTTCGCCTAAAAAGAACAAAAAAGAAATGAAATTCGAACAAGCAACAAAATACGCGCGCAAAGCAAATCAGTTGCGGTCGGCACGTTTTCTAATAACTGTAATAAACCGTTGTAATGAGGGAAAGATGTTATATGTATTCACCGAGGGAGAGAACATGTACGTGTAATACTTGCGTGTGAGCGTGCGCAAGCGAACCGAAACTATATAACCGCCGTTCACCGTTCAAACTTAATTATGTATGGATAGGGTACAAGAGAGAACTTGTCTCTGTCTTAAGAGACTACTTCAAGTTTTAGAGAATGGCCATTTCCGAATAGTACAGCTTGATAAAGATATTACAATGGTTATTCTTGGAGGTTACTTCAGGTTTAGTCATACTCCCAATTTTATTTATTGCTTATCGTTATGAATAATGATGCATTATTTGCCTGTGTAAGTAAAATAATTATTATATAAGTGTGATTATTAGTGACACTTGTAATGATTTGGAATTTAGATGAGTTTCAGCTGCGTCATTTTGTGCCAAAATATTATGCTACTAAAATAGTTAGAGCCATTCGGAATGGCTGTGCAGCGGTTATTTTTATGCTTGTAAGATATTAATTTCTTGTTTTTTTTTTAATTTTCTTATTCAACAGATTGCCATACTTTAACGATGCTGATCAAAAAAAGCTGTTCGTTTACTCATTCCAATGGACTCAATATCACCCTTCGTTAGATAGAAATAAGTGAAGTATCTCGTCTGTCACTATTGTAAATCAAACGCATGCTGTGTGAAACATTGCAGTCACTAGCGGTGAAAAGTTATGGCAGAGTCGTGATATGTAATTTGCACTTGTTCAGAAAAACAAAAATTGATTGCTCAATTGCAAACAATAAAACCCGTTCACTGCGTGATCACACGAGAACGACCTATGATTTTAAACGTTGACGGAGCATGAAAATCATGCTTAACATAAATTCGAACAGGCATTTAAAATAGCTGCTAAACAATTGGCAAGATTGGGAAAATGTAAGGAATATAAGTGAAGGCTCAAAACAAAATTTTTTCTCAGTTACGATTTAATTGTTCAAATAGTTAATGAGTGACATAGATACCAATGGGTGCTAAAGTGGACGTTACCACAATTATTTCATAATCGCAACTACTTTTTCATTATCTGCATATCATAATAACGAAGAAAATGTATGCTTATTAGCCAATAAAAAATACCTATTTACAGTTTTATAAAATAATAATTCGTTTATTATGAGTTTGCTAGTTGTCTTAATAAAAATATAGACTGTCGAATATGGAGTATGTTAATGATTGTAACGTTTTCCTGGCCAGCAATGGGTATGCAATATTCAGTAGCTTTCTAGCGTGAAACTTGATAATTCAAGCGCAAAACAGAGGCTAAATAGACAAGTAATGCCGTGTGAGAAAGTGAAAACCGAAGCTAACAGTGAAGAGATTATACGAGGAGGATGATAAAAATATTTTCGCATGGTTATTCGCGTAGCCGTAGCGTGTGTCGAGTGTACAGGCACAGTAATTTGATAATAGGCCGATTGCCAAGCCAGTTTCGCGAAAACCTTGCCTTTACTAGCGAAATTATAGGCAACGTTGCGACAAAGATTCAATTAGCGACGGCGACGGGAAGCGCGCCTGATGACTCGCTCGACGCGCGTCGCTATTCACCAATTTTATTTTGATCATCGGCGAATGGGACATACCGCCATCTCGGCTACAAACCAGCCTCGTCAGAAGCATTCGGGTGTAAGGCCTTTCGGCATCGATCGCCGTGAAAGTAAATGCACGGGATGCCTTGGAGTCGCGCGCGACACACTTACAGGGCGTATCAAGTGAAAATGATAAGGCGAAGAAAAGTAATGAAAAAAAAGGCATTAGCGCATGCAGTAGTGAAAGCCCATATCGCAACCTACATAAACCGCACACTTGAAAAGAAAGGAGAGCGAGAACGAAAGTGAGACACTCGTTAATTAGTGTGTCATCTCTGCCGGACGGCAGGAAACGCACGTCTGCGTGCGAGTTTGTCTTGTTTCGGACTTTCCAGAAATAAGAAAGGAGCAAGTGTCGCGGATGCGACGGCTACTGGTCCAGTGGAAGCATCTATTGAGAGATGTAGCAGAGTGTCTATCGGATGTCCGTGAATAGTCTGGACGTGTGTAGCAGCACCTTAGCACGTTATATCAAGCCTTGAGAGAGTTAATGACACATCTTAGAAAATTAGCTTCGCTGATATGTTGCCACTGTCTCTCGTTTTTCTTCATTGTACCTTGATAAGAGTTGCTTTTTCAATCATTGCAAAGCTTAATCTTACTTTCTAAAATGTCGCGTGAGGAGAGCAATTTAAAAGCAAAATTGATTGGCTACTCTAATGGTTAATTTACTACCTCACGCATTGGAAAATAATTTCGAATTTACGCATAAACAGTAAAATAAATTCTTTAAAACTGTTACAGTCTTATAGCAATTTCCTTAAGTTGAGTAATTTTTTAATGCATTGGTATCCGCGTGGCGCTGAACTTCTTACAGCAGTAAAACTGGGGATAAAAATGGAAATTCAGAATCGCTCGGTATAATAATCACGAACGATCGTATCGGCGCCGTCGTCAGCGTAGTCATCCAAAAAGGGCTGTAATCAGCTGGTCAACAGGCGCATTAGTGCAAGCGATACTATCGGTTAAACAGCGCGCGTACACACGCACAGATACGCGCAAAAAGAAAAAAGACTTCGGCGCCCGCACTAAACTATCGGCACTTTCCACGCGCTCGCGAGTATCGATTTCACTTTCCTCCTCGCGTGAAAGCACCACCGCGCTGCACTTATCGTCAGACGAATCGGCCCAGATACTCTTGCTAATAGACACGACGCCCCGTAGAATTCGAGTGCGCGAAACAATAGGAAAAAAAAGGAAAAAAGAAATAGCGAATAGCCTCGCGAGCAGGCGTGACGGCGAAATTCGAGGATTTCGGAAACTTACGCGCGAAGAAAGCCCATTGCGCGAGTTGCGCCGCGCGGAACTCAATTGGATAATAACTGCACGCCTCGAGGTTCACGAATGCGTGCATCGGCGAAATTTATTCGACGCTCGCGCCTTGTTTTTTATTTTTTTTCCTTTTCGCCCGCGCCGCGTCCAAGCGCGCTATTTCACGGCGCCTTGGCCAGCTTGATTACAAATACGGAGATACATAGCACGACGCACGACTGAGAAAATGGAATGGTTATTGCCTTTTACACTCGAACGGTTCAGGGTATTGATATGCACGCGTTAGTGAATATTAATTGGCGTTTCTGAGGCGCAAGATGCTGTGCAACGACACGAGTGAAACAATAGTATGACAGGCGGTGTAATGAAACATTAATACGCGCATGATTCTGATGGACGATATAACGTAACGATTCAATTCGCAGGGGAGAAACGAACATTTTCGATGGCCCGCGCATACGTTATCCCGCTCAAGCGAATAAATTAGTTTGCGTAATCGCACTGAAATAAAATCAATCGCACTTACAGATTACATAAATTCGGCGCCACGTCTGATTTACGCGGAAATAAACGCGGATGAGTGATAGCGAACGTTGCCCGCGAAAGGCCAATTTCTACCCGACGGATATTTTATTTGCGAAAAAGCAGCACGATTATCGTGACGGTGTAGCGTAGCGCGTCGAATACTTGAAAAGCCCGTGTCATCCGCGAACGGCTCGTTACGATTCGACACAAGTGAAACGCTAGTCGAACTCTCGAGTGCACTACGAAAAATAGAGAAGGACAATGGGAGCGAGCATCCAAAATATTATCCTCGACTTTGAGTGAGTTTTCTCAAAAAGCACGTACAAATTAAAAACAACGACAGAAAAAAAAACAGCAAAGCCGATCGGTCAGTTATATTAACAGACACGCGCTATTATATCCACGTGAACGTACGAATCGGCACGTACACGCCGGATATGCAACAGGATCTAGATTTTCGATGCTGCAATTTGAATTATTCAGCCTCGAGTGTACTTATTGACTGACGAGAGCGAGAGGGGAGTGAACTCAAGTGATGCGCTATTTCAAGCGTTTCGTATTTTACTTTGCTTTTCTTGTCGATCGAGAGGCAAATCACGTAGCCATTGTTATCATATTTCGAGTTTTTAGTCGATTGCCTGCTTCGGTTTCGAGGATGCGGTGTAGAACAGAGCACATCGGCATCGACATTTAGAAACGTGCTTTGATATGTCCAATAATCTGAAAGTGAATTTGTCGCTGGTCGCACAGATCCTTTGAACTGCCCTTCAATTTCTTTCGTTTCCGGTCCGCAAATCACTCAAGAATTTTCACTGCAGAATGCGATCCTCTCATCTAACAGAATTCATCTCCGACAACGTCGGCCAAGTCACCAATCGAAAGTTTTTACTCGCAACGCGCCAATGCAGCCATCGACTTGGCAATATCGCGCCGCTCAAAACAACAACGTCACGATTATCCTCGCGATCACCAAAACTAAAAGTGCACAGACAAAACGGAACAGCGAGAATGCCGGGAGCGCAATACCGCACGCGCATCTGTTTATTGTCTCCACGTCGGCTCCCGTGAAATCCATCAGCGGCAACTTGAGGAGCATTAGCCCGAGGCGGCGACGACCCGACACCGTGTCGTCGACACGGTCACGGCCAGGTGCGCGTCGCAGTGGCTTACGGCTTCCTTGTAAAGTCTCTGCGAACCGTTGTATGCATGCTCAACCAGCGGAAAGCTCCTTTCTCGGATTTTCTTTTCCCTCCTTTGAGGATTATGAAACGCGTTTGCATTTTGTTCAAATGGAGACGATGACGCTTTCCGCGTTATAGGAAATAACTCAAGAGGTCGGGCTTATCCCGAGCTCGAGTAAATCACTCGAGGGACGACATATATATCGAGATAAGGCGCGAGCGCGTGTGTGAAAATGCTAAGCGACCGTTTCGCTGCTGTTTGAATGATGTTGAGAACTTTCGGTTTTGTGAAGTGAAAATGACAACTTCACATAGCGTTGTCGACAGCTTATTTGCGTTTTGTTCTAGCCTGCCTTAAGTTGATTTTCACTTTTCTTCGAGGGACCTTTTTTGAGAGAATTTGTATGATTGGCTTTCTTGATATATTCTTTAGTGAAGCATCGTGTGGAGTTCAAAAGTACACTTGCACTGATTGACTAATTGTGAAAAATCTCTCGTCGAGTGAAACAGTCGTATATTATTATAGCTATTCTATGGGAGAAATCCTTTTTAAATTTATTGCAAATCAGTTGGAAAGCAATTTTTCTTTATTTTACGCAAAAATGCCTTTTCTGTTTGTTTTCAATGCGATCTACGATTAGTGCTCAGTCATCACGAAAAAGCTTAACCCTCAATGTTTTGGAAGGTGAAAACGTGTATTTTACGTATTTAAATTGTTTCCCAATTATCGATTACGTAATGTACTACGCACTCTTCCATTCTTTAATATCATTTCCAAATTCTTTACACGGATTCTCGTTATTCTTTTTCTGTCCGTTTAACAATGAATATAAAATTATCTTAATGTTTTCGGTTAATTTGCGTTTAGAGTTATGCCCTGTTTTAAATATAATGCGAATCGTTGAGTTTTATTTCAGTTGATCACAAACACCTATGAATTCATAAAGAATAATAAAAAAACATTACGACAAACGCAAGAGTTTCGTGTTACGTTGAAAAAAAATCAAAGCATTATTTGCCAAACTATGTACATTGGAGAGCAACAAATCAAAGAATTCTTGAAAAGCTTGACCAACAGATCTTGCTTAAGCATTTTAAATTACTATGACGATGTCAAATCCCACGCGAAAGATCTACCATGAAAGTTGAGTCACAGAGGAACGCTTAACAGCTAGAAAATTAAAGAACCATAGGCAAACGGCGTTCCAATCCGATTATAATAGCAAGTTCAAGCGTCCGCGCGTCGGCTAACCACAATTACAGAGCGCGCTCGAGGGGGGGGGGGGCACAACGACAACGGACTTGTCTCTAATCGGACGGCGCGCACAGTTTGTTTTTTCCCTAACGAGCTCTGCGCTCGAGCGAAAGAACTTGGATTTCGTCGCAGCCAGCCTTTCACTTTCGCGATGCCTGTCTGTATTTGTTTCGCGCGCTCTCGTGTGGGCCAAATCGCCGGTGAAATGGCGCGGCTCACTTTATAAGCGATTGTTATCGCTGCACTTGATTTGCCCTCCGATCGGACGGTGATATGGAATTACGAGATTGATCTTGCGGCCGCAAATTGCAGATTTTTCAAATGGATAGTGTACGAGCAAATGAATGCTTACGCGAAGTATTTTCCGAAACGTTTTTTCCAATTTATCAGAGCGGAAATTCAAAGATCATCAAATCAACAAACATTATCGACGACATAGATGAAGAAATTATATTTTTTATAAATTATAAATCAACTTAATTCTTATTCGTTAAAAATAATTGTTGTGAGACCAGAAAGAAGATTATATTCCACGAAAAATTTTTGCCGACGTACTTGAGTGATTTCACCTACTTTGATAATGTAGAGATCTACCAATATGTTTGAGCAAGAACAAGTACAGTGCAAAGTCCAGAGAAAGGGCATTTTTACAACAAACCGGTAAAAAAACACGCACAACGCCCATTAATCGGCCTGTTTTGTGATAATCATCCAGCGCAAACTTATGTTAGCCGATACAAGCTAACTCATTAACCGTAATTGAAATTGACGATGGGCAGGGTGGTCGAGCCTTCGATCAATAAACACATCGCATATGTCTGTCAACGTTTTGCTGATCCACATTGACAGTCTCTTCCGGAACTAATTTATTAAAAGGCCGCGAGATGCGATGTGATAAGGGCACATGTGATGTGCTTCCTGATTTAACGGTCGAGCCTCCCCATCGCTTATTTCATTTATTGTAACAAGCACCGAGACTGACAATAACAACGACTACGTCGAGCCAACTCATTACTTATCGGCAGCTTCGTCGGCACTAACTTCTCTTTCTTATTGCAGCTTATTCTTTCAATCAAATAAATGAACAAAAACAACGGATTAAAGCAGCTTTGCAAAACGTCGCTCGCTATATATAGACCTGATCCCGCACCACCAGGTGGCCAAAGTCCGCGCTAATGAATGTAAATTGAAATCTCGGGAGATCTGAGAAACGTAGGTGTTAAATTTCAACGTCTTCAGTAGTATAGTGGTCAGTATCCCCGCCTGTCACGCGGGAGACCGGGGTTCGATTCCCCGCTGGAGAGAATTTTTTTTATGCGCCAAAAAATTTTACTCGACAAACAACAATTAAGAACGGCCATTCATTTTTTTCGAAATTTCATCTGTGATTTCTGAAAAATACACGAGTCGATCGCTCGAGGCACGACTACGAGCCGTAACGACATCACAATGGCGCTCCAGAGCAAAAAATATAACGAAAAGATTGCGACAATCATCGTCCGAGATGGACGTCGAGGGCATGAGATATTGTTATCTGTCCAATAATTACGGCACACCTTGATAACGACGCACTCCGCAGGCGCATCGAATCGGAGGAGGAAGCCCCTCTGTAATTTAGCCGTGCGGATGCGAGCACGCGACTAGATTGTACACACGTGGCTGCCTGTGCACGGGAGCGCGTACGTAGACGAGCACGCGAATATTAATGCCGCGTGCTCGCGTTGCCGGCTACAGAGCACTTGAGAAACTCCCTCGCTGGAATTGTGACGAACGGCGCTATTCGAATGCCGTGCGCGGCCAAATACATATCGGGATATTCTTCCGGGCGGAAATATTTGCGCGTGCGTGCTCGGCGCGCGATCGATTCCATGAAACGGAGACGACGCCACCTCGCTCCCATTGACTTGCCCGATCAACGTCCTTGGAGCGTCTCCGCTGCCGACGGCGAGCGCGAGATCGAAAGATCGGCGCGGGACTGCAACGAAGAGAGGAGACGGGAAGCTGCTCCAAAAAGTTGGGGCTGCGCACGTCGCCGCACGAATGGGAGCTTGTTGCTGCTTCCTATTTGCTACTCCGGCCGCGGGCCGCCTTCGTCAATCTCTCCACTTTCATCTGGCAAATGCGTCGGCGGCGAGCAGCTTCCTCCGGGCCGTGTCGAAGGGAGCTGATAAATGCTGCCGCGTCGGAGCCTTTGAGAGGGCTCTCTCATTCGCGAGTCGCATTCGCGCGCGAGTTCATATTTTCCGTCTGCTCTCGCGCGCTCAATAGCAGATTGCCAGTCGACGGCGCTCGCCTCGGCAGACGTTCGCTTCGTCGCCGACTGCTTTAATTCACTCGAAAACGACGGCAGCCGAATGGATCGTTAGCGCGGATTAAATTTAAATGCGGCACCGAGATAAGGCGTGCGGCCCAGTGGGCGGAGGAAACGACTGTTTCTTAACGGGCGGATTAAAAGCTTCTTCGTCTTGCGAGACGCGAGCGCGCGCTGCTCTCTGATTATCTCGACTCTTGGGCTTTTGTCCCACACCCAGTCGCCCGGAACCGGACGAGCGGCATTGTTTCAGCCTCGGCCGATTCTCGCTCCCAGATTTGACGTCTCGCCTGTCTCCGCCTCGCGACAAATCTATATTGGATCCCGGCGAATTCCGACCCGAGCGATGCAACGAGAATGGGAAGCTCGAATCGAAAGCGCGAGGGCGTTTTCTTTGCCTTTTCTCCTCGCGACTTCGTCGGATGCAATTTTATCAAGCGAGAACAGCGTTGACGCACCTCGCGCCGACGTAAATAATGAATCTTCGCTCGACAAGACTCGACAGCCCTACGCGAAGATTAATCGGCCTCGATCTATTTGCAATTGCGGACCGAACGAAACCCAACACATAAATAATTAATCCACGAGTGTACGGCATGCTCGCTCGTCGATCAGCAACGAGTGAGTTCCGAGCGTCGAGGAAAACCGGCAAACAATAAAGTTGTTGGGCGGCGCGTATCCGCCGTGTCGCGTGAAATTTCCACGAGCGAGCTGATAAACAAAACGAAGACGGGAACGAGAGAAACCGGCCGAATTCGCGCTGCCAATTCAGCCTGGGCTTTGACTTTCCCTTTTCCTTTGTTCGCGCGAGAGCCAGACGCACGCGTGTATACTTTTACCTTTGGCGAGCCGGTCAATGCAGCTCTACGCGTAACGGCTCTCGGAGGCGGATTTTGCTGAATGCAACCTTGCCCCCGCGCGTATTCCAGAGAGAAAGAGATCGGATGTGCCCGCGGTACACCGAACTGGCCACTCTTTCCAACGCATTCACTGCGCATTATCCTGCGCCGTAAATTACGCGGACAATCATTCGAGCGAACGTGTTAATTGATGGCAATTGCGTAAAGGTAGTCACGGGACAATCGTAAGCTACGAATAAAAGATATCCCAATTAGAATTTCAATAAGAAAGCACTCAATGGACGACAAGAGCCGAGAATAAAAAGAATCCAATTGATGTGATGCCATGCGAAACGAAACGTTTCAATTAACAGGTGACAAACGAGGAAACTATAATGGCAAACTCATCGACAAAAGCCAAAAGGTTTGTAAGGAAAAAGGGACCCCGCACTAGCATCGAATTAGTGAGAACACAATTGCACCCAAGGTATACAAGAGAAATTCTCACGTAAAGAAGCCGAAGCTTAAAGTCTCGACGTCTCGTTGTTGTATCGTAAGAGCGGAGAAAGAAAAAAACAACAGAGAAACTAGACACTCTTTGTCGATTTCGCAATCCAGCCGGGGCGACATAGGCACAAAAGGGGAAGTATAAGCGGTTCAACTTGGACTGCACCTACACACGTACGACGTACACGCGTTGTCCCGGGTGTGGCAAGGTGTAATATTCGCACGGTCGCACCACGGGTCACGGAACTTGGCTGGTATCGTCCGACAGGTCGCCTGACGAAATACGTTTTCGTCGCGTCCCGGCATTTAGAAGCAGCAAAAAGAGGTGACCCGTTTTCCTGTTACTCGTGGGACTGATTATGTTTTTGTTTGATTTCGTAACGGTCCACGTTTTTCCCTCAAGCACTGTCATCAACGTATGGAAGTTGTTAGGAAACGACACGCGTGCCTTTTTCTTCAAATTGTTTCGAGCAACGATGCAATTAGCATTTTGTCAAGCAAAACTGTTCCTTATTACATAATTAATTAGGAGACTAATTCTTATATTTCGCGTTGAATTTCAAAAATTACAATTTTCACCCGTGAGAAATGTATAATTAGGACACGTTTGCTAGGAAATTATTTTATTTTTAAAATTACTGGAATTCACGTAGACTATTCCTTTAGGTTGCTTTATTACGTTCTCAATTTAAGAAAAAAGCGAACATTCTTCATTCCATAGAAATCTCTTAATATACAGTCTTGTTCCAATAAGAAAATGTTTACAGAAAATTGAAAAATATAATTTTTATTTTTGCTTCATCGTGAAAATGTATGTTTTACTTTGAAAGCACTTTCAGGCTTCTCAATTTCAGAAATGCATTTTAAACATAATTTTTTCCCTTTGCCGTGAATTAATTAAAATTTCATTCCAAATTACTCGAGTGCTTCAAAACCTTGATGAAAAATTGAGAGAAATGTTCACCAACAAACTGCAACTATCTGAAAAACGCGAAATTTTACAAAGTCCAATAACTAATTCCCAAACGAAGAAAAAAGGAAAAGCGAAGATGCATACCCGTGAAAATGGGGGTAATGAAAAGGCACAATATAAGCCGGGTGATGCGCGCAGCGCGCGTCGAAAGATAAACAAGCGAGTAATTCGCGCAGAGCAGCCTGGCTGCTGGCAATATATCGCCAGAGTTTCTCTCGGGACGCTGCTGCTAATTTGAAGTCTGGGCCGTTTACGACTTGGCTGTTAAAGCCGCGCATCATTATTTTTTCCCTCTTCCTCGCAAGAACGCGCGCACATTTATCTACGTATCATGGTAGCGAATTGAAAAGTTTTACGAGTCTTATTTTTTCGCGAAAAGCATTTTTCCAACTGCACGTCACGTATTATCCGTGACATATAGCCGCGCCAAGCATACGTAAGTCGTAATGCTTGATGCTCGCGTGCGCTTGACTTTCTTTTGGTCGCTCGGCTGGAAAATATTGGGTTTTCGTAAAGGTAAATGCGCATCAATTTCAGTGCACGACTCTGTCTTCTTCTTTTTCTTGCTTTCGACCCATTCAATACGTATGGTTTACATTTGGATCGCGGTATTTTCATCAGCTGCTTTTGAAATTGCGCTGCCTTATAACTTGAAATTAAATCTGAGTTTTAGTTTGAGGATGTCACTTATGTGGAGCGGACGAGTATGACGGACTTTCGCCTTTGACGGTAAAGTTTAGAAAGGGGAATTTTTGTATGTAATCGTTGTGTCATCGGTTGAGATTTTTCTTTTTTCATTTTAATGCATTTATTCTCACCCATACTTCGATATAACAAATGATTAAAATGATCAGAAATTTTCAAAACATCCACAGACGCACGACACAGCTTAATTTTTCCTTTGCGATGCTCCCATTCGCATTCGAGGTGCAAAAGGGGAAAAAAAAGAGAAATGCAGAGCGGCAGCGTTGCACAAGTCCGTTCTTATCCCGCAACGATCAGTGCAAAAAGTAGAGCAGCAGCAGTCATGCAAATGCCGGAATATTTAGTTGCATGGGCATCGCGTTGTACATAGGACTTCCGGCTGACTTGAGCGTGTGCACTGCTGCTTGCAGCACCTTTCAGGCCCCTTCTACTTTACGTACGCGCGTCCTTTTTCCTTGGCTTCACCTCCCACCCAGCGACAAGTGTGGGACTTACTGGCGCGTGCTGCTGCTGCCACTGCAAACTCGAGAGGGACCTTAGTTTCCGCGTAGACTGCGACTTGATCGCGCGCGCTATCTTCTGGCGCTGATCGTCGTGTGCTTTCTTTTGTTTTTTCTGTGAGTGGACCTTCAGGATTCGTTCATGGTGTGATTGTGAACTGATTTTTTTTTGGTAGTGCTGCGTGGGAAAAGGAATTGTTTTGCTTTCAAAAATATCTATTGCAAAAGATGATTAATTTTTTTTATTTTAATTTTGTTTTTAAAATTAAATCAAATATTTTAAACGTAATTGCCATGATTTTATTTGCAATACAGCGCTCAGATAAAATTACTCGAGACAAGGAAATAAGTAACTCGATCAGGATGCACAAATTACAAACTGTTTCCAAATTTCACTAATATAAAAAATCGCGTATTGACGCATGATATTCCTTAAATCTTATCAAAAATATTTTTTCACTCTAATTACTCAAAAATAATGAAAATAACGAACATTTTGATGGCGTAAACAATTCCATAAACCAAGCACTCAACGAAATATCCTTTAACAGGAAACAAGCCCTCGAATGAAAATCAGCTGGTAGAAGAGAGAAACAAAACAAAAAGTAATAATAAAGTTCTTCAGCTGAGAGGCACGATGTCGTTGGCACGCATCGCGCTGTTTATCTCGTTTGTTACCATGGGTGAGTAAACTAACTGCGGTAAATTAAAAAAAAACTCAACGCGTATATTTTCTTTTTCCGCGCTAGCTACGAACTCGTTAGTTGAATAAAAAAAAGGGATAACAAATTATACCTTTATATTTCCATTTCTGATCCAATTGGAATTCTCTCGCATATATAACTGGAACTCTTTTTTCATTATGGTTGAATGATGATTTTGCACGTTGCGCGGAATGCGGTATACATACAACACATATATAAATATTTCCTCCGACATTAGCAGCTTACGCGTGAAAACATTTGAAATAACGCGCTCATGGTACTCAACTTAACGGACATGAAAAGGATTTCCCGATTCGTTTTATGAAGCGGCGAATTTTAAAGTAAGAGAGAGAGAGAGAGAGAGAGAGAGAGAGAGAGAGAGAGAGATTGATTCGCTATATAGCAAGTATTTTTCCATTCCTCAAGTTCACATAAGCATAAGTGGCAATAGGTATATCTAACACAATTTTCGCGCTGAAAGAGTCGTTGGCGGTATATAATTAATGAAATTTATTTGGACTCTCAAATATCATCGATAAGAAATAAACGTGTATCGCGAAAAGAAACAACAAAATTATTCAAAAACTGAGAATTTCTAATCGCAGAGAAAGGACATGAAAGTTAACAGGTGAGCAGCGACGCGCAAGCCATAAATAATCGATTTCATTAGTACGAGCAAGCCGAAAACATCGTAACTGCACGTCAAACGCCTGCGTGACAATGTACAAACGAGGCAATGAAAATGCTGTAACCCACGCGTGCTTCCCATCGTATCCACCGCATAAACGGTCCACCAAGGAATAAAACAGAAGCTAATACTTATGATCGGCACGCAAGAGAGGGGGGGGGGGGATAGAGCGTATTGTAGTCGTGAAAGCGTCAAGCGATCGAGTGCTCGAGCAGAGGCACCTAAAAAATAAAGGAAAAACCGACGCCCTTGGTACGACAGGAGTTTCGCAAGCTGGCGCACTTTCGCAAAAGACTATCCGCGTCGTGTGCGTATATTGTTTGCGTGGAAAAACGCAAGGTCGCTTGTGCACTCGATGGGATACGTATCCAGCAGCGACTCGACGCGCGCACTCTCGCGATTGTCGCTTCAATTTAGTCGATTCTCATGCCGGCTTCGCAAAGATTTTGTAACGCGGGTGATTTTTAATTGGCAGCTAAAGAGAGGTGAGGCGAGAGTGCTTGAGTTAGGTAATTTGAATTCTGAATAGCGCGCAAATGCCGGTACCGATTCTATTCGATTGGGAAAATGTGTCCTCTCGTCTGGAATTTATCAATTCTGATACAGAGGCGCGCAATAAGCAATGTTCGCTGTAAGACAGCCTCTATCCAAAAACTAATTTTTTTATGTTTAAACTTTACATGAAATTGGCATTTATACCCAGATTTTTATTAGTTTGATAAAATTCTGTGCTAATTTCTATGTCATGTGGATGATAATTATCAGTTGAGTTATTGATTATCGTGTGCTGCTTTTTTTGTTCACAAAGAATGTATTATTAAATAGCAGTTCTCTCGCATGAAATAACTATTTACAACTAAAAAATTCTATGAGTTTCTATAAGAAAATTGTCAATTACATTTTTTTAGATATCAATTGCACGCTAAATAACAAGATCAAAATACTTTTTTTACTTATAATTGTAACACGTAAACAACTCGAAATTAAAAAAGTGAATGTAGTTTACCTTCCATTGAAAATTTCAATAAAATTTATTAATTTTTACCGCCCGAGGGCAATTTTAGAGAATGAAAATTAAGAAGCTGCGGGAACGCAAGTTTTAAAGAAAAAACTCGACCGTAAAAACTCAAACACACACACACACCTGTTTCTGTGATTCAAAATTGGGATGAATTTGTTTCCAGATACTTTAAAAAGCTAAGAATATTGCTATTGTAAAAAAATATAAATAAATTAATTTGGTGAGATAATATAAGCGCAGTACAAGCAAAACGGAAAGAAATATAAAATAAAAGACACGGCGATTCTAAACTATAGGACGAAAATCACGAGTAATCGAGAGGATATATGTATCCGTTGCGCGCAAGGTGACCTATGAGCAACACCAGGGGAAATCAAGCCAATTCTCGGGCTTTTATTTGCATAAAATGATGGAACTGTCACGTCACGTTCGATCCACCCTCGAGATCTTATCTAGTTTCGCCAAATCTCTCTGTGTGCTCGAGTTCCGCCTTTTATTCTTTGGCATTGTCTTATTAGAATTCGAGAAAATTAGAATTCAACGAATGTGTCTTTCGTATGCAGGTCGATGCTTTTCAGTAGGTTTTATTAACGAATCTGAATACGAAATAATTCAGGCTACTTGCGATCAAACTGAGATTCCGATTGGAAACTAGTAACATCATTTGATTGCGTAAGAAAAATGTTTGAAAGTAAGACGCAAAGTAAGACGTTTCTTTTCATAGTAAAAACGGTCATTTCAAAAATGTTATGTTCCAAATTAAGATCCATATATATTAAATCTAAATATCGATACTTTTTACTAAATAAGTATGACAACGCCGAAAAAAATATTCGATTCAATAATAATTTAGTATTGTACAATTGCTTGATTCAATTATAGCCCGTTTGATCAAAACGATTATTTTCATAATAGTTTCAAAATATTAGCTCTAAATGATAAACATTGACAGTCATTTACTTAGCCCGGCTGATAGTTAAATATCAAGTTAAAGAGCAAATCTTTAAGAATTATTCAAATTGAAATTCAATGAGGACAATATTTCAATAATGATCTATCGAATGACGTTTTCTTCTAGACACCACGTGTACTCGAAGCAAAATTAGGAAAATAAAGTTTCTACAATACTATTTTTAAAAAAACAAGGTGATCAAATTAACTGCACTTAAAAAAATTTTTTCAAATTAAGAAATTTTGTTTTAATGTATCCGAGTGAAATACAGCTCTTAGCTTAAAACGAATACGTCGAAAATTTGAAACATCCCATTACATGAAAACGTAACGCACAATCGACATACGAGTGCGGCTACAATTAAAAATCTCGCGGCAGCGGATGCCTTTTAATTAAAGTACACTCTACGCGAAGATGCTAAGCGGAGCGAAACCAAAAAGCGATGCTAAGCGGAGCGAAAATAAATACGCAAAACGTAACGACGCGGATCAGGAACATTTTTCAATCAGAATAATCAGGTGGGCAAAAATTCTTACCATTAGCGAATAATATCTTGCATTTTTTCGATATTATTAAGCGACTATGATTGTCTGTTTTTGCGTGGCGTTAGCGGCTAAAATTGCCGAGATTATTTCAAATTGATAGCTATTGATTGACGCGCGCTATTATCGGAATTGCCTCGCGCTATGTACGTGTTCGCGAGCCAACAATAAAGCTGCGGCTACTAAATAAACGGGTCACGGTATGTATAATCAACTCGGAATGAAAAGTTTGTAATAGGACGCGATCCTGCATCAAAATTTACATTTTGTTGTACTCGTGTTTGAGCCGCTTCGCTATCCCACCTGACTTACATTTTTTTTTTAATTTCAGGAGAATTTTTCATGCAATTTGCATTTTCCTTTTTCATATTTTCATTCGCGTTCACTTAGGATATATTCATTTGGTCGACAAAAAAAACTAAATCAAAAAATTTCACAGTATTCTGTAATTCCTTTCGAAATTTCCGCGCAACGCTCTGCAACTAGCCAAAGACTTCTCTTGATAACAGCGCAGCAGCTGAACTCATTACAAAAATCTACTGGGTGCCTGGCAAAACCGACAAAAGACCTACTCACGAGATAAAGCGCCTGACAAATCTAGAAATTCAACGCCTCGTCGCAGCAGAGAGGCACGGAGAACAAAATAAAAGCTCGAAACGGAAGGTAAAAAACCAAGAGAGGCGCACTCCACGCGCGAGTTTCTCGTTAATTTACAACGACTACGAGCGCGAGCGACTGTGTCGCTAAAACCGACGCTGACAAGCGCGAGTCCCTTCTTTCCTTTTTTTTTCGATACGCTTTTACTCGCACAATGCATTCGTCTCTGTATAGTGTGTCGACGGTGAAGCCATTTCATTTCAAAAGACATCTACGAAAACAAAGTGCCAACGATAATTCTTCGAACGTTTGACAACGTTTTCATTTTTTTTCCTTTGACTCGGTACTTTGTGATCGGAAGCACGAGAAATTGTAACAGACAAGCTTTCGAGCGGTGCTTTCTCTTTTCACGTTTGCTTCCACCAAATTATCTTCGTTGGTAAATATTTTTTTTGGTATGGTAAGGTACACAAGATTACGATGGTATCAACGGGTGTTGGAATGCTCATCTGCTTTACACAGCGCAGTACAACTTTCAATCTTCGTTTTGCTCACGATTTCCCAAAAAAGCCATAAAATTGTGACAACTATAAATCTGTATAGTTTGAGAGCAAAATCGCTGCAACCGACATTAAGAGCAAGTCGTAAAACCTTCAAACTGTCACATGAGTATCTTATAATTCTTTAGTCTTAAACTGACGGTATAGTACTTTCGTAAAGACGTGTCTTTCCTTGTGCGTATTGAATTGCACATTGTCTTTCAGATAAAATTATACTTTTTGATTTTATTTTAATCAAACAACTGACCCCATAATCCTACAATGAGTAATGGATGTGTGTGCAAGCGAGTGTGTTGACACTAGTATGTGAATAATTGAATGTTAATAGTGATAGCCCTATCGAGTTTGCTAATTGCATTAGAGTAGGATTCGGCATGAAATTCAGTTTCGCAATAATAATTCGTATATTTCAACATTCATGCACAGTGGATTGCAAATACTATCAGTACGTTGAAAGAACCTTAAATTTAATTGAATTCGATTCATTTTGGCAGATCGCCAACGTGATAGTGGATCGACGATTCACAGTCCACACAATTAGCTGCGGCCGCAACAAAGTCGATCAAGAAGCGTACATGCTTTCATTGTTGCGTAACAAACCAAGTACCAATTCAAGCATTCAAATGGCAAGCTCATCAAACTAAAGCGTGAAACTGGAAAATCCGCGAGAAGATGGGGACTTACTGTCTGCGTTCACACGGATCTATCGTATTAAAGTCTTGACGCAGGAAAAACCGTAAAGGAAAGACGAGGGGGCAAAGCTGTGGTAACCCGCGGAACTTGTAACTCAAACAATGTCAGCGCCGTGCGCAGTGGCCATAACTTGGCGTCGCCGCAAGTTCGCGCCCAAGAAGCTACGCGTGGATTTTTGGTTTGGTGGCCTGCGGCAGTGAGAGAGAGGCAGAGGAGGATGGAGACCTGTTTGTCCAACCAATTCCTAAGCAAAAGTCGCGTCGTCTCAAGCAATCGCTTTTCCATATAACGATTCAATGATAACGTGATTTATAATGAAATCAAAATTTCACCCACCTAGATTAATCTGCAAAAGAAGAACAAAGTGAAGAGACCCCAATCGGAGGGATATATGCACAGTCGGATTATATATAAAGAGAACTGAACAAACAACTATATAGCGACCAATTGAAATGTGTACGAGTGGCGCAAGTGCAAACAGGTACACCTGCGTTAACAAACAGAGAGAAAGAGAGACGACTATGGCACGCATGGGGAGGAAATAACTGAATCACAACAATTTCGATAATGAAAGATATATGTTTAGATTAACATAATTTCGGAAAGTGCATGCTCCATAAGATGTGATCCATTGAAATTGCTATTGTCAAATGGAATCTTCACAAAAATATCTATCATATTTGGAAAAAAAAGTTGCAATTAAATAGTTGATAAAATTGTTATATTCGTAGGTAATTAAAATCTAAATCAAGAAAAGAAATTATACTTTGCGTATAATAGACCGACATAAATTATGAATTTAAACATGACCGTATTTCGATTTATGTAGAGTTCTCACCAGACACCAGCTCCTTCTCTCTTCATCATCTTAAGACTTAAATCCGCGCTGTCGTCGATCGTGTTGCCTAAGCTCTTCCACCCCACCTGGCTTAGCAATTCGACAATACCAGCGTCATATAAGCAATCAACAACGATACAAAGAGACGAATATATAGCACATAGATAATTTAACTATAAAATTAAACAGGCAATATTAAGATGAATTTTACATTTCAAATTATTCGATGAAAATTATTTAGAAAAATGTAAGCGTACAGGGTGATTATCACCAGAATCTTTGACTGTCCTAGATGATCAAAGCTACATATAAAACGCTAATTATCTTCCACTTATTTACCACTGCACTAGCCACAAAACTTGTAAAATAATTCTACTCACTTCAAATCAACTTCAGTTTTTAAATATTCCATAGTCCAAATAATGAAAGATATACGTGGCTCAAGAGTGACAGTACCCGAAATACGAACAAGATAAAAAAAAAACAACGACCCTTCAATTGATACATGATTAAGATTTAACTCACTTAACTTGTACAATTTTCAATGGTACGATTTTTTACATACATTTTGTTACTATGGTGTAATGTTTTTATGAACAAATCAATTAAACACACACACAAAAACAAACAATAAATCAATTTCATATTGTAGTATGATTTTATATTCTTTTTTTTTTCAACGAAAAATATTCCGATTATATTATTTTCGATATTAGCATTGTATTATGATCCAAATATATAATGCGATGTAATTTGTTGATAAAGATATAAAAGCAAATTTATAATTATAAAAAAAGCATAATTATTTGTTCAAATTTTGTTGTAGTATATCAAGTTTACTGAATTGTCTATATATAGCTTTCAAAATAGTTTGACTTTAACTTTCAAACTTTAATTATATTTGCTTAAGGAGGTTCAGGAGTGTCATGAAAATGCACAGATTTTCATGAAATTGAAAACTATGGTAGAGTATGACGTAACATTGATGTCTGATTTTTTTCAAAATTTTTGACCGCGTAGTTTTGGAGAAATTAATGCGTATAGTTAGCATTGTTTTAAATAGACTTCTCGTGTAAATGAGTAAATTGACTTCATCTTATGGGAATAACTTGATGAAAAAAGCACAGATTTTGAATTTGTAAAGACGGTTTAAAAGAGAATTAATCGATGATTGTTTTTATGTGTTTAAACTCATGGCTTACCGTGATTCCGATTAAATAATAGTAATTTTAGTATAAAAATTTTCTAGCTTAATCTAAGCTCACGGTGCTAACTAATGAAGTGCGTCAACATCGCAAACACTATATAGATACATATATTTACCGTAGCCGGTATTGCAAAGCAGATATGATTATATTTATTATGAATTGAAATTGAATTAATTTTCAAATGATTTAGACCAAACTTATTCAACATTATGATTTTTTTTATTAATTTAAGTTGAATTCAAAATACATTAATGGAATAAATATTTTATTGAAAACGCTTTATTGTCGTTTCAAATAACCAATACAACTGGAGGTTAGGATAGGTACACGCAGCTGCTCCAAACGCCTCGTGTCGTGTCACTCGCCTGCTCTGTGCACGCATGCGCAGTGCAGACAACTTAAGAAAAATAAATTTCGAAGTATGCTATGTTACCAGATCGTTACCTCTAATTCGTACTTTCATAATTCAAATAAAAACATAAAAATTGACGACTAACGCATATTAGGAGTAGATACTTGTGATGATTGTTCAATTCTCACCATTTTTACCAGTTCATACTCATCTAAGTACAATAATACAGAACATTGAATTCAGTTATCTACAGTTTGTGCCACTGATTTCATTCTATGTTAAAGCATAGGCACTTTCCCCTTACCCCAACCCCCCTGGTATCTGTCCTGAACCTCCTTAAAGAATTCGTTGGCACTCATGCCATAACCTCAGTGTAAAAAACTGGTCTATCTTAAATAATGAATAGACGAACCATAAGTATTGATTTAAACTGGGTAGTGCTATAAAATGTCGTACGATACTAGTGACTGAATTACTCTATTATTGAACGGCGTGATATTAGCTTCCAAGTACAAGCGAGAGTGATGCCCTGTAATAATGAGCTACTAAGTAACACATGTCGTAATATACTATTTATTAATGCTGTCAAGTGCTTTTCACGCGCTCACCTCTTGTTAATTAATATTTCGTTTACGACTCTGAAATACCAAAACTGTTAAAGACGAAATTTAAAAAAACTACATAGCTAATAGTTACATTACGACACATAATCCGAAAATGTAACTTTCGGGCTTAGTATCATAAGTACAATTCTAAATACCCGGTGATAAGTACGTTTATTTACTTATATATACAAAATTTGTATATATATAAATATAATGCGCTTTCTCGGTCGTCATTGACGTCACTTTCAACTTAGAGCGCGTCCCCTTAGTCATTTTCATTATTTTTTGTCCAGCGACCTGAAAGTAAGATTTCCCGACTACGGCTCGGTCGATAACATTGCAATTTCGACCTCGATGGGCAAAAAATAGTATAAGTACAACGGTCGGGAAATTGCAATTCCATATCACGTGACTGACAACCTCGGATTTGTCTTGTTTGTCAATTTTCACGTGCTATGAACGTACTAATACTATCCTAAGTACGTAATCTACTATGTCTTGCTCTCACGTAGTAGCGTCTCTCTCCTTCTTGACTATCTTAGTATGTCTAAACAGTTGTATGGAAAAGGTCGCACGTCTTTCACCGATCGTGACGGTCAATAAAAACTTTTAGTGAATAAGAAAATGATTAAAATTGTAATTTACACAAAAATATCAATTAGAGGACGACGTGCCGGCAAAATATCTCCGCTAATCAGAAACGCGCTGGCTGTGACTTCCATAAAATTTGTTCTTTCTGAGCGAAAGTAGACCAGAAAATAGTACTTTTCGATAGGAGATCTAGAAATAGTATATTACGTATCGAGGCTGGAAAAGTATCGGTAAGTTATAGCGCATGAATACTGACAATTGAGGTAAAACTATGGGCTGATCATGGTGCGTATACTATTTTTTTACGTAGCAAGGCAGAAATTAGCATGTTACCGACCAAATCGCGGCCGAAAAATGTTACTTTCGAGCTGCTGAACTGGTTGCTAAAAAATAAATCTTTCACATTCATCGATACTTATTTTCTATTTTTAGATAAATGGAATCAACAGTTGCGTACCATTCAATTTTCTTTAATGGACATATGTGATTATGACTAACTTTTTTTATAGAATATCTCTATATCAATCAATACATTATTAAAATGTTAAAAAAATACTACAAGTTAGTTTCAATTGATTCGACGTACTACTTTTCACAATATAACATCTTAACCCATTATGTCTCGGTAGGGCATTTTTTCGCCATTTATTTCGGCCACTGTATTTTCGGTGGAATGGGGTCCAAAAAATTTTTGAATAATCAATTTCAATGTAAAATATAATGATCTTTCAGAATTTTCCCTCAGATTTTCGAAAAAATGAACAGATTAAAAGTTACCTGATTTTATAAAATAAAAAAAAAAAAAAAAACGTGGTTTAAAAAATTTTTTATTTTTCTTCGATTTTCTACATGGAAATAATTTAAAATCTGATGATTTTTAAGCAAATATCGTGGTCTCGATACCTAAACTAAAAGATATAGTGATTTAGATTGGATAATAAAAAGTTTAAGCACACTCAAAGTTTAAATTGTATGTCATTCAAAAGTTTAAATTGAAAACGAAGAACTTTAGGAAAAAATTTTACTGATAAAAGATTTAAAATTGACCAAGGGACATAGGAATTTTTTCAGATTTTTTTGAAACTTTTTTTGATTTTTCAAAATTTGCAATTTTTCTAAATAATACACTTTTTTGCAATTACTCGTAGTTATAATTTAGTAAAGTTAATAATATAAAAAGAAAAATAATTCAGATCAAATACAGGATCTCTCTCTGTTTCAAAGTCGACAAGAATTTTATCTAACCCATAGTATAAATGGTTTATTTATGGAAAATAATAGGAAATAATTATTGGATGTTGAAAGTTAACGCGAAATTCACGCAGATCCTATGACTAAGTAAGGTATTACGGCGTACAGATAGCGGAAAAGATTTTGAGAAATTTTAGGAATTAGCCAGGTGACAGATTTCAACATCTTCAGTAGTATAGTGGTCAGTATCCCCGCCTGTCACGCGGGAGACCGGGGTTCGATTCCCCGCTGGAGAGGATTTCTTTTTTTCTTTTTTTTTATCAAAAGAAAATTTTACTATTGTATTTATTTTTCTAAATTACATAATTTAGAATTAACAAAGCAAAAACCTTGCATTTGCTAGAAATTAATTCTTATTCAATTATTTTTATGAAGCACTTCTGGATTCCTGTAATACGAATCAAGAATTTTCCGGATGACAATGTCGTGATAATGACTAATTTGTTTGTTAACGATTATTAAAAATGCTTTTTTTATTGAAATAATTTTGTTGAATTTTTTAGAACATTCTAAATCGAAAAAGCTTCTTATAATTTTTTTGTAAAGTTAATAGTATAGTAAAATTTAATGTTCGAAAAGACTAAAACAACTTCTTTCAAGGCTGAAAAATAATATTAACAGATTAAATTTTAAGTTTGCCAAAATTTTCCATGAATCTTATAACATTCTTTAATAAAACAACGCAGTTATAACTGGTAATATTGTACAGCTGTTTTTAGTAGTTAAATAGACGCTCTAAGCAACGAGCACCACGTGCTTAGTCGCGTGCTAATTACTGCCTGCTTGACTATGTAGCTTGTACGTTCTTAATGCTTTTCTTTTACTTACATTTTCGTGACTATTAGTAATCGTTTCATAAATCAATTGATTTCGTCAAAAACTCATAAATATAAATGGTAAATGTAACAAATAAATTAGATAATTTTTAACTTTGCAAATATTCAATAGCATATACTCACACTCTTGTATCTGTTTAACAAAATAACAGAGGTGTAGAATAATACTAGCTATAAATACTCTTCCGTGTTAAGGAATGTTATACCATTTATAGGGAGCTTTGGCTAACTTAAAAATGTACTTTAATAATATTGTTGTTCAGCCTTGAAAATGACCGTTTTAGCATTTCTTCGAACATTAAATTATTTATCATTCTGGAACGGCCAACTTTACGAAAAAAATGACAAGGAACCTTTCCGATTTAAAACGGTTCAACAAATCTAAAAATATATTATTCCGGAAAAAAAATGTTAGCGATTGTTAACAAACAATTAGTTTAAATAATTTTGTACATTTCCAACCGGTAAACTCCCGATTTTTGTTAAGGGGCATATCTAGAATGAGTTTATGAAAAATAATCGAATGGAAATTAATTCCTAGCGAATACGACGTTTTCGCCTTATCTAAATTTTTGCCTTAAAAATTCCCATAAAAAAAGGATATAAAAGATGATATGTTTTTGTAAATAGTACAAGCAAGAAAGTATTTGATTACAAAAGTCAACACTCCGACTGCATTTCTTTCGATCATATTATAGTATCGAATTACGAAGAGTATCTAGCGCCCAATAACTATATTAATATTCTAAATATGAATTGTCTAAAAAAACTTTCAGTCACTTGGCAATGTTTTCGTAGATTAGAGATTTATCCTCAAATCAAATTCAATTTATGCACGAAGTAGCCGCGAAGCTAAATTTTAACGAGGAGTATACATCAGGATCGTAGATACGTTACAATATTCAATACAATTTATTATTGTTTGTTTGGCTTGAAAATTAATCAAGCTTATGGATAAATCATTATATACACATTTAGAACATAAAAAACTCATGAATACAGTATTGCTATTGTGATTGAAAAAATACCATATGTTAGTATTTCGTACTGCCACTTTAATTTGCTAATAAAGTATTAAAATAAAATTCATAATAAAAGGTTTGATAAAAAAGCGATGTTAGCTTTTTTCTAATGCGCAGGTAACGACACCACGTACACAGCAATAAAATCGAAACATCCATTATCGTTTATTAAAAGCTCACCCCATGAAACCTACTCCCATCATCGGCAAAACTTTCTCTCTCGAGTATCTTCTTTATCTTCCCAGCGGAGTAGGTACATCAATCGAGCGTAACGCACGACAATATAGCTCGATTCCTGCCACGTCTATCGTCCCTCTATTTGTGATTCCCGAAGCGCTGAAGACAAGAAAAAAATAGCGAGCAACGAAGAATTTCTACTCCTTTGTATATACGTTGGGGCACCGCCTACCTGATCATCATAAAAATTTATAGAGCGCGCTGCAGTCGTCGGGCGCGTAAATTGCATTATCGGGCATATTGGAATATTCCCTCTCTGCCACTCTCCCGCGATACCCTTTTACGAGCAAAATTTTACGGCTCCTCCCTCCCCGAGTTTTTAATCAGCTCCGCCAGAGTAATGATTTATTCCGCGCCACCAGTATCAGCCCAAGAGTTTACGACTCCCTCGCAGTGGCTCTTCTCCGATGAATAAGCGAGCAGTTTTAGTGGGATAATAGCTCACAGAAGAGCTTTTTAAGACACTTGTTCGTGTTTGAAGAATTTTTCAATAACGCGTGCAACGAACAAACGTGATATATGTGCATCTGACGAAAAACCGATAGCAAAACTGAAGCTTGACAAGTATTTCCCTCCACCTTCCACTCCGGTCCTATCATTTATGAGATTCGTGGGATCACTTTGACTTCAGTACACGCAAAGATCGAATATTCCTTTAATATACCTTCTGCCGACGTTGCGACGAGAGGAATAAAAAAAATTGAAAAGACGGAGATCTTTAAACGCCGATGAATATTTGCTGTCGACGGAAGACCAAAAGGAGAAAAAAAAGAGGAAGACGACGGAATCCAGGCGCGACAAAAGAGAAATGCATCTCGTCCGGGAATTTTCAGAATTCGTGTCCTCTTGGATGAGAAGCGACTTCATTTATTAGAAAATAACGCGGCAGGCACCGCACTAGACTCCCGCGCGCTTAGAATAACGACAGACTCTCGAAGATTGCCGAATAACTTGCCTGGTTGTTTTATGCTTCTTTTTAACAAGCTGCTTCTTTGTTTCCTGTGTACGATGGAGTACAGAATTTTTCTTCATATTGCGATGAAACGTGAGAAAACATTTGCTCGGGGGATGGTGTGTTGTTTCTAGTAAGGGGAGCCAATTTAGTCGAATTAAACATTCAATTTAAGCTTTATTTAAAGATCGTTCTTAATAAAGTCTTAGTCAGTTGCATTGATGCATTTAAAGCATTAATTTTTCATAACGAACCATTTCGATGGCCGATAATACCGGAAAGGCTAAGAGAAATTTTGAAACGCGAAGGGTAAAGAAAACGAAGACGAACCTATGTCGATAATTGAGAGAGTAGGGTTATAACTTCATTCAAACAGTTGATTGTAAAGCAAGCAAATTTCCTCAAATCAAATCAAGCAGATCATCATTACGCGCGGCAACAACTTTTCTCTGCAGCGTTCAAGCCAATCAAACAAAGCTCCGTTGCTCGCGAACATGCCACAGGAGTAAAATGCCTTGCTAACGAACGAGCCAATTTGACGTGTCAGGAAAATGCGAAAATAGAAAGGAGACCCTCTCGGCTGAGAACCTCCGATACAATTTCACGCATTAATCTGGTCGATCGCTGTGCGTTATGCAAAGTCGCTCATATACACATGCACACGCGGAAGTTTCGTTGGCCTCATTTTCCTTTCTTTTCTTTGGCTATACTTTTTTCGTTATTGTTTCGAAGGCGTGTAGTCGTAAATTTCGTATTCCGCATATTGCGCTGATTATGACGTTGTCGGGCCTGGGATTTTTAATTGTTTCGCCGTGCAGTGAAAGAGATTAACTTGCTACCCAGTGATTGCTATCTGCAAGCGTTTGTAACACACCACGCG
Source organism: Phymastichus coffea (assembly GCF_024137745.1). Lineage (NCBI taxonomy): Eukaryota > Metazoa > Arthropoda > Insecta > Hymenoptera > Eulophidae > Phymastichus > Phymastichus coffea. Next base: position 1,051,885 of record NW_026706870.1, read on the forward strand.
ACGGCTAGATGGGAATTGATTATTAAACGTTGGCTATTATTGTGGAGTATGAAAGATTGTGATTTACGCTTGCGGTAATGATGTTCCTGAGAGTGAAAAACAAAAGATTTTACCGTTGCTGTCTCAATGGAGTCTCTTTTACTACAGTGTACCAAGGGAAAATGTTTGGTAAAAAAAAGTAGTTGAATAGTTTAGTTTTGCTCTTAATTAATAATTAATTAATAATGCCGATATGAAAAGCTTCAACAGTGATTTGAAAGCCCTCAAAGCACGCCACAACGACGATAGCGTTAACAAGAAGTGGACTGCCGGGGTGAATCGTACGATTGCGATAAACAGCACTCGGCAGGCAGCAGCCGCGGTAAAACCATAACGCTTTGACAGATGTACAAAGTCTCGTCGGGTTACAGTAGGATCAGCGCAAAATTCCAGTGGCACGAGAAGCAATGCAACAAGCAGTGCGTGGCGCAGAGAGAACGAGAGAGAGACAGAGAGAGAGAGGAAATATGGATTACGAGCGACTGGCGTCGCGGCCACAAGCTGGCATTTGACTCGCAGTAATTAAGCGCCCGCGGGCCGCGGATAATTATTACCGAAGGCTTGCGCTATGTGTGCACTGGGCCGTATAACGATGCGCGCTTGCCTGTGCAATTTGCAGTACGTGCGTCAACCTCTCTTCACTCTCCCAACCCACCCGCGGAGTTAATGCTATCAAAGATGCGAGACCGTCTATAAACCGGCAAATTGGAAATTGGGACGATTGCGCCCGATTCAGCTACTCGATAGCGCAAACTACTTCCCGAGACACCGCTAGTGCGTGAGTTGGTTCAGTTGCTTGGCTGCTCAGCTTTATCACTGCTTATCAAATTCTAAAAGCTAATCTTCTTACTGTTACAAAAAAACCCGTGCTCGATGCTTATTTTAGCTTTATTTCTGTGCGTTTCAACTGTGTTTTAGAATGATACCTGATTCATAGCGTTTTTGATAAGATGACTAATTTAAAAATTTTATTCGTGATTCGTATATTCGAGAACAAAGTTCTGCCTAATATGTCAGTGCATGATTGTTTATGACATACTGTTATTCTTATTATAGCAGTCTGATCATTGTATACCTTTCAGATAGATAATATAGCGTGGCCTTCCTCCATTGCCTCATTCTATAATTTTATTATGAAGACCTCACATATTAAATTCTTGCCCTAGAATCCAAGACCTTCATAGATATGGAAAAATAACAAAGTATACAAGGAAAAATTTTTCATTATTTTAGGCATACGAACTATAACTTCTTATTAGTTAGTAGTCTGAAAGTTTGACACGTAGTTTATGACAACCAAAGTAAACTATTTTTAAATAGATCTTGACAACACAGCGGTTCAGTTCTCATGCTATAAGAACGCAAATTTCTGTGTAGTAAGATTTTCCTTTTCCAATTTTTATTTAAAAATTATCTCGTTTGATATAACTTGTAAGACCGGCTAGCTCAGTTGGTAGAGCATGAAACTCTGCATAAAATAGTCTATAAAACAAAGTAATCCCGCTTCATAAAAAAATCCCCTTAAAAGTAGATATTGGTGGAAAGAAGATAAACATCAACAAATAAAAACCCTTACCCACAAATTAACCATAATATTATCAATGACGAAAAAGCTATCCTTCACTATCAAGGCTGGCATTTTGAACATATCAACAAACAGAAAACGGACGATAACACTTCATAAACAGCGGAATTAATTAAGCGTACAAATTTTATGGCTATTCTATTTATGCCGTAGTCTTCGTCGATGATCTCATTATTTACATCATAGGCAAATCTCCGAATTATTACAAACTCAAACGCGAATCAGTAGTAAAGAATATAAATAACTATTACCTAACATGGAAACTTAAAATAAAAAACAACAACAATAACAATAATGGTAATGATGATAAATCGTTAAATAGAATGAGACTTATCCCAGGATCGTGAGTTCAAGCCCTACGTTGGGCAATAATATTTTATTATCATCAAAAAATTAAAAAAATTAGCATTTCTTATTAGTACATTACGATAGAAGTGCGGGACAGTAGATCTTTGTCTCGTGTGGCGTTTATGCCCGAGCGGAGCGAGGGTCGGAAGGTACACGAGACCAGAATCTATTTTCCCGCACTTGTATCGTAATGTACTATTTTGTTCGGTGTCCTTCGTATCTATACTTATTTTTTTATAAATAATAGCAAAAGTTAACTTTACAAATTTTTCCTGTTCGCTAAAATATTTCATAAGCAATGAGCTGTTCATACAGTATGAATACAATATTTGCTATCCACGTGGAACCACAATGAAGTGCCGTTACAGAACTATGCCATTCACTCCCCAAACCTTTATATGTGAAATAAACGACTTATGCCATTTACAAACATCATATTGTGCCTTGTAACATTGATAAGGACGTAATTATTTTGTTATTTTAAGAACTGTGATTGAAACAAATCAATAAACTCTTTTTATTTTAAATCACTATAATTTTTATTTCGAAATAAATTTAAAAAGTAGCTTGACACTTAAGATTTCTATTGTAATCACGTTGAATGGAAGATAAAAGATAACGATACCTTATCGATTCCTAAAAGTATATTTTGTAGGTTTAAAAATAGAACTCCAATCAAAAATAAGCTACGCAATATTTTAAGCACGTACCGATACACAGGGATACAAGTTCTGACATTGAATCAAAATCATGAATTTGACATAATTTTTCTTAAGGAAAAAAAAAATTATACTTATCGAATTCACGAAACTTAATATAATAATAACTGATATTATATTAATAACTTAATATAATAAAATAACTGATTAATATAATTGCCAATATTTGTGTACCATAGAAGCTCAAGATCAATATACTCATAGTAAAGATAACGATCAGAATAGACATCGGCAAAACCAAACAGCAATGCTAGAAAGAATTTTAATGTAACGTTAAAAATTCAACATGTGACAATGTAATTAAGATTCCACGCCTATAATATAAGATATACGACATATAAATTAATATTGTCGAGAAAATTGTAATTATAGCATGTTTAGAATAATAGAAAGGGACGCTATAAATAAGAGGAGAGGGGAAGAGGGATGCACCACGCAAGACTCAGCGGAGAGCGTCTGTTCGCTAGCGGACAAAACTTTCTCTTTTTGTCCGCTCGAATCGGCTGTCCGCTGCCGCTCTCTCCGCTTTCCGCTCCCATGTAAGAGCACCCTTTCAAAGAATCTATATTATCTATATACTTATCTTTAAATATGTAGATCAATGAATGATTCTTTTAAATAACGTTGAAATTTAAAAAAAAGATATTAGAGACAGAGAAAAGAGCGAAAGCAACGAAAATTTTAACTTAATTCTTACTTTTAAATTAAAACTTATTCTTAATTTTAACTTAACTTCTCAATATATACCTGCGTAGTCAATTAGGGACGACAGTCCATGAATAACGACTTCCACATTTTTTGTAGGTCTTAGAGATTCAGATGGGTAAGTAGCCCGGCTAGCTCAGTCGGTAGAGCATGAGACTCTTAATCTCAGGGTCGTGGGTTCGAGCCCCACGTTGGGCGAAATTTTTGTTGCTAAAAAACCATAATTATTTATAATTTATTGTAGTCCAAAAATAAAATTATTTTTTGCAGACAGTATTAAGAGCTCGTAAACTCGCTAACAAACTACTTATATAAACAAATACAAAAAAATAAATCATAAAGTTTAACCATCTATAAATAATTTCTGGTTTAATTAAAATTAAAAAATTTGTTATAATTCTTCGTTAATGTTTTTAAAATTAAATAGCATTAAAAATCTATCTAAATCAGTTCCGAATTGAATTAACAGACAAAAATAAAATCGATTTAATAGTCCAACCCAAAATAGATCCTGTAAGAAAACAGTAGTATGGGTAAACAACGTTTCAATAAGATCATTGATCATTTTTACCAGAAACACATGAAGAATATGAAGAAGAAACGACAGTAGCATATGGGTCATTCTAATGAAAAAGGTACATTTTAATTGAAACTTTTTTTAAACAAAAAAATTCGTATATTTGTCAGTTTTTTGGTACAAATAGCTTCTAATACACCTAACATAAAGTAATGTTAGTTTCACAAAATTATAAATTCTTATTTCATTTATTATAGCCAATAATGCAATATTGTTAAGTGTCATCTCCGAAGCCTTTGTTAAAAATCATACAAAATTAATTGGGATTACTTACATTACTACATAACGAATAACATGTGCTTTCAAGGTATTTTTTGTCATATTTTTTTACATTGTCATATTTTTCTACACTGTGATATAAGAATTAAAGTTAAATATATTATTAAGTTAAATATATAATTAGCCATGTTAATATAAAAATAAGAATTAAAGTTAAATATATTATTAATTCATCATATTAACCCTTTTCCTCCCAAATAACACAAATTTTTTCTTAACTTTCATCCTCATATCTTTTAATGAAAAAATCATATGAAAAATTTATCAAGCATCATATCTTGTAGATTTTGACCTCCTCTTTCGAATGCCGTTGACAAAATTTACTTAAATTGTAAGCCGGAAACGTTATAGGCCGGTTTTCCAGAAAATTCACAAATTTTTCGCGTTTTTTTTTCTAAAAAAAGTATATTTTGAAATGGAAAAAGTTTGCACACACCATTGGAAAAACTGTTATCGGTGTTATAGATGTCTTTTCTTTCAAATGCCGTTGGATTTTTTCCGAAATTCAAAATGGCGAACAAAAAATGGCGTTCGAAAGGAAAAATTTTTTTTTTAAACTTGACGAATTTTTTCCTCCAAAACTATCAAGTTTAGTGAAAAATTTATAAGAACAAAAATGTCGTAAAATTAGTCAAGAAATACTCTCAAATTTTTTAAGATTTTTTTACAGCGAATTTGGAAATTTCGATTTTCCGATTTTCCACGAATTTGAAAATTAACTCGGAAAATTCTGAAAAAAATTGAGAGTACTCCTTGGTACATTTTAACTCCTTTGTTATTATAAATTTTTTGATTGAGTCAATAGTTTTTGAGTAAAAAATTAATCAATTTTATTCCTAGTATACATTTTTTTCAAATTGGTTTCACAAAATTTAAAAAAATTTCAAGTCTAACTATTATTTTTTTTTGCTACCCTCGCTAAAAGTCGATTTTCCTGATCGCGACGCGATAGGACTTTAGGCGAGAGAGTTAATTTTCGAATTCGTGGAAAATCGGAAAATCGTAATTTCCAAATTCGCTGTAAAAAAATCTTAAAAAATTTGAAAGTATTTCTTGACTAATTTTAAGACATTTTTGTTCTTAGAAATTTTTCATTAAACTTGATAGTTTTGGAGGAAAAAATTCGTCAAGTTTAAAAAAAAAATTTTTCCTTTCGAACGCCATTTTTTGTTCGCCATTTTGTATTTCGGAAAAAATCCAACGGTATTTGAAAGAAAAGACATCTATAACACCGATAACAGTGTTTCTAATGGTGTGTGCAAACTTTTTCCATTTCAAAATATACTTTTTTTAGAAAAAAAAAAAAAGCAAAAAAATTGTGAATTTTCCGGAAAACCAGCCTATAACGTTTCCGGCTTACAATTTAAGTAAATTTTGTCAACGGTATTCGAAAGAGGAGGTCAAAATCTACAAGATGTGATGCTTGATAAATTTTTTATACGATTTTTTCATTAAAAGATATGAGGATGAAAGTTAAGAAAAAATTTGTTATTTGGGAGGAAAAGGGTTAATATAAAAAATTTGAAATCATTAACTTATGAAAAAACATTATGAAATAATATTAAAAATATCTTAAAAAATATTAATCATAGTTTGAGAAAAGGGACTTCGGAAATGACGTGATGCGTGTTTTTTTCCAAAATCGGTTCTTAAATACCTAAATTCATTTTAGCTTAAATAGAGCTTTAGCAGCACTAAAAATCTTCAATAATTACGATGAAATATTTTTCAAATTCTTGTAGATTTTTAAATAACAATGTTTCGGAGATGCCGTTGAATTTTTACTTGGAAAACAAGACATTATATGTGTTGTTATAGTACAAGAAGAAAATCGTTATAAAATTTTTTCGAAAGCAATAATCGATAGATTTTGACCTCTACTTTTATTTGGCCAAATGAAAATTGCAATAATATGCATAAATGATGAGTTATACGGGCAAAAGTCATAATTAGTAATTTTTGGCGAAAATTGGAGACAAAATTGAAGACGATTTAATGAATTCAAAAATCATTTATTAAAATTGTTAGTATGTGTCCTTTGAGGTATTTCAATATATATATTTCAATGCTCGTTTATTTCAATACCGAGTAAAACGATAATTTTAGCACTGTAATATTACTAAACCTAAATATACTGCTAGCGACTTCGAAAAAAGACTTCGGAGATGAGATTTTTTCATTTTTCATTCTGAAACTATCTGACGCACGCTTGTGCTTTTTTATTTCTTTAAAAAGAGTACATTTTTGCTAAATATTTACTGTGTGAAAGGAATGAAAAAAATTTGATAAAATAGTATTATTGACCCAGAACATTGACTTGTACCTTTTCAGTAGAATGTCATATATATATACACGCCTAGCCTCAATTTACCGGCACAAACGAAGCGATTTATTGGAAATTCGACACAAATAAACGCTGTATCATTTTTTCTTTATAAACTAGAAAAAATTTTAGAAACTTAAAAAATGACAAATCTTCGGAACTAGATGGTATTTCCAATGTAGCACTCAAAAATATGCCTGTCAATATGACAATTATCTACAATATATTATTCTGCAATTATTTAAAAAATGGATATTTTCCCGATAATTGAAACACAGCTAAGGTCATCTTAATCCCAACAAAAAGCAAAATCCCAGAAATCTACTAAGCTATCATTTTATTAACCTATTACCGTATATCTCCAGTTTTCGAAAAGTTAATCAAATCTTCCCATAACATTTACATCGTTACACATAATATTGTTAACATACGCGCTAACTTCAGATATTGAATTTGCTTTGCATAACAACCACAATGTAGCTGCAGTTTTAATAGACTTAGAAAGAGCTTTGAATGTGGTATGGATCAAAGGTCTTTCTAAGTTATTCTAAATAACACATTTTATATATTTACATTTGTTAACACCCGTAGTATCCTCACATAATTAACAGCTAATTTGCAACAAGTCATAGTAACTGCCTTTCTCTTATTCAACTTTTATACCTCTATGATTCCTTCCTTATACAAATGACATACTCTCACCTAATTTAAAATATTTATTCTTCGCGGATAATCAGACCGTACGTGTAATAGGTGAATACTCAAAGTTACAAAAAAGACGTGTACAATAAGCACTTATTATCGTACGTGGAAATTCAAGATTAATCAGCTCAAATGCCAAATCATAATATATAAAAATAAAATAATAGCGTAGAGAAAATATTTATCAAAAATTTTGAGCTATTTAGAAGAAAAGACGAAGATATAGATATTCCACATAGAAAGATTGACAAATATCTAAGAATAAATATAAACGAATTAATATTCCTTAAGAAACATATTGAAATCCAAGTGAATAGAAAAACTTTCTATTCGAATTTCTGGCACTTGAAAATAAAGTACATATGCTACATGTATGTTGCTTCTCTGACCGACCCTAATTTATATTTATCTTATTTAATTTAACATCAATCCGACGGTATTTGAAAAAATGAGAATTTTCGAAAGAAAATACCCAAGAGAAATACCTGAACATCTTACATAATATTCATATTTTATATTAGAATCTCTATATACTAGCACATATAGACTAATAGAGAATATGAGAATATTATGTCAGTATCAAAAAACTATGACAAAATACCAAGAATCGATAGCTTTATCATTAAATTAGTACGAGATTATTTTGCAAACATGAGTAACGTTGACAACAATAACTTAATAAGAAGTTCCATTTAATCTAACAATAACTACTGCCTTAAAACATTCTAACTTGGGCACATACAACACCACACGCTTTTCTACTTCTAAGCAAAACAAATAAAATTATTACTGCCAATAATATACCGGTATTTTACCATGTTAACTGATATTAAGTCCTGAATTTACAAATGTTCACAACAATTTTCAACGTCTACATTTATTGTAAAAATAAGTTATGAAAAATATGTGACTAGACGTATTCGACGTAAAATTCAAAGAGCTTTCAGATTTTCACGAGCTTCCAGAAACTTTCATCATATTTTCCGAAAACTCTACCTGTCAAATTCAATGTATGATTTTATATTGAAAAAACAGGATTTAAAAGAAAATTGTCCATCTCTATTTTTCACATTGAAGTCATTTAAATTTTCATGTTTGGAGTACAGATATCATATCCTCGAGTCCTGAGCTTCAAAGTGTACCGGTTCAAATTTTGAAAAAAAAAAAAAAAAGTTTTAAGCACATAAAATGGCGGTTGAAACAGGGAACAATTGTCAAAAAATTCCGAAATGTTTACTTGAAAACATTTGCAAATTCAGAACTTAATCAGTTAAATGACATACGAACAAAAATAAATTTTATTTGGAGAAAATTTAAAGATCAATAATATCTTTCATAAAATAGTTTCAAATCTTACAATTCCGAAGACTAATAAAAAAAATACCAGAAAAAATACCAAAATTTATACAATATAATTGTTGAATTTATACAATATGGCAAACAATATTTCTAAATCTAGAGTTCTGGTTTATCCTTACTTTTAAGTTATCTGTACCTCAATCAGAGCATGAAAATATATAAATTTTTTCTTATATGAATTTTACGTTATTTTTATGTGTAATATCCCAAATTATAACACGTAAAAATTTCATATTCTTATATAACACATATACCGATGGTTCATACTTTAACGACAATTTTAACATCGTACCATTGCGAGTGCCCTAAGCGATCATTTCATCATTAACGAAATATCAGAGTACGTTTATCAATACACCTCTGGTTAATGCCGAAATAAATACTGTAAAATTGCAGATTAATAAAAACATTTTAGAAGCATAGCACATTATAGTCCCTTAATTTCCAAATCGTGAATTCGAGCCTCACATTGAGCATATTTTTTTGCCCAGCGAAATTTTAAGATTATTATTTTAAGATCTTCCATAACCTTGCAGTATAACAACCTCTATAAGTGTAAAAAGTGTTTTACTACTTAGAAATAACTTTTGCTGAAGAACCGGTAATTATATAAGAATGGGTTATCTTTATGACTTCCGGAAGAACAGTTTCATGCCTTTGATCTATTATAAATTACAATATTTACAAGTACGAAGATACAAAAAAGCATTATTATTGAGATTGGATTATTTGATTGTTATAGTTCAAGATGAGTTGCAGGATTATTAAGTCACTTGAACATATTATAATACAACCATTTACAGTTGTACAATAACTTAGAAAAATACAAAATATATAAATTAAAACGAGGCGTTAAAAATTTTTTTAATCTATATTTCATGCATTTCCAACTTGGCCGTATATTGGGATGAACAAACTTACTATCTACTATCCAGGTCGTTTTTAATTAAATTTTTTTTAATTTGATTTAATTAAAAATCCTTTCACAACTGAAAGCGACAAAAAAGTATTTATAAGTTGTAACATCTGCAGCACAGACAGTCTGAATCGATCAACCAAAGAATAAGTTGATTTAATAAAAGCTCATATTGCGCAAAATGTATGATAATTATTCATGACGCTAAATGCAGACTACTGTAATATTATAATTTAGATTATTTTAAATGATACGCAATATTTATTTTCTTTTAAATTTATTATTCATTCATATTAAAGATAAGAAAATAACAATATGATAGTTATCAGAACAATAACTTTTACTCTCGTTTCTTTGTTTTACTTACTAAAGGGTTATTGGGTTACTGATGATTAAAAAGCAAACTTTTTAGAGCTATGCAAGTGGACAATAATTAACATAATAAGCACATAACGGCTATGTACGAATGGTTCAAAATCATGGTATACAAAACCAAAGTGTTTTGCATCCAAAAATGTTAATACTTTGTAAATAAACTGAACAGGACGAAACGAAAGAAAGAAAACAATTATCATAAATTTTAAATATATATAATTTAGAACCAAAACTAATGCGTTTAGATATCTAATATAGCTCTGCAGCATTCAAAACAAATGTAACAGCAACAATAACAATAATGATAATAATATATATCTACGTACATGACTACTTCAGTATTTTTTCGCTATAAAACTAATAATTTTACTAACAAATAATTTTATTGATCTTATTGGAGATGAATAATTACATTTATTGTGGGAAATTAATTACAGTATTTATTTGCTCCTGACTAACGAAGGTCAAGAAACATCAATCAACTGAATCTAAAAATTGCGTTTTAATAACCAATTTTATTACATTTTTGTTTTTCCATTATATATTCATGACGATATATTAATAAATAGTTAAATCATGAATTTAAGACGAAAGTCTATAATTCGTATTTGAGAAGTAAATAAAAAGCTTAGATTTCATATTTCAATCATTTTCTTAGTATATGAAAAAAAAATCAGGCTGAACAACGGAAAAAAATTATTAAGGTGTATAAATATTGTAATTAGTGCGGTAAACTGAATAAGAGATATTCTAACCTAAAAGTGCAAAATACAGTGTTTTTCGCAGTTTTTAGGATTCTTTAACATCGCGAATTTTTATTTTATTGTAAATTTGGATTGGCATCGGAAAAAGCAAATCTTCTACTTGAAAAAGCAATACTTAATTTTTTTGAAATAAATTATTGCAACTAAAGATATCATTCATTGAAGAGTAGAAATTTTAGGTTTCAGGTATAGACATAATATATGAAAAAAAACTTTAAGCGCATCTGGGTAGATAACACGATAAATTCAGATTTATAGGTGAAAAATGAACTTTGGTCTGTTATTTCATTTCTGGAAAATTATTTCTCATCTATTATGTATACCTGAAACCTAAATTTTCTACTTTTTAATGAACGAAATCTTTGGTTGTAATAATTGATTTCAAAAAATTAAGTAGTGCTTTCTGAAGTAGGTTTGTTCTTTCTGATACCGATTCAAAATTGGGTAATAGAATGAAAATTCGTGTTGTGCGGAAAGCCCAAAAATTGCGAAAAACAGTGGAATTTTGCAGTTTTAGGTTAGGATATCTTAAAAACGTATGGTGATAGAGCAATTATAAGCCGGGTTTCGAATTCAACATAACAAATTTCTTCGGATACACTACCTTCGGTTTTTGGTTCTGAAAAGTGTTGGCCTGTGTTATCGGAAAATCTATTATTTTTCTTAAGTTAACACAGCGTCACAGCTTTATTGTTCAGCATTGTAATTTTTACGGTAATCATCGTTATAATTTTTCTAAAAAATTTCTGTATGTATAGCATTAAAGCTATATATTAAAGCCAATCCTACAATGCATTTAAATACAAACATCGAAGTTAGTAATATTTTATTGAATATAGGTGTAATCCAGAATGTGTACAGGAAGGAGTAAATGAATTTACTCATACATACGCAGAACACTTTGTAAAATAAACTTTAACGTTTGTAACTCATCATATAAGAACTGCTCATTTGGGCTTATCTAAGCTTCATTGGATTGCGCAAAAAGAGAAAGACACATTGTAATTAATCCTTGTTTATGATAGAATTGTAATATATAAAAAATAATTTATTAATACTTAACGGCGCTCTTAAAGTCACTGTGACTTGAAGTTGTAATTGTAAAATTCATGAGTAATGAAATAATTAAGACGATAAATGGAAATATAGATATTCGAAATACGGGAAATGCATACAGCAAAGAAAACAGCATAAAATATTACAGTATATGGTTCTCTATAGAGTATAGGTGCGTATATAGATGGTTCTAAGTGGCAAAGTAATATTAGAAAGTGATGTATAAAGCGTGCAGAAGGCATTAATCCAGCGTACATTAGATACCACGTCTTGGCGATAAAAATAGATACGGTCGCTCGTGTTGTCTCCAATTTATGGAAAAATTTCTCTCGCGCGCATATATATATATATATATATATATATATATATATATATATATATACACGTATATATATAAAGCGCATTATTAATGGCCATGACAGTTGACCGTGAAAGTGGTAATATCATGAAGCAAAACAAATACGAATTTGAAAGTAGCAATGACGGGTTTCAGCGAGTTTTCGGGTGAACATCTTGTCTCCCCCCTCCTCTTTCTTCGGCGGTTTTCACCAAATAAAACCGTAATTTTCTCTCGCACGTCGCTTAGCGTCGATGATGGCAATTCGAAAGTAAATTGAATTCGCGTCACGCGCGAGCGCGGCTTGAATAAGGGAGAGAGGGAGAGAGAGGACGAGGAGGAGATGCTCTTTTCTTGACTCTTAAGAAAGCTGCGATGGGATGCAAAAAGCGTCGTCGAATTATCGGATTAGACGTGTAAAATCACATTTGACGTGGCAATTTTTCGCGACGAGCGTCGACGTGACTTCCGAGTCAATCCCGAGCGCGAGGTGAAATTCTCTTGAAAGGGAAAATTAACAGCTGACGGTCGAGTCAACAATGTCTTGGCAATTTGCACGTTAAACGATTTAGGATTGGGGTTTTCGAGGGAAAAGGCCCCGATTGCCTTAGAAGAAAGCGAAATTTCACTGCGAGCGCTGCGCCAACTTCGGAGCGGAATTGACGTTCGATTCAGTGGTCCTGCGTTTTCACGCTGCTCCATTCCCATCTCTCCGATGAAAACGAGAGCTTGCACACGATATAACATGAGCAGCAAAGAGTTTAGCATCGAGGATAGGGGCGAGGCAATAGGAATGCAAATATATTCAGCCGGGGGTGGTTCATCTCTAATGAAGTGTAACAGTAATTATCCACGATACTCGGCATACATGCCGCGCATGCATATGTTCAGCAAATCCAACGTGGAAAAGCCTTTCGGCTGCATTATTGGAGTCTTGGGCACTCGCGGCATTAAATTAAGCGATGCACCAGCGATCCGTAACTATCAGCGCTCTCGCTCTCTCTCTCTCTCTCTCTCTCTCTCTCTCTCTCTCTCTCTCTCTCTCTCTCTCTCTCTCTCTCTCTCTCTCTCTCTCTCTCTCTCTCTCTCAATATGAATATTCATGGGTCGCGTGCGCGTATGAAACGAATTACAGTGCGCGCGAGCGAGAGTACAATATTGAGCGCGTCCGAATGGCGGTGTGGCCGCGGGCTCGGCGACCGTTTCGCCGGAAAAGTAACGCGCCGCGCGCGCGCGGGCAGCGCAGTGAGAGGCGAACGCTCCGCATAGCGGTTTTGCCTGGCGGGGGCCGTGCGCGAAACGCTCGCACGTTATTAATGCGACGAAAGAGAGGAGTCGACTGTCGACACGCGCCGCCGGCTTTTCCCGAAAAAAACGCGCGCGCCACGGCCCGCAAGCTGGCAAAGCAGCGTGTTTCGGTTGGTATTTTTCTGCGCCGCGCGGCTTTTCGCCTCGGCGCGCGTTTCCATCTCTCTCTCTCTCTCTCTCTCTCTCTCTCTCTCTCTCTCTCTCCTCCTCCTCTCTCTCTCTCTCTCTCTCTCTCTCTCTCTCTCTCTCTCTCTCTCTATCTCTCTCTGCTTTTTTTCCTCTCGTCGCGGCGGCGATCGTGCACTCTTGTTTCGATGAACTACACTTGTGGCTCGTTCGCTGCACGGACGCCGTAGGCGTGCGAGTGCTCGTCGTCGTGGCTTTGGGTTCCGAGTAAACGAACGTTCCTTTCGTATCTTTGGCTACTATACGAACCCACCGTAACGAGCGAGTTAAAGAAGAAAACGAAAGATGGCCGAATGAATATTGCCCGACATCTCTTCCTTCTCGCGTGCCTTTCCGTGTTTATGCACAGTGGAAGATTCCAGAGGATGACCGTCGAGCAGAGACGTATAGCTAGCACGAGGGGAGAATAACCACGCGGCGTTCCAGCGAACTTTCTTCGTTAATCAGGCAGCTTCATTAACTCAGTTTCCAAGTAATTACTCCTCTTTGTTACAATAAGTGTTTAATGGAAGATTAAAATTGAATGAATAGAGTTTACGATGCCATTATCAGCTCGCGAGGGAAGAGCTCGGCTGAGAAGCAACCGAGAAAACGGCACACACCTGGTCGGCGAGCCTCCCGCGTTTCTGCGGCAGCACGGCCGCGAGCGAGTGGCTCGCTAGTTTACTTGCTCGCGCTCGCTCAGCTCGGCACTGATCAACGAATCGGTAGCGCGCGCTATCTCAGTTATTAGCGTTGGCCTTGAAGCAGCGCTGCTTTGAGAGAGCTCGCTTATCGCGCGACGACGACGACGACGACGACTCGCGACAGCGTTCCATCATTAATGGAGTACTGCGCGTCCGCGAAAGGCTCGTAAACACGCGTTCGGGTGATAAAACGTCGCAGCGCGCCGGGGAATAAGTGAAAAGCCCGCGACGCTCGGGACGAGGTGTGCGCGGGTTATGTGCGTATGGCATGTCATAAAGCTTCCTTTCCCGCTGAAATTCATGTATACGTGTACGAGAGGAGCTATATAAAAAATGAAAAAGGACGTAGTATAACCGCGGTTTTCACCTGCTCCTCTCTATTTCCGCCTGACGCGTCTTCGAATTGTTTCCACTTTTTGCTTTGCTCTCGTACGGTTCACGTATTATGGCGACGAGCGCGCGCACTTTCCTAGAAAACCAAAATAAAAAAATAAAAATGAAAAGCTGACGCTCGGTGACCGGTAAATTGAGCGCGACGCGCACAACAGTTTCGCAACTGCGTTTTTTTTTAAGCATTGCGTCGGGTTATTGCGTTTAAATGAATATAATTGAAGTGTTTGCTTTGGCTCTTCAATGAAAATCTTTAAAAAGAAAAAAGGCACGAGAATAAGTAGCTCGCTTTCCACAGTGGAATATCACGCAGAGCGAATGTCAATGTCGTAACTGATAATTGCCGAGCGGATTCCACGCGGACGTGTAAAAGAAAGGGGGGAACGGTCGTCATTCGGAGTAGTAAAGCGTGCTGCTGTTCACTTTGGCGTCCGCGCAGCGAACGACGCCGTTGTAAATCTCGAATTTTCTTGCTCCACCAGTGCGTGGCGGCGTCGAATGTCGCTGCGAAAATCCGGACAGGTCTCGTCGTCGCGTCCGAGCGGAAAACTAATGTTCTTGTTTATACGCGCCCACAGCGCAAAGGGAAGGAGAGGCAGAGAAGAGACGCGCGCGACGCGTACATCGAAAACACGTTTAATTTAGGCCGAGAGGCTTTGCGAGCAATAAAAGCTCGTAGTATGCGGCCAAAGGCGCTCCATTTAGGCGGAAACGGCTCGCACGCGCAGCGGACGAATCATTAACTTGGCGCCGCGCGGTGCAGAGAGAAAATAGAGCCAGCGCCGGTGGGGAGATACGCTCGCAATGTAATTTCCAACTGATTAACGGACGCAAGCTCGGCGGACAGGTGGACAGATGGGCTTGTCCCTGGCGTTGATAGCTCCATCGAGCTGAGAGAGATAGAGAGAAGGAAGGAACTGTAAAGTGCTAACCGCAACGCCGCTGTTCCGAACAGATTGCAACTTTGACGTTTCCAATGGTCCGCCCCCCCACCCCTTGCGTTCTAGCCCACCTACGCCTCCCCTCCCCCTTCGTGCAGCCCAAAGCACGCCAAACTCTCGGCTTGTTGCGCAAAAATAGCCTCAGCTTTCTCGGAGCCCCTCCCCTCCCGCCCTCGTGGCTTTACCCTTCGTTTTCCTCTTCGCTCGCCGCTCGCGCTGCCTCCCGTATTTCCGTAATCGCGGGAGCTGGCTCGTTTTGTTTTTATTCATTTGCTTTTATTTTTCGCTCATCGCAATGAACGACACGCGCTCTCGACCGGTCGCACCTCCACAACGAAGCGCAAAGCCGTGCGTACAGTCGGAAGCGCCAGCGCGCTGCGGTCGGAGCGACGCGACAGAAATGCGCGCTAATGAGCGTGTCCACGCGACGCGTCCGCGCGTCCCTCGGAAGTCCACTTGTTGAACGCAGTGCCGCGACAAAGCGGTCACGCTGAGAAGCTGGTTGTCCCACCCTCTCTCTCTCTCTCTCTCTCTATCTCTTTTTACCGAGGAAGGCAACGGGCACGTTCGCGTCGACGTGGTTCGGCGGCGGGCGCCAGAGGCGCGTTCTCCGTATGGCGTGGCGGAGGATCTCCGCTCTCGCGTCTGACAAAGTAATTTTCGGCTATTGATAAGCGAGCCTACGTACTCGACGATCATCGGCTGCACGTGCGCATGGCTCTGATGTGCTCGTTGATTATATCACGTCACTTGCAAGTGCAATTTATGTACAATACGGATAGCTGCGCTCATTACGGGGCTGCGCGGGCAAGGCTGTCTTATTATGTCTCAATTGTGCGTGCAACGTTAAGATGTCTTTATCGTAAATCAAAATCATTGTCATTTCTGGACTCCGAGCTCACAAGTAGAGCTCACAAGAGCTAAACTTTACAATAATAATATTGCGTTTAATAGTGGTGCGTTAAGATTACTTTATTGTATTATTTTAAGGTTAAGCAGTTGAAAGAATAGGAGCTTATTTTAATTCAATGAATTGATTGAGTATAATAGTACATTAAGATACAAGTGCAGGAAAATAAATGGCGTTTACGCCCGAGCGGAGCCAGGGTGGAAAGGTACACGAGAAACTCTTTCCCGAACGTGTGTCGTACCGTATTTTTCGGTACGACGTGTGGAAAGCTCGTTTTTGAACGCACGTTTTTGGCCGAGCTTACGGTAAATACATACTTTCCGCACGGAGTATCAAAAATCAATGTAGAACACTTATATTTAGTGCCGATTTACTCGTAACACTGATTCATGTGAGTACATTCAGCCAATCAGATCACGAATAAACGGACTTCACTTTCGGACCCATCTACTTTGACAAGAAGGATAATCTTACCGTTCTTTAAATATTTACTAATTTAAATTATATGAGATCGATTACCAATAAATATCACTAAAACCTGCGATTTGCGACCGACGCGACGACTATAAAAACAGAACGTATTCGTGTCACTACACACATTAGCATACTGTTAAATTATATTACACGATCACCTCTCAGCCAATCAGATCACGAATAAACTGGATCCTTGTCAGGTTCTCTTTTTTATAAGGGGATTAAACTAATGTACGACATGTAATCGTACAAAGGAAAATTGAAGAGTTG
Organism: Phymastichus coffea; assembly: GCF_024137745.1. Taxonomy (NCBI): domain Eukaryota; kingdom Metazoa; phylum Arthropoda; class Insecta; order Hymenoptera; family Eulophidae; genus Phymastichus; species Phymastichus coffea. The sequence continues at coordinate 1,069,134 of NW_026706870.1, forward strand.
AAACATTCGCACGCATATTCAAACATAAATTATCAATTTCGTTTAACGCAAGAGAAGAAAAGACAGATGATTTGCATGAAGAGTGTAAAAACCGCTTGATTTTTTAGCAAAAGAAAAGCTTCAATGAATAGCGTCGAGATTCAAAAGACAAAGGAGAGCACGAGGTGGGTGAGAGAGAAAGAGAGAGAGAGAAAAAGATTCGTTTAGGGTTTTTTGAATCGTAACGAGACACGGCGAAAGGTTGTGACACGGCGGGTGGGAGAGGAAGCATTTTCTTTCAATTTGCATGGCCAAGCGACTCGGATTGAAGTGAGGGAGGGGGCGAAGAAAAAGCTGCTTTACATCGTCGACGAGCTTTACTCGTGTACGCGCGCACACCGTATTATGAATAATCAGCGAATCGCTCGGCCTCTTTTTTTTTTATTTTTTTTATGCGTGATCAAGCTTCATATTCTTCCCGTCATAATCATAACGAGGAAGCCTTGGAAATGGCCATGCAAAAAGGTCGCTGGCAATCATCGTGTTCGTGATAAATTTGTATTCGAGCGCTTCTTTGACGGAGAGGAACAACACCGTCCGAATCTCCAAAGCGGCGTGTGGGCAATTCAATTTTACAGTTTCTATCGTTTATCCGTGAAGTAATGTCAGATACACGTCGTAAAAGCGCCGAAAGGTTGCTGCGTGGCATCGCATTTCCCCCAACGGGAAAATTAATTCGACATTCCGAGAAATTCGCGTGTGGGAATGTACATACAAAAAGAATGCCAGTTCTGTTGGTTGAGTTGTGGACAATGTGTTTTTGGATAGCGCAAGTCATTGCAATGTAGAAATAAACTGCGTACTTCATTATTCAAAATTCAATAAACTCCGGAGACTTTTCAAACACTTTATCGCTTGTGCTAGTTTAAGTTGGGTTTTGATAAAAAATTTCAAGTATCTTTCGTAAGGCTGGCTCTATCGAGAAAATGAGCCCCCGAACGAATATCCTGGACAACTCAATGGATATATGGAACAGTCTGGAAAACAGCTCGATATGCTCGTATGCACGATGAATTGAGAAAATTTGAAAAAGCTCTCGGCATAACTCTTAGGTCCAAGAATAAAAGACAGTAATGCTTGTTGCTTAATTCAAGAAAAAAATTTCACGTGAAAAAGCAACACAACGCAATCCAACGATTCTCGAAAATATTTAGGACAGGGCGACAGTGGCAAATAAAGGCGAATTGAATTTGGCCGCTCGCCTATCGAGCAGAACCACAAGCTCTCCGTCCGGATAGAAAAGAGAAGAGGAAGCGGGAGAGACCCCTAATCTAGCTGTGTGTTTTGGTTGAGGATCGCTTCGGCCAATTTTCCTTTTTATCAGGCCACGCGTATTTGCCGCAGCACTTACGTTATGGATTGGCTCTTTGCGGGACTCGCAATTCTTTTTTTATACTCCCTATCCTTTCCTTCCTCTTCTCCTATTTGGTTTCTCGATCGCTCGGACGTTTCAATTTCTATCGCAATGCTTCCTTTTCTGGTGCCGATGGGAACTTGGCTGTCTATGTTGCTGTTGGTAGATTCCGTTCTGCGGTCAGCACGAACGAGAGGAAATAACGATAGCTCGATAGAAAGATTATCGAGTAGCGCGTTTGGTTTTACAAAATAACTAGTCGAGCGTGACGTCGCGCGAAGGGAACGAGCTTCTCCGAGGGGAGAAAAAATAGGAAATGGAAAGGCCCGACGTTTGGAATGCATGTCGAGCCGCGCACAGGTAAAAGCGATCAAAAGCCTAAACGCCGATGCGGCAGGGGTGTGTAATTAAGGGAAAGAGTCGATGGCGATGTTCGGCATAAGCCAATTATGCATAATACCACGAGAGAGGATAACTGGCCCGTTGCCAGTTTCCAGCTTTATACCTGTTGCGCGGCAGAGGGGACACGACGCGCCACTTCAGCCCTCGTCGTCGACGAGAGAAGAGGTTTGGCTGCCTGTCTCTCTCCTCTCTCCTTTGCAGCTGTTTCTTTAAGCTCGCCTCTGGATGATCTGGTTCGCGACTAATCGACGACGGGGACAGTCTTGCGTTGCCTTCTGTATCGAGTTTGCTTTTACTCGGCCTCCTTGGCGACGTTCCATTTGGCGCGAGTCACCGTGGAACCGGCGTTCGTTTGCTCGGCGCGCAAGGCTAAGCCGCGGCACGACTTAGAATTCAAACGACACGATGAGTTTCGATCTTCCCCTCGTTGCGCGCAAACGACTTATGTCATCGATCGAAACTCGCACGATTTTGTCTCGAATGTGGCTTTACGTAAGTTCCTGAAAAAAAAACTCATCGTAGCAAAGTGAATTTCAACATAAGAAAGCTTGCGAGAGAGAGAGAGTAAGAAAGAATCTACTTTTCCATGTAAAGTGTCGCACAAGTAAAGTGGTAAGTTTATTCCGTCTTGGGATTGGGAAACTTGTCCGGCTTGTAGACAAGTAGATTATACAGCACGCCAGTGCGGCAAACGGTAAAATCGGAATTAAAATTCAGATAGCAGGGTAAATAAAAAAAATATAAAAAACAATGGCAACAGAAGGCGCAATTTCAACGAAAGTGACGTACGTGAAAATAGGCTGCAATGATGAAAACGCACAGAGGATTGACGAAGCTTCAGATAAGGCCACGTAGTAGTCGTAAGCGCAGATAAATGTAAGCACGAATAATGACAACGGTAATTATCAGGACAAGAGAACGCACGCCGGGTCAACGTACGGCAGTGACTTGCATTGTTAACGGACGCAACATTAGCGAAGTAGCCACACGCAACTATGGAAACAATCGGCCAATCGAATACGTAACACCAAAGGCGGTGCACACGCAAGGCATGCGTCAGATCAACGGATTTCTCTCGGCTAGGAGCCACGGCGTCAGCCTGGGAATGGGGACCTTTGGGAACAAATGATCGCCGAAACGTGCTCCGTCGATGCCGGGAGCGAACAGTCACGCGGGCTTGCGCATTAGACTTCGCGAGGATTTTCCACCGGAATGGGAAGTCGCCCGAATACGAGAGTCGAAGCTCGAGGATGATTATGTTCTTTTCTCTTTCGTCGCGGTCCGCGCAGAGAAATGAGCACCGAACGCAGTTCGGTCAGCGGCCACAAATAATGAAAAGGCCTTATGCCCGTGGTCGTCGTCGCGCGCTGAATGTGTCTTCCGCGCGCGCAGATGAGAAGAAAAAAGGCCACCCGGAATGTTCCCTTCGCGATTATTATTCTCCTCGCTGGATCGCTGCGAGGACTGATTCTTCGTCTGGCTCGGCAAGGGGAGATGTTTTCGACCGATTCTCGAGGGAATTCCCTTTCGCCAATCAGCGCGGCATTGTGGGTCTCGCGTTGGCTCTGCAACTGATTAGTCGACGCTGCGTCAAAGTCGCGGCGAGCCGCCGCCACGATTCACTTGCGACGAGCGCGGCTGCAGTGGAGCTGAGCCCGGGGCGAGAGAGCGGCCAGGAGAACTTGAAATACAGCCAGCACAGCCCTCGAGCAAATAATGCATCGCGCTAAAAGCCCCGATGACCTAATGGTTGCACCCGCGCTTCTTCACGGCTCGTTAAGCTTTTGCTTTTCCCGACCGAAATTCGTTAATTTCCATCGGGAAGCGATGGCGCCCGGGCGGTGGCGTTTTAAATCCCAAAACTGCGCACATCTGTGATTCCAAGAGAGAGGGAGAGCGAGAGGGCGCAGCAGAGTGCTTCTACGAAAATTGAGAGAGCGCTGACGCTTGTAAAGTGCGCGCGGCAAGCAGTACTTTGTCGAGCGGAAACGCCGGGCGCGCGCTGCCATTTTTTACAATTCAGACCGACGCGCGCCCTCGACGCGATAAATTCGAGAATATCGAGCCTCGGGCTCCAAGAACTTTCATCCAATATTTCAAGAAACGCCGCTCGCGCGTTTTGCACTAGCGCGCCAGAGATTTCTGCGTTTGGCATTTCTCAACGTAAATTAAGATTGCGCCCGAAATAAATTATTCTCGCGGAAAAGTACAACTACCACACAGCAATGACGGGCGTGCAAGATGTTAAGACCGCAGTTACAGCGACGGCGAAAGAGCACGCGTCGTTCTCGCCGTGCCACTGTAGTCGTGATCCGATCCTCGTTATCGCTCAAACGGTAATGTCTTTATAGCCGCGCGGCATCGCAATTATTCGCGGCGAGCTTTGAGCAGGTCGACGTGATCGACGTGTGACCTGCGTGTCCCTGCTCTCTTGCCTCTCGATCGGCCCTTTGTGACAAGGACACATTTGATAGCCTGTCGGCGCCAATATCCGCACGATCCCAGCGTTAATACTATACCTACAGTTATAAATAGACCGATCCCGCTCAAAGCGACGTGGCGTTTGCGCGAACAAAAAAAAAAACAAGAGGTACGAAGTTCTCTTCAATTATATCAACGCTGCGGGAGGATCGTTAATTAGGAGGGCTTTATCAGTCTCTCTTTCTCTCTCCCTCCGCGTTAATTGAATACCCACCAAGAAATTTCAGCGTTTCGTAAGCGCGCAAAAGCTACCTTAATTAGTTTTGCCGCGCGTTAGTTGACGATCGGATAGTTTCCACTTGTTGGACGACGAAAGCTCGCACTCCCTCCCTCCTGCCCTCCTACCTGTGCACAATAATGCTACAACTGTATAATAAAAACGCCATCGACTGCGACGCGCAACGCCCCCGCCGTTCTTTTCTAGGTTTGGCGCGCTGTCGCTTTAATTGCAGCGTCGATTCGCCGAGAAGTGTCTTCGCGGGCGCTTCCGAAGAACGCCACTCTCGCGGAAAACTCATCCGTCCGGCTGGCCGCGAGCCGTCGCCATTCGTTGCAACTCTGGCGCAGCGCCGTCGTCCCGAGCGTCTTCGCAAGCTCGCGCGCGCGCGCCAAACTCCGCCAATGGGAGAGCTCGTGAAATTCGGCAAGCAGCCCCGGCGCGTGCAGCTGGCGGAACGCGCGCGCGGGCAAATCCGGCCATCGACACTGCGAAGCACAGCGACACAGCGCGACTCCCCCGCCTTGTCGTCGTCGTTAATGCGCTTAAGAATAAAGCGCGCGTAAGCGCGGGCCGCGGTGTCCGCCTCGGCGTCGCTGACAATCAGTCTGCGGAGCGCTTTATGCAGATGCCTCGCTGCGAGCCCCCCCCCCCCCCCCCCCCCCTTGTTTACAAGCGCGCGCTCGTTCTCCCGTTTACTTTTCATTTTTTTTTTGTATCCACGCACGCCGCGGAATCGCTAATGAGGCCAAGAGCACACTCGGCGATGCGCGTCTCGTTAATAGTTTGGCGCACGGGCCTGGAAATATTAAACATTCGAAATGCGCCAATCTCTCTCCTCCCGTTCGCCAGCGGAGAGCGTCGACTAATCGGAGCGCACACGCGCGAGATTACCGATAATCAGCTTGATTTTTCATTTGCTTTTCTTTTTAAATCTCCTCCGCGCGCCGCAAAGGTGCTTAACACCCGGCATGCCGCGTCGGCGTCGCGCGGGCGGGATTGCCGGAACTGCGTTTCTCCCGCTCGTCTGCATAATTCATCGCAAATCCGAAGCAAAATTACCGGGGAGACGGCGGGGGCGAAACGGCCATTAGGCATGCCGCGCGTAATTATTGAATATTTTCTCTCTGGATCCCTCGCGCCGTTCGCGCGCGCGCGCATAAGCCCCCGCTCGACGATGATTTCTACTAGCTCGCGCCGAATTATGCCGAGCTTTCAATTAATGCGGACTTTGCCTTTTTTCGTTGGTCCTCACCCCCTTCCGTACAACACTCGCCTGCTATCGGAGTTTTGCTTGTTCGCGTGTCTCGTATCGAGTATATGATTTCGATGTTGCGTTTTCGCGTGGGTCAGTGAACCACACTTACACGCGTCACGCCGCTTTTCAAACGTTAACCTTTTTCTTTCTTTTAATGCGCGATCGGAAAACGGTTACCGCGACGAATGTCTTGCTTTACGATGCTTGATGGCTTATTTACAAAAATTACGTAATTTTGAAAAATTACGTTGCGCGACTTCGATTTAACGAAGCGCGTTTCATTAGTTTTCTCATTTGAAATTGTTTTAATTGTTCTGATTGACGGGAGAACAGTCGATAACCGGCGAATAATTCTTTTGTTCCCAAACGCAGGCAGGATTATTCCGTAGACAAAGACGTTGAGGGTACTTTAAAAACCACTTCTACCTTTACACTTGAATAACGACAGAATTGTCGGAAGCCGTGTGAAATATCTAGGAACACGAATGACCAATGTTTATTCGTGGACAGCGTTATTACGCGTGTAATTGTTGAATTTTTTCAAAATATCAGACCCAACCACCCTTCCTAAAAATTATTTCGGAAGGTTAGAAAAGCAATCGAAACTTAAAAAAAACTTGAAATCAAATTATAGAAATTGAAAAGAGAGCTTGCAGCTAAGTATTTAATGTGCTGACCCAGACATCCAATTCGATAACGTTTATAAAATTAATTGCACAAATGGGTGAAAATAACAAGACTATAATTTAGAAATTAAATGAGGATAACGAAATTGACGAGAGGGAGAAAATAGGTATATCAATATCGGTGGATACCGAAGGAAAGTAGCGATTGGAGTGGCGTTATAATGTGCACTAAAACTCAAAGCTATCAGGAACCGAAGAAAAAAAGCGAAGCCGAAAGTATGATCTGGAGAGGAGAGTTCGGTGCGCCACTCGTCGCGAAATCCCCGTAATATCCGAAAAGCGATCAATCAGTCGCGATCACTGGGGGAGGTGAAGCGCGAGCAAAGCAAACTGAAAACAAATCAGCACGGAAGCGCACTTGTGCCACATCTCCGACGGTCAATACCGCGGCGTCTGTTTGCCGAGGTCTGCGCGGGTATTAATCCCTCGCAGCAGTATGGTCGCCGTCGTCGTGGCCCTCGGGCGACAGATAACCAAACGAGGCTTGCCGACGGGGGGGAGGGGGCTGCTAATGCATTGCCTTCTGCTCTCCGGAGCAGCAGTCAAAACTGTACGCGCACGCCAAAATCGAATTCTTCGCCCAGAGGTTTTTCTCGTGCAACGGCCAATGCAATTTTCGCCGATTTTGCCTGCGATTGACGTGCGCTCGCAAGCTCTCTCTCTCCCTTCTTTATTGTTTTTTTTCTTTCCGATTTGTTTTTATTTCTGCGAGTGCACGCGCCTCGCTTGGATTCGGCTTTTCGTGCGCGCTTATATGTTTTTGCTTTCGATTCGGTTAAGGCCCGCGCGAGCGTGTCAATCAGAATTTTTTCGAGCCGAGCCCCCTCTCTTTTGCGAGCTTTTGTGCACTCGGCGCACTGCACCTCGCGAGAGCTTTTGCCACTGCGCAACGCGTCCAAGAAGAGACATACACACGTTTGTTTTCTCTCTCTCTCTCTCGCTTGTTTGCGCGTGCGTGTGCTCCAAACATTAACGGTTGCTTGGCTCGCGGACAGTCGATGGAAAACCCGCAGCGATATGTTAGTTTTGTATTTTTCAGATGGCTACGCCTGTCGACTGCAAAGATTGAAACTTGCGGGAGGGAGCGGGCGAGAAACAGATAGAAAGTTGTGCGTTTTGTTTTGCCGAGAGACCGTTCTTATTGTCCGCCGCTGCCGCTATATTTTTTTCGAGCGCGCTCGCGCGACAGCCGCATTTTCCTTTTGTCGCGGCCGATATTGACCAAGCGAACGGCGCCCCGCGTCGAATATTCCGTCTCTGCGTCAAGCGAACCTCCGGCCGGCAGAGAGAACTTGGCGAAAATTAAAGTAAGTATCGGTCGCGCGGTACGAGTCGTCGACGCTAGTCGACGCTCGGAGGCGAAAATGAAAAGGAAAAAAAAAAAATTGAAAAAGGCGACCAGCTGAGCAAAGAAGCCGCGCGCGCGGAGCGAGAGCCTCGTCGAACGAAAATTCACTCGATCCGCAGGAAGCGCTCTGTTTAACGGAAAACTTACGCGGGTCGCCGACGAATGAAGCGCAAGAGCGAGCTCGCAGTTCATAAAAGACGTAATCAGATTTGGCGTGCTCCTTTCGGAAAGGAAAAAAAAAAAAAAAAAAAAAAAATAGGGAGGGAGAACTTTAAGCGCTGTCAATCGGCCGTGCTTGCTTTTGCCAACTTTTCGCGCGCAAGTTGAATTCCTCCCCGCGCTCCCTTTGACGACGACTTCCCTCGAGTAAACAAAGAGCGCGCTGATTTTTTCCTTCCTCCTCGCGGATGCGCTCCTAGCCAGTCCTGCGCCGCTTCGATATTCGGAATTGCGAGCCAAGCGAGAAAGACATCGGCGCCTACAAATCGCTCGTGTATTGATAAAATGACACTCGGCTCTAGCCAGAAGCATTCGATTGTAGATCAAGTCACGGAGCGAGGGGCGGAGGGGGTGGGACGCCCTGGAACGCCAGCAGCGACAACAACAAATCGCGAAGAGAGGAAGAAATTCCATGTCTCTCGTTGAGCAGCTGCCAAGTCGCCGTAGAGGCGTCGTTGTCGCGGGCGCACGGTCATTACGCGTGCCGCACCCCATTGATCCTCCCGCGCGGCAAACTGGGTTAAACTGCTCTCTCGGATAATTTAGCCGCCGCCGCCCCCCCCCCCTTTCGCCCGATTCAATATTGGCTTCCGCTCTCGCGTTATTCTTTATCTTCTTGCTTCGCAGAGCTTAACTTTGGAGATTTGTGGCTCCAGATTTAACATGCTGCGCGCACGCGACGAGATAATGAAATTTTAGCATTGAAATGCCAGTGTGCGAGCAGCGTACCAACAGGCTCGCTCAATTCAACCTCTCCGTGTTAAAAACTTGTTTGGCTTCCGAGCGATCACTTCGGTAGCCAGAGGACAATGGACGATTTGTCGACAAGAGAAATCGCCAAGCTAGCAACGGCAAAACGTCCGAATCGAGAAGAGGACGCGATCCTCGCGGGAGGGGGGGGGGGGTCGCCAGGCGACAAAACGCGATCAATTATTAATGCCCAGCGACAGCAAGAGCAAGAGGAAGAGGAAGAGCCAGTGACCCGAACGCAAGAACCACTTGGAAAGTGAAAAATTAGGGAGTTAAATGGAGCCGCGGCGCGCACGGACGACCATATAAACAGCCGACGAGCGCGCGCGATGTGAAATCAGGGGGAAAGACAAAGACGACAGCGGGAGGGGGGGAGGCTCCGCAAATTTTAATACGTCGAATCTCTCCGCAATTCACATTATACGCGGACCGCTGACGCGGAATATTGGCGGCGTTTAACCGCGCGTTTTTACGCGTTACCAAGTGAATTTGAGCCTTGCCACATCCGCCGGCGCGCACCATCGCGCGTCGCCACGCCGGCTCGAGAACTCGGAAAGGACCGTACATACATCATATGTATACGTATAAAAGCGCGCGCGCGTACGTAAGTCTTAATTGGAAATTTCGAGAGCTGCGCGCGACCGGCGATCTTATCGGCCGACCAAATTAATACGCAATCAAAGGCTGATCGGCCGTGAAATTATTCTTATTCTGAATGAGCGATGGAGCGCTAATATGTACAGCTCGAATTGAGTTTCAGAACTGTGTGCACTCTGCCGAGCGTAGAAATTGCGAGTATTCAACTCGTCGGCAATCATAACCTCTTTTCAGATCCGATCGACATTTCCAATTATCATTTAGCAATTAATAGTTCATCGCGAGCAAGTCGCAAGCCATTTAGTTTTCAAACCCATAAATCTTGCCGAGCGCAGCGTGTTTTCAATTTCAAGAAACAAACCTCTCACATTGAGCAATATTTTTAATACATTTCTGGGAAATGCGGCAACGATGTCGAACTGAAACAGAGGATTCTCCATGAGGTGCTGGCTTGAAAGTTAATGACTTGCTAATTCCTAAATATCTCTGTCGCTTGAGTTTTGGAATCATATGATCTGCGATGGGTAATCAATTTATCAGTAAACGGAAATAATCGAGGCTCGCCTTAAAAGTAATCGGAACATGCGTCAGCGAAAAGATCGAGTCAACACCGTGGCTATCTGCAAATAAAACCAGCCAACCATGCAAGACAGCCCCCATTAAAAATTTGAGCGCCCAATACGTCGCCACCCGCCTCGCGAATTATTCAAAAAAAAAAAAACCAAAGCGCAGGGAAAGAGCGCGGAATCAATTTCCAGCGTGCATACGGGAGGCAGGCAGGACACAAACGCGCAGAGAGCCGGTGTAATATTTCTCCGTTTGATGGGTCATAGCGAGAGCAAGTCCCGCGAAATTGATCGCCGGGGCGGGCGGGTGAGCGAGATGTCGTCTATTTCAAAGCCGCCGGCGGAAAGCTCTTGCCAATCTGCGCGAGCAATTTGCGTTTTGCCAGCTTACACGCCACGCCGACGGCTTGTTTTTACGCTCGCACGTCGGTCCCTCCGCGATCAATTTTTTTACCGCCCAACGCGTCGTCTTCGAATCTAATTGTCCTTCCTTTTTTTCTCTTTTCGATCGACATTTTACCGATCTGGCATTCACTTGATAAGAAACACTTTTTTGTTATATATTCGCCGATACCCGTACTACGTCGTATATCAGCAAACTACCCATGGAGAGTACGTATAAGAAAAAATTCAGAGTCTCAGTTGTCGACCACGTCGAATAACCAATTTGTTTAAAAGTGCGTTTATTTACACGCATTTTTAAGAACAAGCATATTAATAAACAATTTATGACAATTTTTCCTCTAATAATTTTAGTAAGTTAGTCTTTTAATAAAAGTCTTAAAATACATATGCACATATGTAAAATAAAAATATGTATCTGGAATATGTAACAAATAAAAGAAAGAATTTGTACCGCCACGCCTGGAAGGGTTCAACGATTTCTCACTTAAAAAAAAATCCGAGATACGTAAACAGAATCGCTGCATCGGCGTGCCAAAGGATGGCACAGTAAGCTATCTACCTTGTAGATTTCCTTATTATCTTTCAGTTTTAAACGTGTTGTGAATATCCGAGTCTTATGCCCTTTGAAATCAACAGAAGAAGGGCTGAGGTATCAAATTCAACAACAAATTTTTCAACTTAATGTGAAAACAAAGTGGCAAAAGCATTTCGCTTGACTTTCGCCCAGCTGAATCAAATATCGCACCAAAATAATACTGCAAAGGCGTGCAATTCATCCTCGACGATTCGGGTTTTAAGCAAGGTCGAACGAAAAATAACGCGGGAGCGAAAAAGACGAATGAAAGCACAAGCACAAGACGGGATGTCGCCTAATGAGCATGCTTTCCTCGAGACACGGGAGTTCGCGGGGTTGCAGTTCATCCGCTTTTTTCGCGCAATAATGCGCTCTAAAATCTCGCGCAAACAGTCGACCAAACTGTTCTTTGTGCCAAACGGATTTCCCAATCACAAAGCTCTCTTCCGTACTCTGCCGCGCGAGCGGAGGGGGATTAATAAAGCTCGCGGTGTTCATTTCGTTGCACAGCCTTTCTCGACGAATTGAATTTCCCCGTGTGTAACGCGAGAGCCTTTGATGTTATATATTCCACCGCCGCTCACACGAGAGATGAAGCGAAAAAAAAAATTTTAAATAGAAAGAGGCGACTGGCGCATCCGTTACATACACCATAAATAATCAATTTGCGGATTTACTATTTAAAACGGAGAGGGTTTTAAAAATCATTCGCTAGGCAGTTTTATTTTTTGCGCGATATACTTTCGATCTTTTTGTCCATACGTGAAATTTCTATAACATGAAAATTCAGCTAGGAGGCAATTTTAATCACAAGCTCTTAAGATATATGTAGGACGCGACGAAGGATATTGTCGTCGGAGGTGGTACGCGAATGCATTGCAAAGAGGCAAACGTCGTGTACCGTTGGGGATCATATAAAACTGAAACAGAAAAAAAATACGCCTCTCTGATGAACCCAACTTTTACCCTCCGGTTAAACCAATCCCCCCCCCCTCTCTCTCTCTATATATATATATATGCACGTGCATTATTCCAATGTAAAAGCTTTTCTCTCGGAGGGAGGATAATAATGTAATGGAGAGTCGACGTAATTGACAGATGCTCTGATGTGGTACTCAATATTTCAACAGCACACCAGGAGAGAGAGAGAGCCTGTCAAACCGAAATTAATGAAACAAAAATAAACAAAAAGAAACAAAAAAAAATAAGGAAAATCATATTCAGTGCATCTACGTGCACTGACGAATTTCACAACTCCGTTAAATGAGCGAAAAATTAATCGAAAATCTGTGGATGTCATTTGATGAAGTCTGTCCAACGACAAAAGAAGTTTCCTTCTGGTCATTTTTTCTTCCTTTACCGTCGAGAATTATTTTCCTTTTATTTTTATTCGACCTAGAGTTTACTGTTCGAAATTTTGTATTTCGGATAGTTTGCTGGGAATATCGATGGGAAACTTATTTAGTTAAGACGTTTGTCAGTGTGAATTCCTCCATGTAAAAAAAAACAATTTCTTCGCATCGATATGTAAAGTCGCTATCATCATCTACATTGATTACAATGATACGTGATCATAAAATTGATTACTACTCCAATAATTCTTTTATGATTGCATAAATATCAACTGATTATTAACGACTATACTGTTTATCGACAAAATTTTTAACGTGTAAAAATCTCAATATATTAAAAAAAACATTTTGTGCCATAAATATTTCATTTACAAGCTAATGCAATCGCAGCTTAACTGTAACAATATTTGATTACAGTAATCCAAACAAATCACTATGCAGCATCGATCAGAGTGTTGGTAAATCAAACGTACGGCAATGACAACAATGACGACAACGACGACGACGATGATGCCGTGGCTTCAACGGAAGACGCCGAGGCAGAACTACGCGACCGCTACCGTCGACTAATTCCTTACATGACGTACTACGTGGTTAACAATTACGTGAGAAGGCCACAACAGCAAGTGAAGAACGCGAAATACCAGCAACCAATGACCCAAGATGAACGATTTGTGCCTTCGGTACAGTACGACCCCAAAGAACTTGGTCCTGATAGCGACACTTTTTTACCTCTCAGGTATGACGACAAGGGTAGTTACGAAGATTACACTGCTGTTCGAACACCAAAACCTGTTGCTATGTAAGTATTCAAAATGGACTTATCTGCAATACTAATCGAGTTTTCACAATAAACTACGTTGATTTATTTCTCTCGTCATTTCGTCAAATTTAAATTGGAAAGATCAATGAAAAATAATTTTATGTTTGCCCGTCTGCAGCCTTCAAAGTACAATACCCGAGATACGCTATCACACGACCAGCCCTCCGGAGTACACAAAGCTTGTGTCAGCGAAACCAGCGCAACCCGATTACCCCAGTTACGGCCAAGAATTCGAGTCTGTGCGTTTCGTGCCACAGTTGCCAAAAGCACCACCACGATCATCATCAACTGTGAGATACGCAACGACACGGCCTTCGCCACAAACTCCACCCAGGGTCAGCTTGAATCACGTGCTAAAGAGTTTACAGCTAACTAATCAATTACCCGAGGTGTTGAGTAAAGACAACATCGACAGTAGCATCAAGACTCTTGTCGATATTTTGAATATTCTTAATGCTGGCAAGAAGGAGAACTACCCGTCGAGTTAGTAACGAAAACTTTTCAAAACTACGAGTTATTCTTGCAAAAATAACCCATTACTTGTAATTTCAGCGTATGGGAAATTGAAAACAGCCCCAAACACGAAATCAAAAGTTATCACGGAGTCCAACTACGAAGCTACACAATTCTCACTGGCACCGCAACACGACGAATTCAAAACCGCGCGACCCTACGTCAAACAGTCAAAAATTCCATACGAAGATTACATCGAGACCAAACCATTAAATCCCTACGTCAATCAAATCAAAACCCCATTGGCGATATCTGCCGACAACTTGGTTGGACAATTGAAATCGACAAGACCTTACCTTCGTCCTATCCAAGGATTCACAACCCCGATTCCTACGGAAGACTTAGTTGACATCAAACCAATTTCAACGTATGTGAAACAAATGAAAACTCCAAGCCAAGATTTGCTTGATTTGAAACCCTACGTATCCTACGTGAAACAAGTAAAAGCTCAACCAACAGTACCCAATGATGAGTTGATCGACATCAAGCCTTACGTCGATCAAGCGCAGATAAATCATTATACAAAAGCTTCAGTGCCAATCCGATACGATGACTTGATCGAAGTTAAGCAACCGATGAGCATCTACCTCGATCCGTCGAAAATACCTCAAGAGAGCTTCGAGCAAGCCAAAACACCAAAAGTTCACGGCGAGGACGACGACGCAAAAACTTACGTGCAAACAACGGAAACGCGTACGCCGATGCCACCCACGCAGGACATTCAGAAGATCGTTCAGTACTACGTGCCCATCGTTCAGGACATCGATGAGGAGACAGCTGTAGCTTATAAACCTGGTGAGACGATACGATGAGATTAACACTACGTCAATGTTTATGATAAATTAGACCAAAAAAATGCGATTTTTTCTTTCCAGTCAATAAAGATCCAGCGATGTCGCCAAGTATCGAACACGCATCGAAAAATAATTACATCCATCAGGATGCGATTCTTGAGGATGAAAGACTAACGTTACCAGTGAATACCGAAGAACCACCGAAAATAGCTGAACCGACTATACCGCCAGTTTTGAAGTACGGTGCTACACGTGGAAAGCCTCATGTCGACTATCCAGCGTACACTGAGATACCTGAAACGGAATTCAGTTGTAAACAGCAGAGGTACAAAGGCTTCTTTGGTGATCCTCAGACTGGCTGTCAGGTGAGATGATCTCTGCAGTCTCTAAATATGTAAGTTAGGTGTTTGACTTTTTATAACGGACAAATAATTAATGTTTAGGTCTGGCATTACTGTGACTTGAATGGTGGTAAGTCATCGTTCCTGTGTCCAAATGGAACGATATTCAATCAAGTAGCTTTGACCTGTGACTGGTGGTTCAATGTCAAATGCGAATCAACGACACAGCTGTACGTACTGAACGAACGTCTTTACAAATACATCCTACCGGTGATGCCCAAATTTCCCGAAGATTTCACGGGACCAGAAGTCGACAAATATCTCGAGCTCAAGTTCAAGGAGATGGAGGCCAAGATGATGATGGAGAAGAAAAAGAAGAAAGAGGAACGGCAAGATGAAAAGGATAAAAGCCCAATCAATACTCTGCAGTCTATTGAGGACTCCAAGAAACGTTGATTTGCGTTTATACGTACATCAGGCAGAAGTAATTTACGTATTGAAATTTCTTAGTTAAAAATCTTACAGTACTGTATTTGTCATTTATTGATGAAGAATTCGACTATTACTTCTGTTAGTTTTGTAAATTTTCAAAGCATCGTTGCCATTAGAAATACACAGGCGCGAAAGAGAAATCTTTTGGAGGAAATGAAAGAAAAAAAAAAAAAAAAAAACTATTTTCGAGTGATATTAGTTAATGACATCAACGGGGATTTCTATAACGCCTCTAGTCATATTTTTGTCCTTTAATTATGTAATTAAGACAAACTTTCTCCATTCATAACGAAGTAATCAAAGAGTTGAATGGCATTATTGATTGTTGCTCCTTTGATAATTGACAACAATTCACGATCCATCCGGCACAATAATCAATATATAACTTATAAGAACAATAGAGGCTGTTCATGTAAAAGAGGCATTGCGTACTCTTATTACAAGTTTAACATGTTTGTATTTTACCACTTGCAACTATGTTATGAATTTGTTGAATAAATATATTTATTCATTTTTTTTTAAATGTGAACTCTTAATCTTACCTTTTTTGTTTGACGAGTTCTTCTCCAAGTTTCATTGATTTTTTCAAGAGCTGCTTCGAATTCTGGCATTGCATCATCATTCTGGAATTTATAATTATTTTTTTAATAAATAATATATTTTTAAAGTCAATCTTTGCAATGTGTAGTGATAATTATTTACTCACTATCTCACTAACAGCATATGCCTTATGGTTTTTATGATGTTTAAGAATACAGTGAGAGCATCCTTCAAAGTCACAATCTTCACAGTAATACTCTGCAGGATCAGCTCCATCATTGTGATTTGGGCAAAACATTGTAATAGGCAACTCATAGGAAATGTTTAGAATTATTGTTTCATGATCTTTAAGAACTTTCTTGTGGATCTGAAATAATAGTAAAACCATTAGTAAATATTTTTAATATTTGCAGTTCTCAACTGAAATGAATATATTGTTAATATAGTACTATATTATATGGATTATAAAATTATGAATAAATTTTTGTCTCTTAACATTAATTAATTAACAATCCAACCTTTTTATAGCACAGTTTGCAGAATAATGCTTGACAAGTTTTACACTCGCAATAAGCAATCATACCACACTCTTGACAAGGCCCTGAAACAAAATTTTCAAGTTATTGAAATAAACAATTAATGTTAAATATATGAAAGCTTAACAATACAAACAAACCTCTCTCAAAATGTTGACGAGCCAAAGCATTTGCTGATACATGAAATGAAAAATCAGGTTCTTCAATAGTATGCAACGGCATTGATGAAAGTGCGTGTAGTGCACCAATAACATACAAGTTATGTGGCAATCTTTGTCTTTTTACAAGTTCTGCTTCTCCAGATATGTCTGGGCATTGTGGACATAGCATATTTGGTCTTGTAGATTCACATGTATTACACGTGGTATGACCACATGGTAAAAGAAGTGGACTTTTGTGACCCTTTAAGTCTGCAATGAGAAAAAACAAAAAAAAAAATGAGTTCATTTAAATATTTTAATAATTTATACTTTTGTGTTAATTTATTGAAACTTATTTAATTAAATAAAAAAATGTACCAGCCAATAGTAGTAGTGTACCTGCAATAGAAACACTTATCATATAGCTTTTTTCCATTCATACCTAAAAAAATTCAAGCCTTTTGCAAACGCAAATAACAAACTAAAATCCACTTATAATAACTATTGTAAAACTGATATAACTGCTTTCATAGCAATACTCTCGAAACATACTTTTAAATAATATCAATGATAAAATATTAAAATGCAATGGTTTGAAAGAAAATTACTACTTTAATTTTTAATCAATCGTAAAAATATTTAAAACTCCAATCAACCTTTTATATTAATCGAAAATAAGGGAAGAAAAATACATATAAATAATTTAAAACCAAGAAAAGAAACATGCACGGAAACTTTTCGCAGTGATAAAAAAAAGTTCTTTGTTCCGAGCATGCAACAAGTGTTAGACGCATTCTCTCGAGACAAAGGGATTGTCGATTTACCTTTGCCGATGTAGAATCGGTTCTTGCATAATCCGCACAAGACATCCTTGGATTTGATCATCACGGGACTTGCCGAATAATTAGGAATGTTCGACAATGAATCTCGTCCTTCATTCTTCCGATTATGATTAAATCTTCGTATCATCTTTCTTCTATATGTAAAAAGTACAAACACAATATACACATGCACGTCAATTTCCGTTCTGTAATATTAATTATTCGCTTCGAAATATATCAATTATCGACACACTTGTTTAAACTGCGACCGATTACGAGCCAGTAAACTATGCGATACGAAAACCACAAACGGACACCGCGCCGGCCGGCTAACGAGTGTGGACAAGAGACGTGAAATACATGTACCGACAAGTTGAACAAAGGAATGTCAACAAACGTTGTATATGAGTAGGGGAAACGATCTTAATTTTTTCTCAGAGGTCAGTGCATGTACATATATAGGCAACCATTTTCGAAAGCAGAAATTCAGACTGTTTAGAATGTTTATAGATATTTTTAGTGTGGTAAGTGCAACTGTAACTTTTCTGTTGTGACTTCTGAGTTGTGTTATGTATGTTTTTTCGTTAAGTAACTGATATTCCCATATATAGGAATAGAAACAATTTAAAAAAACCGTTACGTTTGTGGATTTCACGTCATGAAACTACAAAAGTTAGTTAATTCAACTGTTTTTACATGAAATTTTGTAAATATCAATAAATCAATAGTAAGAATATTTTTTAATTCCGTAAACGAAAAAGTGAATTAATATATTTTATATAGATCAGCGTAATTAAAACTTTTACGTAATTACATTTTTTAATATAATAAAGCGACCACATATTCTATGCAGCTAAATATTCAGAATAGTTTTAATTTAAAAATGAGCAGTCCAGTTGGCGGAAAATTAGTAGTGATGATTGATCGTTCGACTTTTTTTAAATTTTTCCCAAAGCATTATTTTTCGAAAGTCTCTTTAAATTTTAACCGGTAAAAAAGATTCAATTAGTAATTTAATCAAAAGTTGATTGCTTCACGATAAAAAAACGTATTTAAAAGGAAAAATAATACGTCAGACCTATTATGCACCGCAGCAGTACTTTCGATACACAAAAGGAAATTAGTGAGATGCAAGCTGTATCAAAGGTAAATAAAGAGAGGAAGACTCTTTTTCAACATTAAGCAAACTTGATAATGCAATGGATTTTAATAAGCGCTTTCGCAAAGAGATGTTAAAACCGTAAGTTGTATTATAGAAAATCGAGAAGAAAACAAAGCAAGATCGATATGTATCGATGATTGACAAATGTCTCGGTAGTCTGAAATAGCAAAAAGAACGCATATCTGCATCGCTCTCAGAAACATTTCACTATTAATTGAAATTGTTTCGTCCTGTAAACTAACCATGATAAAATTAAAACTTTCGCTCCGAAATATGTTTTGTAAAGTATTCCAGGCAGTATTCTGGTTGACGCTTGGTAACACGCTGAAACTAATACTTGCATCTTCCTTTGATAATTGAAAGTTTTAACGAGCGGTAGATCGAAAACGAGGAGGAAAAATATACATTTTTTAAATTATAAAGTTTAGGGATTCACTGACAGTAAACGGAATTTTCAGTTAATTATACAAAGCTCAATTATAACGTCGCGTAAACGTCAGAGTATATTTTAATTTCAGTGCCGATTTTTACTATATTGGAGGTAAGTGTTTAGAACTATTCAAATAATAATTCTCTTTTGACACGTATTTGTAGAAAACACGGAAATGTAAAGGAAACCAACAAGCAGCAAGTCTTTTTCAAAAGAGTAGGGGAGAAAGAGCAAGAACATGAAATATAACAAAAAAACAAAGAGAGAGAAAAACACAGAAAAGGTTTTCGCGCTCGAGGAGAAAGCTAGGAATCAAGCCGTAAAAAAGAGAGGAAAAACGAGAGCACGCAGAGGTGCAAGGCTCAAAATATACAAGATTCCAACGCGGTATATGCGTTTAATACTTTACCGGAATTTTAATATGCACGTTCTTCATTTCGACATAGATAGGGGTAAAAAAAAAGTGGATGGAGTTGGAAAAAAAATCTGCGCTTGCAGCGCGGACGCCACTCGCGCTCTGTTCTCTCCGTATCTGTCGCTTACTTCAAATATTTGCTCGGCGTTTTAATTTGGTGTTTCTCGCTCGAGAAAACGCTTGGCCGGTGAAATTAATTTTCATTTGGTGCATTATTAAAATTAGTTCTGGCGGAGTGTCCACCCGCGGATTATTTGAGATAATGGCCTTTTTTGTAGCGCTGCGCTCACACGACGCTCAATATTATTAAAATTTTGATCAACAAATCATTGCAATCAGACTTTCCATTTTACCCGTTTCTGCTATATATTTATGAGCTTCGAGGAAAACTTGGATATAACGTTTTTTCTTCGCGTCAGTTGCTATATAGTTTTTATTTACTTGAGCTTTCGATTACACGGAAGTTACGTTGGATGCAGTAATCTTGCATACTTTTTCGCACATGAAAATTTTCACGGTAAACGTTATATTAAATTAATCGACGAAAGCTTTTATTTGTCTATTTTCAGTGGTTTAATTATTCATTGCAACAGACAAGATATTGGCTGAAATAAACATCGTTTAAGTGATCTTTTAAGTATGATAAATAAGGAATTCCAAAAATTAAGTGTAATAAATATAGATATATCGATTGTAAAGTGTGTCTGACAATTATACATAAGTGTCATACAAAAAAATTAGTGATATCAAAGTAATAAAGCTAACTGAAAGTCCCTTCCTGCAACGCAACCCTTGAAATGATTTCTCCGAATGAGGAAGCAAAAAAAGCTTGCAATGATCTACGGAGCGTTCGATCTGCGAAAATCGATTCATGATCCAAGCACTAGATGTCTCGAGTAGCGCTTCAAACCAGGCTTAGATAAAAGATGGACGAATCTCGAATTAGCCTCGTCAGCGTTCCGTTCGCGACCGCAAACGTATAGCTGGAAGGCGCAAAAAATGCACTCGATTCGCGCGACTGCCGCTTTTAAAGAAAAATATGTCTACCTCGACGAGTTCTTTTACCTGGATACGCTATTTTTCCGTTAACAAGCAGTTTGTTCGTTACACGATCGTAATCCCTATTGTGAAAGCCGATTCGTCCTGCATTTTCAATAAGTAGCATTTGCCAGTATCGTTCACGTCTTGTAAAGAAATCAGATTTATCCAGATTTATCACAGTTAGTCCAAAATCCGAGTCTAATCGGAGTTTATCAGAAATACAAAGTAATCCGTTGTGCAACATTTGCGTAAAGCAATAACAAAAATACATCATTGCTCAGTTCGTAACAAATGTTGACTCTTAGTATCCGCAACATTTTCCTGAAACCCGAAATACCTTTCAGTGCGTTGAAGCTTTCGGGAACGTTCGTTCAAAGCCAAGAATTTCATAACGCGTCGTCCCGCACTGCAAATCTCGCGAGGGAAAGTCGAATAATTGTTAGCGCAAAAGTAGCGCGAATAATTAGAAAAATCAATTGTTTTCCTTCCGAGTATCGAATGTGTGTCAAACGAGATGTACAGTCTATATATATATCCGCAAAGGTCATTCGCACTGGCAGCAGGGCGAGTGTCCTTAATGTAGGTCTAGGTGCGGTTGCGGCAAGGCGCGAGAGAGGTCCGTTATAAGTTGCCAGTCGCTCGCGGGAGAGGTGGAGGAGAAAGAAAACACATGCACAAGGTCTAGGCTAGGCCGGCATTCAAGGTCGCGCCCCTCCTCTCTGCAACTTCACCGCGCGGAATGCCGTTTTCAGCCAGAAAGAGAGAGATTCGCCCTTCTCTCTCTCTCTCTCTCTCTCTCTCTCTCTCTCTCTCTCTCTCTCTCTCTCTCTCTCTCTCTCTCTCTCGCTCGCTCGCTTTCGTGAGCCGTGTGGCCGACTTCTCTCGCGAGGCAGGTGATCGCCAAGGCTGGCGCGCACTTTCTGCCACGCGCAGCATCTCTCGCTCTTTCCTCGTTTCCTTCGGCATGCCAAGAAACTCGCTGCCGCGATGCGACGACGACGACGACGACGACGATCGCGGTGTAAACAAATACGTCAGGCCGAATCACCGTTCCGCGCAGAAAGTTTTTACGGAAAACGCGAAAACGACAACGGAAAGCAACAAAATTCAACGGCGACTCGACCGCGACTCTCGGGTCCTCTTATCGGGACTCTCTCTTTGGGATCGGGTCATCGCGCTGAAGCGCGCTCTGCAATTGGGTCTCGATCGATTTGTTTTTCTCGTCAAATCAAAAGAAAAACAAAAAAAAAAAAGAAGGAAGGGTAGTCTTTATCCTTTGACTGCCGGCGAAAGAAACAAGCGCGCGACTTCCGCGTTCTTTCTTTTTACAACCGCCGCGCGCGCTTTATTCGGAACAATGAGGGACTTTTTTTTCGAGCCCCTGCGAAATACCTTTAAACTGCGCGAGTGCGAGTTAGCCTGGCTGCCCGGAATAAGCAGTTCATATGTATGCTGCTGCGGTATTTCACTCTTTACTGTTCTCTCTCTCTCTCTCCCTCTCTTGGCTACTTTCGTTTATATACGTCCTTGCCATTTCCCCGTGCGAACCTCGATATATATATATATATATATATATATACACCGTCTTTTTCTTCCTCTGCGGTTTCCCGGTGTACGCGTTCACCTCGCCCCCTTCCTGCCGCCTTCATTTCATTTACTATTTTTCGCTCGCCGTTTCTCGGGGATTTTCGGCTGCGAGCAACTCGAATGATTAGTTTTCTTGCTGAGTACGTTTTCGACGAACCGCTAGTAAAATTACTTGAAAAACCATCGACCGACAGATAAGCTCGATACACGTAAATTGCGTAGAAAGGAAAAAAAAAAAGAGTACGATAAAACTCGAGGATATTCGGCGAATCTCGCTGTAACAGCAGTAAACGAGCCCATAGCTCCTCGTTCGGCTGCACTAATCAAAATTAAATCTAAATCCGAATGTAAATAAACCGGCTGCTCGCTCTCGGGCATCAAGTTTACGATTCTTTCTTCTTATTCTTCTTCTTTTTCCTTGCGTGCCCCGACGCCGTCTTCCCTCATTGCTATCGTCGTCGTCTGTCATTGTTTTTCCCTCCCTCGGTTTTATTTTGCTCTCGGTGCGCGAGGCACAAGTTGGCAGGGCGGCACGAAAATCCACCGGCGGAGGCAGCATCGATTTACCCATAAAAATTTCCCCGCTCTATCACTCGGCTATTACTTCCTGCCCGGGCTTTTCATCGCTTTCTCCTCTTGCTCTCTATCGCGCGCTTGCAGCCAATTCTCCTCTCTTCCTCCTCCCCCTTCTCGCTCTCTCTCTCTCTCTCTCTCTCTCTCTCTCTCGCTCACTCTTTTGCTTTACCTAACCTTATATTTATTTCTTTTTTCTCTCTTTCCTGCAGATTATTTGATTGACCTTACCATTTCTTTACTGGAAAATTTCTAGTTTTGCGATTTACCGTTTTTGCTTTTAAGAACTTATTTATGGCGCTGGAGTCGACACAATGAAAGGTTCGTCAAAAACGCCAATCTTAGAAACATATTTGAGAAATATGTGGTGAATGGACGATTTTTCGCGAAGCTAAGCTGGAGTTTCAATAAATTGTCAGGGTTACATTTTGTAAAATCTGATTTTGCCAAAGTACCGTCGAATTGTGCCACTTAGTTTCGACGTTAGTTAATGAAGATAAACGCACTATTTGCTTATTGCTGATTTGACTGTGTTCAAAATTCCGGTGCGCTGCGTCGCATCATCGGCCGTAACAGTTTAATCAGCTCACGATGCCTGTTTAAAAGCACTCGCGATCATTTTTCTGAAATCCTAGCCATTCCCCACCTCACTCAAGATAAGATACGTTAATATTACTTTAAAAAAGGTCAACTTATCTTGTAGGAACGTGAAATTTATGCGTTTACAAAGCACTCTGTATCGGCAAAAAGCTCTTTGACGATCCGTTTGAATTTTGGTCGACGCGAAGTACTCGTGCTTTTTTTTCAGCGATAAAGTGCAGGTTCGAGGGACGTATGTGTCTCTACACGTGCAATTCGCGTCGAACAGCCGATCATCGCCATCAGATTTAGCCGTGGCAGAGATATAGTTATTAGTTTTCCTCTTTATTTTTATTTTTTAGGTGGTCGGATGACGCTGAGGCGGGATGAAAGCGCAGTTTACTGTATCACGGCAGAGAGTCGCAGAGAAGAAGCTTCGTCCCCATCAAAGGCTGAAAAAGCGATTGCTTTCGTTTCTCTCGGCTCTTCTCTCTCTCTCTCTCTCTCTCTCTCTCTCACTCTCTCCCTCTCTTTCCTCCCGCGCGCGCATTTTATGTCCGGGAGCGGAATCGGCCCGCTTAACTCACACTCCTCCTTTGTCTTCGCCGCTTTCAACGGTGAGCTTGCAACGCGATGGCTACTGCTGTTGTAGCTCCTTCGAGAGGGGCTCTTTTCATTTTGTTTATGGTCCGCTATAGCTTGGATGCTTTTTATATCCCTCATGAAAAAAAGGAAGGAAATTAGTTGTGGCACGAGGAAAAACGCAAGGCATTTTTTTTATTCTTCGTGTTTCATAAAATTAGTTGATTACTCTGCTGATGGACGTGATGAAAGTGATATATCAGCTACTTTGATCTTGACGATGGAATGCACAGATGTGAGCTGATTTTTTATGAGAAACTTAAACTGTACTTGAAGCAAATTCATTTTTACAATTTTTACTCTCGGAGGAGCACAGTTTTCTGTAGCATCTACCCCAGGCATAAAAGTTACGCTAATTACAAATCTGAAATCACACTTTCAAATTATATAATGGCAGATTCAACATGATAAACAGATTGACTTGTTTAAATTTTCAAAAATATTATTTTGAAAAAAATTCTTGATTGTTAATCTGACGAGAGAAAATAAGTTATCGAAATTTAGGTTTGCAAGAATTCGAAAAATTTCATGTGTATTAATATGAAGCGGAAAAATATACGGGAAATATGAAAAGGTAAGCTTATACATATTTGTCCCCGAATTTCTCAAAAATTATTAAAATCGGACGTAATAGCGACATTAACAGCATGTATTGACGCGAGCTTGAGCCGTCAACGAGACCGTCAATAGTACTTCAAATTGAATAGTGAATGCAACTTTCAGTCGGTCGGTTCATGCAAGTACAACGGCACAATTGTAAAAAAAAATATGAATTACGCGATAGGGACTATTGAATCAATAGAACGCCACTGGAAAATATAGTTGAAACAAAGCGCGGCAAACAATAAGAGTCTGGCCGTCGGCTATATATTCGAGCTAGGATTTTGCGAGCTTCGCTCGCGAGCGCACACACGGATCGAAATTTTTTTTCCTCCCAGAACCGTGACTAAAAAATGCTGAAGCCAGCAAATGGCCGGGGCCATTTTCTTTTACGGGCGCGAGCGCGACGGCGAAAAAAAAAAAAAAAAAAAAAAATTGGGCGCCGCTCTGAAACTGATTGAGTCTGAGCGCGGATTTACTCGACGGACACGCGTTCGAGTATTCAAGGCGCCCCCGAATTTGAACGAGCGGACGCGCTCGGTGCACGGCAATTGTCGCGCCCGCCGATCGCGGGCACCGCCGGCGAAAATGCCGCTGGCGCTTTCTTCGCGAAAATCCAGGTCAGCGCGGTCCAATATTGAATTCGCAAGGCCGCGCGTGATTTTTCGCTCGGCGCGTCTTGGAGGAAAAGCCTTGTTCGCCCGACCGCCGTAGCCGTTTGCCGCGAAGCCCCTTCCCCGCTCAGCGAGGCGCCGCCGACCCTCTTGTGCGCCGCGTGAAAACTCGAGTCGACGCTTGAGTTTTCTCGGCGGGTCCCTGCAAGGCTTCCGATTTTTACCTTGGCAATATCGTAGCCTATGGATGTGTCATTTCCATCGGCAGTATCGATACTCGCGTGCGAACGTTTTCTCGACAGACCCTAACTTGCAGATGAATTTTCAAGTGCGACGAAATACGCGCATTCGTGCTTTCTCGCAGCACGCGATCCAAGTTTCGCGCTGACTTCGAGCTAAATAAAAAGAGCGCTGGCAGCTGGTGATTACGTTATCTGCTTTTGAATTCTAGATTTGGCAGTCTGCGCTGTATCTCCGCAATGCATGGACACAAGCTCACAAACAGGATCATTACACAGATCTGGACGATTTTGTTCTTGGCCAACCGAGGGTTATTTCCGAAGTTATTTTTTGCCTGGAATTCGAATCCGGCGTTAGAATTTGTCTATTACGTCAGATTTTTTAAATGTCCAAATCTAAAAAGGCGAAAAAAGCGGTTTTTCGAGATATTTGAGGTTTTATAACAACGTGGAAAAACATTTTATCCATAAACGGAGAAGTCTACCTAAAAGGCAAACCTTGAAACTTTAAAATCCTTCATTTAGAATTTTTTTCTTTATCGAGATATCGTTGATTGAAGTCAAGTATTTTAGCAGTTTCAAAACAGCTAATTTTCCGGATATGCGTATATAGCATATGCGAAAATACTTGACTTCAATCAACGGTATATCGATGAAAAATAGTATATATCAAATTTTGAAAAGTATGAGTGAAAAACATTTTTTCCATAATGTTACCTCAATCAGGTTAGGATATCTAAAACCTGACGCGATGGACAAATTCTGATTTCGGATTCGAATTCCACGCAAACAATTACTTCGGAAATGACCTTCAGTTTGCCAAGAACAATTGCAACCCCTTATTTTGCAGATCTGTGTTATTCATGCCGAACAATCGGACTGGTGTGTGGACTCTCTTCAACAAAATTTGCTAAACAAATAGTCGCAGTCGTATCGAGCTCATCATAAATTCATACATATCTTGCGTAGACTATCTCGTCAGTGTCTCCATTTAGCCGAGCGGCGGCGGCGCTTCATGAGCAAAACGGTTTCCTTCCAGCCGCAACTTTGGCTGCTGAATAATACGCAAGGCGTGACCGAGCGAAAAGCCATGAGCTTAAATTTTCCAACGATCTCGATTATTTATTCAACTCCGGCGCAGACGGACTCTTTCTGCTGTTCATGCTCAAATGATAAAGTTATCGCTTTTTTATAAATGGGGACGAGCTAAACAGGTATATATGTATATTCATAGACATAGATAGAGGTAAGCTTAGATGAGTGTGAATCTTTTCAAGAGCACTATTGTTTCTTGAAGGAGAATGTTCCATTCAACATGTCGATATACAAGAAAGTACATATCAGAATACCTATGCCTATCTTTGGACGTTGAAATTTCATTTCAGAATGGAAAAGAGAAAATACATATCGATTCAACTTTGCAAAGCAGGCAAACGAAAAGTCTGTTGAATAACGAATCTTGCACGCAAAACATCGATCCACAAGTGGCACCGTCGCAATAAAGAATTTTTTTGTATTTCTTCGTCTCGCCTTTGTCTGTGACTTCCTTGCTTTGTTCCTTCTTTTTTTTCATGCGCACACATCGACTTTATTCTCATTTGCGACGTTTTATTCTCTCTCTCTCCCTAAGAGTCGCTGCCGCAACGTTTTTTTTTCCTGCAGCAGCTTTTTATTACGGGGACGTGTTCTCGTATGTAGATTTGATAAGCCTATGAGAATCATCACGAGCAATGGTATTGTGCGAAACTATGTACACAATAATGAATTGAAACCCAAGGGACCACGTGGAAAGTTTGGATTATGAAGCTGTTACAATCATGGAGGTTGTGAAATTATATATGAACATCAAAGAACCGAGGCAAAAGTTCTGATTACGAAGATACATTCTACTAAAAATTCTATGATTTTCATTTTTCGACTCAGAACTCTGAAACTTTTTACCTGTGTTTACATAAAGGGCTATCCCTCGTCGTTAATTTATTTTGAATTTACTGTATTTACATAAGTTCTTGATTCTTTTATCAGCTTTTTAACTCATTCCGTAAGTATATTAAACCGTTTTTCAAGCCTCGATTCAAATTGTTCCGTGTGCACATACCAAAAGTTGTTGGAGGCTCATTTCTTTCGGTACAAGTCCTTTCAGAAATCACTTGAAACGTTTTATCAAAATCTATCTCGAACTGAAATAAATCATGAAACGTGAATGTAATCTGGAATATCAGTAGATATAATCATCCTCTTTTTCTTGCTCGGACGGGAAGCTTTGTTTTTGCTTTTTTTTAATTAATTACTTATTTTTGGTAGAATTTTTCTGCTATAGTTATTTTATACTTCAATCTTGATTTTTTTTATTGTAAGATGTTATGGTTCAGTTTAGTTCGAGAATACATTACAAATAACTTTTGTTCCTTCGTCAAAAGATGAGTCTTTAAAAAATTATTTTGTGACACAGTATGAGCACGAACCATTGTCCATTAAAAGAAGGTAATAAAACTTACAGGTTCGTAATTCAGAGCAGATATATATGCTAATGAGATATGCTAACGGTTCTCAAAATGTTCTTTTTATGAAATAGAATAAGTGAAATTTTAGAACCACATACATGGAGAACTTGAAAATAAAATAAGAAATTTTTGAGCAGTAATACAGCTTAAAAAATTGCAACTCGTTTCGCAATATATAAAAATCATATTGTTATTGTAATGAATAATCTACAAGTGATTTTCCGCCGTTATCTCAACATACTATTGTCAAAATACGTTACGTAAAACTCGTGGACATTTATCGCAACTATTTCATTTTCCACGGAGACTGTCAAAGCACGAGTATGCAGAAAATGAAAGGTCCGTTTGAGCGCATATTTTTTGATTGAAAACAACTCGTGTCTCGTCGGCGACAGCGCCGTCGGGAAAAAAAGTCGAGCGAAATATTTAATACAAAAGATGAAGCTTGCTCAGTGTGATCGGCGACAAAAAAGGCGAGCGATAATGGAGACGAGCACTCGCGTCACCGGGAACTCGAGAGAGGCAGAAGGAATTATCCGATTTCCAATAGACTTTGCTCCGTCGTGATTTTTTGTTGCACCTCACTGCGCTCACTGCTCTAAGAAGCTTGCCTTGTATCTTTGATGTTTTTTTTATAAGTCGCTGTAATCCTTCATTGTTTAATCAGATGATTTATAATGAGCGACGACGTTGATGATGTGTCGTTTGGATTTTCGGAAAGTGCGACTTAACTTACACGGATTTGAAATTAATGAGGCATAAAATGTTCAACTAACGCGTACAGCCAGTCGAGTTCTGTTGGTCTACTTTGCGGCACTTGTTAGATTTCCAACGAGAATCAAAGTTCGCAAAACGATGCATCGTTATGACATTCACATCCTCGCGGCAAACTTATTACATTATCTTTCCGAACTTTGCCGGGCTTCGGCGATTTATTACAATGGGCATAGAGCGGAGATGATATCAGACGGGAGTTGTAAAGCTTTTGTACACCTTGTACTCCGGTCTGGGAGGCAGAGAGTAGTTTATTTGAAATGCGCTGCGAGGGATGTTGGCGCTCAACAGATTTCGCAATTACGAGCTTGACAATGTAGCAAAACTTGTACAGCTGCCTCGGCTCTCTCTCTCACTCTCGTTCGCCTCCTGCATCTTTTAAATTGCCAATTTACGTGGCGCGGAGGCGTAACACGCGACGTTCAATGACGTCGAAAATAAAATGAGATGGAGCATGATTTTGTCGGTCTGTTCTTTTTTTAAATGAAAGAAAAATCTTTGTTTTGCTTTATCCCGCAACTCGGATGAAATAAACAAAAACACTCGTTGCTTACAATTGTTTACGTGTCAAACAGGTAGTCGCCTCGTTTTTCTTTTTTTTTTGTTCTTTTTCGTTTCTCTCGCTTCGCGTACAAAAGCCAACTGTGAAATGCTACGTTGTGCGCGCCATACATAGATATACGTTGGCACACGTCCAACGGCACTCTGCACGAGAATGAAATCTGATACGCGCGGAAATCTCATCTTTTTTGGTCCTCTTTTTGCCATTTGTACTTAAAATTCATTAACAATTTCGTTGTGATTTTAGCCAAAACCAGTCACTTGATAATTCACAAATATCAATTTAGCTAAGAACCTAATGTAAGTATAAGTAAGTACTTTTACTGAAAAACTTATCAATTTAAGTAAAATTTTTATACGCACAACTTTTTGCTATGACTCGCAAAGTTATGTTTCGGTCAAGTAAGGTAATGAAACGGGAACATCTACAAGGCATGACTGTTCCATCGAAATCGTTGGAACAGTCATAGGAATATCAGCGAACGCTCATAAAACACACACATAGGTGTATTCGATTTTCGTTCGATTGACGACAATCGAATATTATCTGCCGATAAAACACGAGGGAAGCAGGCGTACCTTTAGTACAATCCCAGAGGCATTTCGCTCCCAAGAAATTCGGTCCGAAGTAGAGAAAAAAAAACTGTTTTTTTCCATCGTTGGGATTTATCGGGTTTCACTCGGTCCAATATATCGCCCATCTGCCGACAGCTTATGCTGCTATCGTCCCGAGAGCTTTTCGCATTGTTGCAACGAGTAGCAAAGGTACGAAATCCTTAGAGCTTGGTTAAACACTTATCGATAATTCATTGACAATTGGAGGCTTGTTCTTCATTCGAGAGGCTTTGATTTTAGAGCTGCGATATTCTTCGCTTGAGGGCGTGCTTTTTTCAGCTGACCAGCTGTGCAAATGATCAAGGAGCGACCGACGCAACACGACTAACTCTCGTGATCATTGGTGATCGCGAGAAAAAGGAAAAAGACGGCGGCACTTGAATTCTCAAAATGAGAGCATTCCTCGCAGAACTTTCCAATTGTCCGTTGTTTTCCTTATTTCTCCGGATAATGTTGCCAAGCCTAAATTTATCGTCCTCGTATGCGTTACGAGCAGTGCTGGAATCGCCGCGCCCGACTACATTCACGTTGATTGCATTAGTTCGCTAATGTAATTACTGCAGTCATTAATTCGGTGTTATCTCGCTGGACAGCCTCTAAAAACGGCAACGCCGGGGCGATCGGAATCACCTACTGATCTACGGTTTTAAGTTTCATCGGAAAGTGGAGAGGGACGAAAAAATGAGCAGCGGTGTGTAAAAGTAGTGCACTTTTCGTCGCGGGCGAAGACGATGCTGCTCTGCCTCTCTGGAGGTGCGCGGCCAATTTTAACAGCGCCGTTACATCATTCATGCCGGCTGACTTGCGATGCAGACGCCCGGTCGCGCGGAATCGCCGCGACGGAGAACGTCAGAAGGACGTCGCGCGCCGACCGACAGTCGAGCCGCTGCTCGCTCCAACTGGGACGGTTCCCGCGAGTGTCGCTCGGTGGGCACGGCGTCGCGCGACCGCGAGCAAGACCTCCCGCTCTGGCGCACGCGGGGAGAAAGCTGTTATCTGGCGGGCCGCTGAACAATGACGACGACGCGGCGCGCCATTGTCAGGCAGCGCGAAATACACGTCGCTATCGGGCCGCGCCGATCTACACGCTGACATGCGCGCACCTACACGCCGACCGAGGGCTCGCGAGGGAGTAGCCTTTAACGTCGCCTCTTGTGTATTAGCTTTCGCTAACTCATTTCTTCTTTCTGTCTCGTTTTATGTGTAAAAGGCATTAGTTTCGATCAAATTATCAAATTATCAATGGCTAATTTTATATAATCGAGTTCGCACGAGTTGGAAAAATTCCGCAAAAAATATACCAAATTGTATTACCATTTTTTCTGCGTGAAAATTCATTTTCGAAAAGCATTTTGGCGCTCAGTCGTTTCAATGATCGTCGTTGACGAGAGTCTTCGGCATCTTCGTTCATCGATTCTCGTTAGCACGTGCAGTTCAAGCAAAAGCAAACAGCATTATAACGCGCAGACAAGAAGCGGCTCGCAAGTTGTTGAAAATCGCAGGCGCAAGCTCTGCAGGGACGAGCAATCGATGTGAAATGCGCGCGTGATGCTTCTGCGACAGGCAAGTGGCATCCGAGCCGTGTTTGCTTACAAACCTCTTCCTTACCGCTCGTTCATCACCACTTGTGGAGCCGAGTCTCTGCGTATATCCTGACATATCCCAAATGTTTCTGATCCTTCCTTGCTCGTATCTTCTGTCTTTTTTTAGGGATACTGCTGCAAACTCTTACTTTTTATTGCTTCGATATTCCAACTGCAAACTAATGAACATTTTTTTTAGCATAAGCGTTTTCAGCACAAAACCTATCGGATCGCAGTTCGATTTTGAATAACTTTTCATTTTTTGTTTTGTAAATTTCGTGGAAAATTGATGATTATCTTATAAATGTTCAATACTAAATTATAAATACGAAGTCACCTGTCAAAGTATAAGTAACGTTCAAGCTTCAGCGACATAAAATTCTACAAACCGAAAAGTTTTAACGAAGCTCGACAATGATGAAACCATTAGACTGTCGTCAAAATTGTCATTGTAAGTGTTTTTGCACCTTGATTTTTCACGCGAACATTTAATCTAATTTTCCCGACTTTTCAAGTCATCGAGGGCATTTTTTTTTGAGAAACAATTTTCTTGTTTTCACACTCAAACTCAATATTTAATTGTTCTGAATGTAGAAATATCTAGAATTCCACTGCTGCATTTTCGGTCTTGAACAAAAAAAAAGAATAGTGAAATATTAAAAAAATCCGTTGAAATGTCCCTTGTTGAAATATTTCTATAATTGATTGATTGGAGAATGCATTATTCCGTGGGGGTAATATTTGGCTGGGTGGAAATTCCGATTGTGTATATGCTTGATTATTGAAAAATCCGTGAAATAGCACTTCAATCCTCGACGCAAGTAGAAAAAAAAGGAATGTTGAATATGATGGAATTTGCACAGCCTATACGTCAAAATCATGCGGGAGGAATAAAATGCACGATAAAACGCGTTACTATACAGTCAAACGTTTCTCTGTGAGTACAGTTTGGTCTACACCTCGCTCGCAAACAGATTCAAGCTGAAAAAGAGATGTCTACGGAAAAGTGACCTTCTGTA
Source organism: Phymastichus coffea (assembly GCF_024137745.1). Classification (NCBI taxonomy): domain Eukaryota; kingdom Metazoa; phylum Arthropoda; class Insecta; order Hymenoptera; family Eulophidae; genus Phymastichus; species Phymastichus coffea. Next base: position 1,101,320 of record NW_026706870.1, read on the forward strand.
TTTTACTCACTTTCCATGTTCTTTGCGAAACGAAAGCATCTAAAAAATTCAAGGTAGTCAAGAAATTGTAAAAAAAATCATTAAAAAGTTTTGACTATTTTAATTTTTGAAATTTTAGAAGACGACGATTTTTTCTCAGATACGAACTGGAAACTTTGTAATACTATCTATATACGAAGAAGTATCGACTTGAATAAAAAAATATCTGTAGAAAGTACGCAGGAAAGTCTTTGAGGAGTCGTAACTCGATGACGTTTTTTTTCCTAAGTCGCATAACTTTATTCATCGGAAAAAAACTTTACTGATGACTGCAACCATGATAAAGTTTCTGTATGCTTCAATAATTATATCATTCATTTATTGCAAGTATCTTTACAGTAATGATAAACGTATATTTGAATTTGTTATCTTTTAAAAAAATATTAGCTGTAAAAATTACGCTAATTTCTGTAAGAATTAGATTTTTAAGGTTGCAAAACTAAAAAATCAGATAACATTGTTGATTGGTCCACTTTAAAATCAGATCGTTGCAAGGTAAGTTTCCTATTGATTATTCCTACGTATGCGACTAAAATCGTCAATTTTTATCTTGAATGGCTCTTGAATAATAGAAACAAAAATAAAAATCTCAGGCGCAACACTCAACCAAGTAAAAGAGGAAGTCTCGCTAATAGATGGATAAATCGGAGAGGGTGAGCAAACACACACGCACGGACGGAAAGAAAAGTATTAAAGTGGTGAGCGGTCGATAGTCGTTAGTCCATGGAATTCGGCGTTGCAACACAGACGCACGCGTACACAGAATCGCACAATCGTATAAAGACAGGGCAGAGCAGCTGCGGCAGTGGCGGCAAGCTTCATAATTAATGTAGCGTTCTCTCTCCCACTACGTTGCGAGTATCGATCATTTGGCTCGTATATACGCGAGTCTCCTTAATTGGATTATCATTCTAGTCTGACGCAGTCGCCTGCAGATTTCGAGAGAGAGAGAGAAAAGACTGCTGTATCGGAGCTTTGCGTGCAAATGAGATTCATTTTGAAATTGCGATTGGTTTTTTCTTAAAGACCGTGACAAAGTCTGTCGAATAAAATTGGTTGGTTAAAAGAGCTGCGACAGTCCATCAAGCGCGATTTTCCCTGGAGTCTCGAACGATTTTCCGTCGCTCAACGAGATAAAATCACCAGAGAGAAGCCGTTTACCGTGTCACTCGTAATAAATTGACGTCGAGACGCTATATAAACATCTACTTGGAAATATAAAAAGGGAATTTGCCATTTCGATCGAAAAAAGCAAAATTCTTTTTGCCATGCCTTGCAATTTTCTCACGGCAAAGAGGGAAAGCAGAGGAACTGGGTTATTACCTAGAGAGAGAGAGAGAGAAGGTGCAGTAAAATTGATCATCCTCCAATTCGCGCCAGGCCATGTAACTCGAATCGCGAAATTTCAAAGTGAACCTGCACCGCTGATATAAAGGATGCGCCCGTCTGCTGTCCCTCCTCTTGTTTGCATATCAAAACTGACGGCGAATTGCAATTAAAAAGCGAACGACCGACTGTAAAGTGTATATTAAACTCGCGCGCAGGAAGAGGATTAACGCACATATAATACCAGCACTTCATCATTTTTTCCTATGCCTGCCTATACACGAGATTAACCTCATTAAATCATTAGCACACATGAATAATAATTCATGTATCCTTAAAATCCTCCCCTTCTGCGCTCGCTCAGAGCGCGCTTCGCTCTTCTTTCATATTTGTCGGCATCGCTTACATCACTTTCGCATTTTGCCCTATCGCGCGTCTCCTTTCTTTCGCGTATCGATTTTTTTCATCGACGAGTGATCTACCAATATCGTACTTCGTACCCAGATTGATCTAACTTGTGATCGAGAATGGTTTTACAGGGTATTGGACTCGTTTTGGAATTTATAAAAGTTCTGTAAATCTTTCTTTTTTTGGATTTCATATAAGGGAAATTGATTCAATATAATGAGACTATACGAAAGGTGTACATACCAATAAGTCACTTTCATAAGCGAAATAACCAAATTCACTTGGACTAATTGTCGTTGTTTCTTGGACTAATGTTCGTTCTTTCAATTTGGCGAAAGCTCAAATTGAAAGCTGGTCGAACTGAGGCTGTTAACGGACAAAACTTGTCTTGAGATAACTGAACCATTTGGAATTTAGCAGTGATCAAAATGTAAATAACTGCTTTAAACAGTTGCGTTCACTTATATTTAATATTAAAGCTTTACACAATTAATATTTCTAATATAATGATTATTACGGTAGATTTCATCTTCTCTGCGTATGCAATGCCAAAATTTTTAATAATTTATTTTACTCTATTTAAAGAACGTTTTTAGACTCATCTGATCTCATTAATATATTTTTATCCTGTACTAAAGGCATGAAAATTTGATTATGTTTTTCTATTACCGAATGTTTCGTACGCATTCTGAAATAACCAGCGTTTATTCAATGGCACAATTTACATAAATGGCTTGCTTGAAGATTTTTATCAAAACCCAGCTGAAACTAAAATGATTCAAAGATTATTGGATAATTTCTCATTTTTTTTTTAAACGTCATTCATACTTCGCGCTTCATTTTTACTCGAAATGGGCTTTCGTAAAAAAATTCTCCCTGGCTTTTGTGCGGTTTCCTTTCTTTGGTCGCATAAGTCTGCTCCCGGAACATGTTGAACTGAGGCTTGAAAAAGAGTTTAATATGGCAAAATGAGTATACCTTGATCGCAAGAAAAGTCAAGCAAAGACTCGCAAATTTTTATTTTTTTCGGCTGTAACATATGTACGGAGTTTGAAGTAAAAAAATCGTGAAAAATGGAATTTCCAGTAGACAGCTAGCTTAATTGACGTTACACGGTTGGTCGGAGTGAAGCGAAAAGGAATAACGGAGAGCTAAAATATCCGAGAAAATTAAAAAAAGTCTCACTGGTTTCCTTCTCCCCGAACAACTCGGAAGGCGGAAGAAAAGAAGAAGAAGACGTAGCATCACAGCTTGCTTCCGATGCAAGTATATAAAAGATAAGGTACTCGAGCACACAAGTGGGACGGTTGGTGAGGCGCTGTTGAAATCAGATTGGCGTTGTTTTTCCCGATGCCGCGCACATTTCTCCTTGGCTTTTCAATGCAAGAGCGCAACTGCAGCAGCACTGCGAGCACCACTTTTCTCTCCGCGTGGCTTCCCAACCCTACGACTAACCTTTTCAAACCTCTGTGACGAGGTTCTGTCCTTTTCACTTTTCCTTCCATTTCGAGGATAGTACGTACAACCTTTCTCTCTCTCTCTCTCTCTCTTTCTTTTTCAAGTCTTCACCGGTTTCTATATCGATAATATGTTAGTGCTCCTCGGTGATATCGATTTCGTTTCTAGAGAGAAAAGGAGATGCTAAATTCTTCGATTTTTCACGAGCATGACGTTCCGAACGTTCAAGCTGAACAAAGTTGTGGTAATGAGACTATTAAGGTCCACTTCCTACATGATAATCAATTAATATCACAGTAATATTAGTACTACATAAAAGAGACTCGTATAATAGTATATATACATCCTGAGTAAATAAAAACAGCATGAAATCATCAACGCGTTTACAGATCCATTAACACGTGCATTACTGCTTGTTCGAGCCTCGAGCTGCAAATCTAATACTTTCTCTATTCTGCGTCGTTCCTGCTGAAACTTTTTCGGCCGATAGGCGGTAATATCTCCACTCCGTTAATAGGTCTATCACCAAGCAGTGTGGTGCGATTCGCTGCCACGATTCTCGATGAATTATCCTTGTCCAAGCAAGAGATTTGAAAAAATAAAGAGGATTGCGCGGAGGACAGGTCGGGAGTTTTTGCTCGTTTTACGGTATGCTCGCGATGTAACTCGCGCGCACGCCGGATCCGAATGATAGCCGGCAGCTCAGGTATTTTCACGCGCAGCCGCGCGGTCTCTTGCAAAATGTATGGCGCCCGTCGACGTACACCGACAAACGTATCGTTGCGCGAGGGCAAGCGCAAATGTAGTCTACGTTGCACGGTGGCGCGTCTACCGATCCACTCGAACAATTCATTTATCGCGCGAGCAAACCATAATGATAACAACAACAGCAATAACAACGGCAACAATGGGGCTCGCTTAATCTGACGTTTGCCCACGATACGTACCATGCGCAGGTCGGAATGTTTACCCTTTCGATGCGCTGGGATTCCATACGCGCTTTCAACGGGCGAGCGATGCGGCTGCTGCTGCTATGCGCGGATTATATCGGCGTTGCGTCGAATTTTTTTGGTTTTATTTATTTATTTACTTTTTTTTTTTGTTCGAGAATCCTCGAAACTCGACTCCAACAGAGAGTGCAGACGGAAAACAAGGAGTTTTGTGCGAGGCTTATAGATAGAAAATTTTAATGTATCAGTAGCTCGGCTGTAAGCTCTCGACGTATTGATATGTTGAACAGATGTAACTGAAAACAGTGATAAAAGGGAATCTATTTTTGCTCTTTTCAACTTTCAAGTCCACGAGAAAGTCATTGTTTGGTCAGATTCAAAGTGATTCTTGCCCAGTTCGAATCATTTTTTGTAAAAAAAACCATGTTTCAGTAATTCAACGAAAGCCTAGAAACATTGATATCATAAAACTTTTTAACATTTCGATGATTCTTATGGAAATAAACAGATTTTATGTGTTTCACGAGATCTAACGCAAAGAAATTTTTATAAATGAAGAAGAGCACATTTTATATGGTTTGATACCGAAAAGTACTATCTTGAACATTACTTTTACACAAACGTATTTCTCTGGAATTTGCATAAACATTTGTAATAAACCTGCTGTCGTTCCAAAGGTTTTTTGAAAGTCCAAACATGCTGACGTTCGTGAGGGCTTTCCGTTTGATGTATTTAATAAAAGCCAACTTGATTTTTACGAATAACAAAAGTTGTTGTAACTACTGACGACGATTCGTTCAAATGAAAAACCAGAAGAAACATCATCTTAGAACCGCTGAAAATCGATTAACGGGCATCAAAGTGCTAAGTTTAACCGAGAGCCCAAGCAACCCCTTCGGTAACTTGCTTGTTTCTTATACGTATGCGGTTTAGACACTGCAAGTTTCTGATTGCGAAGGGAAGTTTCGCTTTGTGTCGGCGACGCCGCCAGCCCAGGTTTCCTACCTGCTAACTGGACGCGGATTTTCTCAGTCGCGCGCTTGCGCTTGGCCCGTCGCCAACTGTGACACGGAACTTTGCCTATTAATTGAATGACCAATCGAAGCCGCGTACGCATGTCAAAGGGACGACCCGCTGACCAATCCAATTGTTAAGAAGTGGCGCTGTCTTGAAGGAACGGCTGCACGAGGCGTCGTTCAAACTTGTATTCCATGACTCTCAAACTGTAGTCGTGAACATACTTGATGTCTTCACCTTTTTTCCTGGCAAATATTCCGTCCTCGATTGTACTATTGCTTATTTGGGAATACGCGATGAGAAACGAAACTATAAACTTTTGTCAGAAGCTACAAACAATCAGATATGAAACCGTTCCAGATAATATTGTATGTACAATTATTCATTGAGTTAATCTAATTTACAGTCTAAATATACTTACGAAATACATGCAGGCGGCTATAAAATGTAAGTAGAAAATCTAACAAATGTCCATTTTTCTCCGTATATATCATAATCAACAAGAAATCTGCTCCTCCTCTGCCTTCCAGGTTCATTAAAAACTTCTTGCAGGGTTAGTTCAATCAATGTTACCGTTAAACGGGCTACAATTTTTCTGTTCAAAGTTGATTCTCTTGTTGGCGTGTCTACAAATATTTAATAGATTAGAAACTAAAACTTAACATTCTGCCAATAAATAAAATTGTGTTGTAAATAAATCAACGGAAAACTTGCGCGCCTGATACGTAAATTGACGCATCGTACACGGAAAACTAGCGCGGAAAAGTGTGTACGATGAAAAGTAAATAATAACATTTTTCTAATTTATTGTTGCGCTGTTATTGAAAAAAAATGTTATTTTATTACGTTTTCATTATTTTTGTAATTTGTGGATTATAGATAATGTTATGGTTTGTTATTAGTAAATACGCTGCGTTATCTATCTCGCCGAAGCGTCTAATTGGATCTTTCTCGAAATCTCGTTTATATTCTCGAATTCGCGCTTTCCACACGTCGTTTTGATGAACACCGTAGCTAACATATTCAACAAAGTGATTCTCGTCTCGGGTGGCTTTCCACCCTCACTTGGCTTGGACTTAAACCTCACATTAGACAACATTTTACTTTCCTGCTTTAGTCTGGTAAAGTACTATAATAAAACAGTCCATTTGATCAAGAAGTTAAATATATACATTCAACAAAACTTCTGCTCTTTGATTTTGCATACAATGTTGGCAATGGTAATTAATATTTTCATTATTGCGTAAATCATGTTTTCATCGGATACTTTTCTTGTATAGTAGCAAAAAGAAGCTCTATAATAACATAATCACTGCTGAAGAATTAACAAGAGTAACTACCGTGGGAATGCTCGAGTATGTATGAATGTGATTCAGATTTAAGAACGAACATCGCTCTGTTTATATTTTCTGAGATTTTTAGAAAACCATAAAATTGTAACACGTTACTTAACTGTATTGTGCACAGAACGACATGGTATCGCCGATAACGAGATTGAATCGGAAACCTCATAGTTGTGCACTATATAGCTCATAGTTAGTCTATATGAGACGATTCTTTAGTGTAGACGTGCCTTTCTTTATTCACTATGAATCAATTCTTTCTAGTTCAAGCATATTTCTGAATTAATTTTTAATAACAAATAACTCCATGATCGTACATTTATGAATATTTACTTAATGATAAAAAGTGAAAGTAAATTTTTGACTCAAAGAAGATCATTTTCAAAGATAAATGATAAAAATGCCAATTTATTTACTTATCAAATACAGTGTATCAATAATGTAAAAGAAGATATCTTTTCTCTCACATTATTCATACACTAAATTTGATACAATTTCTCTCACTCGATGAATAATAGATCACAAGCGTAAAAGGATTACGGAGCTCCAGAAACCCATACGAAATATCTAGGACAGAAATACATAGTTCCCAATGTTTTCGAAGATTTCGTTATTTTCTTTCAATTTTGAACTTTTTTCAAATATCTGGCCCATCGGGACCCTTGTCTTTATTAATTTTGAGGGGTAGTTCGGTCAGACAGAAGGTAGAAATATAAATAAGAATAGCCAAATCTACGAGGTGGCTTTCTGTGATGTGCTGCTTTGATGTTAATTTAAAAAAAAAGTAAGATAAAAGTGTTATCTTCGCATGTGCCTAGTTTAACTCATGCACACCTACAAAACAGATGGCATGAGTCACAGATGAGCCGCCCCCACCTTGCTATAAACTTTTTCGCGCAGCAGAGTGTAAAGCGGCCGATAACGTTTACGCGCAACTTTCGTGCATCAGTCGCCGAGAAACAGAAGCGCGCGTTGCTTCCACGATGATATCGGCACTGCTACTTGTGCTCGCAACGGTCGTTTTCGCAGACGGCGAGTGGACAGTTCATAATTTCAATCGAAGCCTGGTCCACCCATTGAAAGATGCCAAGGATAATTTTGTCTACGTGACTTTTTCGCTGAACGATCACGAAGCCATCAAGTTAAATTTCCAAGACGAGCGTAAATCGTGCGTTGTTCCTCACGAGTTGCCGTACAATACGAGGAGCAAACACAAAGTCGCCGCTCTCGGCAACGGCAAAGTCATCGTAACGATGATGAACAATCAGATGAATCGGGCTAGAATAAGTGACGCGATAACCAAATTCGACTGGAAGCTGTCTATAATCGATCCTAATAATTGCAGTTATCAGCACAAAATTATCGGGCATGTGAAGACGAGCTTCGACAACATCTTGCCGTACGTGGATACTTTTGATCTCTACGCCAAAAGCAATCAAATTAGCAAAGTGCTGAGGTTTAAGGACAACGGCGAACTTGAAGGATTTTCAGCGATTGTCCCAGATAAGAAGGGCTTGGGAATAAAAGTCGCCAAAGAATACGATCCTAGCCAAGGTTACTACTACGTGGTGCCAAATCGTAAGAAGAGCCAGTCGATTATCAAGAAACTCAATTCGCACTTCCAGGTGACGAAAACCTACGTAGTCGAGCGTGACAGACTGTCTCAAGATCCACAATCTTACTCGATGAACTACGGTAGAATTACATTTTGCTACTTCACCGGTAACAGAATGAATCTCGAGTGCGCTGTCATCAATGGCGAATTGGATCGTGAGTTGCTTAAGATTCGACTGATCTATGAACACGCGTTATCGGGAACGACAGTCGTCAACTTCCGACATGGGTTTGCTGTTGTTCATTATCAGCGTCACAAGAATCAAATGTCCACTGTTTATGCTCGTCGAGTGAGCGAGGCAGGCGAAATTGGATCGGTTGTGAAAATCGGTGAAGTGACCGACGCAATACACTACGTTTATAGTTTTGTTATGAACGATGGAAAATTATGCGTTGTCGTCACTTTTGGCGATGCCGTTCTGACCAAATATATCGATCTTGACTGATAAGCATTAATGTGTCTTTTTTTATACTTTACTTTTTATGCAATAAATTTGAAATAGTTTTTTCGTGTAAATGACGAAATAATTATAACCTTGCACACCATTGATAGTTTTTTCTTCAAATCCCAACTGTATACTGATATCAGTGTCTCGAACGCCCGTCGTATCAAGGTTACGAAGATTTATGTGAACTAATCGAGAGAGAAAGAGAGTCTAGTGTATTCGGCGATTAAACCTCTCAGAAGACGCTTGTCCACCGATAAAGTCGTACACTAAAACAAACGTATTCGTTAATCATTCATTTATTTGGAAATCCAAAATATATCAAATGTAATTATATTTCTGCAGTAGTAACAGTTAGTTTGGAAGTAAGGATAAACAATTAAGATTATTTATGAGAATATGTAAGTAATTCCTCAAGCAGAGAGTTCTACAATTGCGACGTTATAGCTTTATTATTTAAATAACTAAAACGATTATTAGTTAATAACACTAACTAGCTAAGACAATTATTCGTTGAAAATAATATTATTATATAAATACGTTACAGTTTTTATGTGTAAAATTGTATTTATTGTATTTTAACCATTTGATTCAATTTCCATTGTAACATATATACTATCTGAAGGTTTTTTTGTGCTAAGAAATTTTTTCTTGAGCAAGTTCATAATTGAATTTTATCACGGATAATGAATAAAATTCACAAAAATACAATTCTATGTTTATATTTACCTATTGCAATAATTCATATGTAAATGAAAAAAAAATAAAATAAAATATACAGAGCTTTATAATAGACAGTGTGACTAAAAAGGTAAATGTGTCACTAATATTGCTAACGAAAACTAGAGAAATTGTATTATTAGAAAAAAAAAGAATCATAAAAAATAGTCATAAAGATTGACGCGATGAATATTCCTGTCGATATTTCACAATCCATGTTATCTGATTCAAAATGAAATTTTGTACTAAAAGTCGGCGCGTGAAAAATTCCATTTAAAAATAAGTTGTTTTTTCAGCCATCAAGATAGAAAAACCTAAACTATGAACTACAATCATCTACTGTTAATTTCATTAGCCTTGATCCAAACAACAGCAGCCAACTTTTTTGCAGCAGTTGAGTACAACTCAACGAAAAACTGGTCAATTGCACGTCACATCTACCGTTTTTCACCAATAATCGTTGAATCCAACAGCAGCTTGATTCACGTGTTAGATTCAGATGATCCGGAACACGCGATTCATATTTACTCCGTGGATTATGGATTATGCAAGGTACCTTTGAAATTGTACTTTCACCAGCGTTATCCACGACGCGCTACCACCTTGGGAAATGGCAAAATCATAATTTGGTTACTGAATTATCGACTCACTCATAAGAACAATCGAATCAACTGTGAGCACAACGCGCCTAACGATTTAACCTTTTCATTTTCATGATAATTAATATGATGTTGCATTTACTATGGTCGAAACAGTGCACGAAGCAAAGTGGAGATTCGCCATCGTTGAACCACGCAGCTGCAGCTGTGCCCCGAGCATACTTGCGATTAAGGACTCGGATTTGGACTTCAAGCCAGTCGACGTCGTAGATGTCGTTGGTTACTACGATCACTTCGAGGTCTTTTTGAATCCGTTGATGCACAACAGTCAGAAAAATATCTATGGATTCAGGTACTATGATAGCGGTGTGCCGATAAGGAAAGAAACAGGTGTCAATTCAGTGATACCTGGTCAGTACACGACTTGCGATTACAAATAGTACGATTGTTATTGTAAAGAAATTTTTGTTGAACAGATGGTGATTTGTATTCGCGCTACCATCCCAATACCGTGAGAATCCACACAGTTCTGAAACATGACTCGTCGAGAGGTTACTTCTATCTGAAAATCGAACCTAAAACACAGGTCAGTCTGATCAAACATTTCGATTACAATTTTCAATCGACGTCCAGCGTGACCTTGCGCAAATCCAACGACAGTTACGAGCGATTTGACAGCTATTCCGTCGATCATGGGAATATTACGTATTGTCGACGTATTCAGCGCCTTATACATTGCTCGCTTCTTGACAGTTTTCTTCGATTGAAAATCAACTTGACTCTCGATTACGAACAATACGTCGACTATTTCAGTAAGATTGGTCGACTGAGCATTAGTAATACACCCGATGGTGGTGCTGTGTTGTTTGTCGCTGTCGACTCCAATCACCGACTTGGTCCACCATTGTACATTCAGAAAATTGACGTGAATGGGCGAGTCACTGATCCAGTATCTATAGGTAGATTCTTCTGCGAGATTAATTACTTAAATAGTTATGAAATGCCAGATGGTAGTTATTGCGTTTGCGTTGTGTGCGACGAACTAGTACACACGAGATGCTTTCAATTGATCTTACAACATCGATGACAATAATTTATAAGAGAATAAAATGTTTGTATAAATAAATAATAGTATAGCTGTTTGGCAGTAATAATTACTGCTAATTCATTTCAAAGTTAACTTCTGTTTTTCATGAAACTCTTTTCATATCAGTAAAGTAAGCCAATAAGTTTTTACTATATGAACGTAGCTACGTAATTCTATTCACTTATCAGTCGTTATGAAAACAAATCCGTTCCAACATCCACAGTGTAGATAAAATAAATAACGAATACGTAAGGACTTGCTACAAAGCCCCTATACGAAACCCAATAAAACGCTGTAACGTCCCGCAAGAAATTCAATCACGAAAGAAGGAGGAGAAAACGAAAACATGGAAGAAAAATATAATAATGCTTCTCGGGATTCTTTTCTACAAGCGCAACTCGTCGAACGAGATAATTTTATAGCTAAACTTACGACGAAGGACTGCATCGCCTAAAACGATTCACAAATGAACGGAGTACAGTTTGTGTCTTGTTACGAAAGCTTCGACGTCTTTGTTCTGAATAGCGATACGTACGCTCCGTGTCGATATGACCATCGAGGTCAACAAGTTATCGACTTATCAAACAAATCGGGATCAAAAGCTAAGAGCAGCAAATATACCAACCTATCAAGTCCTTTCCGAGATTGATCAAGAAATTTGATCCGTCTGAGGGGTACTTTTACGCTTTACTTTATCGTAACGGAACGAGCCTTATTAGAATTTTCAACTCGGATTACAAGATACAACATGAACAGTTTGTGAACAAAGAAATTATGTCAACGTTTTTACAAATATTCCTGCTTATGAAAATTAATGAAACAACATTCTTCGATTTTTACTTTCCATAAGATATGGTAGGAAACGTTAAAGTATGTTTCGTCAATAGCATTGCTGCTCGACGCTATAGTAAGTGATTTATAAGTTATTGCGAGAATCGATGACCATGTATCTCATGAAAAAAACTTTGTTAGTGCGATCACTCGTTGTTTGAGTGAAGATTAGCCGTGAATGAGTTTATCCATTTTCTGAAAGCGAGATGATGCTACCAATGTTTAGAGAACGTGCTGACATTCACTTAAAGTTAAAAAAATTTAATATATATTACTATTTTAACTCCAAAATTCAGACTAAATATGTTTGTGTTTCTCATAAAGCCTGCTTTCCATGGTTAAATACTATATATGACCATACACGACATCAAAACCACATGTATTGTTTCGACGAGCTGATTTGATTAACGTCCTTCTTTATGAAAATGATAAATAAAGTACAAAATATGAACGAATCTTTTCGCATTTATCATTCTATCTTCGAAGTAACTTGAAAAAGATCTACTGGACTAATCATCTTCGTAAAGTTACTGTTTGTACTCATATTTAAAAAAAGTAGATTGCGTACCTAGGTTGGAAAAGTATTGGTAAGTCCATAGCACGTGAAAATTGATAATCGAGACGAAGCCTAAGTTTGGCAATATCCCGGCCGTAAAATTTTTTTCTGTTCAGTGACCTGAAAATACGTAGCATTTCCCGGCCCCGGCTCGGTCGGTAACTAGCTATATTCGGCCTCATTGGACAAAAAAATAATATACTTACCACGGCTAGGAAATTGGCAAGCCCATAGCACGTTTGGTAACCCCGGCTTTGCTTCGGTTGTCAGTTCTCACGTGCTTTAAACTTATCAATACTTTATCGGCCCACGCACGTATCGGGTTATATATTCTGTGCCTGTCTCATAAGAGATTACTCAAGCGATTTTCACTCGTGAAAATGAAAATATAGGTTTAAAATTATTTAATTAAAAAGTTGTATTTCTTATTATTTTGTACTAAGTTATTACATATCGCCTTATGAAAACGCTAATGCTTCATTAAATACTCAGAGATAAAAATGACATAAAGTCGCATATCTCGAAGTAGGTGCTTATTTGTTTCTATAATATGGAAATGAAAATAATGATTACATAAGTATGAAAGTAATATGATAATAAAATCTTCTCAGGATATTGTTTTTGTTACTTAAAATTACATAAGGAAAGAGTAAAGATAAATGGGTTATATACGAAGAAGATTATAAATAAAATATAGTCGAGTTTTTTTCCATTTTTTTAATGGTAAAGTTGTATATTTTTATCCCTTTGCAAAGAATGTTTCATCCGTTGAAAGACTATTTTGGAACTTTTTTTTATTGAAAGAATATCATAAAAACGCCGATTTCAAAGTTCGACTTATTACTCTCAGCAAAAACTTTTCAGTATACGATGAAATTGTTACGCCAATCATAAGTTTTGGCAAGTTTTTTATGGCATGCATTGTTTTTGGGTATAAATGAGATATGAAAATGTAATCCTGGCAACTGTGACAGCGGCTGAATATTTGTGTATATTTATATTTTTAAAATAAGTTTCCTATAGTTTTAATATTGTCTAATAAAAATTATGTCGCTTATAGACATTGAACTCTGTGACCCCTTTCTTTCTCTCTTGCTAATTTACGATTTACAATAGAAATTGAAAAATGAGTCTCGTATTTAATTATGATATAATAAACAATATAATATATATTCTCTTGCTTAAAAATCAAATCTGTACCATTTTCACGCAGTGTTGCTCTCTATCAATCCTCTTTCATCCGCAAAGTACGACATTCGTGTTTCTACTTGCCAATCTTGGTTGCCTCACGCTCACACAAACGCATTAAACTTCACTCGCGAATCGTTGATTTATGCGCCACCTGAAGAACAACAGCCTCGAGATTCTTTTGGCAGAAATATCACTGTTTCATGAGTGACTTCCACCACGTCCAAGTCTAAATTGAATTCAATCGAAATCCCACTTGAAGTGAAAATCACTTTCCAAAGTGCAAATTTCGAGATCTTTAATCTGAATTCCCAAGATGAAGTAATAGCATTAACGACAGCGCAGATCAGCGATGTTTATCATGCTGATCTGCTTGTGACATTGAGCGAAAACCCTAAGGCCATTATGTAAGTTTATTTGAACGTATCTTTCTATTAAAGATGATGCTGATACTTGAGTTCGTTGGCATATCAATTTGAATTTTTATGCGCGATGAATACAAAACTCCGAAAAAAAAAATTTCACACGTAACAAAAAAAAAATTTATTTCTGTAAAATCACGTAAAAGACAAATATTTAGAGAAAGAACAGCAATTGAGCAATCGAAATTTGATTTTGATACAAGCGGGTTGAATATGGACTTGGAAAGCGTGGATCCACTCATAGAATTTAATTTGTCAAAAGGCTAATACTATGCCTCGACGCAAAGATCAACGTTATCCATCCTCGATTTCAGCTTTAGAACCATAAAAAAAATAAAATATCTGATCTGTTAATCAGCCATTCGGTATTGAACGGCGACATAGGGATCTACGCAAACGCCTACGACGTCGAGGATAGCGTCGAGTGTTTGTCGACTCGCGAATGAAAATAAAAGCTCGTGTCAGACTGACGGACAAAAATTACTTCGGCATATGGCGATTGTACAATTTACTGGATGGTTCAAGTCTGGTGGTGTCGTTGTCGAGGGGACGCTTGAACGGCTTAGTGAAGAGGCTCAATGCGGATGCCAAACTCGGCGTTGCCACGTTATTTCAATACGACTCGTGCCAAAGTCTCAACACCAACCGGCAGGATTATTTTGTCGAGCTCAAGGATGGTGTTTATTGTTTAAGCTACGCTTGCCGCAACGAACTGATCACTCATTGTGCGAGATTGCCAATTGTTGACAACTTACCGTCGTATTTGACGTGATTATATACGCAGGTGTTTGGAATTATATTCAATGTCTCGTGGACTGCTTATATGGAAGACAGTTGTAGTTTGTTTATTTTGTCCAACAAGTATTAACCAGGAATCTCAGTTTCGTTTATCAAATACATGAAACTTTATAAAAGCAGAGTTAATATGTCGATAGATTGTGGTCTTATTGATTATTTTCAACTGAAACTAGAGACGAATTTAACAATAAAATACCCCTTTGTATAATTGAGATCTTTCAACAGATTAATTGGAAATATTTTATAAATGTTTCGTAGCAGTTGTTTCGTTAGTCACTTGGTCATTATTATAAATTTGTCTTGAGATCTGATGATAATGCAACTCAATAAAAATATAGTAGAGTACGAATCGGAAAACTATACGTTATACATTTTCGTCTTATAAAGCTAGCGTGCACTTCATAATGATGCGGCATTACAATACATTTTACAAACGTTTATAAGTATATGATTACTGAATGTTTATAAGTATCATTGTTGTAATCTGTTGGTAAAAAATTGAAAGTTTAAGATAGAAAAGTTATTGTTTTTCAATTCTTACTGATTCTAGTTTATCCGCAATTTCGAATTGAGGGGCTCGTTCCTTCAAAAGCTGCATCATAGCCCCGGGACAAGATAGCCATGGTTTAATTAAACTGTCAATCTACTTTCGATAGCGTCATTACCAATCTTCACTTTACACAAAATGATAGATATTAAATTGAATCACTAAATCATTTTTTAAATTCAATTTTCAATCATTTCAGTTTTGTTTCTCTTGGAAAACATGGGTAATATTGTACTTTTTAATTAAAATGTAATGTATAATTCGTCAAAAACTTAGAGACATTATTAACATCGCCAACATTATTTTCCCTAAAATAGGCTGGAAGCCGCGGAGATTGATAGATAATATTTTTATTGTTGTTGAGGACATGAATCGAAGGATTGACTTTCGAATAAACGAATGAATTTGTTCGGTGGACACATGCTTATGATAGTCGCTTTAACCTTTCGCTTTAACTATTTTTTTAACTTCATTGCAATCACAGCATTATCGAATACGTTCCAAACTATCATCTACGCAGTATCTTTTTTATTCCAGAGGTTTTAGTGAATTTAAGACTTCGTTAAGTGTTTAGAGATCAAAGTCTGAGAGGAGGCTTAGTAGTCAGCGATAAAAAAACTTATTTGCTTCTCCGCATAAGCAATAGTCTTTTGGATTAGTTTTATAAAAACCATTCTTACAGAAAACTATCATATTTTTTACAACAATGAATGAACTTCGAGTTTGGCACGAAAAAATAGTTATTCAATAAATTTGAAATTGAAATAAAAAGTCGTCTCAGTTCTCAATGTAGGTGAACAAATGTAATTATCCATTTCTGAAACGAAAAGTATCTTTGACTAATTCTGTAGAGTAGCCACCGCGCTGATAAGGTTGACTGACGATAAATTTTCCATTGCCAAAAGCATTTAAATATAATGAGTCAACGTCAGGAAAATGGCATTACTGGTGAAGTTGCGCCGAGAATATGAACCAACCTACTCTAACGAAGTTGTAAACCACAGATTGTAACTTGTTTAATTTACAAGGACCATCTAGCTTACGTTAGATAAATGACAATTATTATGTAAAGCATTATACACTTTGAAGAAAATAAAAATAAGAAAAGTCAAATCTATTTGAGCCATCATAGAGAACAGGATTTCGTATATTCTGACCTGGTAAAAATGTTTAGTTTAATAACTATTTTTATTTTATTAATGATAGAGACAAATATTGTAGAAAGTCGATCCAGTATATATTATATTTTTACTTTCCGAAAAATTAAATTCTATTGGATGACATCAAAATTATGGCGTGGTCATACATTTTCATCAGAACTTCATTACAAAAAAATTAATAATTGTCTACTTGATGGTTCTCTTATTGGTAACTTTTCTATCGAATAATCAAAATTGACATCACAATCATTTATTGAAACAATATAATATTTTTCTAATAAGGTAAATTCGATTGCTTTTTTAAGATGATTTGATTGATAATATCGAAACAATAGTACAATTTGAATGAGTCTGTTATATAAAAACTTATAAGCTTTGAATTACTTAATTCATGAAGTAACTCATAATGTCTTATCAGTCACCATAATTTATTTTAATTTCATTTCATAGAACGAACAGTTCGAAATACCTGTTACTACCTTCATGTGTTATGTAACAATCGATAGTTAGCATTGCTCGTGTTTATCTAATTGTTCTGTGACGACAATATAAATTCGTTTAATCGCTTTGCAAATCGATTCGCGTGAATAAATCAAGGTGAACGTCTGACTCCATCTTATCAGGAAATTATATAATAACTGGCTTAATCAACAATTTTTCTTATGAATAATTTGAATATATATATCTTCCCTGCGTATTACTTTAAGTATCGCTGTCAAAACAGTCTTCAAATATACTGAATAGTTATTGGAACATAAAACTAATTAAGGTATTATTTTTAAAATAGTAAAAACTACTGCAAAATAATGTTGAACACTCTTTTTCAATATCTACTAATTAATTTCGAGTGCTTTGCTACAAATATATGTACCTACTCTAATTCGTAATTTCCGAAAATTATGGGAAGTAATGCAATGGATACTTTAAGTATAATTAAAAATTCGAATTCCGCTTGCATTGATCTACTTATGCGCCATTCTAAGCTCAGTAATGATAAATTGAACGCTGTGAAGACGACATATGTAGCGTTTACCGGGAGTCGAATTAATTGTGTGTAGAGAGCGCAACGAGGCCTTTACACAGGTCACTTCGAGTCGAGCACCGGCCAAAATCACTGGCTAGTCGTCCTGGTTGCCGCGTGCCGTGACTCCATCTGTTTTCGGATAAACAGGGGACGTTGTACAATACTTGCGACCTTGACAACTTTTATCGCTCGCAACATGCGACATAAGACAAGCGATGGTTAGAATAATTTTTTTTCATTCTTTTCAATTTGATTTTCTTCTTAGGATAACACAGTATCCTGAGAGCGTGCTCATTTTTCATTTCTTAGGCCTGAGCACGAGCTTCAGTCTAACCACGTTAAGTCGCCAAGCAACGCAGTAGAAGCTACAGAAAGTTGGGTAAGTTGACTCATTTATTCTCGCGGCGCTTATGATGGTTATCATATTCTGTAGGGATTGGCAATGGTAGGCCTGTGTTTGATCGCAGTACTTAAATATTAGTCTTTTTCATTAGATTTATTCTTGATCTAAAATACAAAATATATAATTATAATAGATAATTAATTATGATCTAAGAATGATTTCCAATTTTTCATGAGATCTGTCACTACGTAATACTGAAGACTTTAACATTAAATAGAGTGATTAAAATCGCATATTTAAAAGTTTATATGACTTTACGTTATATGAACGTCATGAATGAAAGTTAGTTCACAATTTAAAAATTATATACAAGATCTAATCTTATATACATAATAAATTACGTGCAGCTCCATATATAAAATTGTATAAATAAATATTTGATCGGTATACATAGATTTTCTAATAATGTAATATATGTACGTGATATGTAGATAAATTTTAAGATAAATTTATATTATCTACAAAATTCTACTTATCTATATAATTGGAGCTTTAAAGTAGATTAACTCGTTATTTAAGATCCAATTTAAATAATATCACTAAAATATTTTTTATTATTGTAAACTCTTACTATACGCATGTACAAAAGAAAAAGAAAGGATACATATACATACAAGCTTAAATATAAATTTTTTTAATTCAATAAATAAAAATACTTCGAAGTACATTTAAAATCGTTGTGCAGTTTACCTATTCAAGTGTGTGTATCCTGCATTCCGTAGAGTCATAGAACCTATTGCAGTGGACACTCCATCATCAGAAAATATTTATTTGGCGAATTTAGTCTAATGAGATTTTGATCCTCCAATTCGATTTAGCAGTTTTGATAACATTTTTCTTCTGATGTATTACTTTACATTTCATAAGTACTGCGTAAACTCTCTTTAAATACTTGATTTCTTTGATAGCGAATTGTCAAGAACTATAAGCACAAATGCCCTTTATATTCTTAATTAAAAATCAATTAACTGAATTACTAGGCCATAATAGATTTTGTAAAGTTCAATTTTATTATGAAACATTATTTTGTTCAAATAAAAGTATTATGTAATATTTAATTCGTTGTTTTCATTCTTTAATCTTCATTAGTTATTTTCAATTTAGACAACTAAACATTTCACATTTTTTAAGTTGGCTTTTATACAGAGTGGTTTAAAATATATTCCGTAATATAATAATTTTAATAGAATCATGCGATAAATTAAGTGCGTTTAATGTGCATCTTCACTATAGCTAGAAATTGAATCTTATTTTAGTTTTACTAATTGCTTGTGTAAATATCATTTATCTATATAAAGTATTTTTAATACCAGTATATTTAAATTACTAATTTAGTATCAAATGGAAAAACATGCATGTACACTATGATGAGCATCTCGATAAGCCGACGTTATCTGGTCCTGTTAGTGAGGGCCGCACTTTCGGCTCAACTCTCATTTCAATGCTCTTCCCTTTTTCTTTTACTTTTCTCGAAGTCTAATACCATACCTGCTAAACAGATGCTAATGAAAATCATACGCCTTCTTTAATCTAAAAACCATACCTTGAATACGCGAAAGCTCGTAAACATTTGGCGCTCTTACCCTACCTATTTCTCACAATAATAAAATTACATTTCCGAGAGATTTTTGCATTCGTTTATTGTTGTTGAATTAATTCACTCGATTTAATGATTTATAACAAGTCGGAAATATATTTACATTCTTCCCGATTTAGGAGGACTGATTGTGCATGAATTTTATTGCGTAACTAATTGAGTATTATTATCTACAGTTGATTGATTTCTTCTCTTACTTTGGCATCGACGATTTGCATTACGAACAGAAAAGTAGGGACGAAGTTTAGCTTTAACTTATCTACAAATCTCGAAATATCACGCGGAAGATCAAAGAAAAACCAAACGTAGGGTTGCTGACCGCACCCACGGGTCTTATTAGAAAGGAACTACTCGGGGGAGAGAAAATTCAGCGGCGTATTCTTTAGCTTGAACCGCAAAGGGAACACTTGAGAAAACACGCAGAGCAAGCGACGAGCGTTACAAAATAAGGTGATGCCTGTTGTCGACCAAACGAACCATCCTATTAAGGCTGTTTTTCATCAATTTCAATATATTTGATTTGGTATCACGACTTTATCTCGGTTGGTTACAGGAAGAAAAATTTTTACTAAAAGAGGATTTGTTACAAGCAGATTTCTCTTACTCTTTTATTACTAGAGTGCCATTTATTTTGCGTCAAGTTTTATTATTCTTTACCTTTAGCAGATTCCAATGTAAAAGTAATTTTTCTTTTATTTCTTCGGGCGTTTCCAAATTAATAATGTTTGTATAATTATGCTTTCGAACTGATAATAAATATGATAAAATTGTTGAAAAATATAGTGAACACAGAATATATTCCAGTAAATTATAAGTCTAATGATGTTGGAAAACGTTGACACTAAAATAGTTACGCGGAGAATAAAAATCCTGTCTGACCTTATTGCATACTTGTATCACTTGCAACGAAAAAAACTGGTTTTAGGAATTTATTGATATCGCGAAGCTAAAAGTTAGAATGAATGTTATGTTGAGAGAAATAAAAGTAACGTAATATGATAAATTTAATTCGATATATTGTACAAGCAATTGAAATTCGACTTTCTTTAAATATAATTAATATTTTGACATGCGCGTCAAACACTGACACGGACAAATGTTTATTTTCATACTGCATCTTGTAATCTTGAAAAACAATTTTTACTGTCGATTACAAAATCAACATCACTTTCTCAATCACATAATGGAAGTATGAAAGATTATATTTAAGCCCAATTGACAATATTGTCGTCGTATTGTCGACCAGAAGCATAATCGCAATCTGCTCGCGTCGTCGTCGCAGCTAATCCCCGCGCGCAGCCAATTAGAGATTTCGCAGTTTTAAGTGGATAATAGTGTAACGGAGTTACACAAGTTTTGCGAGAGAAAGGTGCTAAATACACACAATCGTCTTTTTTCAGACACGAGTTGAATCTTCATCAAACGAGCGAGGCATTCGACTTGATATTTTACCTCCGGAGCATTATTACACAATTAAAACTTGGTCCGTCGCGCGTTAAAGTCGAGACGCTTAACGGTCGGATTATATAGTCCTAACGGAAATGGTTGGGCGGGTGGGCCGGGGGGTGTCTTTTAATGCTAAACTTTTGCATCTCCAATGGAGCGACGATATACGAGCGGGAAACGAGCGAAGTTCGCACTTGATTGACGCAAGGAAATACTGCGCGGCCGAGTGGGACGCTGATTAGGCGTCTGCGAAAGGCCGTTAAACTGCCGGGCGCGCGCCGCCGCGAGGCCCCCGCGGCTCTCGCTCGGCCACGACGAATGCCCGCCACGTGGACGAGCGGCCGAGGCGCGCGGCGGTGCGGGCTGGCGGCGGGCGCAAGCTCGCCGGGGGCTCGAAGGGAGCTGGGGCCGAGAGAGCGCGCCACCGGCCGAACGGCGCGCTCCTCCCGCGCGACGCACCCCCACCACCGCGCCCTCGACGGGAGTGCAGTTCGGCCCGCTGGCAGCAGTGGCAGCAGCAGTTGATGACGCGCCGGCAGGGTTAAAGCTGCAGCTGCAACTCCTCCTGGCGAGGCGGCCGAGCGATTGGGTTACACAGCGCGGCTGCGCGGCGCTGCTCGCCGCCGCCGATAAAACCCTGCCACGCATGGCGCAGCGCCTCATTACGGGGAGGCACCTTGCCGAGAGACACGCGAGAAGCTCCTTGCCACGCGCCGCCGCTCGACGCGCGCCTCACGCGACTGCTCGCACGACTCGCTCCCCGTCGCGCGCAGTACGCCACTTGGCTCGAGTCGCGCCCGCGGGCGAGCAGCGCAGAGCCGATCAGCCGGAAGATTGCCGCCGCAACGCTCGCCGAAGACCGTCCGCTCCAAGATCGCCAGCAGCCGAAGATCTAGGCCGACGACGCAGCGACGTCTCGAGGGTCGGCGCCAGACAGCGCCGCCCGCAGTCCCTCCAGGTTCATGAATCTGAGCAAAACAGGTAACGTCAACATGCCAACCGATTGCGCCGCGGCGCGCCCGACGATCCTCGGCCCCCCGGGCCGTTCCCCGCTGTTGCATGCGCCTCGGGCAGCGACGAGGGAGGTGGACGGACGATTACGTCACACTTTGGCCGTCAGTTTGTCCCTGCGTAGCTCAGCGTCGACCGAGCGCAGCCCCGATTCGCGCCCTTCCACGCTGGCGGCCCGCGAGCCGCGAGGCCGCTGCAGGCTGGTTCCACTGATTTTGGAGCGCGAGAGGGACGACGGATGCACGCGCACGCGAGCGCGCTGGCGTTCAAGCCTCCGCCGTTTGGCGCGCGGCCAGGGCGCTTATCTCTCGGCGCTGGATTCGCGCGACCGCTGCCGATGCCGCGGGCCCCCGCCTCCTCGCGCGAGTCGTCGTCTCGACGGGCACCTCGGCGCGCAGGCTTCGCTCGCTCGCCAGCCCGAGCGCGCTCGGGTTTTCGCTTCGAGGAGCAACGGCCAAAAGTCGCCAGTTCAGCGCTGAACGATGCGGCAGCGCGACTTCCGTCGTCGGAACTTGCGGGCGTACCTTCCCGCGTCACGCTCGTGTGGTAATCCGTCGTCCCTGTCGACCCGACAATGCATGCTATCCGACGCGCGAGATCGCGCCGAGAGCAGCGAAGAAACGAGAGCACGAGCGGGAGACGAGAACGACAAAGGAAGATTGCAACTGAACGGAAGCTGAAGATTGTTGGTGTTATTCTGTGCGCGCGCGCGTGTGCCAGCATATCGATCTCGCTTGCACTTGAACAAGGTCGAGCCGCCTCGTGTCTGCTTGACCGCGTGGCATTGCAACGACTTACTGTCTCCCGAAGATCTATCCCAACATGCCAACGAGGTATAGTTTTTTTCTTCTCTCTAGATTTAAGTGCAATTTCATATGATGATGATACTGATGATGATTATTATTATTATTACTATGTGTATTTGACATTGACACTGAGTGATTGCATTCTCCCTCTCCGTTACACATCGAATGACGCCGGCTGACGATACGCTGATGTCGCTACTGATTTCTCACTGACAGTTTTCCCGACAGTCCACTCTCTTGTTATTTATTTATTTTTTAAGTTGTTATGCGATATGCATAGCTGTTTAATGAATAATAATAATTAATAATTTATTACGAAATTGGAGTTGTTTGGTTGTACGTCAAGTTTTTGTTTGGAAGCATTGTCGTACTTGTGGGGTTTCACACTGAGAATCCGATCGCTGGAAAAATTACGCCAAGTCGAACAGGGATATCCTAGTTGCACCAATAATTTTCATAAAGAATCTTCGCAATTTTCAAATGCTACCACGTATAATCTAACTTTTTTCCAAACCAGCCCCCTTTGTCTATCTATTATGCTGCGTCGCCTCAATTTTTTCGAGGAAATTTTCTACCTTTTAATAACAAGTTGAAAAATTTCGAAATTTAATGAAACAAAGATCAATTTTTTTCAATATACATATATATTGAAATTATTCACGTTTTATTGAGACTGATTCGACTGCGTGCCTAATTTTCTAATTCTTGACGATTTTTCTGTTCTAATGCATCAATCAACATTATATAAGTTGTGTTTTTCGCACAAGTCAAATTCTTTGTAATCAAATCTTGATTCCAGACGACATAAGCTATTGTTACTAGTATTCGGAACGTATGCGTCATAAAAATCAGGTGAATTAAATTTTAGGGAGGACTTTTCAGCGATGATAAAAAATGGAAACAATTGTAACAATATTTTTTTATTTATCGCTATAAACGTTGAATAGTTCGTAAACAACACCTACCTGACGTTGGGGTTATTTTGATAATATTTTCATGGTAAACAAAGAAAGATACGAAAGCGAGGCTTGAAGGCCTTATTAAACGCCCGATGGTTTCGGTAAATTTGCCTTTGAAATAAGTTCAATATTTGCTACCGCGTACTCTTCGATACCGTTCGGAACGCTTGCGATCCGTGTTCGGTATTCAAATCAATATTCAAATCATAATTTTCTTTATTTATTTTTCTCCCACGGAGAGAAACTAAAAGTTAACCGCCAATTTGAATATTTTTAATATTGCATTTGGAAAAAACACACAAAAGATAGCATTGCAAACAGGCACGACTGATCGATTTATAAAATTTCAAGCCGAACGAAAGAAACTCACATCTGAGTATACTATACTTGAGTGCCTAGTATACTCAGTGTTAATATGTGCCTAGTATACTCAGTATACTATACTGAGTATATATATATATGAGTATACTTTCTCGAAAAACACAAAAGTATTCATATACGCGAAGGCTTATGTTATTTTTTTTTAATTTAAAAATTGGCTGCTCTGTATGCGCATGCAATCGATTACCATTATATATGAAATTGTTAATTAATATTTATAATACTGTTCCAATCACCCGATGTCGTTTTATAACTATTTAGGATCGCGCTATAGGAAATGCTAGAACTCGCTGTATTTTTTCTTTATCGAATATAAGTAATTCTGCAAATCGAAGTATAAATATGATTTGTTTATTTTGATCAACTTTAATTATATTTCACAAAAATTGTGGTTAGCTCGATGTTGTTAATTTCATGAGTATAGCAAGAGTACCGTATTAAATTTCTGTAGTTATTCTAGCATCTTTTTTCATTCATTTTTAACTAATCTTCGGAAAATCAGAGATTGACAAATTCAAGATAAACTACTTTTCCAAGAGCACCATTTGCTTAAACCATCAGATTGATCTTCGTAGTGACACGCGAATATTTGTGTGAGACTGAATAAAGAAGAGAGAGTAAATGAGAGAGTGAGAGAAGAGGCTGTAGGGTTGCTCTCTTTCTCTTTTCTCTCTCCTTTTCTTTTCACCTACTGCCTACTTATGAGCACGCGATGAAAAGCATAATTTCAAAAGCCAAGATTGAAGTACAACATGGCAAAAGTAAAGAAAGTGCAGCGAAAAATAACAAAATTTTCATAAAAGCAAAAATAAATCTTCTTCTCTAAAAAAGCAAAATAAAACTAATGATATGCGGGCTTCCCAAGTGGTCACCCATCCATGTACAATTCTGCGCTTAACGCTGCTTAACTTCAGTGATCAGATGAGGATTGGCGTATTCAGAATGAAATGCCAGGAAGCGAGTGTTAAAATTTACATATCGAAGTTAACTCGGAATAAGCTTTGATTTTCTCGGTCGTAAGCTCAAAATTCTGAAACATGCGGCCCAGTAAGTTCATATTGACATAACGTTTTATTTATTGAAAATATTTAGCGACGAACACAATTCCAAGCGTCACAGCGAACGCATTTTTTTTGAGGTCTTAGTTTGTTCATTTGGATTTGGAGATGAGTTGAGCTTTTTTCAATAAAATTATTTTTCAAATATAAAAAGTAATTTTTCTAGAAGTTGTACGAAATCATTTTTAGAAAATTCAAATAAATTATTTTATAAACTGAAAAAATAACTTCATTGAAAAAATGCTCCACTCATCTCGAATTACATCTCGAATGAGCTTATTAAAAGACTGAAAGAGATTTTCCATCGCTGTGTCGCTCAGGATCGTGCACGGCGCTAAATTTTTCAATGAATAAGATGTTATGTTAAGAGTGACTTTTTGGGATGTATATTTGAGATATTGAGATTTGACTCACAGATACACACACACACACACACACACACACACACACACACACACACACACACACACACATACACACATGATTAAAGCTTCTTTCGAGTACTTTAAGAAAACAATATATTATAAGGATGTTTTCAATCAAAATGAATTTTACAAGCTGACAAATAAAACCTTCAATTTTCACTGCTTAACATTGGCTGATCTCTTTAAAGCTCGCCCCGTACCATAATCAGACGTCATAAAAAAAATGAAAAATTCGTTTCTTATAAAGAAATCGTTTCTTCACGATTTTTAATAAAAATATTCAGCTAAAATCTTTGTTGACTGCGTGCCGATCGCTTAGATTTTGCAAACAAATACAAGATTGAAGCATAAAATCACAATAAACACTGTATGTATAAAAAATAAAAAACTCCAAAGAAGCAAAAATAAAACGTATTATAGAACGAGCAAAAAGAAAGGTTCAATTAACACGCTTGAAGGTTACATTACAAAAGACAAAACCACCAATTTACTGACATCAAAAGAAGGTTCGGAGATAGGAAAACGTAAATCCCGTTAGGTGATCTTTAGTAGTGGTACGATTTAAAGTCTTGTGTTACAATTCGATTGCACGCTTGTTTTGACTGGTTACTTAAATGAGATGAAACTTGCGATTTTTCAATTGGCGCAACTCTTTTGGGTATACAGAAAATTGTTAAGTTAAAATTTCGCATGTCTTGCAATACGGTATAAGCGAACTTGGCAAATTCAATTCCTTGTTTCTCGAATCAATTATTGTCGATGGTAAATATTCCTTCCTAAAATTTGACAATTCGAAAAATGTGAAATTTTTCATACATCGAATTACTAAAGAAGCGGGTTTTTAACTCAACAAATGAAGTAATCATCTAAAAAATTAAGGAGTTCGATAACACTTCAATTTTTCGACAATCGAGTCGCAATAGTAACTTGAGTAGAGCAAAATATCGAAATGGACGAAGAAGCTTTGGGAATTTTCTTTATACCCGATGAAGTTAACCTACCTGACAAATTATAGAAACGTGACATTGTATAACGAAAATTACAGTACAATAATAAATAAATGGAAAACTACAATGATAAGCAATCGATAGGGACTATCCAAGAAAATAAACAGGTTGTATTTCGTCCCTATGATATGTAAAATATGTAAAAACTTAAACCTAAAATATGTAAAAACTTAAAAGACTCCAGAAAATATTGAATTAATTAAAGATGCAAATTTCGATATCGAGGGAAAAGTTATCTAACTACAGAGACAAGGTTTTTAAAAATATTAATTTGAAAAATTTGAAGGGAAGTAATTACGTGAAAGACTATGGAAAGCCTTTGTTTGTCTTCCGTTAAGTAGGCGAATCACCCTTGCGAGTACATGAACAACTTTACATCGAAAAATTGTGATTGGGATGAATTGACAGAACTAGCACAATATAATTATAACACGATTCATACCAGCCACAATTTTATGCCGCACGAACTTGTTTTTGCATTTCCGGCCAAACTATCACCTAATGTACCACTTAAAAAATCTAAACAACTGACAACTTTTAATGGATATTTAGAAAATCTGATAAAATATACGAAGAAAAGCGTTCAAATTGCAAGAGAAAATTTAATTATTTCTAATAGAAAATCGAAAGAATAATTTGACAAAACCATACAAATCCAGTCGATTTTAAGATCAGAGATAAGGTCATGTTCATGAACGAACCAAAACAGAGAAAATAGGAATAAAACTGTTACTTTAGGTCTTTTGAAAATCTAAAAATAACCAATAAAGGCACCATTGTAATCGATTATATTGGAAAATCAAAAACAGTTCATGCAAATAAATTAAATATTGTAAAATAAATACAATTAAACTAATTAAGAATGGTAAAACAAAGACACTGATATTTTTTTTATTTTAGGAAACGTAATGGAAAAATTACTACTATTTTTCACTCTATTCAACTTTGTCAAAATAACTATCGGCATGGCGGGATTGAACTGCAGCTCAACGAACTTTACTATTACAATCTACTCCTTTTTGGACACAGGAACTACAACTTTCATCAAATGCAAGATAACTCAACACAAGCCAAGATATAACTTGTACAAGCAGATGAATTCTAATCTATAAAAGTTTTACAATACAAAATAGGAATAAGGGATACCGTTTTTCATTGCGGCATTAGTCATTTTAGGCCAATAGAAAACGCACTTCAGGAATACATTGCGAAAGTATCTCACGATAATTGTAAAAATATACATGAAACAGGTATTTCGAAGGGGGCTCCAGTGCTGTGATGGTTTTCAACAAGTTTGATTCCTCGCATTAAATAAACAATACTCATCTTTAATACGCTAGAACATTAGTAATTATGCAATAATCAATGCTACAAAATTGGAGGTATCCCTCAAAATCTTTAGTTACAGATAGTTTTGCGCAAAATTCGATATGCACTTTCATTTATTTAGAAAGAATTATAAAATCAAAAGATACAAAACGTATAATTTTAATTGACGAAAGTTCAGTTACAATTTTTCAAAAATTCAATTTTTTCCTTTTTTTTATTGTTTATCGATGATCTATAAATATAAATTATATATATTTGGAAATTCAATTTAGAAATCGTAATATTCATTACAAAAAAATATTCAAACAGTATAGTGAATTAGTCTTGCGTTGTAGCATCAATTTTCGGTACCCTTTGGCAATATTTTCATTAATAACTTAAAATAATCCACGATTGTCTATACTTCACGATATGCATTTGAAAAACTTAAGTTTTACTCTATAGAATGTTAATTTTCTACCGCGTATCTACATCATACTAAGACATATTAAAATACCAATTTCTACAATTTTCTTCCTTTACCCCACAAGATCGTGTGTATAACCTATAAATTGTGAAAACTTTGATGAAGATTTTCCATGACCAAAATAAAAACTAATAATATGTTGGATTCAGTATATTTTGATCTATAAAAATAGTTATATATAATCTTTCAGCTTCCCGCGCTAAAGCCCCCTTAAATAGATGGTAACAAGTACAAGGAAAAACTTATTCAGATACTATATATCTTGGATAGATTTGATACTTGAGACAACGGTCGTTCAAGGGCTTATCTAAATTACCTTTGATTTACCTTTGATTTGGAATGCTTTAAGTTAGTTTAGACAGCTATAAGTCAAGGCTAAGCTCAGGTATGGTATGTAAATTTTCAGAATAGAACTGTATTGATACGGATGGAGGTTACACCTTTTGGCTTTCATGACCGCAACAAATTGCTTTAAAGACTTATTGTACAGAGAACCAATCATTAAGATAAACTGCGGGTGATTGAGAGACGATATATAATATAAGCTTCGAAGAAGTATCTTTTGCTTTGTCAGCAAAGGAAACGTGAGTTTCTGCATTAGAGTTCTAACAAAAACCGAGCAGCCAAAGTTTTTATTAATGAACGATCACAATTTATTAATTCATTGATAACGATATACAAAGAAAGCAAAGGATACTCATATATAATTTTTTTACATATTTTAATAGTAAGTTGATTTATACAGAGAAACATTTTAAGGCTGAAGTAAAAAGTTTTTAACTAAATATTAAAAAAAAAATACGAGTTGGAAAGGAAAGGAAAGAGTCTATAACTCTCTGTCCCCAGTCTCTACGTCCCCTGACGAGTTTGCTTAAAATATTATGGTACAGAAGCTCAAGTATATTGCTCAGCTGGCAAGAGAAGCCATACTTATCACACAATGTATGGCTATCGAAGTCCAACTATTTCACAGAACAAATTGTTTCGCTCGACTATCAGTCACAACAGAAAATCAAACATCTTACCTTTCTCCGAAAACACATATCTTACTGAAGATAGAGACATGATTAAACTGTAACACAATCGTCTGGTAATACTATAGAATCGAAAAACAGCTAAACGCCAAAACCTAAGGAAGCAAACAACAAAATTATCACGCTCGAACCTTCAACAAAAATGACGTAGGAATCGACGAAGCTACATCTATGGGCAATCAGCAGTATGTACTCTTAAGAAGACCTGCAACAACTTCAAGAATATGTTCTATTTCCCATGGAAAAATCATCACTCTCCAGTGTGATAGTGAGAGCAAGAGGTTGAAAGCATGCAAGGAGGATTGAGTTCGAATTTGTTTATTGAGAAGACATTAACAAACATTGCAGAAAAAGCCTGAAAAATATTCATTTTAAAATTCAAGTAATTTGGATCAATATACTCCGATATTATTAAGATCGTGATTATCGTCCAATTTTGCAAAATAATACTTGATATAATTAATAGAGACTACACTCTATACATAATATACAGCTTGTCAACATACATGCCAGAAGCAATAGTTAGCTCGATAACTAATATGTTGGTAACTCTGAGTAAACTACACCGCCAGTCATAGAATAAAAAATCATCAGAACTCCAGGAATAGGAATTGTAAGAAGTAAAAGTAGATAAAATGAAAATGTTACACCTCATATTACTCCCATTGTACCATAAGTCCACTATTCAAAATCAGAAAACTAAAACATACCTTCAGAAAGTTATTCTATAAGCGCGTATTTCACTTTTTACATTAGAATCACAGTAGATTCATAATTGCAATTAAACAAGCCCGTAAATGTGATTCTATTACTTGGTTATGTAAAACTAAGCTCAATACGTGAAATTCATTATTAAAAAAATTTATGATTAGTTGAGGAGTAAATAAAATCAAACTGTACTTGAAACTTGCAATTTCAATATGTAGAAAGAGTAATGATTAATGTAATCGATCAATTGCTGAAGAGACCATTTTCATTACATTGGTACAGGGCCGATATGCAATGATCTCGACATGGAGGTATTATGATCTAAAACTCAATTGTTTTTTACAAGTTCACAATTTTCAGCGACTGATCGAACTTAGTAAATAAGTAGCCCGAAAAATTATTGATGCTTTCGATGATATTTCGATTTTCGGTAATCGAATGACGATATTGAAACAATTAATTTGAATCAAAAATCTTTCTTAATAACTTAACTTTTATCACTAAATTTATATTAAGCTGTCATCTCTCAATTAAATAAATAAATAATTATTTTTACTATCGAAAATTGAGTATTCGTGCGTATTTATTGTCGACCTTGTCTTATCGAAAAGGATAGCAGCCAAGCAGTGAAACTAATCAAGGTTCATTAAATCAGGTAAAGCCTAACACCATATCGAATCGATGAGTAGGACGTTCAATTTTAAAATAAAATAATAAGCACAAATCTCGACTGATGAGTTGAGATTTGACAGTATAAAATACGGCTGATTTTAAAGTAATGTGTGATACTAATATAATATTATAAGACAGAAAATAGTATTTTAAGGTGGTTATTTAATTTTTGAATCTTGTAAATTCTGTTTTTCCGTACATTTATTATACAGAAATAATAAACTGATTTTTTTTAATGAACAAATTGAGAGAATAATTGTTTAACGACAGTAGTAGCCAAGCTAAACTAGTTGGGCGAAGCCTAAGTATAATTAATAGTTATTCTTTGAAAAATTAACGATTTACTTCTGGAATGACAAGGTGAGGTTCACATATGAGAGTCCTAGATTTTGTTAAAATTTTGTGGGTAACCCTTTTAATGAGCAATATTATGTTCTCTGTGGGATTTATGGGTTTGTAATAATTGAAAGTATATATACATATAAAGATATATGTTACATAATCGAATTGTTCTTTGAAATTAAATTGAGTTTTTCGTACATTTCTCATCAAATAAAAGCATTTGATCACACCATTTTAGTACTAATACTTACTCGTAAGATGTAGAAAATCAGTAAGCTTGAAAGTGATTTTGATTTAAAGAATGTCTCATTTTTCCAATAGTGTCAATTTTTGCTACCCCATAACTTCCGAACACGAGCATATTCAGCGAAGTGTCAAAGTACTTACATAATGTTTTTCGCTAAAAAAGATACCTGTAGAGTTTTAGGGAAGTCCAGGATCCGTATGCATGAGCTTGTCCTTGTTAGAATGGAAAGTAAAACGCTAAACCAGCCGGTAAACTATAAACAACAAGATTTCATAACTATACGCCTGGAGGATTTTGTAGGACTTGAAGTAATAAAATTAATGCTAAATTATTAAATTTGCCAGTAAGATAGAGAAACGACTGTTTTTCAATGTGTTATTTTTCATAAATATTCCATGGCAGTCATCTCCTCGCCTGTTACAATCGAGCTTTATAAACATATAAGCAAAAGCTTCTTCCAGTAACGAAGCAATTCTCAATTTATCATCACACTAAGGTCTTATGCAAATAAACAATCGCTAATCTGTTTCTCCAACCATTCAAATCACAGAAGCCCGTGCCGATATATCATAGATTTGCATGATTTTGTTCTTGGCCAATTGAGGGTCACTACCGAAGCAATTTTTAACGTAGAATTCGAATCCGAACTCAGAATTTGTCCATCACGTAAGGTTTCTTAAATATCTCAACCTAATAAGGCCGTTTTTTGCTGTATTTGAGGTCCCGTAACATCGCTAAATAAATTTTTTTCCAAAAATGGGAAAACCCATCTCAAAGGTAAAGACCTTTTTAACTCTTTAAAATATATCTTTAAGATTTGAGATGTATTTTCTTTTGATCGAGATATCGTTAATTTAAGTCAACTGCTTTAGAAGTCTCAAAACATCTAATTTTTCGGATACACATACACTGCCCGTCAATCACTTTTGCCATGCTTACCTCAAAATTAGGCAAACTTGAAAGTTTTGTATCTCGGTCGGAAATCATCGTATCACAAAAAACCGCAGGGCATTTTAAAGGTAATTGCAAAAGCTTCCATATAAGACGTGCTGAGACTTAAAAATAAAAATATGTGTTTTTTACAGTAAAAAAACTGATTAAAAAAATTTCAATTTTTTTAACCTCGACTTAAATCAATGCCAATTTAGAACCAGGCGGTGGAGGGGAAATCGACCGGAGGGGTTCAGAGGGTAATGTCTTTCCCTTTCAAATTAGCCCCCGCGGGGTTCTATCCGATGTTTTTTAACCGAGTTACGGCGTTTTTTGTAAAAAAATAACCTTTTTTTTCAATCCTCAATTACTTCGACTTACGTACGTTTTGGAAAAAAATGCCAAGGAGAAAAAAGTTTCATTTTGTGCCCAAGAATACAAAAATAAAGTCAAAATAAAGAAATAGAGATAAAAATTGTTTTCGGTTTTTTAGCGCATTAAAAAAATAAAGGAATTTAACTTTTTTTTTACGCTTCGTTTTAAAATGTCTAGGGACGTAGTAAATCACAAAAAAACTAAAACTAAGCGTAAAAAAAAAATTAAATTCCTTTATGTTTTTAATGCGCTAAAAAACCGAAAAAAAAATTTTTTCTCTATTTCTTTATTTTGACTTTATTTTCGTATTCTTGGGCACAAAATGAAACTTTTTTCTCCTTGGCATTTTTTTCCAAAACGTACGCAAGTCGAAGTAATTGAGGATTGAAAAAAAAGGTTATTTTTTTACAAAAAACGCCGTAACTCGGTTAAAAAACATCGGATAGAACCCCGCGGGGGCTAATTTGAAAAGGAAAGACATTACCCTCCGAACCCTTCCGGTCGATTTGCCCTCCACCGCCTGGTTCTAAATTGGCATTGATTTAAGTCGAGGTTAAAAAATTGAAATTTTTTTAATCAGTTTTTTTACTGTAAAAAACACATATTTTTATTTTTAAGTCTCTGCACGTCTTAAATGGAAGCTTTTGCAATTACCTTTAAAATGCCCTGCGGTTTTTTGTGATACGATGATTTCCGACCGAGATACAAAACTTTCAAGTTTGCCTAATTTTGAGGTAAGCATGGCAAAAGTGATTGACGGGCAGTGTATGTAATATATAGGAAAATACTTGACTTCAATTAACAGTATCTTGATAAAAAAAAAATATATTTCAAATCTTAAAGATATATTTTAAAGAGTTAAAAAAAGTCCATTCAAATGTTTTTTCCCATTTTTGGAAAAAAATTTATTTAGCGATGTTACGGGATCTCAAATATAGCAAAAAACGGCCTCTTTTGCCTGTTTAGGTTGGGATATTTAAAAAACCTGACACGTTGGACAAATTCTGACTTCGAATTCGAATTATGCGCAAAGAATTATTTCGGAAATGACTCTCAGTTGGCCAAAAACAATCACAACTACTTATTTTACAGATCTGTGAATCGAAAGTAGGTAATCTGTTGAGCTTGCCAACACGAAAAAATAATGAAAAATGAAGAGCATAAAAGGCATACATGTATGCGTAAGCGGTAGCGCATCGTTGGCCATTAATTTAGCGGTAGTTTAACACGATTACCCGTCGATGACTTCGGGCTTGTGAGAAATTAATTCCTGATGCAACGGAAGCCCGATGAATTATCGAGCGCCAAGGCCTGCCGATTAAATCCAGCAATTATACATGCATACCTGATATTTACGTCGATGCGTTCGCGGGCTCTGGCCGAAAATTAACCTCGATTGCAAGTGGCTCTTGTTACGAAGCTTCCACTAGTGATAACTGATAATTATCAGGTGTCAAATAGGCGAGCTTTCAGTCAGAGTCGCAGCAGTCCGCTATCGTAACTGATGACCTTTCATTCCAACGTATCCAATACTTTTCCTTACAGAACTTCTATAAAATTGAGCTATGACGCTTTCATTAAAGCGATTTTAGCGTACCTGTGAGCTTCACTTACATTTCTCATTATAATTCAATGCTTCAATGTTGAATTCTTAAATTTTCGAAAACCTATGAAATAGTTCTGAAAAAGAAACAATGAATTGGAAAATACGAGACAAGCAGTGCCTTGAAAATCCATTTAGTAATGAAGAAAACGAGACCACATGTGGCTATATACCGCTTGTGTGTGTGTGTGTGTCTAGGAAACCAAGGCTACTTTGGTCGTTTTTCTTTTCTAAATTCAAGGTCTCTTCGTTTGAATCTTTCGAATTACGATGAGCAAACATTGGAACCGTTCTATCTTTTCTTATCTTAAAACTCGCTCAATGGTTGAGGTGACCGATCCATATTTTCTAAAGTTACTGCAATTTTGCTCAATTTTTTCGATTTGTTACTGTTCAAACGGTTCAAAATATGATTATTTTATTATTTTTGATTGAAAATTAGAGTATGAAATGTTAGATATCCCAAGATATGAAAAAGAATATTCCTTACAAAAAAAATGAAGTATTATTGACAAAATAGTTTGCTACACAGAAATTCATTAGAAACTGTCAGTCACGTTTTGTATTACATCATGACTGTATATATTTTCTAATAATTAATAATCGCAACATGTAAAATGCATTAAAATATGCAGTCGTGGTTTATAAGACCCCAGATTTCAATTAACTCCTGTGTAAAAAAACCAGCGCGTCAATAATATTCCGCTTTTATTGGCAAACATCTTATTTGATACGTTCACATTAAACAGTCATATGCTGAATAAAACAAATAAAAAAGCAGGTGAAATAAAATCCCGTGAACGAAGAAATATGTCGCTCGGGTCATTGCAAAATCAATGAATTAGCGAAGCTTTGATGATCGCGGCCGGAGCAAAGTCCATCGTTACACGCGCAGCAAAAGCAATCGAGTTATCTCGGCGAAACGTTGGCATCGGGGGTATCCCCGGCGCGCCAAAGCTAATTCCAATTGTACGAGCAGGTTGGTCGCGAAGTTGGAAAGATGCTCGGAAAAATACGGCTGGCGCCATGAGAGGTGCAGTCGGCTGACGTGCGCCGCCTATCCTTTGACGCATGCTGCCGTTTCATAATTCGATTGTTTGAGCTCGGTGCATCGGCAAATGTAAGGGCTCAGGCGGCACGCTGATCGACAGCCCAGCCTCAGTCCACGCTCAGCTGCCTGCAGCGTTACGTCGGCCTCGCTTTGCAATGCTATCGGCGGCGCCGCTCGCTGCACGCAAATTCACGCTCGATCGGCGACTCTGGCTTTCCGCGGATATTTAATAAGAGCGAGCGAGCGCTTCCCGCGTCCCCACGCTCCGAATCACACTTCATATTCATCTTTCTGCGAGCAAACTCTTTCGTTCTGCGGCAGTTCAGCCAATTCCGTAGCGTAACAATTATGCGAGTGCGCAGCGAACTTGGATAGCGCGGAGGGTAGGCTAATGCGGCTCCCATTCTCATGTCTTGTCCAGGATCGTATAACAGTCACTTTACAATACTCCCTAACTTTGCACGTAGTGAGTATACTTCATATTTTCATGGATTTCAAGAATAATATTTATTATTTAATCAGACATTCATTTCTGAAATTTCGCGTTTCGATATTTTTTTCCACCTGTTCCAGTGGCATTTTTGTAATATAGGCACGCTCTTGATTTTTCAATTTTTGTTTTATTCAAAATATAAGATATTCGAAATCTATAAATATTTGAGTTGATCATGTAGTAGAGTAGAAAACGAACGAATTAGAATGTGAAATTAGATTAATCATATTTTTTGCATTTTACAAATAGCTGTATAAAAGTCATTGTGTAATAGTTCATTTTATTTGCCTGTACTGAATAAAGGGATGGATGGAAAACAAAATTCATGATATTCTAATCAAAAATTTCCTAAAAATGTATGTTTCTATGTATTGTAAAATTTTTATATTGATATAAGGATGATAATTTTGACATTTTCTAATTTATTTATGTAGTGCTTTAAATTTTTTCAATCTAAGAAATGGGCTCCGTAGCTGCGCTCAAACAATAGTTGCATTAAAAAAAGTGAAATAAACGAGCAAGATTCATAACTTGAAAACTTTTTAATAAAATGGATTATAAATTTTTTGTTACTAGAAGTCTGCATGGGCGTTTCACGCGTGGTAAACCTACAGTATATACACGGTATCATTTTTTATTTTATAATTTATTATATCTCTTATAAATTTGTATCTATGTAAGTAAAATAATAAATTCCAAAGTGTTATCAATTATTTCGAAACAGTTCTATCTATCATTTTTTTTTGTTTATGCACATGATTTCCAAAAAAATATTTTAATAGAATCTCACGGTCTAATTCGAGAAATGCAATATATCATTATCCGTGACTAAAGACATCCGTATGTAAATCGATGACCACTTTTCGATAAGTTTGTCCTTGAGATTTGTAAATAGCCATAGCAAAATATGCAAATTTAATTTGAAATCGTCTACATCTTCATTCCTAGCTGATAATATCGCACAGTTAACCGTTTTATCAAATTTCTTGATAAGTCATGAATAAGTTTGCCAAAAATACCATCAACAAAGCTTGTTATAGATGGTAATATAATATTGAGGAATATCGATATAATCATATTTATCATTCGATCTTCCATTTTCGATATCTAACAGAAAATTGGAAAATTTCATTTCATTTGGTAGTGAAGTATTATAAAATCTTTCACGATGGACTTTATTTTATGAGTAAATTTAAAATGACATTTCTTGTTTCTCTGACTTTAACAGGTATGAGTTGTTTAAAATCACCAATTAAAATCATAATTTTCTTACCAAATGGTAAATTATTTCCCATAATACATTGCAAGAATTTATTTTCAATATCTGAAGCGTATCTAGGAGCCATTAAAGATTCATCTCAGGTGAATACCTTTCTTTTTCTTCATTTTTCAGCCTATGTAGATTGGGCTTTGATATCCGATAAAAAATAGCCTAAAAGCATCTTCGAGTATTTGAATGTCACAGTAAATATTTTATCAATATCGATTCATTAATAATTTCGAATCATTTCTATTTGAAAATTATGACTCAATAAATAATTATATTTTACAATTTCATTTGAAAAACATCAGTGACTAATTGAATAAAATTATATTGATAATTTTATTATGTCATAAATATAATTTTATTAAATAATTAATATATATATTAATATAAAGGACAATTGACATCTAATCGACAATAGCTCTGTCCAAAATTATAGATCACCAAAAAAATCGTGGATGAGCTCAAAATTTTTATCTTAAACTATACTTTCTTCTGCAATGTGGTGACCTTGAAAAATTCAAAATGGCGGCTCAAACCTAGAGATTTCATAAAAAAAATTCAAAACTCGATTGTAAATACTCAATTGTGATTCTACGTATTTTTTATGCCAGAAATGAATTCAGTTTTCAATTTTACTTAGGAATATAGTATTGCACTCGAGGTAAAAATATTTTACAATGTCATATGAAGGATGAATCGGAAAAAAATAGTTATTTCTTGAATCACGAATAAACCAATGTTGATTAGTGAGGAAATGAATATACACATAGGTATTTCGAGTCACTGTATCATAAACTGATGTCCATTCAACCCTACCAGGTCTCGATTAAGGTATTTGGAAGGTCAAATCGTGAATGTTTTTTATTTTTTGATAAGATTAGGACATCCACAAGTGTTACGTATCGCTGAATCCGAATCCGATGGAATGTCAAACGACCTAGTTACAGAAAAATTAGTTTCCAGATAAATGAGATATCGTCACATAAAGTTAATAAGATTAAGAGTATTGCCAAATAATATTAGCACTAAATGCCAATGGTAATTATTTGCACTTTTTATTGATAATTTCATATGTTATATTATGATAGCAAAGACTATTTTTCGAAATTTCTTATAAAATTGTATAAAATGGCATCAAGCATGAAAGAAAATTTATACTACCTTATATTGAAGGTCAAATACAAATTTCAATTATTAGTAGGCTCAATAATCATCTAGGTCGCAATCTATACAGACTACATATTTTCAGTTTTGTAAATACTTTCAAATTGATAGGATTATTGGATTTGGATTCAATGACTCGAAATACCTATGAGTTTCTTCATTTTCTCACTAATCAACATTGATCAATTAGTAATTCAAGAAATAATTATTGTTCCCCGATTCGTTTTTCTGGACTATATTTGTATGTAAAATTGAACACTGAATTTATTTCTGGCTTTAAAAAATCTATAGAATCATAATTGAATGATTTACAATCGATTTTTGAAAATTTTTTATGACATCTTTAGGTTTGAACCGCTATATTGAAGCCGCCATTTTGAATTTCTCAAAGTCATCACATTGCAGAAAAAAGTAGAGTATAAAGCGAAAAATTTTGAGCCTATCCACGATTTCTTTGGTGATCTACAATTTTGGACAGAGCCATTATCCGTTTGATGTAGATTAACCCATAAACACACATACACCCACACACATACGCACGCACACACACACACACACAATACTGTTAATTTTTATATACATGTAGTAGCAAACTAGTAAATGAGCATACATGTTCGCTATTGTGACATGAAGGTCATAGTCAAGATTCAAAATTAATGATGAATTTTTGATGATTATAAGATACACAACTAATTTTTATAATATTAATTAATAATTTTATAGCATTTTCATAATAATCATACAAAGGAAATATACAGTTAAATATATTTATATAAAAATCACAGCTACATTACGTCAAATCGTACAGGCCAAACAAATATCTAAATCCCCATCTTTACACGCTTCACATTTTAAGATTATCTTTTTTAAGAATAGATTATGTTGGATAGTTATTGAAGGAAAATGTTTTCATTGAAATCATACTTCTGCCATGAAAATTTTCTTTAATATGATTTGAATATAACTTTAGCAAAAATAGTTTGACTAAAAATATTTATATCATAACTAACAAAATTAAATATAAAAAAACGCATATTTACAAAAGATAAGAGATAAATATCTAAGTTTAATTCTAATTGCAGTTTTCTTTATAAATTGCAATGATTGTTTGAATAACTTTTCTTTTCAGTTATTTACCGAGCTGCATCGTTTTCAAATATAATCTACTTCATAATGATAAGAAACTAATTACCAGTTAATTGGCAGTGTTTTTTTTTTAATTTCATTACTATTCATATTGTAATTCTATCGACTTAGACAATTATCACTTCACGTAATCTGAGGTAAACTTAAGTAGTCTTAGTTAAACTGGTTTTCTAGTGAAAACTCCAATTTTTTTGTTCTTGAACCCATAACTTTGCAATTTCGTACACATTTTTGATGTGACAAGTTAAAAATTGTAACCCTCTGCTTAATTAATTTTAATTACTTGATTTCATTTCATTTCATTTCATTTCATATTATTAAACTTTCATCAAACCTTAATTCAAAATGTTCCACGTAACTGCTAATTTATTCAGAAAGTTGTTTGGGGGGTTCATCTTTTTCAAAGAAGAATGCCTTATAACGGTTACTAAAATTTTTTTTTAAAAAGCTACTGCTAAATTTGGTTATGATATTGTAATAAAATCAATCTACATAACAGGATAAATTTTGTGTAAAATAAATATTGTAATTGATCACTGTAGGCTAATACATTGTATTTTATTTTGAAGTTTCATTCACCAGATTTGTTAATCTTATCAGATACACTTTATTAAAGTACAAAAAACATAATTAAGATAAACAACAAATCAATGAACGAAACATATTAACAATACACGCAAATTTTTAACTTACATTATTCAACAGTTTAAAAAGCTGTCTTATTATTTTAAAATGATCTTGTCAACTAGTTGAAATTACCTAGTACAACCAATGATCAAAGAGTAGGTATGTCAATACATTATCTACTCTTTGTCTCTCCTTCTCAATAATGGGATTATTAGATTATACATATTACTCAATTCTTTGATATTATCTTTCATGTTAATGTTGATACGGTGACATTTGATGTATATCATTTTGGAAACTAATCTTCTTTTCCAGTGGCTCTCAGAGTCGATAAATCGCACATTATTCTAATGAAATTTATATCTTGATTTCGTCATGTATGTGTTCATCACAATGTCAACCTTTCTGTTCTTTTTACGTTCGTTAACTCGGGTTTCAGTAGGTTTTGATGAAAATATTTCCTAACATTCATTAGAGTTAAATGAAGGAAAAGCCATCCAGCTACTTTTCTGCTGAAAATAGTAGGCGGACGGAATGTTTGCTATTCAAAAAAGACAATCAAACTTCTGTGTTAATGATTTAGGGCAAGATCAATATCTCAATAAGGTCAATTGAACCTCAAAGTGCAACAGATAAAACGATTGAAATTTTAGTCGTTCGGAAAGGAAGCCCACGCAAAACATGAATGTAAACAAAGCATCGGTTGATGAGCTTTTGAGTTTGAGAGCCGAGACAAAAAAAGCCTTTAACTCATCGGCAAAGAGAAGAGAGAGAGAGAGAGAGAGAGAGAGAGAGAGAGAGAGAGAGAGAGTGAGAAGTACGGGCGTCACCGCAAAAACACTTAGCTTCGGCAAAACTGAAAATCGTTAAAATGAAAAGGACTTGGTGTGTATTAAGGTTGATTAAAGGCTTAATTTGATGAGCCGCAGTAGCTCTATCCCGCGGGGTATTGATGAAAGTTGAAAATGATCGAGGCGGAGCCAAATCAACCGTGCGAACTTTAATTACGAGAGGAAAGGCCAGGGAGTGGGCTCGACAAAGTTGCGAGCGCGCGGAATCGCGGAATGAATTTCATTGGAAAAGCCACATCCCTCGCAGGGGAACGCCGTATCACTCGGCCTCGCTCGCCTCGCTCTCCGCGCGGTACTCTTTTTCTCCCGTCGGCTCGGCGAGGTAACTTCCCGCCTCTGCGATTCCTCTCGCCGGGGCGCCAGAGGACGCGCGCTAGCTCGGGGCGCGAACGATCATCTTTTCCTTCCCCGGCGACTCATCGCGCGCGAGCTCCCTGTCGCTGCTCGGTGCCAGTTTGCGACGCCTTCGCTCGCGCCCAGTCGCGGGCATTTTCGGTCGGCTGCGCGCACACCTCCGACGCGTTCTCGCCAATAACCGCAGTCCCCGTCCGCCAGCTCGGATTGCAATCGAAACGGCGGATCAGGCTCGCCGCTCGCGACCCTTCGACCGCAAGCTCGCCCGGCCGCCTCGGTGACCTACAAAGAGCGAGAGAGCGAGGGGGAAATGCCGATGACTCGTTCGGAGGCGCTCTCGGTGCGCAAACAATTAGACTTTCAAAAATACCGAGGCAACGGAGAAACGACGGGCACACTGGCGGCGCGAGCATTTGCATGGCAAAGTCGGAGCGCGAGGCGCCACCAATGCCGATGGGAAGGAAAAGTGCTCTTTATGTGTCGCCTCGAGTTGGGTTTCAGGCCGTTCGCCTGCTCGCGTTAGCTCTCTCAAGGCGATCTCGGCTCAATTTGATTTGCCAATCGTGTCGCGACCGACACGTGTAAGACCGCGCATTACTCAAACTCCTCGAGGACTCTGCCAATCAGTATTTTCGAAAATAAATAATTAGCTGACAGTTGCAGACTTTGCACAGCTATTTGGTAAACAAGAGATATGCCGAAGCGCTCTTTACCGAGCAGATCTATACCGAACCTTTGAGTGTCTTTATCTCGTTGATTGACCGTTTATTGAAGTTCGTTCAAGCTTTTGGTAAATGCAAATTCATCTTAATTTGAGTTGTTCTCGAGTAATCCTTTGAAACAATTTACAAACATCATATATATATATAATATATAATATTAAATATTTCAAAGCTTTTTCACTGAAAAATAATGGTATTGTTTTAACACGAGAATAGCAATTTTTAGCAAATCCTCGCGTAACAAGAAGAAATTCTCCTGTAACCTGATCATAAAATCTTGACACAATCATTTTATTATTTTCAATCTTGCTTGACTTCATGCATAGTTGTTTTCACCGTGAATTCACTTTACTTTCTCTCAAATATTTTTCAGTCGTTCCAAATAAATGTTTGTAAAGCATGTAGATGAAAAAATTCACTACAAACATATTATTGCAGATTCACGTTGCAATGATCCGTGGAATAAGATTGGATTCTCACCGACGTGAATTGTTATCTATACAAGTGGCAAAGCAATTTTAGCTGAACTAAATCTGCAGCCAGGTTATAGTTAGGTTTTAAAGTTGTCGGCAGAGACCAAAGCATTGAACTCGATGGTGAGCCAACGCAACGGAAAGTCACGATCTCCATGCGACTAAACGAATTTTATCGTCACGATAATCTTCACAGAAAGACGAGAAATACGGGTACAGTATTGCACGATTGATGTCAATCGTACGACGATATTTTGTCAAAATGTTGTCGTGGAGTTCTGAAAACTCACTTTCGAGTTCTCTTTTCGCGCGCAGAAGCTATTACTTCGTATTATGACGTCGAATGCGTATGACTTCGTGTAATGCAAAACAAATTCAAAAATGTCCTCTTTGCTGCTCTATTGAGTTACAATTGTACAATGTCTAACTGAACACTGAATTCTTAAAAAGAACCGATGACTCGTAACGAATCCTAAGTACGAGTAAATATCTTTCATTATCAAATGTAAATATAGTTATTTCAATTTCCTTCGGACGCTCAAAAAATTTTCGTTTTTTATTGTTACTTTGAACACTGCAGAGTTGCGCAAGGTATCTACACGCATTAGTCTTGGTTCCCTATAGTTATGAGAGGCATGCAACCTGCCTTCCACGCCACTTTTGGAAGGGTGTGAGGGGAGAGGTGAATTATTACATGAGTAATGGCTGAATCGACAGTTTGAGGTGAAATCCGGGCTATCGAGACTCGCGGTAAAAAGCATACGAAAATTTTATTTCTGAACGTTTTCACCAAAGAACAAAGAACGACTTTTCATCAAAAGAGAGTTATTTAAAATTAATCATGATGTCATATGTTCATAAGTAAAATAATCTCACAAGTAAAAACCAATTTCATTTTTTCGTAATTAAGGATTGGGCAGGACTTTTCAAGTGGTA
Source organism: Phymastichus coffea (assembly GCF_024137745.1). Lineage (NCBI taxonomy): Eukaryota > Metazoa > Arthropoda > Insecta > Hymenoptera > Eulophidae > Phymastichus > Phymastichus coffea. The sequence continues at coordinate 1,144,736 of NW_026706870.1, forward strand.
AAAGAAAAATTCATCATAGTGTGAATGACAACTTTTCAATGGTTTAACGAAGGTGCTAGATTTACAATATTCAGATCAATGAACTTTCACGTGAAACGAGAGATTCTTCTTTTTTTATTCTCAAAAAAAAATATATATATATACGTATATATAAATATATATATATATATTTCATTAGACCTTATAACTTCATTGTGAGCGGATTTAATTTCAGTTTACAAAAGGATTCAATTTGTTATGAATATCTGACTGTAATATCACGGTAAACCCATGTGTTTAAATTTAAACGTTTAATATGACGTCACCCATAAGAAATACATTGTCCTCAATTTTAAACACTTCTAAACGCTTAAAGTCAACGACAATGTATTTCTTATGGGTGACGTCACAATTACACACTTAAAACCTTTAAATTTAAACACATAGGATTTTAAGGTTTTGCCGTGTATAAATTGATCACTATCCTTTGGATGAAATTAAAAAGCTCAGGATCCGTAATAATCAATCACCTTTCGCTATTATCGATTTTTGCCGATAGTTTGCTTCGCATAAACATTACCGACTGCAAAATTTTGTTCTAAAGAAAAAGGAAACATTTTTATTGGTCAAGTCTCGCATTTCTTCCGAAAGAAAAAACATAGTAATAAGATTAAGATTTTATGTTTTCATATTTTTCGTTGCTTATAATTTCTTTTTTTTCCTCTCGCAAAATTACGAGCGAATAGAAAAAGTCAAAGAATGTTCATTGGCTTGCTCGAGTGCAAGTCCAGATACGCTACAAGGATAGGGGTTGCAAGCAGATGTTGGACTCTCGGACGGCGACCAATTACACCAAAGGATATGCGTTACGCGATAAAACTCGCGTATTTTTACGATTGTCGCGTCCAGCCCTCGTCCCCTTGCTCATCCTCCCATTCTCGCTTAAACGGTCATGATTTTCCAGTGGCCTGTGGCTGTAATTATCGGTAATATGTTCTTTTACTCTTGCACGTGCTATTCCCTCGCTTTTCTTTCTTTTATTGTCCTCAAAGTATTTCGCGGTTACCCTGTTGTCCCCGCAAGCTCTTATCATGTAGTTTTCACTTCAATTGCCATGTTTGAAAGTTTGACACGTTTACGTGACATCTGCATTGCTTCTCAATATATTTAAGATGATCTAAATGGAAGACTGGCATTGAACATTCCATTGTATCCACTTCACAGTTTTGTTATTAACTAATCTAAAAAAATGAAGTTTTTTGTAAAGATCATAATTACTTTTGCAGTAATAAACGACCAGGTCGAATAATATCGATTTAAAGAATCTATTGTTTATGTAAACAGAAAACGCTTAGAAACTTGATTATTTTATTTGAAATATTTTAAGAAAGTTGGGGATTGACGAAAAGCTGATTTGACATTGACCTAATGATTATCAATTGTTAAAACCCGATCTTGGTGCAAGATCGACAATGATAATCAATTGAAATCATTTTAAAAGATGTTTTGATAAAATGCAATATTGTCAGAGAATCTTTAAATAAAACTGAAAAACTTACTACAAATTAATTTTAGCTCGCTTGATGGGCTGTTTTGAATCTTTTATTTCCTGACAGATTTTATGTTGTTTCTGCCATTACATACTTGAAACTTAGTTTTTCTTAGTTCTAGGTCATGTTTTTATAATATCCATTTATAGAGATATGTGGGTGGTGTGTTAGTATTTGCGCGTGTGTATTCTGTCAATCGCTGGATTTGAGTAAAAATTGCAATATGTGTGTTAGGAAATTATAGGAAGTATTAGAAAAAATTAATTTTAAGACAGAAAAGTCAGTTATTTTGAGAAATTGTTAAAAAACTTATTTTATTTTTGAATATTTTTTTATTTTATAGTGGTTAAATTTTGAAAATCAGCAAAAATTCATAAAGCTTAAAAATTATTTATATGTATTTCAAATATGTACATTATCGCAATAAATGCGACAAAAACATCTCCAATGCGAATGCTATATATATCCATACAGTACGTTTAGCTTATGTGTATTCATACGGCTTACAGAATAAAAATCGTTGTAGTATACTTATTTGAATTTGGCGCCGCTTGAGAGGGCCTGTAGCATATAGTTATTCGTTCGTGCTTGCCGCTTAGAAAGAAGGAGAGAGAGTGAGTGCGCGCTTGGCGGCAGATGCGCGAAGGTCAAAAGTATTTTAAAAATAAGGCCGTGGATAGGCAGAGAGCGCGAGATCGCTCGCTCCTCGCTCGCGCCTCGGCAGTGGACGTTGAAGGGACGGGCGGCGCTGTGATGGCAAGTGGCTCGCCGCGCGAGGTGAGTAACAAAAAACCATCGCGCAGATCTTTTCTGTCTATCTACGCGATTTTTTCTTTGCTCTTTCATGCGTCGATCCGACTTACAAATAATAAGCAACGCAAGTTTGTGCTAGTGTGTGCGTGCGTGCTGAAAGACCGAATGTAAGGGCCTCGCAAACGAAAAAGTCAAGCTGAATAGGAAAAGCTTAAAAGGCTAGACGTTGTGCGCGATTAATGGCGACTCGCCGCCGCCACCGTTTTAGCCAGTGTGTGGAGTGTGTACGTGTGACCGTCACGTGACACTCAGCCTACTAACCCTATAGGAAAACATACGGCATCCGAAGTTTGTCAGCACGCTTATGCGGCAAGAATTTTTTCTCATTTTCGAGCGCTTGATTTTCTATGTATTCGCGAAAAATTCAATATGCGCGTGCGTGTCTATGCGAGTACTGTATCTCGAGTTTCACGAGCACGTAGCTTCCGTTATCGGTGGAGACCATAGCGAGGTTAGAAAAGTGTAGCAGCTGTAAGCGCCTGATATTGAGGTTTAGATTTTTTTCTGAACTCGCACACATATGTGTGCACTAAGGTCGATGATAATGGACGATGACCGTATTTCCAGACGGTCATCGTTTCGTCATTTCCCGCTTTTGCACTTGCTGCACTTTACGAATTGCCAATTAGGCATCGCGTGGAATTTGGTTTCCTTTTTTTTTTCGTTACCATCGGCTGTTTTTTTTGGATTCGCTCATAAATTTTCATAGTAACCGGTTTGATATTAAATACGATAATCTTTAACAGCTGTAGCTGTGAATTGCTAATATTTTTTAAATGTAACTATATAATTTGACGAAAAAAAAATAATAAGTTGCTTGGTAGCTGCCAGGGATATTTAAAGGAATTATATTCTGATTAGAAGTGTGATTGTTAAAACGTGATATGAAAATGAATCGCGATATTCTCATGTTTCTTTTACTCATTCAATATCTAAATTCCTTTGCGGCTAAAAATAGAAACGTTTACCAGTGTAATTTCCGATGCACTTGGAAAGCTACATTACAAACGTTATTTTGGAATTTCGCCCTTGGGCAAAATACACATGCATACCGGGAAAAAGGGAAATCTTATCAAAGTATGTCAAAATGAGAAATTCTTCGTAAAAGTCAGCAGGAGAGGCAAAATAATATAATAATAAACGAAAATGGTTGCGTCGTGGCAACAGCGAGTCGAGTCACTAATTATACGACGACTAATTATCATCAATCGCTGATTACGAAATTAGATTAAAGCCGATAACTTGGCGTGTACGCGTTCGTCCTGTTTCTTTTTCATCGTTTTGTTCTTGTAACACTGTCGGTTTATGCAGATATATAGTGCGAGAAACGCTCGGCATATCGGTACATTGATTGCGAATCAATGAAATCGTAATAAATCTATAACTGTGTTTGATCGATCCTAAATGAAGCGCATTCTAGCGTTGCGGCGCGCACATCCACACACCCGTATATATTGGAATAAACACGAAGCTCTCTTGAAGTGTTGCGATTATTTCTAGCGCCGGCAATTTTCGCGCATTTCTTTTCGTCCGACTAATTAAACATTTATATTTAGTGAAGACGGTGTGAAAAGCAAAAATTCGAATTTTTCCCGATGAAGCGAGGACGAAAAGTCAATGAGAGATAGTATATTGTTAACAAGTGTCAGCGCTATTGTCGCGATTGAAAACATCATTATTTACTTTGCTCGCGAATTGCAGCTCACGTGTATTATAGCAGCCGCCCCACGATACTATATACAGTGTGTGTTTTCTCGCGAGGAGTCTGCGCAGACGCTTGACGGTCGCTCAACGTGCGCTGGTCAGTTTACATTCCACGTGACCCACAGCCGTAAGAGAGGAGGAACCATGCGAGCTTTATAGATCCCCGATCTCTTATTGTGTGTATATGTGTAGATTTTATTTGGTTTTGGTGCACGATGCAGCCTCCGAGGGCGCTCATGTCCCATATCTTCCCTTATTTGGTCCTGATATTGATTGGCTTTAGGCGATTCTCTATCGCTGATGCTTTGTCTACACGGGTTTCACCATAACTTTCAATATCTAATCATTTCGGTGCAAATGTTTTTATTAAGGAGCAAATTATAACATCAGGCATGCCAGACTTTTCTGTGCTTTCCACATCAACCTCTACCTCATATTGATCTTAGTTCTCTATGAAATATAATCCGCGTTTGGAAGTTGATGCGAGACGAAGATAATCGTGCAGCGCAGGCACGGCACACAAACAGGAATATTATTTTTTTAGAATTTCCTAGCTAAATTTTTATATTCTGATTTTAGACTCACTTACATTCAGTTCTTTTATATGATTTATAAATAGTTTGTCAAGGATGAATAGAAGTATATTTATAGTTCGCGTAATATCTTACATTGAGGGTAACGCATTCTTTTATTTTAATACTAAAAGCATATTTAGTATTAACCGTTGTTTTAAACCGTTGCTTTGAATTTTAATTCGTTAAATCTGTGGAGTATAAGTAACGATTGAAGTATATTTCGAAATCGGTGTACGTAAATAATAATTTTTCTCATTAATTCTACAAGTCATTCGAAAATAATTAAACTTTACTTCAGATTTTACTCTAGAATTGACTTTATAAATGTGACTATGAGATTCTAATAAAATCCCGTTACTAATTTGTATCAATAGCAGATTAAGTAGGTTGAGTTTGATTAGCTATCAATTATTTTGGACAATTCCGTTCTAAATGTGAAACTCGGTATGTGCCGATGTAAGCATTGAGAATGTCATTTGCAATAAATATTCGCAGACTTCTAAGAAACAACTCAAGAGTCGACATTCGTCGTAATCCCAAGTGAAAAGATTGAAGATTAAAGAAAGGCTGAACTAGTTACGAGTTGGAGTAAAATTAATCTATTTCTGTTGATAGACGCGAATTTCCTTAAATTTCAATAGTGGCGATAAACTCTAGCGATAAAGCCTTGACGTGTATAGGATGAAGCCTCCGCCCAGCACCGTTGTAAATTCCTTTCAGCTCTTCGCGCACCTTTAAAAACCTAACGGAAAAGGCATCGTATAGCTGGTATACATTAACATCCCAAGGCGCAGCGCCGTCTCTAGCCAGCGCAGAAAACTACAGTCTCGCGGCGATTAGGAATGTCCATATCGAAAAGTCGGCCCTGCGCTCTCCTTTTTCCGTTTGCTGGATCTGAAATGTGGTGGGGCGAGGGGCAGGGGGGGAAGATAGAGAAGACGAAGAGAGAAGGAGGAGAGGGACGACGACTAGTTTGTGAGTATGTGTGTGTGTGTGTGTGGCGCGCGAGGTTATGCGAAAAAATGTTTTCGGCACGCGTAGTAGCGGCGCGCCGTGAACCCTGAAGGGTTTTACAGTTAGATTGCAATGTGGCACATTTGCAGAAGCGGCTCGCGCTAGCGCACGTTTCTCTTGGCTGAGTAAAGCGTGCGAGAAGGAAATTCTTCTTTCACTCTCTCACTCGTGTATGTGCGTACGTGTGTAGGTAGTTTTTCCTTTGGATACATTATTTCCTCGTCTTTTGTACGCGTGCCTCGTTTGTGCGCATGTACGCCTGAAACTCAGCTCGCTCGCACACACGCGCGCACGCATTCACACAGCCTAACATTTATTCGGTGAGACAGGGGAGGGGGGATAGACGGGACACACACATCGCGCCCTTTGCAGTGGCAGCAGTATTCACTGTTTAACGCACACAGCGGTCGCGGAGAGACAGAGAGCGCGAGGCGTCTCTGCAACACGAAGCAACGTTTATTATTTATTTTGTTCGCGTTACGTTTCCGTTTTTACGCACGCGTGTGTGTTCCTGTGGCTGTATATGTCGGTGTAAGTGCGGGGGTGCAAGCAAGTGTAAGTGTGAATAACCGCACAAAAATACCACGTAGACCTTTTGCCGTGTAAATGTGTACGTCGTAGCCCACTAAACTAAGTAGCAGCAGTAGTATAGCCACTACCAGCCACCATCCGTTATTATACTCGTGTGCGTGTGTGCATCTCGGCTCTCTCTTTGCGTTTCTTTTTTCTTCTTTTTTCCTGGAAAAAAAAAATCGCGCACACGAGAAGCGTCCTTGGCTGCCGTCCGCGGGAGCGAGAGCGTGACACTGGACTCGCCTTTAAGCATTATTATTTTTTTTTATTCCCGAAACCTACGCCCGTGTCTAAACATACGCATGTAATTCACGCGCGCGGCAGATGAGGATTCATCGTCTTCCCACATGGTTGCTACCTGCATGGTGTGATTTTTGGAGTGTACTGTGCCATCATCAGCAATCTGCGCGAATCTTATATGCGTGAATGTGGTGTAAACATTCGCTTGAAAATCCATAGGCAGTGGCTCGACCACACTCGCACACACGCTCGCGCGCATGCACTGCTCGCAAGGCGCGAGTGTGTGGTGTGCGGCGGTGGCGGCGGCATTGTTTACGTTTTCAAAAAGGGAGAGAGCAATCACCCTTGTGTGTCTGTGGGTGTGGGTTTCCTTACATGTGTGTGTGTATGTGTATGTATGCGTGCGCGCATCTGTGTATGCGTGCGCACAAGTGATTAAGGTAGTTTTCTTCTAGAACAAGTAATGAGAACGTGCTATCTGTTTTGTGGTGTTGTAGGGTCAGGATTGGAGTTAAACAAGATGGACCAGCAGTATAAGCTCCGCTGGCACAATCATCCAGCTAATCTCACCGATGTACTCAGTTCCCTCCTGGCAAGGGAAGCACTCTGCGATGTAACCCTGGCTTGTGTTGGGGAGACATTCAAAGCCCATCAGACTATACTCTCAGCCTGCAGCCCGTACTTTGAGAACATCTTTCTACAGAATATTCATCCTCATCCGATAATCTTTCTAAAAGATGTCAACGATACAGAGATGAAAGCCCTGTTACATTTTATGTATAAGGGTGAAGTCAACGTCAGTCAACATTTGTTGCCTATGTTTCTCAAAACTGCCGAGGCACTGCAGATCAGAGGTCTCACTAACGACAGTGTAAATAATGATGCCGATGAAAAGAGCCCCAGCCCAGAACCAGAGGCACAGCCTGTTATCAGGCATTCTGACTCACCCAGCATACAAAGTCATCCTGAGAAGAGGAAACGAAAAATGTCTGGAAATTATGATAATACACTCAGTGGCCCACCCAGCGAAAAATATCATTCTGACTCTCAGGTTGGTACCTTTCAGTAAATAATTTTCTGTTAAAAACTCTTTAGAGTTTAATTGTCTGGTCAGAAAAGTTCATACTTTGATGATAATTGCATCACAATAATATCTGCATTATCAGTAGATTAATTTATTCATGTTCTCATTTTGCTCCAAAGAGGTTAATAGCTTATGTTAATTCAGAGGAAAAGAAAATCTTACAAATAATGCAAAAATTCTTTAACTTGTTATTATTAGTTCTCAACTTGATTTATCTTTTAACATTTCAAGTTTTTAAGCAAAATTTTCTTCTTGATATTCTCATATTGTTTATGTCCTACTTTGAGCTTTACATCCTTGTACTTTGAAAGCATTAAAAATAGACTAAGCGTGTAAATGTTTCATACATGTAATGAGTCACATTAATCTTGTTTGAAATACACATGAAACTCCTGACTTTTCATTTCTAAGGTTACTTGATACCTCGTATGTGCCTCACGTATAGAGCAGAAATAAATATCAAACAATAATTTTCAGCTGGCTGCTTAGGAATTTGTGTTGCAAAGTTTCCAGTACAGTCAGGTGCTATATTTAACTGCCGTTAGTACTAGAACTTTCAAAACTTTCACTCATAAGCTGTGTACATTTTATTTGACCTAATTTCCTAGCACATCTTCCTAAGTGATTAGTGTGCATTTTTTGAATGTCTTCTATTTCTTGAAACGAGCTGCAGTGCATTTGCCAGTTGTTGAAACATTTTTTTTTCATACGGCAGTAACTTAAAATCATTAGTGTTTATCAATAAGCTTTATATAAAATACATTAATGATATAGAGCATTTATTGAGTTACTTGTATAAGAGACCATTAATATACAAATTAATATTTAATTTTTATTAATATTTTTATGAGAACATTTATTTTGGATATTAAATGTAAAGTGAAAAATAATAGCTAAAGTAAATAATTTAAATTAGTTAATGCAACTTTATTGACATTTATCAATATAGGTTGATAAATTTTGTGAATACCATAGGTTAGATAGGATGTTTTTTAATTTTTAAAACACTGAGGGTGTATTTGGTGTACATAGTATACAGAAAAGGTAGAATATAAAGTCTAAGTGAAGTCTAGAAAAAAAATTGCTTGCTACATCTTTACTGATAAAGAATAATTTCAAGCAGTAGCTATCACAAAGTTGTTAAGAACACAGATAATATATTTATTCTTCTTCTGGAGGCACCGATAACATTGAAATAACTATAAAAATGAAAATTATAAGAAGGCAAATATAAAATAAACTGTGCTCTTTGTATTGCAGGCATCATCCCAATGTAGTTACAAATCAAGTCCTACAGTTCCAAAGTTAAATTATGCTCTGGCAGGAAATCTGGAGGATGGTCGCCAATCCATCTCTCCACAATCTCAATCTCAAGCCCCAATTAAGCAAGAAATTGACCATCATATGTCTGATTTCCACGACAACATTTCAATGCCTGTAAGTATTATGTATTTTGATGATATATTGTAGTTTTGCATCTTGCATACTTGTAAATAACGTATTATGGGTATACTGAAATACTCTTAAAGTATACAAACATATTCATTGACACTTAATTTGATTTGCATTAAACTAGTCAATTGCATATGTACCAAAAAATTTCAGTATATCTCATATAGGATTGAGCAGTAGTAGTTTAGATTTGATCCTATGCGTTCAACATGATTGCATGCTTGCAATTATATGTGAAAAAATCTCTTTTTATCATTCTTTAAGAGTGTAAATAAATAATTGAAGGATGGATACTAATTCTTTGACTCCTTAAAGTTTCAATCGACACGAGGTAGTACCATGCCGAGCTTGCGTAAAAATAAAATTTTGTGCATCAATTTCTGTTTCATTATCAATAACTCCTGAACTCTTCTCCTGAAAATCACAGCAACGTCTTTTGATTGTTGCAACATTAATTTTCATGACAAACTCGCCAGTGGACGCCTCATTCTCATCCTGCATCCGTAAAAAGAACGCAGTTCGAGCATGGTAGAACAGTGTACGGCTAGATTGAAAAAGAGCAAAACGACAGTGAGCAACGACGCAAACCTTCGGATCAGCGAAATTCATGACAACAGCTGGAATCCCGCGCCCTCGAGAAATCCGGTTCGCACAGCCACGGTTGCGTCACGCTTTCGTTATTCTTCCGCGTCTCGTTCGCTCCTACGAATGGAAGCGAGAAGAGCTGCGAGAGCGCGCGCGCGCGCGCGTACGAGAGAGAACGAGGCAAAAGGAGAGGCTTACGTGCGTAACGGGAAGGAAGGGATAGAAGAAAAGGAAGAGGCGTTGATAGTCGTTTTCTCGTGGCGTCGTAAAAGAGAAAGGACAGTTGTCCGTGGGTGAGCCGTCGGAGTTCCTCCGAACAAAATGCAAAGCAAATTCAAGAAAGCACATCCATCCGTTGCTTATCCGTCTGTTAACAGACGAGGAGGAGCGACGAGAGTACTCGGAGTAGATCGGGCAGGTTCAAGGCTTCGTGGCTCGAGTACGACGCGCGCGCAAACCTCGTGCACTGCGGCTACTGTCGCAAGTGGAGCGCGAGTATGCCCGAGTTGCGCACGAGTTTCGCGCAGGGCAACGGCAACTTCCGTCTCGAGATTGCCAACCACCACGACAGATGCAAAGCTCGTACTTTATGCGTTGCCAAGGAGGCTCAATGCGTTTTCGACGCGTGATTGACTGTCTTCGTCTCTCTCTCTCTCTCTCTCTTCTCCTTCTGTGGATCACCAACGCGTTTTTCGGTTGTTTCAATTTGTCGCGAATCACGACTCGGCTGACTTCCACATGGCAGTGTTTATCCTCGACAGGTACATTCCAGCTGTTTTCCCATGAGTTTTGTTTAATCATTAAGCTTATCAAGTACACGTTGATGTTGCTGTGTGTACAAGACATATGAAAAAAAACCCAAATAATCTGTACAATAAACGTCGTTCTCGTACCCTATAGTTTAATTTTTCGCACGTCACGTCTCGCGTGCCAACTCGAGCGTGAGTGCGCTAGTGTGTTGCATGCCGCATAAGTGTGAAAGAGCGAAGTTAGACCCGACGTAAGTTTGTGGTTGTGCTGGCGACGCGACGAGACGAGCAAAGGGTTAGGTTATAACGTTTGATGCTTCGCAGGCACACCCAGTCAGTCTTCGGAGCGAGGATAGCGGCCCGACGACAGGCGGCTCGCTCAACGATAGCGTGCCGGGCATCGAATCGTCGGAGCATCACAACCCACCGGAGGTGGTCGACGGACTCGATGGTAAGATTTCTATCACACCTATATAACTTTCTCTCTCTCTCTCTCTCTCTCTCTCTCTCTCTCTCTCTCTCTCTCTCTCTCTCTCTCTCTCTTCTAGCTCTATCTCCTACCTCTGAGTATTCTTAACATCCTTTTCAAGCATATCGCGCCTACTTCTCGCTGAATTGCTTCTCCGATTAATGCGTAGCGTATCGTATCTTTGAACTGAGAAATACGCACGATATGCGAAATACTATATCTATATATTACAGATAAATATATATATTCCTACGAATCCTACATTTGCATGCACGTTTGTTTACGAATCATCGCGCGCAAGAGACGAAAAGGAGTGTCGCGCGGCTGCGTGTCGTTGATGTCTCTCTCCTCTCTATCATCTCTGCATCTCCTCCTCCCCATCCTGCCTCCCTTATATATGTATATATACACACCTTTGAGCCCTCGTCCCCGAGAAAGACTGGCAACTGTAGAGTCTCTACTTCGAGTGTTTCGTTAAAACGTCTGAAAGGGCAGATCGACGATTTTACTATTACCCCTCTTCCCTTTTCTTTACTTTGTTTTATTAGTGCTTTCTATTCATTTGTTTATTATTTATTATCTTTCTCTTGGTGATGGTGTAATATCGTATGCATTTGCTATGTCATTGTGTGGTAGTATGTTATTTATTTACCGACTTATGCTGCGAGTGTGTGCGTGTGTACTGTATCTTCTCTGTACATATATGAATATATACCTTCCTATTTATAAATAATCACTGTATGGCAACTTTTCTTTCGTGTCATATACATATTCAATTATTTCCTCGTATAAAAAGAAAGCGACGCACGAGCCCGAAGGCGCTTTTGGATTTTTTCTCTTCATGCAGGGGTGATTACGGATAATAACATCGCTGTGTGCATAGATGTTCGACGGCCTACGCGAAAGAGGAGGGTAGGTTGTTGCGTCTGTATACACTCACACACACACCTCGATGCTGCTGCGAATGTGTGCCCATCAATTAACGCTTTTTCGCGCCTCTAAATTAAGCTGGGTTTTCGCTCTCACGTTCATGTATTTATATAACGATGTACATACAAGTATCACAGTCTAAAATATTTAAGTCGACGCTAACAGAAAAAATATATATCGCTGTTTTGGCAAAGATTATCAGCCCAAACAACGAATGTAGCACGTAAAAAAGTTTATTTAAATTTTACATACATTGTTGCGATCAGTTCCAAACGATGTATCTTCTCTCCTCTTTTTCTCTCTCTATTTCGTTTTACAATGTAACATATATAACGAGGGAAAAGGTCCATTGAAGACTTGGAAAACAGCCACGTTTGAGGTCTATTGAATTCCCCTTGCATCAGCGACAGAAGGTGAAAAAGAGGGTGATCTCTCGAGGGGTAAGCATGAGGGAAAGAAGAAGAAGGAGAGAAAAAAAAACAGAGAGAGAGTAGAAAAGAGGGGCAGGAGAACTGGTAGGGGGATTAGGAGTAAGTATCGAGACGCGCGCGGAATTTCGTGCGCGAGGGTCGCTGAACCACACGCAGTTCGTGTAATAAAAAAAAAAAGCGCGGACGACGCAGGAAGTTTGAACTGACTGGCACGGATTTCGACACGCGAGCAAAAAAAAAACATATAAGCGAGTCGTCAGTATGCATGTATATATTAACGTATGTCCTCGACGCGCATTCATTCATTCTCTAACGCTTTTGTGCTTGCAATAACAGAGAGCAGCACGAGAGAGCGGCGCGGATTCGTAAGCACAGGGAACAATGTGTCCGCGTTATCGCAGCGTATTTGCACAATTAAGACTGTTACCGTGTGAGCGACCGAGTGCATGTGTTTGTTCGCGTAAAAATATTCTGAAAAAAGCTCGCGAAAAGCTTCAATACGTCTACAAATACCGTTGGATACGATTTTATTGCGCGTTCGCATACAAACACACACTCACACGCACATGCATACAAGCGCGACATGACTGATGCATTTGTTTGCACAATTATCTTCGCAGCATTGTTATCTCAATTGTCCTGCGTTATCCTGCCACTTGCAACGTGTGTTACTTTTTTTTTTCTTTTTTTTGTCTACGTTTTTTTTCTCTCTTTCCATGCGCCTCAAGGAAAGAAAAAGGAAAAATACTGCGCTGGACTTCTTTTTTTTTCTTCCATGCATGCGATAATGAAATGCATTAGTTGGAGATCAGGTGGGGTCATCAAGGTGAATTTATCGAGAAAATTAATTTTCCTAGCGAGCGCGTGTGTAGAGCGAGTACCTTGAATGATGTCACTCGCTTGCCTGTAGGCGATGCCGCTGCGCATTGCCAAGCATTAAAAGTCTGGGCATCATATTGGCTATGTGGATCAGCATTTATGCATCGGGCGAGACATTGTCAAGGCGATAACAAAGCCGTGGAATTCGCAGAACGAAAAAAAAAAACATAATATTCCTATTCGGCAGAATATCCTCGCGTTGGAGAGAACGAAAGGTTTGCCGCGAATGTGAAATAAGAAAACACGTGGGTGCACAGGAAAGCTTTGTCTACGTACACCTGTTTGTACGAGAGGCGAGGCTAGTTACATAAAAAGATATGTCGAGCGCAGCCTGGCAAGCGCACACGTAAGAGCGTGTGGTAATTTACATGATACATGTGTCCAAGTGGCTGTGCGCTGTTAGTCTTTTTTTTTTTTTTTTTTTTTTTTTTTTTTTTTTTTTTTTTTTTTTTTTTTTTTTTTTCGTCGATCGATGCATCATGCAGCGTCTTCTGCGCGACCTTCACTGATATATACCTATGAGTTTGTTGTTTTTTTTATCTCTCTCTTTCTCTGTCTCCCTCTAAGTAGAGCGTGCATACTTTGCTTCTTTTGTTTGATTTTTCTCTTCTCTCGAGTGCTCATGCTGCTCGAACTACAATTTTCATTAGTTTTGCTGTAATGAGTCGACATAAAATTCAAAAGTGAATTTTTTTTTTCATTTTTCTATTTGTTTATTCTCGTTTTTCTATTCTATGATTGGCCATCAACAAGTAGACACTGATTCCTATCCTAGTTTTGTTTAGTCACTTTCGTTTTGTTACTTTTGCCATTTGTTTGTGCCATAAAGTTGGACTTTTCAGTAATAGTAAAGTGTTTTTGCTGTGAGTATGAAGAGATCACGTCGAAGCGTTCGTGTACACCGTTTTGATAAACGTTCGTAAGCTCAAAGTCGTCAAGCAATTGGTCTTCCTAACCTCAAAAATCTTTGAGGTCAGGAACAGTGTTGAATGGTGTACAAAGGAAATGAAGGAACGCTTCGACAAGCTTGGAGTACAGTAAAACCAGAATGTTCAACAAGTAAGAACTGCATCCAGCTAGAAGTATAGAAATAAACAGAGCACCTAGTTGAGCAAACAATAAAAAAATGTAGAAAAGAATGGAGAATGAAACTGAAATATACGACAAACGCTTGAATTTGCAGGATTGAGCTGCGTGCAGCCGAGCAAAAAAGAGCCGAGGGATAGAGACAAAGAAGCGAACGGTATGAGCAAAGAAGCTCAGTTAAAGGTAGAAGGCGCTGGCGGCAGTAGCAGCATGCTCGGTGGTGTTGGCGGAGCCTTGGCAAGCGAGAGCTGCCGGCTCTGCGGCAAGAGCGTGGCCAACATAAAAAAGCACATGAAATCCCACTTCCCCGACAAGTATCAGTGCCATATCTGCATGATATCGCTAACGAGGTCCGACAACCTCAAGAGGCACATCAAGCTCAAACACGGCATCAGAGAGGGCTCGGCCTCGGCGGCTTCGCTGCTAGGCTCGCCCTACATGCGAGGCCTCGACGCCAAACACTTTCTTGCCAAATCCGAGCCCCCGTACCTCACTTAATTCATCCATGCCTAAGCTTGTCGGCTCTTCTGGCGCTTTCTCTCGAACTAAATTTTACAAAAACAGAGTATTATCTATTCCGTATACGTTTTATTTATTACTATTTATTGTTTGTCTATTTATTCGCGAATCCCTCGGCACAAAGGGATCTTGAAACGCACAGCTCTATCCGGTGTCGTTCCCGACTAAACAGTCTCTAGGCCACGTGTCACTTTGATTTCATTCATTCGTGCAGAATCACAGACTTGTGTGGCGATTTCTCTTTTCGTAAGGACATTTCTTTTTAGGTAATAGGATTGTGTGCAACATTTTTCAAGGTGTGTAATTACCTATTATTTGTATAATTATTATAAGTGTGCTCCCTTTTTCCAATTATTCATTTGTTTTCTCGGGTCATTACTTTGCTTATTTACTCAGTCCCAACAAAATATCGGGAGGCAGTGGGCTTTTCGCCTTTCCCGATAACCAAGATAACACTACCACAAAACTTTTAACACTTACACAAAAAAACGTGGGGTTTTTGAGGCCTTCCATTATACGATAGCACAGTGTCTTACGTCCTCGCGCGCAAAATATATTTTTCCTAAAAAAAAAAAGAAAAGAAAAGCTCGCGAAGAAAGTTGGACTTTATATAAGATTTTTACAAAAACATATGACTAACTATGGTTAAATAACATATCACTTGAAAGGTTGTATTTTATAACAGTTTATTGTAACGAATGAAGGTGATTTTTAGAATTGTCTTAAAAAGCTATTTTTACAAGTGTAGCTATATATCAGTGTTATTATATTATCGTTTCGAGAAACAAAACCAGATTTCCTCTAGCACATTAAGAGCCAAAAATTAAGACGAAAGGTTAGAATTTGTAAGATAAGTTTAAGATTGGTAAAGTATAACTAAAAGTAGGAAAGCCGAGTTTCTTAAAAACTTCGAAAGCTACTAGTTGTAACCGTACTTTTACTTAGAATTAAGATATTTTCCTACTAATGATCTTCAGTACAAAGAGTAGCGCGAATCTATTTTTTACTGAAAAAGAAAACAAGTTTTCACCACGATTGAGAACCTTCATCGCGGGTACCGACGTGTTCTCCGCGAATCCATATTCGGACTTAGTACGCGTACTTTTTTTATCAGCCAACCGGTGCCAAATTAGTAGTCAAAACGATGAATGAAGAATAATGGCCTCAATTTTATATTTGCTTCTATAATAACGCGAATGGAGGAAAATTTGCTATACTAACGAGAGAAAATCGGAGAGAATAAATCCTTTTTTCCTCTTACTTTGGTATTTCATGTTTTAGTCTATTACTTTTATTTATTTATTTAATTATTTATTAGTTTTATTAGTTTTATTTTTGTTGAGTATACACTTTCAAATCATTCTAGTTAATTGAAGTTTGTGATTATTATTAACATTCCAACCATTGATTGTTTACGAATAATTATACATTATTCGAATACTTTTTAAGAATTTTGATTAGGATAAAGTCGAGAGAAGAACTTGGTTACCTAATGGAGCGTTACCGTTTAAGCAAATCTAGTGCCATCGATGATTATTTTTAGTTAAGTCATTTATTTTTACTTCTTTAGTTACCGCAGTACCAGAGTAAGAAGAAAAATCCGTTAGTAGTTTTTTTTCCAATTTTCTCTCTTACGAAAGCAATTTTCCTTCTCAAACTGGACAATCAAATCAGTATTAAGTTGTAACCGTACCCGTTGAAGGTTGTGAGCTCGCGAAGGTATATCGCCAAAAAAAAAAAGAAAAAGAAAAAGCCGATCAAAAGAATTACGTGTCGAAGACTGATTGAGAATTTCGAGTCGGCGCCGACTCGGGAGTTAGTCATACGAAACTAGTCCGAAAGCCCAGAATGATAAAAGGCCTATCGCGGTGCCTTTTTTCTTGCTCACCTAAAAGTACAAGATTTACGAGAAAAATAAAATGAACAAAAAAAAATGATATGAAATACAAAAAAACGAAGTCGATGATAATTTTAGAGTTAGAATGCAATAAGCTATGTAATGGTTTTCATTCCCTGATAATTAGCTTACTCGAAGCTAGTAAATATCCATAAATGTGTATTTTTTAATTGAATTATCACGTATGACGAATGCATTTCGAAGATAAATTTAACTCCGAATTGCTCTATGATTATTTGGCTATTTCTACGACTGCATGGATAGCTATTTGAATTGGATATATGATTCATAACTTTGCAGCGGTTTGAGGTTTTTGCTATATATCCTCTGGGAAAGACAATTAATTGGAAACGAATGATTTAAATGTCAGTAGGAACGAAATTAAAGCGCGATTCTCAATTTATTCGACGATTTAACTCGATTACGAGAATTCAATTCATGTTTTATTTTCAATTTAATTTATTTCAGTCGTCATTGACAGTACACGGATTAATTTATACTTTGAACACTTTTCATGACATTTTTACAGATCTAAATTTCGATTGTTAATCAGTGAGAATTTTACGCCCAGCTGCAGCACGTAAAGCGAAATGTACTTATTGCTATTAAACATATAATTAAGTTTGACGCAAAATTTTACGAAAACAGTCTCTTGAAATTTAGATTTTTAAATGACAAAAATCGTCGCAAGATACAAAAAACATTAGTTTTACGCTAATGCGTTTTTCCTTGTACGAAATCTAGCATAGTGAGCACTTACCGAAAACACTTTTCTATTTTTTATACGACTGCGTGCAGAAAAAACAATTAATGTCTTGACGCAAAAAGCAAAAGCTCAAGTAGTCGGTAAGATCTGTATAAACTAAAACCTGATTGGCGTAGTATTTTAAGTTCGGTTTTTGTCGGGTCACTCGATTAAAATTACACCTGCATCAATCATTTATAACGACACAATAACAAAGCCGATTGTATAAACACTTAGCGATAAATACTAATAAATATATTTTTAAAACTATCAAAGCATCATTACACTCCATGTATATCCTTGTAGTTAGTGTTCATATTAATTTTGGTTTTATTTGCATCTACCGTTTACCAATAAAACGCATAACAAATTCACCAATCAACAATAATCAGCATTTTTTATTTAATAATTTGTAGTAATCCCTCATATTTTCTTCTTTTTTTTTTCACGAACCGCGCCACTAAATATTCGCAACATTCATCGATCTCAACGAGCACCAATTCCCGTCTCGTCTAACCGGCCACTCTCTAAAACGTCCTCTCATAATTCACGCGTGGAAATAAGTGTGCCAGGACCGTTGCGTGCTCCTTAAGCTTGCTGGAGCAGCTTCGATGAGCTTTCTTTGCTGTGAAAATGCAAAATCGCTAGTCGACTTCTTCTAACGGTGCCCTCGTAGTATCATCGCGCTCGCCTCGACGATTTTGCTTACCTAGAATGATCCGTCGAGCGCTTCCTTGTTCTTCAGTTTTCAGTTGCGTCGCAACTGGAAAAGCATCATCCAAAGCATCGCGCCAAAGCGCAGTCGAATCACTCGTTGAATAATGCAGATAAACCCGGAGAGAGAGAAAGAGAAAGAGGCTCTCTGTTACCTCTCCGTCGTTTAAAAGCCGCTCATGAGTCATATCTGGCCGGAGCGAAAAAGGAGGACGAAAATCCCTTGCGCCAAAGGAAGAAGAAAAGTTAGGCTGAAAGGGTTGCTAAAACACACGAGAGCGAGAGCGAGTGCGCGCGTCGGTGTGAGCACAAAGGCTCGTTACATGCTCCACGTGGCCCTTTGTGTCGATTATCAGCTTGACCAAGTTTTACGAAGTCGTCGATAAATCGACTCGTGCGCGTACGTACACGTATCACGGAGAGAAAGAGAGAGAGAGAGAGAGAGAGAGAGAGAGAGAGAGAGAGAGAGAGAGAGAGAGAGAGAGAGAGAGAGCGATCTTTTCGCCTCCCCACGTTAGACAAAGAAAAAGTTTCCCTCCCCTCGAGGCAAAGCAGCGGCGGCAGCAGTTAGACAGATGCACAGGGAGTGATCGATGGCAGCCGTACACTACATCTGTACCCTACGCCACGAGGGGGAGAGAGAGAGAGAGAGAGAGATTACTGCGTGCCGAGGGGTGAAAGAGGCTGAGGAACGGCGGCTGCTGCTGCAACCGTTCGTTTTTCTCTTTTTTTTTTCCACCTCGTACGCACACACCTTGAGTTCGTCGATCTCTCTTTCCCTCGAGGATGTCGTTTCGCATTACGAAATGAGCGTGCTCCGAGTCCGATAGTTCCCTCCTTCCTTTCTGGGTTTCTTTTTCTTCTGCTGTTGTTGGATGGTTCAAGCTAGATATATTAACTTTTCGAGACTACGCGCTGAATAAATAACGAGCGTCATCGTAAAATCATCCCAGATATTACAATATTTATTCGCTGTCTGACCGGACTGTAGAAAAGAGAGCTATTTGAGATACGTGAATAAATGATGAATTAATTGTCCGAGCCGAAGGGGAGAAAGAGTCTGCACTGTTTATTCGTACTCTCGCAGGTGTTTATTTACGTTGATTGCAAAGAGCACAAGTCAACTCTAATCGAACGTCGACGCGTCGCGTTGCCACGTGAAAACGTCGACAGTGACGTCCGTCCGCGTAAGATGAGAAAAATCGTCCTTGCAGCAGTCGCTTGCGCAACGGAAGGTGTTTTTTTTTTATTTTATTTTTTGTTTTTTCGTTTTTTCCTACTTCTCAGCGACAATGGTACGGTAATGCAGTGCGGCGAGGCCAAAAGTTCTCCGGGCGCGTGCAGGCTGCATCCAGTTTATACATTGAGAACAGAGGGTGACAGAGAGACAGAGAGAGAGAGAGAGAGAGAGAGCGCGTTGGCCAAGGGGGAGAGGTGAGGGGTGCGAAGGGGGAGTCACCCTCTTTCGCCTCCCTTCGCTAAGCGCACGTGCGCTCCGACGTTGGCGTGGAACAAAGCGAGCTCTCTCTCTCTCTCTCTCTTTCTTTTCGAAAAGGACGAGGCCGCCGGGCGTTGCAGTTGGTCGGAGTCGGCGAGGCTCGCGATCGTCTGCGCTCCTCCGCCGGGCAGCGAATTGCGCGGAATCTCGCTCCCGAGGATACAGGAGACGAATCGACGCAATTAGCAGCGAAATCGGTGGCGACCTCTCTCGGCCGGCTCGGAGAGCGGCAGATGTCGCGTGCTTTGGGCTGCCGTCGCTCCCCTCGAGGTTTCTCGGACAAAGGGCCAGCCGTTAACCGCTCCTAAGGGCGAGGAGGGCAAATGTGCATCGCGTGCACGCTCCTGCGTACGCGTAACTGTGCCTTTATTGATTTTCTGAGGGGAGATGCGCGCTCTCTCTCTCTCTCTCTCTCTCTCTCTGTATGTGACCTCTTTGTGAGACGGCGGCGCGCCGGCTGTAGTGTAAATTTTATTATTGGACGCGCCCGAAATGCGTGTCGTATCGACGCGAGCGTCTTTCTCGTTCATAAAGCGTCATCGGTCTCGCTGGTTATTGGTTATTCGCTAAGCGTTGCCGAATAATCTTCGTCTTTTCCTTCTGGCCGGGCTGCTCGCCCGCGGCATCCCGGACATTAAACATCGAGTTTCCCGCTGGGCCTGTGCCAGCACTGACGTTACAGCGCAATTTGTAAAAGCTAACGGATCCCTCGCAGCTTGACTGTTGACTTAGGATGCAGTCGGCGGGATGGAGGCTTCTCGCGATAGAAGCGCGCCTCAAATACGCAGCCGTTAATCGAGCTTCTAACGCGGCGCCGCGCGATAAATGAACCGGGTTGCAGGCGGGAGACGCCTCTCCGACGATCACGGAAGCTGTCGTTGCGTCGATTGTCAGACCGCAAGCCGGTTAATTACACTTGCACTTGCCATTTCTATTGGACAACGATGCTGTCGATGCGCTGTCGAGCTTTGACGGCGGATCTGTTTTACCGACGGACGGCCAAACAGCAAATCAATTGTCGTTGCTGACCTCTATCCGAAATTCTTGTTCACGTGCATCGCGAGCTCTCGGCAGGCTCTACGGAGCAGAAACGGCAGGGAAGGGAGAATCGAAACGCACCGAGGGCTCCGAGTGAGATCCCGCTCGTCGCCGTTAGCTTTTCGGCAGCTTGGCCGTCGCTGCGGGGCCGCTCTCGTCGCCCGGGCGTTCAGCCGCGAAGGACCTCCCGACGAGAAGGCACGCGTCCCGATCGTCGGCCTCGATTTCGCGCGCGCATCGGCGAGCACTTCCGCCACGGCTTTTGCCTGCTCGCAGTGGCGCCCTCGACGCCCCCGCTATCGATCACGCTGCTTTGCGTCGGGCATAATTATACTTGGCAAAAGTAATTTTCAACTTTCAATGAGTTGACGATTATTTTCTCCAGGCTTCGTCGAGCTGTAATTGCACCGGTATTGCTTCTTTCTGTTTCATTACGTGCGCGCGCGCGCGCGAGAGAGAGAGAGAGAGCAGCTTGCCTAGTTTTTTTTCGCGAGCGCGCGCAAGTCTCATAAATAAAAGGCAGCGTCACGTGAGAGCGAGAGAGAGAGAGAGAAAGAGAGATACCGTTGCCCCAGGGACGCGTCTGCATGTCCCTCGGCTAGCGGACACCTGTTAGTCCTTCGCGGGTATAACGCGGTAATCTTTACGATTAATAACGAGCTGATTCCGATGATTAAGATTCTTTGATTTACGCAGCCGGGAGGACGTGCGTGCGCGTGCACGCGTCGGCTTTGGTTCGTCGTTTTTCTCGGCCTCGTCGACGTTGCTCGTGTGCATCCGACAGCGCGTACTAAAGCGAGGGAGAGAGAGAGAGAGAGGGAAGTCGAAGCCTCAGTGACGGAGGCAATGGAAAGGAAATTGCTTTCCTTTCCGCTGGCAAAGGCTCGGAGCAAAGGAATGAAAAGAAAGACGAGACCGAATAAACAGGACTTGGCTCTTAATCACGACTAATTGAACTGATAACGAAAACTGGGCTTGCGCTTGCGTGCAACATTGACAATGCAACGATTGATGACGTTGTCCCCCATACGGCGAAAAGTGCGCCTAACTGTTATCTCTGCCGAGGCGAGAAAGTAAGAAAATGAAAGAAGCACACCTAACTATTAGCGCATATGTGTACGTAACTCGCATCGCTGTCGCTCTAGTATCTATATCTTCTGCTCATAACAGACTTTTTCACATATTGGCCGCAACGGAAGCGTGTGCTCGTGTGAATGTGTGCGCGTGCGCGCGTATAGTACGTGTACTCTTTTTCTCTCTTACATAACCCACTGAAAAGGAAAGGGAAAAAAGACTAACTCTGCATCTACAGCCACACGGCCGAGCTGTGCTGCACGTGAACACATCACGGAAGAGAGCCGTATTATTAATGACGAGGTGGCGCCACCTTCGGTCGATCGCAGTGGAAAGCAAGACAAGGAAAAAGGAAAAAGAGAAATGGGAAGAGGAGCAGGGCGCGTCAAAGGGGACGTCGCCGCCGTCTCTCTGTGCTGCCCCGTGGAGCGTGAATTTTCACGCAAAGCGCAAGCTCCAGGGCGCGGGGCGCGATAATGCTCGAGAGAGGAAAGTCGACACTTTAAGCGGCAGCTTATAAGCGCAAAATCCTTTCACGGCTGAGTCGCCTCGCCTCCTCTCTGCGTGCTCCAACTGCGTCACAGTCACTTACACCCACGCGCGCGCAAGCCTTCGTGGCGAAGGTATTACGCGCGTACAAGTGAGTGCCTTGCGGAATATTAGTCAGTGGCGCTGCATCGATGGCGCACAAGGGCGCCGCTTCTCGTGCCTTTCTGCGGGCTTCCCAAAGCGGGGCTTTTTGTTTTTATTCCACTTGCGGATCGCTGCGCTGATGAATGTCGTCACCGGTACTACCAGCATTTAACCCTTAACAGGCGTTGCTTTTTATTCACCTGCGCGTCTCTGTGCTCTTTCACGTGCAACTTTGGCAACTCGTTGAGCCTCTAATGTCGTCGAGCGAAACGAAAAATAAAATAGCGAACGGACTCCGAGTGGATTAGTTTCTCAAGTTTGAAGCTTCGATTAGCTTACTTTTCATGAATTTTCAAGAAGTTGTTGTCGTGTTAGACGCTGCAAGCAACAGTTGAAATTTCTTTCGATCATCCTTTGTCAAACTTAGAAGAGTAGTCGATAGACCTAAAAAATATTCAAGATTTTAATGCAGTCGGCGTACGTCCATCCAGAAAAAGCGGAGTGTAAATGATATTCTCGTGCTGTAACCGGAACGCTTGATAAGTTCAGGCAACACGAAAGCACACGACTCGAGATTGTTGAACCCGAAAGAAAGCGAAATTTCGAGAAACGACATCGAGATAAAGGTTGGAAGTTGGGAAAATTTTCTGTGTATCGTCTGCTCTTATCTATCGGTATCAAGTCCGTCGCTTTGAAGGCAATTCACGCACGCTTACACTCGTCGAAAATCTTATCGGCTCATTCCACATCCATTCGCAGCCTGGGAAGCAGGCCCGAAGCGAGCCGACGGTACGCAAGACGCAACGCACGCGTGGCGAAAGGGCTTATCACCGGCGAGACTGTAACTCGATTAACGCGACTTTCCGATCGGCCTAACACTTGTACAAATTGCGAAAAAGGTGGCATTAAGGCCTAGGTGGAGTTTTGCTTTGATTCTCTCGGCTGAAGCACGCCTGACATTAACCTCTCACTTATCGATCTTCTCACCACCTTCTCACTGTAATTTTCAACTTAACCACGGCGAATCACATCTTTTCCAGTCTCACTCTCTTTCTCTCTGCGCGCGAATCTCTGGAAGCGCGTCACGATGATGATAAACAAATGAGCAAAAGCTAAGCACACCTGCCGCAGAAGTCGAGCCCGCGACCGGATCGAAGGGGCGAGCAGCGACTCGGGGAGCGTCTGCCGCGCAATGAGAATCCGTGTCCGTGATCGCGGGCTCGGCTTCGCGGCGGCAAAGAAAAAAAAAACAAACAAACAAACAAAAGCCTGACTAAAGTAAGGAACAGGGCGATCGCGAGTGGAGAAAGGAAAAAATGATTGAGTGACTTGTCTTGTGTTGATGTTGCAGGTTCAAGAGCCTGGCACATGCGGCTGACCTTTGACCGGGTGCCAGGCGGCTGCAACCGACACAGGTGCAAGCTGTGCGGCAAGGTCGTGACGCACATTAGGAACCACTACCACGTCCACTTCCCCGGCAGGTTTGAGTGTCCTCTCTGTCGTGCGATCTACACGCGCAGCGACAATCTGCACACCCACTTTAAATTCAAACATCCCGAGTCAAGAAAGATTGATCTTAACGATTACATGGCCCGCTCGCTGGCGCTGACCGCGTCGAGTAACGACACCACGAACACGCTCTCCTAAGGCCGCCGTCGCCACGGTCGCCTCCTACGTTGTTGCCTACGCCGTCGCCTCCAGCCACTGCTAGTGTTGTTAGCCGCCGCCACCAGCGCCGCGTCACGCTAGGCCTCACCGTCACACCCGACACCCCCACACACACAGACATGGGAGAATCGCTTGTGTATGTGTGCGTGCATGAATGAGTCCTCGGCGGCGACGACCACCACGACCACGACCACGACCACGACCACGACCACGACCACAACCACGACCACGACTACGACCACGACCACGATCGCGACCATGACGACGATCGCGATGGCCGATCATTGCCAGCCCCGTCGGCGCGATTGCACCAGTCCAGCGGCTCGGTGACGCGCCGAGCGTCATTATGTGATATATATATTTTATAGAAGATGTGACGCGTCGATCGCCAAACCTCTGTACAAAACCAGTCTCATCTTCGTCGTCCTCCACACGCCCGCACGCTCAGCTTCGTCATTGCGTAACTATGGATTGTCGTCGCCGTCGTGGTCGTCGGTCGTCGGTCGTCGGTCGTCGGTCGTCGTCGTCGTCGTCGTGCCGAAGACGAGTCACCGTTGAAGATCGAAAGGGAGGGAGAGAGTGAGAGAGAGAAAAAGATTCGAAGCGAGAAGACTATGATGCTGACGACGACGCCTGGCGGGCTCGCGATTAGTCATTAACGGTTAGACTGCGTTTCATTTGTCACTAGTGTTGCGATCGGTTCAGAGTCCATGTAAATAACGACGCGGCGGCGCTGGGGGTTGCGCGCCACGCGGCAGCCGTCTGTGCGTAGGGGGCGTTGCGCCAGGCGCACGCGCCCTTTTGTAATTAAAGCGAGACGTACAAGCAAGCGCGAAAATTTGGGAGCAAACGCGGTGCCAATTCCTCCCCGTAGTTGATGTTCTATTAAGTAATGTAAGTCGACTAAGAGAACGAGGACGAGAAAACAATTGGGACTTTTAGAAGGGAGAACATAACGATAACGATGATTACAATGAGTGACGATAAACATTGAAAAGAATTATTATTATTATATACATTGTAATTATACATGAAACGGTGATTCGGCGGTCGCCGTGGCCGAAAATATAAAACACTAATTAATTATTAACAATCTTAAGCATAAGCCGAAGTAATTTTGATTCTACATGCAGGGTGAGTTGAGTATATAGTTGTTGAACAGTTTTTTTATAGTTGGACTTCATATTAGATAACTGGCGGAAGAGTACGGTCAGGTTTCACTAGCGAGTCGCCAATGGCAATACACGGATACCGATATGCGATTGATCAAGCGCTCACGGCAAGTGTAAATATTTTAATAAGCAAAGGGTCGACCTACACAGAACGCGCTTCTCGTAAGAGCGACGGGGGACTGTAAGCGCGAGAGTAATCAATATTCTAGCTGTTACTGACTTTCGATCGACAACGAATCAAATCTTTGTCCTATGCATCGCGTCCTCGCGTCCCTTCGTTTCAACTTGGCTTTCTGTTACAGGAGGCAGCAATAGGCACGCAGCTCTAATATGAATTTTGACTATAAAACTTACGGTACTTGTTACAAAGTCTATAATTTTTAATCTGCACTCCGCAAATGATAATGCAGCAAACAGTGGAAATCACGAGAGACATTCCACGATCGGGACTTAAGTGCATAGGCAACAGATTATAAGAATTTATCGTGTATTGGATGATTTATAGTACTATATTTTATACTTTATATAATCTACCCTTATTAATATATTGGTTTCATTTCAGATAGTTACGTTATTAAAAAACGATTACGACTTTTATCCAAGGGGGTGGTTAACTGATAGTCACTACACGTCGTTGCACGTTGATGTCATTCTTTTTCTTTTTTTTTTTTTTTCTTTTTTTCCATTATTGTTCAGCTATCATCGGTTGAGGTGCAATCCGTTGTTTTTGTTTTTATATATTATTTCTCTTTTAATAATAGTCACGCACGATCGCCTTACGACTCGTTTGGTTGTAGCATTCAGTGCGATTCAACATCTTCGAGTGCCAGGGCCGCACGGACCGATGAAAAGCTTCTTCAGCCTTCTGCTCGAACGCATTGGATTTTATCATTTGCTCGCGACGACCTTGTGGATTATTCCGATTAGGCGATTGGACCCTCGTCACTAAATCATTCCCGATTGTTGTGCGGAAATCATAATTGTCGAACCAAGCGTCTCGAGCAAACGAATCGGTTGAAAACGATCAAATTCGTATTGTTACACTTGAGCATGCCCTACAACTAAGAGGATCGAGGAACGTCGCCTAGATTGCGAGAGGGAGGATATCGATGAGCTAGCTATCTTTTTACTTGTGTACCCAAACAAAGCACACATATACCGAAATAATTTAAAGTAATATATAGTATAGTATATTATTAACCGTAACCAGATTTTATTAATATATTACGCAGAATCTTATTCACTGAGGTATATATAATAATATATATATTGGATATAATTTATTTTATTTTTTTTGTTTTACCGTTTTAATGATTTTATATACACTGTTGTTACTGGTTGACGAGAATTATAATGAAAGATGCAATTATAATAGCACAGCGGTTTCCGTCTGTGACCGCACGGATTTATTTATTTTTACACTTGCATATAATATATAAGCAGGGAAATGTACACGGGGCAAACCAAACACACGCTCACACACAGAGACGCAGATGCAAGTGAATTGTAACGCGGCATACGAGTCGGAGAATGCACACCGTGCGTAGGCCTACCCCCTGGCTTAACCTGCCTTCTCGTTTTTTTTTCTGCATTGTATTTCTCGTGAAAAAATTATCTTCTCGTTCAGCGCCTATTCGTTTGGGAATGCGGGGAACAAAAGTGACAAGGTCGTAGGCATTATT
This sequence comes from Phymastichus coffea, assembly GCF_024137745.1. NCBI lineage: Eukaryota > Metazoa > Arthropoda > Insecta > Hymenoptera > Eulophidae > Phymastichus > Phymastichus coffea. The sequence continues at coordinate 1,171,489 of NW_026706870.1, forward strand.
TTAGACGCTCATCGCTTACCAAATATGTGCAGTATGCCGAGTGTTTTTCGAAAGGTCCGAATAGAAATCGTACTGCGGCCCTTACGATCTTTCTTTCTTGTTGTATATGTTTATTATCGTAGCTTACTATATGAATATTGTCGTGCCGATGACGAGTCGCTGAGCGATTCAAACGAGTTTGCGATACGTCAAACGTTCGCTCGTTTACTTAAACACAAAATGGAATGATTTATTTATTGTGATCGAGGCGATTGTGCATTTGTAAGGGCAGCAGTACTTGTGCAATTGCGTTTCCACCAAGCGACCATGTTTTCTTATGATTTTTATTATGATGATTATTATTGTTACGATTTTTTATGCATGTAAGCGCACAACTGAAAAGCTGCGAGCAACAATAAAGGATTTCCTTTTGTTCACTTGGTTTCATGTAATTTTTATTCAATTTCTTTCCATTGTGTTTTGTATTGATTATTATGTATGCCGCCGTACACAAAGCACGCTTTCTTATCCCCCCATTGCCTGCATGTGATATACAATATGTGCGACTATGTCTATAACTTCCTTTTCTTTTCAGAAGTTTTGTCACTATATATTCTTTTAGGCGATTGTAGCGAGAGCCTTGTGTCAGTTTGTCTTACACTTTTATTGTTCATCTTCTTTTTTTTCTGCTAATTTTAGTTTGTAAGTTGGGCTTGCGGAATCAGGTGGAAACGTGTCGAGTATGAATTTTATTTATTATATACTTTTGTTTCACTACGTTTTGTCCTTAGATTAAATATTTGCGGTGCGTCTGAAGTCATTAGATGTAGCGACTACTTGCCAAATGTTCAATTGTTAATTAACGTTCACAAACAATTTATCGCGAATTCTATGACAATCAAGTGTGCTGGATCTTGTTGTTGGCACGTCAACTTTGAGCCAAATGGCGAGATCAACTTTGAATGCTTTGTTTCGACGGTACTTTGAATGTGAGCTCGAAACACGTTGAAGTCTCTGTCGTCATTAAAATCCCGAAACAGGTGTTTGTATTTCATGACTTGCGACGTGTCGAAGCACAACAAGCTCTTTTCAAAAGCTTGAAGGAGCATTGAAAGTTTAGTTCTCGAGTTTGACCGAAAGTTGACGCCCGAACAAGGCCCAAGTAACGCATCACAATTGTAAATTATAATTGAAAGTTTCTGTCGAAATCAGTAATGAAAATAAGGGAGAATGTACTTTAATATAGGCGTGTTGAATTAGACCAAAATCCAATGAAAACTCAAGCGGAAATCGGATTCTAGTGGCTTTGGACGCGTATGTGAACGAGCGAGAGAGGTCCGTGTCCCGAGTTCTCTCGCAGCGGGCGAAAAAATGTACGAAAGCGCGCGCCCGCAAGGCTAAAGCGACGAAATACTCGGCAACCGAACTTTACTCAGACGAAAACGAACGGAAAGAAATTCGCGCAGCCGCTTTCTTTGGCAAGCGAAAGGACAGACACGTGAATCATTATGAAATTACCTATCACTACCACTATTACGTAACTATGATACTACTACTGCTACTACTACTATGAGTACTACAACTACTACCGCTACTATTACTAAACCAGAAAAAAAACTTATTACTACTACTATTAATTATAGGTATTTATATATTTACAATTGCGTGGTGTGGAGTGGAACATTGTGATATAATAGATTGGTGCTAACACCTTATTGAAATTGAAGATACATTTAAATTAACGAATAGATATGAGAATTTGAAGAGGAAACGAAATGGAATTTGAAAAACGTGCAATATCGCGTGGGAAGAAGGTTCTCATGCAAGCGGGATGGAAGCAAAGACACACGGACACACGTACAGGCACAACACGGACACGCGGTGAAAGAGATGAGGCAGTTGGGACAGTCGAGGAGAACAGCTTGATTTTCACTTTCTTTCCCCGATTTGGCTTTTGGCAATCGAACTGCCGCGATTATCCGGTTTAACGATCATTGTTCTGTCGTCGTCGAAACGCAATTATACACGCTGTGACTGCTATGCCAAACTTTGTGTAGTTGGAGATGTCAGGCCGCGAGAGAAAGAGACCGTTTCAGTTGTCAAGAGATAAAGGCAGAGTGATATATACGATATATTATTATAACGGAGTAGGTGCGAATTTATTATTTTATAATGAACTAATTCTGTATTTTACTGTTGATTAACCTGCAAAATGTTTTTTTCTTGTAAAATAAAATTTATATTGAAAAACCAGCGCTCTTTCATTCTGTCCGAGCAGCTTTAACCAAGCTCAACGCATAATATCATTCTACTTTGCAATTACGCGCCAGCGAGAGCATTTCTTTGCCAAGTGCGAGTCGGAGCGGCGAGGGCGACCGCTCGGTAAACAAATGAATAAAATAGCGAAAATTAGAGCGGACGAGAGCTGAACTCGCGGGGAAGCTTGAGCTCAAGCTCTCTAAACGGCTAAAGCGAGCGGACTTCAACTTTAGCCTGCGAATGTTGTACAATGCGCTAGCTCTCAAATCACTTTGAATTTGCGTTGAGATTGAGGCTTACGAAAAAGCAAACCTCGGAGTCCTACCGGATGCAGAGCGCAATTGAACTCCGACTTTTTATCTTTTGGTGCTCTGCTTTATCGCTTCGTTGTTTTACGGCCTCGCGATCGGGTCGCACAGTCCGAGAAATCTTGACCAGTGCAAGACCGAATGGGTCTTGCTTTTCTTTTTATCAAAAACAGTATTGTCGATCTTCCATATTTTCAATGTTTCTCGAAATGTAAAGATCCTAATGGGCGATAGCGTCTCAGTTCGGACCGAGTGGCAATTCGATGCAACGTTTCGTCACCTCGCGTGTACATATACCGTAATTGTAATAAAATAAGACGATTTGTCTTTTTCATTGTTCGCAATGAGCGCAAGTCATTCAATGACCACGGATGAATTTTATCGTGCGATTCTCGCGCAAGCTCAATGAGCTCCCATCGATGTTGGCCAATTCGAATTCGCGACATCGAGGATGAAACGTATTGCGACCGGGAATGGAGGATTGCAACTTTTTTTTCCATTTCTCGGCAGAATCAGACTGATGTTGTAATTAATAAAGCAAACGTGGCGCGGCAAGCGAAAGGACGGTGGGCCGAGGAATGCAGTGCAAACGAAACGGACGAAAGCAGAAGGCAGAAGGGAGGTAAAAGGGTGTGCGAGACGATTAACTGGTGACCTCTTTTGTCCTAATTCCAATTCGCACTGTTTAGTCCTGGCGATCGTCTGTTTTTTCCTCCTTCTTTAGTTCTTCACGAGCTACTACCCTTTCGTCACGGGCTCTTCTACGGATACAAACACTTACGCACACGCACACACACGCACGGACGTGCACGCGAAAGTAACGAGTTGGACGCTGCAAGCTATACGATCTCTGGTTGCAGTCGCGATAGGCGTAAAAACCTAACTGGAATGATTCGCCACTTGTGTGTCTCGGATTCCAGTCTTCTTCGATACCAAATATCACCTACACTTGTGTGGCTTCCCGTTCCAGTTAAGTTATCGAAATATCCGCCACGCGGTGAGTCCTCGGATATCGGCAAGAGATTTTACGAAACTCCTCTGCTCTGCCAACGGAAAAATCTGCCGATGCAGTGTTCATTTCAGCTGACAGCGTTCAAATTGAGATCTATAATTACATGTTAAATTTCGTTGGTCGCCGCGCAAAACGAAGACATTTACGAGCGGATCAGGTACCAAAGACACGTGTAAAAATAAAACAGAAGGGCGTGGTACGGTATAAAGATGAATGATCGAGAAACAAATCGATTGTCGTTAACAGCGCAGTGTTCGTCTTTCCATCAGCGTCGTCACCTCGACTCTTTGACAAAGGGCTCTTGATTTTGCAAGCAGTCGACATTGAAAGTACATGTACATAAAAATGAGAGAGTGAGAGAGAGAGAGAGAGAGAGAGAGAGAGAGAGAGAGAGAGAGAGAGAGAGAGTGAAGACCCGCGTGCGCCTCCACAAGCACAAATTTCCGCAGATTATCGAGCAATTCACACGTATATATTTTAACAGCAAGCTATAGTTGGACCTAATCAACAAATGAAGATTTTTGAATTGTCTTGGCTTTTATATTTTTAATGCGAATTTTCTACGCAAATCATCCTCCATATGAAGATTTTGAAATTTGTCCGAGCATGCGATTCTCAAATTTTACTATAAAGATGTAACAGTGGCTGACGGTGAGTGGCCAAATTACTAATATGTGCATTCGATGTATTTCGTACTAAGTTTTTGGATTAAACATAACTAAATGTTAAACGAACAGCATTCCATTCTTTTATCCAAATCACACTTCATCAAGCTCCGATTGAATTTTTCTATGCATGCTTACCTGTCATTCTCTCGATCATCTGCCATTCTACCTTGAATCTAGAAGCACGCTCAGCCTCGTTATTCATTCAGAGAAGACCAATACCTCTTGTTTTATTTCGTTTAACGCAGTGGAACTAATGAACGACCGGACAAAAACAGGGGGTGGGGGAGATAGCACAAGAATGCGAAGAACGAAAAGAGAGAGAGAGAGAGAGAGAGAGAGAGAGAGATAAAAGAGAAGTCAGCACAGAGAGGGAGTGTGTTATCCGCAGCGCGCAATCAGGGGTCTCGCGAATAAAAAATGGTCATAGCAACAAGTGGTTTCCTTTTCCAGACGTACACGAGCAAAAGCGCCAGATCGATTGACCGACGCGTCACGCTACGTGTTTATTTGTAGTCGCTCGCGCATTGCTCGGCGTATGCCGCACGATTTGTTACTTCCGTTTTGTGAAAGGAACAAAAGAACCACCGTCGCCGTCGTCGATAGACCCTTTGAGACATAGAATCGATAGACGGACTGTAAAAACCATTGAACGGGTGGATGGGACTTTTACAGCCTAGTAGTAATGGAGAGAGAGAGAGAGAGAGAGAGAGAGAGAGAGAGAATGTGATCAGCTTGTCGTAAGACTACTTCATGGTGATCGGATCGGCATCAGGACATTTTCTTCGCAAAAGCCTTTTCAGTTCGTCTCATATGATCATTTCGCGGTTGCTCCTGTCTTTCGATCAAATTCAACGTATCGCAATGTTGCCATTTGAAAATCGAAAAAACTCTCGGTTTTGATGGATTTGGTAGTGATTCGATCGTTCACTTAGAGCCGCATCGCGCTCAGCAGCGGCGCTAGTGGGCGAGAAAATTCCGGACGAGCCGATAGCTGGAATCCAGAGTAATAAACCAGCTGCATAGCCAATAGGGAACGCTGGGTCTCGAGTGCGTATGTGTGTGCAATGTGCATTCTATCGATAATGTAATCGCGAGCATAGCTCCGGCATCCCCATCAGCGGAAGGGAATGCAACGTGCCTTTAGAGACTGAGCGATCCACCTGGTGATTGGTTTTATTCAAACGAACGCTTTAGAAACCTTAGCGATTGGTACTGGCATAATTACATGTGGTGTGCATGCGTCATCTGTCTTGCGAGAGCCCATCAGTTGAAAGAACAAGGAAAACATATTTCCGTCATTTGTTTTTCAGAAGGATCTTGCACATTGTCGTACCGTCACTAGACCAATTCATAGCCTATATACACGTATTGCTAACCGCAAATCATGGAAAATGCATTTGGCAAGCGCGGCTGCGGCGCTCGCGAAGATGACGCGCGGGTTGCGTCAAGCACGCAACGTCCGAAGCGAAATTTTCGAAAAGCGAACAAACAAACCAAACATCGATCCGAGAACAAGCTAGAAAGTGCTGACTGTGAACGTTTCTGTTGTTGCAGAGTTGAAAAATTGGCGGATATCACAGATATTTGAGAGACAGAGTAACACGGACGAGAGGAGACGGTGTTCGTTGTGCGGTAAGGTCGTAACCAATGTGCGCAATCACTATTACGTGCACTTCCCCGGGAAGTACGCCTGTCCGCTGTGCCCGGCCGTGTACACGCGCAGCGACACGCTGCTCACGCACACGCGCACGAAGCACGTGAACGTCCAGTGATTCGCCATTTTGTCACGCGTCGTGCACACGCTCATCGAAATGGCCGGCGGCGGTCAGACCTGGTCGTCACTCTGTTTACTTCCTCAAGAGGATTCCATTTCTTCTGCTTTCTCCTTACTTTTCCTGTTTTTGTATCGCTATCGCGGTATATGTTATTTAGTTCTGTTTTGTTGATTTATGTTTATTACTATGCTAGTAAAGTTTATACTATGTTTTAAGCTCCAAGATTTTAAATTAGAGATAATACTTACTTTATTAATACTGAAAATTAGTCGTGATAATATGTCCGGTAAATGTTGATTCTTTCATGGAAATGTCAGATAAACTTACTTTCATTATGTTATAAACTTTTATTGTTTTAGCATGAAAGAATTTTTCTCCTCAAATGTTTTCTGTTTATCAATGACTTTCAGACAGAGCATATCTTTATACGTAATATATTAACTACCTGGAAAGTTCATGTAACAACGTTATTTACTTATTATTTAGTTATTCTTCTTCTATTATTTTTATTATATGTTCATACATCAAGTAAATTCAGTGACGACTAGTGAATATTTTGTAAATTTTCTGCAAATATTTGTACTGTAAATTCCATTGTAAATTACTATTGTAAGCAAGTCAGTTAATGTTATTTATGGTCGAGTCACTTGCTCATAAACTCAACTTAATACTTCGGACACCGTCTGCTTCGATTGTTCTGTACATATAATATCTTTAATCATTATAATTACTTGATGTGTTCAGTAGTCAAATTTAAGCGTATGAAGATTCAATCGACAAACCATCTTAATCGAGTATATCAGGGTATCAAACTACATGAAAGTAGATTCATATTATGTTATTTTATCAGAAAACAATTTGATTTTATTAATTATATTTTTAGTATTAAAAACAATGAAATTTGATGAGTAAAAAGTATTAGTTTATGTAAGACAAACAAATTTAATAACGATTAAAATAGCTTCATTCTTTAGGAATTTTCGAAAGCTTATTCCTATTGAAAATAATTACAACGGCGTAATATTTAAAATATATTCCTCGTGTGTCGAATGAAGTGATCGAAAACATAAAATTTCATCATTTTTTTAGAAAATAATCGTCAATAGTTTAAGAACAAATAAGGTTAAGTGGTTTTTCAGAAAAAAAATATATTATAAAAGTACTATAGTTTGATAAATTATACAATCCAAAGAATATGTAATTTTTAATATTTTCATTTTCTGTCTATTAAATAGTAGCAATCGGTAAACAATTCTTTTAAAAAACATTCAAAATTGCTGTCGTATTGAACATTCCCATTGTAAATTTGGACTTTTTATACAGAAACATTCCATTGTTTAATTTACAAAAGTGAGGCCTGCAATGGCTGGGTCGGTAGGGCGACGGACTCGCACCCGGTAGGCCTGGGTTCGATTCCCCAGTCCCTGCTGATTGATACAAGCTCCACTGAAAAAAGTTTCATGTGCTTTGTTCCCAAACACATTGCAAGCCTCCGTCGCTGATTAGCACTGATGGGCATAAATAGAGCGACGTTAAATAAAAAAAAAAAAAAAAAATTTACAAAAGTAACATTTCATTAAGCTAGTCTGAAAAAATAATTTATAATTCGATATATCTAATTGTCAGGTATTACTGCGATGTTCCTCTAAGCAAATTAAATTTATTTTGAAATATTTATTACATAATTAATTTTATGTATGACACGAAGGAAAGGACCACGATTTAAAACTTTTTCAAGCGTCGAGCTCTGAAACATACGTAGGTTCAAATGAACCAAGTGAAAAAGTTATACTTGAAGATTGACTGCTCGGTACAAAATACGGTTATTGGTTACAAAATCCTGGTTACGTCTACAGGTTTGTGAGCATTGTAATTGCAAATGTAAGCTACGAATAATAAACATGAATGGTTTTGTTTTTTGAAATCAAAAAGAAAGCTCTTTCTTGCAGCTTATTTTAGCTAGCGTCAACCTGCCTTTTTGTCGTAAGTTCTGGTACGTCTGCTCGAACGTGGGATGCCTAGACTGGGCGCGACGTGTCTGCGGCCTGGCACTTAGTGGCCCTCGCATAGCCGTCAAGCGGCACTCGCATAGCGCGGCATGCGGTTAGCGCTGCAGATGCTGCAGCCGTACGTTTTTAAGCTCCGCTGCGCGGCTTTACCGACGATCGATAAGTCGCAGCCGAGTTTCTCTCCGCTGCCCTTCCGAGTCGCTCGCCCTCGTGCTGATCAAACGCCTGCGGACCACTTTGCTACTGTACTCGTTTGGCCGCAGAGGCAATGAAATTCCACGTAAAACTGGGCAGAAGGGATGCACGCTTGCTATCTCGATCACAGTAGTGAAATGTCAAGGTGACCGGACAATTGCGATCTTTCGCTTTGGACGGCTAATAAAGAACACGTCCGAACTGCTGTCACCTCGACTATCAATAGCAGGCGGCATAGCCCTTGATAAACAGTGGCAGTGGATTGAATTTAGTCCGTTCGACAGTGCCAAAACACAGACAGGACATTTCGTGCTCTCTTTTTAGTCGCGTGTCCAATGCTAGTAGTAGCTGCGCGGCCTCGTCACTCCTCGTCGATAAACGTCTCACCCTATCCATCTCTCAATCAGACCCTTTCACCGCAGAGCGCTTGATATCGAGTATCGACGTTCTGTCATTGCACCAGCCAACCCTGCGCTGCGCGCTAACTTCTCTCTGTCTGCCTGTCTGTCTCTCTCTCTTCCCCCCTCGTCGGCTCCGCGCGCATTTTAACTGGTGCAGCCAAGTTTCGCCAGGCCTTTCAAATGGAAAGGATGCCTTTGCTTTGAGAGCGCGTGCATGCGGACAAATTGAAAAACTGATTGCTCGCGATACCGATAATTGAGCATTGAGTGGTTTGAGCGGGAGTCAGCGCGAAAGCGGACGCTTGTATTTCGAGTCCGTCGGAGCAACGCCGCGACAGTGGGAAGGCTCGGCCGACGCTCTATGGTCCGTCGAGGCTGGGCTGGATGGGATACCGCGGAGAACGGCAACCGCGCAGACCGCCGGTGGGGGGAGGCGTGACTCGATCGCTCTCCGGCTGGACGCGAGCAACGGCCGTCCCTTTAGAAAGCGCGCGCCCACCAGGATAACAGCGCAGCAAGCACGCCGACGCTCGCTTTGCACGGCCGTGGAAAGCGATCGGTCGAGTACCCTACGGAGCCAGCTCCTGCTCGTTCCCGCTGTCCGTCGCGGCTCTTGTGCTGACCGGCGACGCCGCCGCCGTCGTCGTCGTCGTCGTCGTCGTCGTCGTCGTCGTCGTCGTCGTCGTCGTCGTCGTCGTTGCCGTTGCCGTTGCGAGCCGTAGAGCTAAGCCGCGAGCGCGCCTCAAGCAAAGTTCTGATTGTTACGTTGTGCTGTTGGATTTGTGTCGCAGGTACGATGCCGAGCGTACCGGTGGATCTGTCGTACCAACAGACATTCGCCAAGTTGTCCGACAGCTCGAAGTCGTGGAGGTGTCTGATCTGCGGCAAGCAAGTCAACAACCGCTGGCACCACTTTCAGGTCCACTCGGGGCGGCGCTGGAAGTGCCCCTCTTGCCCCGTCAGCTACAGCCGCACCGACTCGCTGCGCACGCACATCCACTCTAAGCACTGGGAGCCGCCTGTTCGCCAAGGGCGCCTTATAGGCCACGGGGTTCTCGGGCAAGAGGCGCAGGTGCATGCAGATGGCCATCTAGACTCCCCGGCCCGAGACGAGTCCCTGATCGGGCACTGGCCCGGCCTGTCCCTCGGCGCCATCTCGCACGCGCGCACCTCGCTCTCGCTATCAGCCGGAGCCTCCCGAAGGAGCCGCACCGCGCGGCTTGAGCCTTGACGCCTGATCGCCGCTCGCTCGCGACGAGAATCACCACGCTCCACGGCGGCTCGACGTCCCGATTTCCGAGGCGATCCTCTTTACCCTTTCGACTCTTGCACGTAGTAGCTTTCCCGCCGAACGCTCGGACGGCTCTCGCAAACGCTCTTAGCTAATTGATAGACTGAAGCGAGCGCTGTGATTCCATCGGAACACCGTACGTCGATGGTACTGTTGCAAACGTTTCACGCTTTCGCCATGTTTTCCCCGTTGCGTCAGGCTGCGCGCACGTGCCATTTCTAGTTTTAGGACGGTCTAAGCGGCATACTTATCGGCTACACAAGCCTACGTTACCATTGCCAAAAAAAAAAGAAGAACGCTCGCTACTTTACCGACTAACCAATATCCGGCTGCCGGTAATTTTTCATTCGCACCGTAAAAGCTATGACGACGCTCGAATTTCGTTGTAGCCTCCATCGAAGAGGCCATCGTTAGAACGCGCGAAAATTCATGCGAGTACTCGAATTTTTCTGTTACGCCGCGATTTTTAAGTCAAGTATTATTGTGGATGCGTTTTCGCAAAAGTCACTTGATTTCACTTGTGCATCGTTTTACTTGATGACTCGCCATTATTGACTAAATATTGTGAAAAGCCATTTGCTGGCAGCATTGAAAATGCATGCTGTCTTTCGATCGTAGAATGAATTTCAATTGTATGGAAAATTTTTACAATCAATTTTGTTGACGTGATCCGCTGTAGCCACGTAATGTCGGTGGGTGATGATATTTGTCTTGAGGAATAATGAATAATACTCGAAATTGCCATAATGCTGCATCGTGTGGTCGGTAAAATCAAACTTTTTAGACTGATTCGTGCGTTTACATTTCATTTGCCTTGCACTTAATCCGCTGTAAGCTAGATACACGTTAATGTAATTATAAACTCAGTAGTATAGCATAAATACCATATAAAGTAAGTAATATAGCTATTATGAAATTCTAGAAGATGAAAACAGCTGCTGCTCCCAGTGGGCCAAGCACAAAGCTGACACCGCTGGGAAATATTCATTTAAACAGGATTACAAAAGCAGCGCGAGCCCGTTTATTTTTATTTGGACCAACGATAATTGTCGTCGCGAGTAAGCAAACGCTATGAAAAACAAAGGTCACAGGGAACGAATAACTTGAGATGTAGTAATAAATGTCGAGGCTCGTTCGAGGGTCGATGAACGACGCGCACAGCTCGCCGAATGCGCGTTTCTTTATATAAATGTGGGGTTCCTATATAAGTACCGGCGCGAATGGCGATCGCGCGCGCGCGAGAACGAGCGCGTCTATCGGTTTGTAAATACACGAGGAAAAACGCTTCTCTTGCTCCGTTCGTTTTCCATCGAAATAAAAAATGCCCCTCCGTGGCTTTGCTTCGCTCAATTCTACAATTAGCGCGAACAGTTTGACGTCTTCCGGTAGCGCTGCGATCGTCGGAGCAAACGCTCGAGTCTATTTCGTCGCTCTTTTTTTAAATCGTTCGTTCGGTTCTTCCCGCAAGCCGCAACCCAGCGTCAGGCAGCGCGACCACGAGGAGCGGTGCTTTCGCTACCCGTCGGTTGTGCTTTTAATGCCGATCCTCGTGCTAAAGCGCACGCAACGAATTGCGAATGACAAAGCCCTTTGTGCGTCGCTAATGAATGAGGCGACGTGGAAAAGAAAGAACAACTTTTTTTTTCCCTGCGTAGGGCTAATCAACCGAGTGTCGGATTAATACCTTTTAAATGAAAGAAGAAGATTGCGTCCTCTTCGTTAGAGCTAAAATGTTTCGGATTTTTATTTAATATTACCTTCAACGCAAATATACACGCACATTTGGTGGAGTCGGTGCGTATCGCTTCCACTGAAAAATGAACGTTACAATGATTTATTTAACTAATGTTTACTTAAGTAGATGTCGTTTTACGTTAAAACTCGATAGATTTAATCGGGTTATAAATGTAATATTTTATTTGTAAAGCAATCAAAGGAATAGCTGTAGCGTAATTTTATACTGATTTGAAGCTTCGAGCGAGTTTGATCGAATGACGTCTTCTTTGAAGCGAAGAGCGAAATCGATAGTTGCATGAATGTCTACAATGTCTCATACGAGCGACAGACCGAAAGTGTGACGTGTGACCATTGTCGACAATCCTCCAAATCATCGACTAACGATTTTATGTGCACGTATAAAAGGCAAAATAAGCAAATTAGTGTAACAATGCGCCAGTCGCTAAAGTAACAAAGTGCGCATGAGTGTGAAAATTCAATGGAACATGAATGCCATTTAAGAAAAATGAAAACTAGTCGTTAAGAGATGTAAAGCAACCTTCGCAATCACTTACTCGTGTTTTACTCGATTACAATGTGTGAGATAAAGTATCACTCAGAACGAAAACAAAACAAGTATATACATGATATAAGTATAAAATTTAATGGGGCCGTCCTTACTGGCTTTCCAAATTGTAAATAGACCGTGTTGTTGACTTTGGATTAAACGAGTATTTTCGTGTATTTACATACGAAAATGTTAATGTGTAAATACTAAAGTAATAATTTATCATGAATATAACAATTAAATTATAATTATTTTACAGGATGGATAAACAAAAAAAAAACGATTTATGAATTGCACAGTAAACAGGCGTTCTCTTGTTGAGTTTTCATTGCTACTTTTATATGTTTACTAATGGGACGTAGAAAAAAATGAAGAAAAAAAAAAGAAATAAACAAAAAGAAGCTCGCAATACGATTCCGTAATATTCCTAACGAAATTCGACGAGTCTGTCGACTAAAAATCCAAAGATGAAAAAGAAATGTTAAAAGACTGATTCTGAGATAATAATGACTATTGAAAATTTCGTCAATTTATTGTATTATAATTCGAATTAAACGAAATTAAAAAGAAAAAACTAGGCGAGCGAATCGTATTACAAGTACTTTGCGTAGTACGTAAATGAAGCAAATGTAAAGTTAATAATTAGACTACTCGTTTCAGTGTAACCCTGAGTGAAGCCGAATTAAGTGTTGAGACAAAAAAAAAATAATAATATCGAGCAAAAGTTGTTTTATCGACTAATAACTGTTCTATCTCTCTTTCTCTCTCTATCTCTTTCCGCACATTCGATGTAACATGGTAATATCCCTTTCCCCCTCCCCTCCGTCACGTAAATTAAAGAGCAAACAGAGCAAGTTTCAATTTAACGTAATTATCGATATGAAGAAGTGTCAATCTTTTGTCTAATAGATGGTACTTAAGCGTCCGCTGCATCCACATTTTTGTGTAAGAGCCCGGGGTGACTTTTCAAACAAGCATTCTTTCGGATGCACTTGATGTTTTAGTGTCGACTTTTATATATACGCATACGTACTTATTCTGATAGCAAACGAGTATTTTCAACGATATTGTTTATGCATAATTGATCAAGTCTTCGAGTTCTTCGAGAACAAACAGTGCAAATGTCAGTCTATGCGCTTTATTTTTCTAGTCATCGAACTCGTTCAGCAATAATTCAGTATGTATTTTTGAAACAAGTGTCGGACCTCGTCTCTGTATTTGAAAGTCAAACAGTACAAGAATAATCGCTCGAGCGTTCAAGCGATTTCAAGGTGCACACTGGTGCTTCCGACGAAATGTTCGAAATTCCTGACGAGCGTGTAGATGATTATACCGATGGCGAATGGCCCGAGAAATTGTCAAAAGAAAACAAACAAGAATAAAAGTGAAATTCGCGAGCACGGTAGTCGAGCAAACACGATGATAGCGGCGTCGGAGTCGTGTAGTCGAGCCATAAGCAAGCACGGATATAAAAGGGGTAAGACAGAACTTCTCGCGCAGCGCAATCAGTGATGTATACCTCGAAGAAGCTTGTGACCCAGCAGCTCCGTGGCTTGTCTTTCCTTCCCGCATTGTATACCCGCGCGCGAGCAACCGAATTATCTCTACCGAAAAGTCCTCTCCCGCGCCTGTATATCTGTGTCGCTGAACTTGTCGTGTTCCACTCCGACGTGATCATTCTTACGATCATCCTTCGTATACCGATGTATTTTTGTGAACAGTACTGATAAATAAAATTGCTAAATAGCCCGACCTAAGCAACAAGAGAATATCATACAACAAAACAAGTGTCACGAAATACCGATGGTAAACAAACAGGAACAAAAAATTTTAAATTAAAAAAAAAAACATAAAATGTGGAATCGCTGATGTTGTACAGTTATTGCGGTAAATGTACTACGATGTACCTATATTGTATATAGATATATTTAATTAAAGTGATGATGAATTTGTGTAAAATAATTTTTTGCCTTACCTGACCTTATTATCTTACAATCTCGTCTCTATGAAACTTTATATTTTTGCACGTCGTGTAGACGAGGGTCATATTAATTAATTAGTCTAAAGATATGATATTATTTGGAAAAATATATAATTACTTGGCTTTTGCAACATAAACAGAGAATATTATGAATGACATAAAGCAGCTGAAAAAGTTTCGCATAAAAGTGTAGAGCTGGCATTTGGAAATTTTTTAAAATATTATTACTTTGAGCAAAGTTAAATGAGCTTACACTTATATACATTACGAATTCCAAACTCGCGCATGTACCTTCATTAGTAAGTGTATTTCAGGTTTACCATTAAGATTCCCTTCCGCTTTCACCAAAGTATTTTCCATCATTAGTAAGTAATTCATGAATTCAACGAAAATAATTTCACACTGCGTTTACCTTTAAAAACTCCCTGGCTTTCCTACCTATCAGCATTCATGTCGCAATTTACATTCGTAGATTTCGAAATATCCGAGCTCAAGTGTTAAATTGAAGCTTGAATTTCGTTGGAATTGAAGCTCGTGGTTATGTTTATTTTTACATATATCAAAAAAATAATTTAGTCAGAGTATTTAAAATTTGTAAAATACTTCCACAATATCGGGGTTAATTTAGATTGTCAGAAATTAATACATAAAAAACACTTAAATTTTCAGGATATTGCTTAATTTTGTTGAAATTCGTACTTCATTTAAATAACATCGAATGTAATTCAAAAATATAATACAAAAATTTAAAAAAATAATTAAATTGCACTTGGCAACTGTCCTAAACTTGAATCCATTAATTTTTCCGCTTCACGAAGTATTCCAAAACTCGCGCCTAATCACGTGGTTGCATGTGATCGAAGTCTCCCGGGTTGCGCTTGCGCTGAGTTCACAGTCTCCATGAGTTCAAAGATGCGAACAAAGAAAGAAAGAAGAAATGCCACCGGCCACGTGATGAGACTCCAAATGGCGGTAGAATCAGTTCCGCTTCCGCATCATTTCCAGAGAAAGTTTTGGCTATTACATATATTTATATACTGTATCTATATTGCTAATAAACACACTGCCATAAGAATCTCCGAAGAACATTATTGCTGTTGTTCTGTAGTAACTTGACAGAGTCGGCGTTGATAACAATGGCCTTGAGAGCAATCAAATGGTCGGATGGTAAGCTGGAGATCCTGGACCAACTTTTGCTGCCTAAAGAGACTGTGTTTATCGAGATTAAGAGCGTTAAAGATGGTTGGAACGCTATCAACAAGATGCAGGTGTGCTTTTGTTTAAGTTTGATTATTAGCCAATCGAATAGCCGGCAAATAATCAAATAAATCTTACTTGTTATGAAGTATCGATTATTATTTACATATATTATATAGAGCTTTAAATATATTGTTAAGAGAATGTTGTAAGTAAACATAACCTATAAATATTCTAAATTTCATTATATTAAAGTAATCTCAGTTTTTACAGTTTAAGTTTTGCATTATTTTTTAGATTATATGCATGCGGGATGACATCAATAATTGATTAAAAATGAATATCAAACAAGCATCAATGATTAAAAAATTACACGATGTAAAGACTAAAAAAGGCGTATCGTAGATTTCGTTATTTTTGCTTAATATTGAGTTTTTGATAAAATTGAAGGACATCTCAGTAGCTTAAGATTTAAAGAATGCGGGATGACTATGATGTTTTACGTAAACTGCAAATTATTAACGTATAATGGTTTCTCCGTAATCATAAATTTGCTGATATCTCCTTAACTACTTTCGATAGGAATTATCGTGATAACGAAAAGTTAATTTTAACTTTGAGTTTCATATTGGTATAGTTTATATGACGTGATATAAAAAAAAACGACTTAAATAAAATTATTCTTATTAATGTTTCATTTATTTGTGTGAATTCTGTCTTGAATAGTTTGCTAAAAATTATAAAGATACCAATTTTATTATTAAGTACTATCAAACAGAAAAATGTATTTATTCTTTAGATAAATTCTTGAAATAAATCAGTTAATTGCATTGTTGCTAAAAGAATCAAATTTCAAGTTTGAATCAAAATTTGGAAATAAATTTAAAAACTACTCTTATGAATGCTAGAAAATTCCTAATATATATTTTTATTATAAACAGGTTCGAGGAGCTCCAGCAATTGCTGTTGCTGGATGCTTGAGCTTGGCTGTGGACATCATACGCCATCACTACAATAACACAAAAGTACTCCTGCAAGATATCAAAGATAAGTTAGATTACCTTATTACTGCAAGGCCTACAGCTGTAAATATCAAGCTTGCAGCAGATGAAATCATTCAGTTTGCCACAAAATTATCTAAAGAAGATATTTATCCTGATGACATGAAAGACAGGTTATTATTTTACAAGCTGCCATTTTATTCATTTAAGGCAACATTTTTACACAATTATTTCATTATTACAGAGTTATTACAGAAATAATCTCAATGTTAGAAAAAGATATTGAAGACAATATATCAATAGGAATTCATGGTTCAACAGAAATTTTGCAAAGGACTGTAGATGAGAAAGTAATAAGTGTGATTACTCACTGTAATACTGGTAGCTTGGCTACCGTTGGATACGGTACAGCTTTGGGAGTTATTCGGGCTCTTCATAAGACTAAAAAAATAGGTAAATACATGCACAATAAATTGATTGACTTTTAACTTTATAATGCATTATTAAATTTGTTCTGTCAGAACAAATTTACTGTACTGAAACCAGGCCTTACAATCAAGGAGCAAGATTGACTACTTATGAATTAGTGCATGATAAAATACCATGTACACTGATATGTGATAGTATGGTTGCCTCGCTTATGAAATCCAAAAATATAGCTGCTGTGATTGTTGGAGCTGACAGAGTTGCTGCTAATGGTGATACAGCCAATAAAATTGGAACATACCAAGTAATTATCTTTTTTTAAATCGTTCGTTCGGTTCTTCCCTCGCAAGCGGAAAGAATTCTAAATTTAATCATGTTTAAAGATGCTCATAATTGTATATTTCGTATCATTTTTATGCATTGATATATAATTGTTTAATCTATGTTTCGATTTCAATTACTATTCGATTTTAATTGCTAAATTTTGAACTTAAATTACTGATTTTTTTATGGTAAGATTGTATTTGATTTAATTAATCAACTTTAATTTCAATACCGAGTTTTCTACTTATGAAGATATGTTACTTTATTACTTTATCAGTTGATATTAATGATATTGTAGCGAAACATAGATTTAGGATTCGATTTAAAAATATTAAATTTCGTTGTTTATATTTTGCAGATTGCTGTTTTGGCACGCTATCACGAAATACCTTTCTATGTAGCAGCTCCATTGACTACAATTGATTTCTCAATACCAAATGGAGATAGTATCAAAATTGAAGAGAGACCGCACGACGAACTTACTTGCATCAATGGTGTTCGAATTGCTGCTGAAGGAATAAATGTTTGGAATCCAGCGTTTGACATCACACCGGCGAAAATAATCACAGGAGTAATTACTAATAAAGGTGTCTACAGACCTCATGATCTTGTTAAACTTAAACAAGTAAAAGATTGAACATTTATGATATGTTTTTATTCAGAGAAATACACGAGATATTTACAAACAATAAAAAATAATATTTATTGTGTAATCTGCTACGTTTTCAATATGTTTGCATTTGTTTGGTTTCATATAATGTAATAGAATTTACAAGACGTTAATTAGAATAATACTACAAGGAGATATAAATTACATAATCATAATCAACAAATACTTACGCAGACAATATATAGTGATCTTGTATTTTATAAATAATTTCGTTTCAATTTTAATTGGTAAAGAAAATATGTTTCAACTGTAATTGTTTTTTATCGGACAACATTAAATGTCTGTTACATAAAATGTATACGTCAACATATAAAAGAACTAACTAGCTTTTTTAGTTCATATTCAGATAGGAACTAGTTAACTTAGTTTCATTCAAGTCTCTTCAGTTTTCTATATTTTAAAGATTTTTTTATACCGTAGGTGATAGCATAATTGTATTTATTTTGAAATGATCTTTTAATATTACTGTGTTATGTCAGATAGAAATACTATTTTGAATCATACGGGAACGTTGCTTAATTTACTGCCTAAATCAAAATAAAAAAGCTTAGTTTTTTAAACTAATTTTATACATCTATGACTGTGTTTCATCTTAAATGTAGATAGATCAAAAAATCATGTTAGGCAACTGTTAAAGTGACATAGCAAGTCTGTTTTCCAAAGTACCATTATCTGTACATATAATTATCTGATTTATTTATTTATTATCTCATGGCCACCGTAAAAATAGATAGGACAATGATTCTGACCGATGTGGTATGTATTAGCGACAGATCATTATACAGTTCCTTTGCTACTTTTATGTCTTTTCATTCGAAGGAAGAACTGTAACAAGTGAAATGTATAAAAGAATTCTTATTAAGTTTTTCCAAGTCTAATTAAAATGTTGATGTTAAGTACGGCAAGTTTAGTATACGGTGCTCACGAAGCATGCAAAAACTACCTTGCTCGATAGTGACTACGTTTGACGAAAGATTTCCCAGTCAATTGTAAAGACGTCTTTGAAAAAGTCTGTGATCGTACAACGCATTTTTCAATGTACTTTAGTTACGTTTAAATCCCGTTTTTTGTGATAACTTTTTAAAAAATTAAAAATTAACCGATATATCATAAATCTACTATTCCATGATATCGAAAAACCATGAAAATTGACGATTAGAAAATTTGCAAAATAATAATTATTGTGATAATTAGTAACGAATTTCTACATATATGTAACTCTTCTTTACCTTGTATAGTAAGATTGTATTTGATTTAATTAATCAACTTTAATTTCAGTACCGACTTTTCTACTTATGAAGATATGTTACTTTATTACTTTATCAGTTGATATTAATGATATTGCAGCGAAACATAGATGTAGGATTCGATTTAAAAATATTCAATCTCTTTGTTTATATTTTGTATATATGGCACATTCCAGGCTATGACGATCAGCTTTTCAGGGGTAGGTTTCGGATTTTCTTAAAACTTGGTATATATATTGCCTATATGGTAGTGTATTTAAGTATGGATAATTAGATCATTATAATAATTATATCAAAAGTTATAAACAATTGAAAATTTTTGACGAAAAATTTTCAAAAATGTATATCTCCGCAACCATTAAAGTTATCGAAACGAATTTTTTTTATATTACGTATAAAAGGGTGTACTTTAAAGATATTAAGCGAACAATACTTTAATATCAATTTTTCCAAAAGTTATTAACATTTTTTAAAAACAATTGACCATATCTCAAAAAGTATTATTTTTATTTTAAAAATTCTTTTTTTATTGAATTCCTTGACATTTTTTCTTTAAGAATCCATTTTTAAATTCATCGAGCGATAATAGTGAACGCTGACAGGCCCTACATTAAAATCAATTGCAGCCTAAAGACATGAAAATTGTCTTGTACATCAATCGACAGTCGAATTAAAGTCATTCATTAGTGAACAACATCTAGTTGGTCATTAATGCTGGATTCGATACTTATCCGATTATTTTCTTTGCTGATTATTATTGTGTCATTTGCATATAAATTAACAGACAGCATCGTCCAGCAGTAAGTCCAAAAATGTTGCATTGTGGTACTCCATACGAAAATCTTGTTGATACGCTTACACAGTTTTTGTGCTTCATGTGCTGTTTTCTATCACATAAAGTTTTTTTTAAGAGTTCATAGGCTAAGCAATACAATTACAAATCTACAAATTTTCAATTGTTATGCTCAATTGCGAACTACTTCCGTATATTTAATATCTAGCGTTAAAAGGAGTTGGTTGATGAATTTCGTTATTAAATACGGTTTATTTATAATGTTAGTTTTAGCGAAAATATTTTTAACGCATGTTTCTTTATTTATACTAGTTGAGTCTAGTCTGATGATTTTTTTATAGAGGGAAATATACTTATGTTCCAGAAGATTTAAGAATAAATCCTAAGCATCATTGTCCTGTGATTGTAGATAAATCATCTACAATAAATTTATTCATTTCAAGATATTTGTTCATATTCTTTATAAAAATTTTTTATCGTAGATAGGACATTTGTTTAAATCTGTGATATTCAGTTTAATTAAATTAGTTATTATAATATCATAATCTAAAAACATTAAAGAAGTCAATTTAATTATATTTTATACCATGGTATTAGACTATATATAGATTATATAAAAAGTATTAGATGCAATCAAAAATTTAGATAGAAAATGATTGACTATTATTAAAATTGCTGTTAGAAAGAATTGTTATTGTTAGAGAAAGGCTGGAACGAGGTAATCGCAATTTCGGTTCGTTAAAAAAAATCGTAGCCTGACGTCGATGTGCAATTTGTAATGAATAAGTGAAAAAAAGTTTATCCTTTTTTGGCTCTAAAATTACTTATAAAATGAGACGTCACACATCAGTATAAAAAAATAGTTTATAACTTATTGTAAAAAGACCATGAAAATCAGGCATTTTTTAATTAATTAATCATTTTTCAAATTACAATAAAATCTCTTATTAATACATTGTCAATAATATTCTGTGATGAGAACAAGCTTCGATTCAAGATTCGTTTTAGTGATAAGCTCAACTACAAATCGATTTCTTGCCCTTAGAGGCGTCGTATGTGTGTCGGCTAGAGCTCGTTCTTTCCTTCAAAATTTATAGTTCTATGTAAACTCACTGCCTAAGTCGTTTTTTAAAATTTAAATTGCATATAAAAGTAGCCTTAAAGTGAAGGCTGTGAATCGCCTTATAATCAAATGAAATGTGGGCGATATTGTTTATTTTTGTAATTACCTCAGTCGCGAAGCTGATTTTCTTTTCACAAATTTGTAAAAAAAAAATCAACTCACTAAGTGCAATAGAAGCGAACTATTTTTTTTATAAAATCACCACGACTTTAACTATAAATATGAAGCGACGTAACTTTCATGACTGTTTTAAAATTTATTATTAACAATGTTACATTCAATATCATTGAACTTCCATGGGATTGGCATAAAAAACAATAGCAAATCACAGCTGGAGACCAGAGCGCTCGGCCGATTAGTTAGAGGATAGAGCAATAGGCGTCTGCGAACGATCATGGAACGGTGCCCAAAATTTGTCTATTTTCTGCAACTAGTACATAGTATTTTTTTTTAATTTTGAGTAGCTCTGCGAAATATTAAGTTAACGGTTATAAAATATAATTTTCACCTTCTACTGTAAGTGTAATGTTTCTTTTTATCAAGGAGTATTTTATAATTTTTTAAACATATTTATGGTAGTTTTTCTAGAGTTCGATATACAACGTTACGATGTAAAATTAATATTATTCAAAAAAATGTTTGTCAATTGCACATTGACGCCAGGGCACGCGATTTTCTTGGAAAAACTGGAATTCCGATCAGTACCACCTTGCAGACTTTCTCCAAAAATGAAAATCCCCTTTGCAATTTATCCCGGTTACTCTGCTCTTGTTGAACCGAGGCAAAGCGAGCGCCTAAGGTTTGGTGATTCGGCAAACGCAATGATCGAGGGATGCGCCACGTTTGTCTCGGCTGCGGTAATTTATGCCTGGCCCCACCTCCCGCGTGCGTGAACAGCGCCTAATCTGCTCGCAGAGATTGGACAAATTCTGCGGCTTGTAACGACAATTGTTACGCCCCGCCCTCTTCGACGCAATGCTCCCGCCCATCCTGCTGCATACAAAAAACAATGCATATTTTGGACTCCCGGAACCGCCGTATTTATGCCAATCCTACGATTTCTGCATATTTTTTCACTTCTTCATTATCCTCTGCCTAACCTTATTATTCTAATATGTGACAATAATGAGAAAAAGCGACAGCAAGCAATAATAACTTTGCAGTTTTTACGAATCGAATGCCTCACGTTCGTCGGTGCAGTACATTCAGATGTTTGAATGTAGTTCCAATAGTTTTTTTACCGCGTTTTATTAATTTTTAGGCAAAGATCAAAACCTCCAAGGATTCAGCGCCAAAACCATCCCACTGGACATGAGCGCGAATAGCTCAATCACTTTTCAGTCTCTTGAACTGTCTCAAGCTTGTAAGAGGCAGAGGGGAAATTTTATTTGCCATAGAGAGGCGAGACATTCTCCACCCTCTTCTTACAGAAATGTGCATCTTCTTAGTCATTATACAATATTTACGCTTAGGAGTCATAAGTTATGAAAGAAGCGTTGTGATGCCCACACAGACGTGGCACTGCATATCATTTTAAAATCACTTTCAGTCACATCCATCAAGAAAACGACTGTTATTAAAAAATGGATATTTTCTGCTACCGGTCATGGGAAAAGTGCTGTTGATGGCGCAGTTGGCTTGCATTATGCTACAATGCATAGCTTATGTAGTTCAGAAATTGATGCTATTCAAACCCCTTTAAGTTTGTTAATGAAGTTGAGAAATATACAACGTCCATTGAATTGATTTTTATCAAAAAAGAAGTTCGAAATTTTAGCAGTATTAAACGGCAAACGGTATTACATTGTGATGATGCGTCATCACAAGAAAAATATATATTACCTGCGTTAGCCCGCTTCGGCTAGAAAATGCGACCGAACAGCTACTACCGCATGCACCCGCCCACGCACGTCCGGATCTCGCGATGTATGGCCCCCAGAAGTCTCCCTGACCGATACGCACGACCCTCACGCCCGCGTACAACCCCTCGCGCACTCACGACCCGATCCGACACTCCCTCGGAAAGCTGGAAGCCCTTAAAGTTTCCAGCCGTGATCAGCTGATCGCAAGCCCCCGTTAACTGAGGCAGGCTTAGCTAGACTAAAGTAGGGGCAACAGAGCGCGTGAGAGTAAGCGAGACCGCCGATACGAGACCGATCGGACGCGAGTGAGAGGAATCGGCAAGACCAACGAGCAACGGATAGACAAGGATAGACAAGCGACGCTAACTGACCAACCAATCGTTATCGGCTTAGGGGTAGCTAGACTAATAGGATGAAACCGACGCTATCTCTGTAGCCAGTAGGCAAATTAGGTGCCAACGCACGACTAATAAACAAATTACGCGGGCTAGGAATACCGGTATAGACGGCGCTGACACCCGGCTTCGCAACAAGCTAACTAATCAGCTAATGACTAAGGGGAGGTAAGTGAAGAGAAGCGGCGCGTCGCCGAAAAACGGCGCGCCAGTACCCGTCTAGCCGTGGTGCTAATTAAAAGCCAAACGAGCGATTTCTCCACGCGAGTGCCATAAAGTGAGCAGCGGAAGCAGAGCAGCAGAAGCGGAGCAGTAGGAGCAGCAACAGCAGCGCAGCAAGAGGCCCACCGGCCACGAACAACAGCCTCAACAGCTCGCAATCGCGTTCCAAGGAAGCGCCCGAGTGAGTACGCTTTTCTCTTAAATAGATCGCGTGATTGCCCGTCCGCGTTCTCGGGAGTGCCGCGTGACCTCCGCGCGATTATTCAAACGCTAGATTCTCGGGAGTGCCGTACGACCTTCGCGCGTCAAACCGATCCTTATACGAATCTTCGTCATCGACCTTCCGAGCAATTTCCTTGACGCGCTGTTACGTTGTCCGCTGCCCGAAAGACGAGTTTTTGCGTGCGCGCGTCTATGTGCCGCAAAATCTCCACTTAACCTTAACGAGTCGTTGATTTGAGGCGAGCTTTTCCGTTTGAGTCGCGTGATTGTCGAACGTCCGCGTCCTCGGGAGTGTCGCATGATCTTCGCGCGTCCGATACGATTTTCTCGAGCGCGCATCTTTGCCGTCGGTCTCTCGGACGCCCTTTTTGTTCCGTTACGTTGAGCATCGTTTGAACGACCAATTCTTCACGCGCGCGCACACACTTGTGAATTCTTCGCGCGTACGTAGGTTGACCGTCGATTTTCTCATACGCAAGTTTCCCGACTAAGTTGTTAGACTTAACGAATTTCTGGCTTTCGCGCGGACACGAACTCCCCGTACGCGCATCAGTTTCATTGATTCCCTTTGTGCGATATTCTGTTAGACAAAATTGTCGAGTGCCGCATGACCTTCGCGCGAGCGACAAGTCTTACGCGCGTTGACAAATTCCTTTGCCAAAACCGAGCGTATACTGTACGAGTCGCGCCTAACCTTCGTTCGACCGACGAGTTTTGTGTGCGCATTACTAGCTTGTTTTCCTTGTAGGATTATCGTTCCGAAATGTTAACATTGCTGATAGAGTAGCCCGACCTTCGCGCGACCGACCGATTCCGCGTGTGTGTGTTTATTCGGGCAAATTTCTGAGCCAGTACGTGATGTAAGTGCCTTGCATACGGCATAACTACGCACTCGTGATCCATCGAGACCGTTCGTATCAACGATCGCCCGCCCAGGTCGACGTCGCGCTGAGGTACGCCACTCGTGTCCTTGTTAACCTAGATCAGGCTGACCATCGCGAGGGGTTGACTACTGGGCTGACCGGGGGAATAACTGATTTAATAAAGACGAGTCCCTATTAACCACGGTCTACTTATTGACTATACCCTTTTGATCACCTCATCCCCCGTAGTCACCGCGATCGGTTCGAGATTACGAACGCGTATGCAAACGAATGATTTAATCGCCATTCCATTAGATAGCCGTTGTCGCGGGAACCACGATACCAGTCGACGAAGGACCGGAGGAAACCTCTTTCCAGACTACTGATCCGTTAATAGAGGCGCCCCTGTGACGCCTCCCTCGATATACCCGCTTCTGAGCTAAGAGCCACCGTGCCCCGGACCACACCTGACTAGCCGAACGAGCTGCAGCCGTGGGTGGCCTGTAAAAACCACCCGTTGTCCCTTCTCTCTTTCGATTCGGTGCTCTAGGTCTCAAACGAACCCGCAAATAGGATTTCGCGCTCCCATTCTCCTCTTCCATAGGTGATAGCCGCGCGAAATCGGCATACGACGACGACCTCAGCGAGGAAGGAGGCAACGGGGAAATCACCCGACACTCATCAGCGACCAGGACCGCCGAACCAGCTAACGTTGCAGCGCTACCTGCTCTCCTAACGCGAGAGCACGGTGGCTGGCGCCCAACTCAATTAAAAATAAAGCTGCACACGTTATTCGGCTAACTGCGCCGCTGGCGGCAGCGCGAGACCGGAAAAAGACTTTGTCATTTATTTTTCCCCTCCCTCTCCCCCGTCGCAACATGTGGAAGCGTGTGATTTTCGAAGGGAAAACTACATGCTTCACAGCTAGAACTGCTGCGTATCCTTGGA
Organism: Phymastichus coffea; assembly: GCF_024137745.1. Taxonomy (NCBI): domain Eukaryota; kingdom Metazoa; phylum Arthropoda; class Insecta; order Hymenoptera; family Eulophidae; genus Phymastichus; species Phymastichus coffea. The sequence continues at coordinate 1,196,944 of NW_026706870.1, forward strand.
TCTTCTTATAAAAAGGAGTTTATTTAAAAAAAAAAGGGTTGGGTCTGACAGTGAAGGCAATGTATTTGTAATTTGATTGGCTAAATTATGGTCACATGGTATAAATAGTTCTTAATAAATGATAATGAAATAACCTCAAAGTAAAGATCCAAGCAGAGCGGAGTTCCAGAGCAGAGTTCAGATTCGCCTCGTTAATCTGAACGATAGTGAAATGATTCTTAAAAATGAAACAAAAAACGAGGAAAAATCTAAAACAATAACAACGTCTTCAAAGAAAAATTAAAGATAAAATATAGCTCAAAAAATCAAGAAAAATAATGGCAAAAGTAACAAAAAAAAGAATGAAAACCATTCAATAGTGTCTTTTTTATAATAATTATACGAAACAAAAACTTTATTCGTCTCTTTTTTACTGTAGATATGTTAGTATAAATGCATGTTTTATTACGTTCACACTTGAATTAAAAAAAAATTATTATTTTCAAATTGACAAAAGAACACGAATCAATGATTTTATAAATCCATTAGCAAAGTTTACAAAAAAATATGGCATATTGAAAAAAATTAATTTTTTTCAGGGATATATATAATAAGATTCACTCTGTTTCCGAGATACCTTTTACTGAAATAGTTGATACGGTAAAGTTTTTGTTTGATAATACTTTTTTCCAGTTTGATGGAATAATTTACAAACACATTTTTGGTACACCGATGGGTTCTCCAATGTCGCCGTTGTTTGCTGATTTAGTTATGAATGATTTGGAGACAGATTGTTTAAATGTTTTGCGAGATAAATATAATTGTTCATCACTTTTTTATTTTAGATATGTAGATGACACTATTTTATGTATAAAAAGGGATAATTTACAATTGGTTTTGGATATTTTTAATAATTATAATAGTCATTTAAATTTCACACATGAAATCCAATTTAATAATAGTATAACTTTTTTAGACATTTCGTTAATAATTAAGAACAGTAAAATTGTTACTAATTGGTATCAAAAACCGACTTGTTCAGGCAGAATTTTGAATTTTTATTCTAAACATACAACTCAGCAAAAAGGAAACATTGTATATAATCTGATTGATAGATCTTTATTGCTATCTGATGCAACCTTTCATGAAGATAATATAAAAATTGTTAAGAGCATTTTAAAAAATAATAATTACCCGGAAAAATTTGTTAAAACATGTATATTAGATCGCATTCGTAAACGTAGATTTGGCAATAGTATTACTACTGAGGATGATAGAAAAAATACGAATATTAAATCGATGGTTTTAACGTTGCCTTTTCATAAAAAATTTTTTAACTTATGTAACCATAGTTTAAGAAAATTTAATATTCATTGTATACCATTAATTAATCATAAGCTGGACAATATAATAAAACTGGGTAAAGATGTTACAGATAAGTGGAATGAGACAAATATAGTATACAAATTTTGTTGTGATAGTTGCCCGTCTGTATATATTGGTCAAACTAAGAGAAGTTTAAAAAAACGCATAGATGAGCATAGTAAGACACCTTTAGATAATTCTCTTCCTGTTCCTATGCATTTGAAAAATTATCCTACACATTCGTTTGACTGGGACAACACAATAATTTTAGATAGAGAGTCTAATTATTGTAAGAGATTAATTTCGGAAATGATATTATTAATTTGTCTTATAACACTATAAATAGACAAGAAGACACTAGTTTATTGAGTAAACAATATAAAGGTTTATTTGATGTTTTAGCTGACTGATCTCACATTTATTTATAATATATGTTTTTAAAAAATTTTGTTTTGATGTACAATGATGCTTAATGTACCGGTTTTCTTGGCATAGGAGAGGGGATACATTTGATTGTGTGTCTACCTGTGATTTGTTTTGGTATAAAAGGTAACAGACACTGTTTGATTTGCATTATTTCATAGTCTTTGTCCGATTTGAATTTTGAGTATTTGAACGAATGTTAAGTTATAGGATGAGTTTAACAGTGTATTTTTGGAGTGCATATATTATACAACTATGGATTTTAGGTGGAAACAAAATACGGTTCTCCATTATATTCCATTTATTAAAACAAAAAATACTCCGAAGTCATTTTTTTACAGGAACTTATAGAGGTCTTTATGAATTAAGACGGAATCACCCCACATGTATATATGTGAATTTATATAGTGCATTTCAATTTTCACTGTAAAAACAATAGGTGATGAATTTTACGAAGCAAGCAACAACTATAATAATAACAATAATATTTTCCGTAACTATTACGAGATGCTTTTCCCATTCTTTTCTCAACCGAATACTTGGGAAAAACGGTGAAAGACGCGGTGATTACAGTGACCGCGTACTTCAACGACTCGCAACATCAAGCCACCAAAGACGCTGGAGTGATTGCTGGTTTGAATGTGCTCAGGATCTTTGAATCGTCGAACTTTCGATCAATAAGCCTCTTGGCATCGAAAACTGTGTTGGAGGGATTCATCGCCACTTGATTCTTAACGGCATCTCCAATGAGTTGCTCATTGTCCGTGAAAGCAACATAGGATGGTGACGTTCTGGGCCTTGATCGTTGGCGATGATCTTGACCTTGCCTTGTTGCCATACTCCAACGCAAGAGTAGGTTATAACTCCAAATCAATTCCAATAGAGCTAGTGCCATTGTGCATTGTCGTGTTGTATCGCTTTGCATGTTTGCTTAGAAGTGACTCGTATTGAGAAAATTTTTCAGATACTTGCGATTGTTGAGAATATATATTAAAAATTTTGTTAAAAAAGATATTTTCATCACTTATATGATAAATGTCTAAAATCTTACACGCATGTAAAAAATACTAGCCACGTTTCTCTTATCGCTTTTCGAATTATGGCTTTACAAAAAATTACATCATTTTTTTGAACTTAATAACTTTTGTCATAATAAATACTTTGATAAAAAATTTAGGGAAATGTTTACTTCTACGTATACGACCTAGATATAAGCGAGAACTAATTCATTCAGAATTTGGCTTTAATATTGTAACAAGGAATAAAAGTTAGACGGTAACCTTTGCGAATCGATATTCGTTCAACTTTTAACAGCATAAATCTGCAATGTCGTGATTTTTATGTGACTAAATTTATATTAAAACATCAATTTGATATAACTTAAATAGTTCTAGCTGTAGTCATCACAACAGTAAGCGTGAAAATTATAATAAATATCTTAGATTCTAATATTAAATATAAATTGTAAATCTCTAGCTTTACTCATAAAGACAACCAAATTGCTTCCACACACCTAATGTTCAACTGAATAATTCAACTTCATCTGGCTTGTAAATATAGAGAGATACGAGAATCCAGCTTTCATCATCTTTAAATGATCATTTAAGGTAATATTTATTCAACGTTGCACAATAACTGAATGAAAATCATAAACAATGCAAACCTTGCTGTAAGTTTCCATTGATATGATGAAGAAACCTCCACCAGTTATTACTTCTGGTCTGGAACTTCGTAACATCATTATGAATAACAATTTTCTCGTCTTCGGACAAGCGAGATACCATTTACAACTGCAACTAAAGTAACGTAGTTGCATGTACTTTTCATATGACATCGGGTATGGACTTCCCATTGCTAACTTACCAAGCGTCGAACACAGACGAACTGGAGTTGATAATCATCTGGCCATGTGCAAATATTACATAAAAATGTATGAATAACGCAGCAAAAATAGTAGCATATCTGATCAAAACGAATGGGTTTGATAAATTTAGTATAACCTAAAACAAAATTATCGATATAATGGTACAACTATGCAGGATATATAATATATTTCAAAATTTTCAACCAAGTATATTCCACCATTGAAGATAAAGGCATTCGCCAAAAGTATCGTGAACCAACAAATCTTATAAGTTTTTTCCATCAGTGGCACCATTCTATAAAACATCATTGATCGAATAATTCAAAATTTCCACAGACATGTCACTATGCAATTATAATTACTCGAGTACTTCGTTGTGTAATTTTATAGCTTTCGCTACGTGTTCGTAGGCTTTAATATTCGAAATTGTATAATCCAGCAAGTTCGCCTCGTACTCCTCTAAAACCGTAGAGGCTTCTTGCAAACGTATCCTCAAAGTTATATAATATAAAAATTATCAAATAAAATCAATCAGCTCATGGTAGTAACAAACTATTGCATGTCCGCTGAATTATTAATTAAACAGTTCTTGTAGATTGCCCAGAGAGCATAGACTTACCTAACAATTTCGAAAATGCCGCATATATGTCTCATACTAATTATGAAACCAAATTCATAAATAGAAACTCCTATTATGTAATAAATAAACGTAAAAATTATGTGAAGTATTATAAGTGCATAATACTTGTCCTCGTCAATGAAACTATAATCAGTATAATGAGGATACTCTTTTTCAAATTCATCGTTCATCATAAAATATTTGAAAAGTATTTTTCCTATAGGTAAGATAGAGTAACTTAACACGGTAGCTGCATATATACCTAGAAAAATATAGTATCACGAATTTAATCAATAATATAAAAATATCCGAACAAGTTGAGTATGATACTTGCTTACAAGCGAACTTAATGCAGAAATTCTGTGCGTGCTCAGCAGACTTGCCTAATATGTAGGCCTCCTTTGGGTCGTTAATTTCCCTGAAGTGATCGTTCACTTTGTCGTATATCCTTTGTCTCTACAATACATAAGATATCCATGGATGAATTGCATAATATATAAATAACTTTGATTAGCGTATTTACAGTTTCATTGTAAAGGCAGCTTGTGATGATCATTACGAAGCAAGCAGCAACTATCATTATACCACTAATATTTTCCGTGACTATTTCGAGATCCATTCCCCATTCTTTTCTCAACCGAATTATCTAAATAATACATTCTATCCATTAAAGCTTGTTGTTTTTATGAAAGTAATATTATAAAATGATCGTTAACAAATGAGAAATGCACATTACTACAGGTATTATTCCCGCCAATCCATGTAAAGCAAAGTGGACACGGAGAAGACATTTTTGGAATCGACTCTGATAGAACCATACACCCCAAAAACTTTCCAAAATTTCGACCCACTGCCAACTGCGATGTTGAAAAAAAATCGCCTCCTTTCCATACTGATTTTTATAAAATTGCATGCATCTATACAATTCCATCTTTCAGAGTTGACACGATTACAATGGTATCAGTTGAATAAAACTGAGAACAAATAAATGCGGCATTTACTGCATCGCGTTTTGCACGACGCAGTTATAACCCCATCTTATGAAATTTTGATTTTCACGGACGTCGGAAATCTTTATCACGATTTAGTTAAATATTTTAGGCTAATGTATGCAGACAGCCCGTAGACAATGATTTAGATATGATTCGGTGTATATTGTAAAATCTTTATTTCTGTGTGGTAAACAACTAAAATATGAATATGTCTACAGTTGGACAATTTAATATTAAGTAAAAGCTCGTTCTTTTAGAATCAATGTTCAATTTTCCGTGATATATACGAATACACACACACGCGCGCGCGCACGCGCACACCCACACAGAGACAACACTATGTTCATTTGATTTAATATGAGATATACCGGATGGAACTATGTATTGATAAATGAACATATTGTAATATATTCGATATAATCTTTCTCAAATGTTTGATTGCTAAGTACTTTTGTTTATTAGACTTAGTTTATTATTTATTGTACTTTTACAGTCAGTCGATACGACGAACTGATTCTATATAAACTATTTCTGATTTAATAAATATAGTCTAGTTTTTTTATATAACTTTGTATTTCGTTGTAATCATTTAATAGTGACTATAAGAATATACAGCCAGGTTGATATTTATAATTTAAAAGTATTATCAACGTAGTTTCAAATTTACATAGTCTGAAATTTTTGTACTGCAAAATCATGAAAAACGCAATAAAAATTTAATATAAGTTATCAAAACATTATACTTTTTTATAATCATATTTTTCGCGATATGTATTACATACTTTGACGTTCACGGTTGAAATTGAGGGGCCGGATGCAATAAGGGGGTTAGCGCGTGACCTTTCTAAAAAGTGACTCACGGAGAGTTCATTTTCAAAATTCAAAAAAGTGATTAAAAAAAAATACCATCATATTCCTCATGGAAAATGCCATCTTTTTTACATTTACCATTTTGTTGTAGCATATCGTGTTTACATTACACATTACAAAGGTATCAGTTGAATAAAACTGGCAACAAATAAATGCGACACTGACTGCATTGCGTTTTGCACGATACATTTATAACTATCTTATAAAATTTTGATTCCTACGGGCGTGAGACAACTTTATCACGTATTATTTAAATATTTCAGAAGGACAATGTATACAGGCGACTTGCAAACAGTAATTAAAATATGATTAAGTGTATATTGTAAAATCTTGATTTGTGTGTGGTAAACAACTAAAATATGAATATATCTATAGCTGGACAATTTAAGGGTATCGAATTAAGTAAAACCTTGTTCTTATAGAATAAATGTTACATTTTCTGCCATACATGTACGAATACAAACACACGGACACACATGCAACGGTGGAGGCAGCGATCTGGCCACGTGGTAATTTCCGACACGCGGGGGGTTGGGGGGGGGGGGGGGGGGGGAGAACCAACAGCGTGCAAATAGGTTCGTGAGAGCAAAAGTAGGTAATACACACTTCCATAGTAGCTATGCGTCACCTTGAGTAGACAGAGAAGCAGGTAAATTTGAGGATCTTCTTGAGAGATTAAATATGAGGATCTTAAAAGATATTAACGAGCATCGCGTGGCGGTGGTTCCTTTGTTTTTTTTTTTTTTTATTAAGCATTTCAAACCATTACAAGGGTGTTGCCCCTTAAGGCTTATTTCTGCTAAACATATTGAAATAATTAGATTACATTGAATATTTAGATATATTGTTACAGAGTTTCTTCTTTTTTCTTTCCTTGTTACATTAATACCCCCTTTTTTTTTTATAGGTAGACTAATGTTACATTTTTAGGTTACATTTCTTTACAAATTCTAAGATACATTGACAGACATCAATGTGCGGTTCCGCAATGAACATTTCTATGCAGAAAGGAGGATGAAAATGTAGTTTCTTTAATTTTCTATAAAGAGTGCACCTATGTTTTTCAAATAGATCGCATTGCCACAAAATATGATTAATGTTTTCATTTTCCTTTCCTCATTGGCATTCGGGTGAGTTGACCACGTTAATTTTATTACAAGATTCTGCCATATGGTAGTGTCCTGATCTGACACAGTTGATTGAAACTATTGACTTTCTAGGTAATTTGATGTTATAAAACCAGGGCTTAATTCTTTCATTAAAGAATATTTGACAGTATTGTCTCCCTTTTGTTTGTCCTAGTTCCAGGGTCGTGGCATTTGTTTTCTCTATAGCCTTTTTTTTTATGTATTCAAACATATCAGAGAAAGGAACTTTTTGTATATTAACGTATAGTTTATCAGTTGCTTTTCGCGCTAGAGTATCAGCTCGTTCATTACCTTCAATACCTATGTGTGAAGGTAACCAGAAAAAGAAAACATTAAAGTTTTTGTTTTTGGTCTTAAATAATTCGTATTTTTGTTTTATGAGAAGTATATAAGGGTTTATGTTAAATTTATCATCTCTGGACTTTAGACTTTGAAGGACACTTAAGAAGTCAGTAAAAATAAAGATGTTATGATCATCATAGTGGAGCGCAATGTCCATTGCTAAGTTAAGGGCAATGCATTCACCTATGAAGACAGATGCATTTTTAATGACACTCTTGTATATTTCGATATTGAGTGCTGGAACTACGCAAGCCGCACCTACGTGGTTAATATTTACAGTTTTACTACCGTCAGTGTATATATTGAAGGGGTTATAGTTAGTCAAATTCATTCAATGCATTATTAGGATTGTTTTCTTTTTTAAATTGGTAACCTAGAGTTTTATTGTACGGAATCGAAATCATATTAGTTTTGTAGTCATGGCTATAAATGGGACAATTGTTGTGCTCAATGATATGAAAAGCATAGTCTGCAACATTTTCAATGCATTCGACCAAAAGTCTTTTTTTTTCCTTTTGTTATTTACTTTTGAATAAATAATGTAGCTGTGCATTATATTGTTCTTGCATGATAGGGCTTTCGTCAGGTACTTTTCTCCTAAAAGTCTGGCACGATCCTTTATATATGGCAGTTTCGATTCTGCTATTAGAATATTTGTTGGAGTACTTTTTCTAAAGCCAAGAGCTGCCCTTATTGCTGCATACTGAATTTGTTCCAGTTTTGTCATATATTTTTTTAGTGTTGGATAGTATATGAAAATGCCATATTCTAAAGTCGATCGCACAAAGCTTTTATATAGTGTAATGAGGGTTGATGGATCAGCACCCCACCACGTGCCACATAAGAACTTAACTATGTTTAGAGCCGAGTTACATTTGGTGAGAACCATATTGACATGTGGAACAAAAGAAATTTTGTAATCAAGTATAAGTCCTAAAAAGCGGACCGATTCGGTAGATTTAATGCTGACAACGTTTAGTGAAATTTTAACAAGCCCTGACATTATTTTTTTATTATTAAAGTGAATAAGAGAAGTTTTGACTGGGGACAGTTCCAGGCCTAGAGAGATCAGATTTTTGTGTATAATATTGAGCGAATCTTGTAGAATTCTGCTACATTCTTTGGTAGTATGCCCTTTAACGAACATGACTATGTCATCCGCGAATTGAAGTATTTTGACTTCAGGAAGAACACCACTGGTAATATTCATTACATAAATTATATACAGGAGAGGGCTAAGTACTCCTCCTTGAGGGACTCCCTTATTAGTGCGCATAACTTCGTGACCTTCAATGTCAGTGTGTAAAAATCTTTCGTACGCTAGAAATTTTACGAATTTAATGAGATGTGCTGAGCAATTTAATTTAGAGAGTTTTTCGAAAAGACAATCAGAAAGTACGTTATTAAATGCGTCCGAAACATCTAAAAAGGCAGCTAATACCTCTGATTTTTGAGAGAAGGCTTCATCAATTTGAGAAGTCAAATATGCTAGGTTATCGTAGGAAGATCTACCTTTGCGGAAACCTGATTGAGTATTCGGAAGGAGATTATTTTGCTTGAGCCACCATTGTAGTCTGAATTTTATGAGTTTTTCGAGAATTTTACACAGACAAGGCGTTAAAGCAATGGGTCTAACGGTTTTTCAATCAGGTTTGGTTATCATGTGAATAAAGGAGTGTTGCCAGGTTTGGGGAAATTCACTTTTTTGATACATTTCATTATATACATCTAGCAATAGTAGCCTATATTTAACCGGTAACTTTTGAATGATCTCGTTGTTTATGCCATCTATGCCCGGAGAGGCCTTTACATTGCAAGAGCTTAGTACTTTGTTAAGTTCAGCAAGGCAGAAATAATTGTCAAGAATCTCATTGCTTTTGCACGACGGCAGCAAGTCTGAATCAGTGCTGACCCACGAAGGGCATAGCTTGTTTATACAATTGATTGATTGAGCTTTAATTTTTTCTGGATCTAATAGATTTCCGTTGCTAATTTTCACCCAACTATTGTTCAAAATTTTACATTTGTTCCAGACGTATGATCTATTAGTATTAAAGTTCAAGGTTTCAGCAAAGGTTCGGAAGTATTCTTTTTTTTTTCTTTTAAAGAGTTTTTTCGCGAGAGCACAATTTTTTTTGTATTCAATATGGTCATTTGAATTTTGTGTGAACTGCCATTTTTTATATGCTGCTCGTTTTAAGCGTTTAGTCTTATTGCATTCTGAATCCCACCACGGAGCTGGGTTTTTTGCATCTTTCTTATCATAATTTCTTTTTCGGGGGGTGGATGAGCGAACTGATTCCGTTATAGTGTTAACAAAAAAATCGTATTTTTCAGACGGGCTGAGTTGATCGTACTTATGAGATAAGAAAAGATCTAGTCTATTTTCGAGCAGGGTTTCGAAACGTCCCCAGTCAGTTTTTAGCGATGTGATTTTGAACGTTTTACGCTGGTAACTTTGTTTGCTCGCATCTACATTCAGTAAATAGGGAAGTGGTCAGAGCCGTATGGCTCGTCGTATACATCAAGTGTTATTTTGTCAGCTAGAGACATAGTTGATATAACAAGATCTATGTTAGATTTTGTTTTGTATTCTGTGCTTATGTGAGTTGTTGTATTTGTGTTATGTAGAAACATGTTATTTAAGTCGATGCTATGATCCATTCTGTCGCCGTTTACATCTGTGTCAGGACAATTCCATTTTTTGTTGTGTGCGTTGAAATCACCAAGTAAAATTACGTTCGGATTTGATGAGCAACAACCAATAGTGTTGTTCCAATCTATTTGTAAAAGTGTGGAACCCGGGATTCTATAGCACGCTACGATATCAATTGGTAGTAATGTGTTTTCAATTCGAATGCCCGCTGTTTCTAGTTTAGTTGTTTGTTTGGTGATATCTTTTATTTCAGTAAAACATAGGTTTTTACGCACTAAAAAGAGGATGCCACCACCGTGAGTTTGAAGTCTATCTTTTCTAAAAGTTGTAAATTCATTGATTTGGAAGTTTTTTTTAGGTTTTAGCCACGTTTTAACACACACAAATACATCTACGTCTAAGGGCAAGTCATATAAGTCACTTTTACGTTGTACTATGCTGCGCGAGTTCCAGAACAAAATTTTTAGCTGAGATTTACTGTTACTATTGATAGAGTTTTGAGTGTTTTTATTTGGATCCAGTGACATTGTGGAAATAGAGAGAATAATTATTCTACAGTAGAGTCAGTTAAAATTGATTCGTCACTAGATCCGAGTAAGTTGTTCTGAGTCTCGAGAGACTTTGTCAACGCATTGCGAATTTTCGTAAGACGAGTCTTAGTGTTGCGGTTCGGTGCGTAAACGTATACATCAGATAGTAGAGAGACTAAGTCTGTAAAGTTGTGAGTAAACAGTTTCGCAGTTTCTAGTACATTCTTATTTTCTTGTACGCTTTCTAAGAACTCTATAAGCTGCTCATATTTGATCGGATATTTTTCGTTATTATCGGAGTTAAATAGTTCTTTGGCTTGATCTAGTTGCTGTGTAAAGTCAATTTTAGGAGCCTCTTTCTTTTTTGTTGTTGTTTGTTTACCTTCTTTATTTTTCGAAGTTGTTGAATTTGAATCCGTGCTGGGAGGATGAGGTCTCTTGAAAGTTAGTGATTTATTCAAGGTCGGGAACTCTTGATTGTTAGGCGTAGAGCTGAAGCAAGAGTTTTGTTCATGTTCATCTATTGGTTCTTCATCGCTCGAGACCATTTTTTCTTGTGATGCATTTGGCTTATCAGTGATGTTGATACTATCTTCTATTGAGCATGAGACAGTGCTTGCTGTGTTGTCTTTGTTCTGTTGGCAGTTTTTGGCTAAGTGACCTTCTTGGTTACATTGAAAGCATGTAAATTTGTCGGCGGAGAAAATAAAAAATAAAAAATAGGTGTAAATGTAGAAGTTAATGTTTTCGTGAGTGACTTTTAGACTACTTGGAATTTTAGGAATGTCGTCAAGCTGTATGTACATTTGCTTTCTAAAGCTTAGAAGATGACTGAGTGCGGCATGTTGCGTTCCCATTTTGACAGTCGTTATTTGCGAGACTGGTGAAATGCCGATTTTTTGTAATTTTTGAAGTATAAGGGTTGTGGGTATGCAAGGTTGAACGTTGGAGATGAGTGACCTGATATTCAGTTTTTTTTCGCCAATTTGTATAGTTGCCTTTTCTTCGATAAGTTTATTGACAAGTTCTTTGCTGCTCAGATAGAAGCACACACGGTTTTGGTTAATACGGGATGCGTATAGAATTTCTTTTGCGTTCACAATTTTGGTAAGTTCGATGGCATATTCAACCACGGTGTGTTTGTCAATTGAGTCAATAATTATTGCTTGTTCTCTAGACAGGACTTTTTCTTGTTGCATGATTTGCGAGTACGTTTCTTTATTCTGAGGGGTGTCAACGATTGGATTCATGTTTAAATGCACTCGCACAGAGACTGAACGCGAGAACAAAAATGATGATTGAGTGTCAGATGTATTTATTTAATTTTCACTGCTCCAGGAGCCATCATTTCACAATTCAATTCACACGTGTTATTCACTATCACGAACTAACAACACTTCGTATGCTTGAAGAGAGCGTTTGTAAACACGTCTTACCAGCACGACGGTTCGCGAGCGAGTCCCGCGGTGGTTTCTATAATCATATTCTTCGCGACATAAGTAATATACTTCGATTGCCGTTCACGGTTGAAATTAGTCTAACAATTTGTTTAAAATTTACGAGAATAAATAACACCTAGATCATTGTACAATATTTGATCATTATTTACTGAGTTATTCAATGGGCATAAAAATTGAAAATAACGTGAAATTGAGAATAGATGGCATGTAGTTAAAAATGAAAGATAATGTAACTATTACGCTTAATTTACGAAAATTCTTTTTATAAATATTTTGTAAAGAATAATATAACTGATGCATACGGATACATTGAACGCTCGAAATATCTTAGCTCTAGCCTTACAACAAATAAAATGTCTTATTACTTTGTAGATAATTCAGTGACTGAAATAAAATATCAATTTTAGAAAAAAAAACAGTCACTAAAAAAGAAAACATCGTCGTGTATTCAAGATGTATATTTGAGCTGATCGATGTAAAACGACTAATAGACAAATTTGTTTAAATATTACAATTACTTTTGATGGGCATAATTGGTATACATGATTTTATTATGACTAGCCAGAGTAAAGATGTAAAGATTCCAAAAGTAAATTCGTAAGAGAACTAAATTATGACAATCCTCGAATTTTTTTTTGGAAACTACATAACAAAATGGTAAGATACTATTTAAGCAGTATATTATAATCAGTTATTCTTATAAACAATTATTCAATCATTTTCACTCTTTCAAAGATTTAATGAAAAAATTATGCAGCAGAGTTCAAATACTTTGTTACTAACTTCGAATCATGATAAATATGCATTTTCCTTGTCACACAGAAACATATTCGATATTTATTACAATAAATATATGACAAAGTTATTTACGTTTCCGGCAGAGCAGCAAAACTACATAAAAACCAGGTAATTAGTGAATAATAGTGAATAAATCAACCGGCACTTTTTTGCGAGTTGTCATAAAAAACTACTAGTGGTGGATTCGGAGGAGGTTTGGAAAAGACTTGCTCGGAATGTCAACAACTAAGGTAAGATAACACAGGCCTGCAAGGTTTTGTTCTTTTGCAACTGAGGGTTTTGAAGGGTAAGAGTGCTTCTTTAAGATGCCGTCAACCGTTTTTGAAAAGAATATAAACTCACGATGTAATCAAGCCTTGAATATGGCCAAAAAACGTGTTTTTTCGACCTTTAGGGGACGATTACTCAAAAACCTGACGTGATGAAGCAATTCTGACGACGGATTCTAATTCTACGCCAAAAATTACTTCGGAAATGACCGTAAGTTGTAAAAGAACAGTGACGACTCTCTATTTTGCAGGCCTGTGTAATAAATAATGCCTTGGGGCTACATCAATGCGTACTGGAAACACTACGCAATATCATTTTCATTTATTGTAATAAAAAAGCCTTGAATACATTGAAAAATAATTGAAATACATATATGATAAAAAGAATGCACAGTGCTAATACGGAAAATATTACTACTTTTAAAGTTTATACCTATGTATTATAACTAAATATGTAAGGCCAATACTAAACTACAAGGCATTTAGAGAAGCATGTATTTGTCAGTTTCAATAACTTCAAGAAAGTAAAGTATTCAAAAGAGTACGTATGTATTTCTTCAATTCGCCGTTGACTTAGATGCGTAGACTATTAGTGATATGCGGTTCCTTGACTTCAAGCCGAGCGTATAGTGTCTTCTATCATTTACTGCTCTAATTGTACAATGGCGAGCTGTTCAATTTTGTTACTAATTTTGATTCGAAAAATCTTCAGGACTAGCTGAACCCAACCCAATCCGAACCCAGAAGTCAGAATTATAATGCAAAAACATTTTTTCAGATAATTGCGATTGTTGAAAATATAAATTAATAATTTCATTAAAATAGATCATGTTTGCAGCAATTATACGATTAATGTTTATTTAGGTATTATGCGCATGTAAAAAATATTAGCTCCTTTTCTCTTATCGCTTTTAGAATTATGGCTTTTGAAAAAATGTTACCACTTTTTTTTTGAACTTAATAACTTTCGTCATAATAAATATTTTTATAAAAAACTTGGGAAAGTGTTTACTTCTACGTGTACAACCCAAATATAAGCGACAACTAATCTATTCAAAATCTGGCTCTAATATTCTAACATGGAATAAAAGTTAGACGGTTACATTTACGAATCAACATTGTTTTAACTTTTGACAGCATATTTTTGCATTGTGAATTTTATGTGACTGCAATTATACTAAAACATCCATTTAAAGTAACCTAGATAGCTCTATCTGTAGACATCACAACAGTAAGCGTGAAAATTATAATAAATATCTTAGATTCTAATATTAACTATAAGTTGTGAATCTCTAACTTTACTTATCAAGACAACAAAATTGCTACAATGCACCTAACGATCAACTGAGTTATTCAAATTCATCTGTCTTGTGAATATAGAGAGATACGAGAATCCAGCTTTCATCATCTTTAAATAATGATTCAAGGTAATATTTATTCATCGTTGCACAATAACTGAATGAAAATAATGAACAATGCAAACCTTGCCATAAGTTTCCATTGATATGGTAAAGAGACCTCCACCAGTTATTACTTCTGGTCTGGAACTTCGTAACATCATTATGAATAGCAATTTTCTCGTCTTCGGACAAGCGAGATACCATTTACAACTCCAACTAAAGTAACGTAGTTACATGTAATTTCTATATGACATCGAGTATGGACTTTCCATTGCTAACTTACCAAGCATCGAACACAGACGAACTGGAGTCGATAATCATCTGGCCATGTACAAATATTATAGAAAAATGCATAAATAGCGCAACAAAAAAGATAGCATATCTGAATAAATCGAATGGGTTGTATATATTTAGCAAAAGCTAAAACAAAATTATCGATATAATGGTACAACTATGCAGGATATATAATATATGTCAAAATTTTCAACCATGTATATTCCACCACTGAAGATAAAGGCATTCTCCAAAAGTACCGTGAACCAACAGAACTTATAAGTTTTTTCCATCAATGGCACCATTCTATAAAACATAATTGATCGATTACATTAGAATCTCCACAGACATGTCACTATGCAATTATATTTACTCGAGTACTGCGTTGTGTAATTTTATGGCTTTCGTTACGTGTTCATAGGCTTTAATATTCGAAATTGTATAATCCAGCATGTTCAACTCGTACTCCTCTAAAACCGCAGAGGCTTCTTGCAAACGTATACTCAAAATTATATGATATAAAAATTATTAAATAAATTCAATTATCTCATTATATTAACAAACATTCACATGTCCGCTGAATTATTAATTAAACAGTTCTTGTAGATTGCCTAGAGAGCATAGACTTACCTAACAATTTCGAAAATGCCGCATATATGTCTCATACTAATTATGAAACAAAAGTCATAAATAGAAATTCCTATCACGTAATAAGTAAATGTAAAAATTATGTGAAGTATTATAAGTGCATAATACTTGTTCTCATCAATGAAGCTATAATCGGTGTAATATGGATACACTTTGGCAAGTTCACCGTTCATCATAAAATATTTAAAAAACATTTTTCCTATAGGCAAGAAGCAGAAAGTCAAATCGGTAGCTAAATATATACCTAAAAAAATATAGTATTACGAATTTGGTCAATAACATAAAAATATGTAAATAAGTTAAGAATTATACTTGCATACAAGCGCATTTGATTATTAAATACTGTGCGTGCTTAGCAGACTTGCCTAATATGTAGGCCTCCTTTGGTTCGTTAATTTCCCTGAAATTATTGTTCACTTTGTCGTATATCTTCTGTCTCTACAATACGTAAGACATACATGGATGAATTGCTTGATATATAAATAACTTTGATTAGCGTATTTACATTTTCATTGTAAAGGCAACAGGTGATGATCTTTACATAGCAAGCAGCAACTACCATAATATTAATAATATTTTCCGTGACTATTTCGAGATGCACTCCCCATTCTTTTCTCAGCCGAATTATCTAAACAATATATTATATCCATTAATGCTCGTTATTTTTATGAAAGTAATATTATAAAATGATCGTTAACAAACGAGAAATGCACATTACTACGGGTATTATCGTCGCCAATCCATGTAAAGCAAAGTGGACACGGAGAAGACATTTTTGGAATCGACTCTGATAGAACCATACACCCCAAAAACTTTCCAAAATTTCGACCCACTGCCAACTACGATGTTGGAAAAACGTTGCCTCTGTTCCATACTGATTTTTATAAAATTGTATGCATCTGCACACTTCCATCTTTCAGAGTTTATACAAATACAATGGTATTAGTCGAATGAAAATAGGAAAAGCGTCATTTACTGCTTCAAGTTTTGTACGATTCAGTTATAACCCCCTCTTATGAAATTTTGATTTTCACGGGCGTTAGAAATCTTTATCACGTACTATTTAAATATTTTAGAAGGACAATATACGCAGGCCACTTGAATTGTAGATAATAATTAAAATATGATTAAGTGTATATTGTAAAATCTTAATTTCTGTGTGGTAAACAACTAAAATATGAATATGTCTACAGCTGTACAATTAAAATATAACAATTCAAGAGTAAAGCTAGTTCTAATCGAATATTTTTTATTTTCTTCTGAGTATACGCCGCATTCTCTCAATTATTTATAATACCCCTTGTTTTTTTTACCTTACTTTCACTTTCATTCTACCGAGTTATGCTAAATAATATGTATATATATATGGAAATGCTTGTATAAACTTTAACAACGATAATATACGGATGCTGATATCAAGTCTGAGTTTTGTATCTTCAAGTATACGAGTATATAGCCTTCAGACTTTATATTGACACGTGCTTCTATAAGCATCTAGCTTGGTTGTTTGAAAACCAATAATCAATAACTAAGAACCTCAATAACTTAAGAACCGAATAATCCAACAATCCAATAACATAAGAATCCAAAAAATCCAAAACCCAATAACTAAGAAGCCAATAACCCAATAATTCAATGTGATAACGACTGAGAAAAAATTCAACGTGAGTCCCGTAGCCTCTCACTCTTATCATATTACATTCGATGTTCAAAGTGTCCTTCATCAGCTTCAAGACACAGATTTATGCACCTTTGAAAATGTTGTACTGTTCTGAGCAAGATCTCTCGTGGAATTGTTGCACAAGAATCCGGTCCATCTAGTCTTCTCTCGTTCTTGGCTTTTATGCAAAACCAACATTCTTTATGTAGCTCCACAAGTAGAAGTCAGGAAATGTTATATCAGGAGAGTTTGGAGGCCAGTTAACTGGACCTCCTTGAACTATCCTCCTCTCATTATAATTTTGGTTTAGAAATGCACGTACTGTTCCCGCTTTTTCTAAATCCAGTGTCAAAAATAGGGGTTCTCATTGAAAAAAAACTCTGACGTCCAAATGACCTTGAAAGTAAAGTTCAAGGTCAAAGCTTTACAGTTAGACGGCTCCCTTCGTCCGCGATAACATTTATATGAACCATTTTTTTACCGATTATTTTTTGCGAAGATATTTGAGTGGATCGATTAAAATGGCCCACCCTGTACATGGATCATTTGAGAAAATGTTAAAAAGAGCTTGTTGGTGCATTTACCCCTATTTATTAGGTTTATTAGACACTTTGAAAATAGTACAGGGTTACAGTAATTACTTATACTTAACATCCGTTTTATCAAATTATGATTACTTCTTCTTTTGAATTATTTATAACATTGAAAGTGATTTTGCATGTACCGATCATGACAATATATGGCAAAATATCGACATGGTTATATTACTTTTGGCTGCACGCCTTTTGTATTTTGTCATTTTCATCCATTAAAGCACTTTAGCAGATGAGTACATTTACTGTACCAATCTACTGTTAGGTTATTCTGGGCTGTTTCATACAGCCAATAATAGGAAAGGAGAAGGATTGTATGCCCTCGCCATCTCGTTTCGGATAAAATTCTGCAGTATTTAGATAATACGAACTTACATTGTTTGAGCAATTTGTAATAGACTGAGATACGGGCTTGAACGGAGCTCTATACAGTTACTCTCCATCATTCACTGTCGTTCTAACGCAATTGGTATTTACTCTGAAAGCTTGTAATCGACAAATGATTGCGGATAATTCACGGATAGATAAATGTACTTGCATGACATACAATATCGTCACGTTGAGAGTTTCGCAAGTCAGGCGCAAGCGAGAAAGAATATAAAAAAAGAATAAAAAAACAGAGCAATAAACGAGGAAAGTCGGGAGATCAGTGATTCACAGGCGCTCGACTTGTGGGGAATCACTTGCATCGTACACAAAGGCGGACCAGTAAATCCCCTGTATAACTGCAACAAGTATTGCCTATGCAAATGCTGGCAGTGATCGCGTTCTGCATGGATATATATAAAGCTCAACGCATTGAGATTCTCTACTCCAGTCTGATACAAACGTACAAGTCTACACTATCAATAATTCAGGATCAAAACCATGAAATTCTACTCGGCCGTTGTCTCAATTCTTTTGCTGGTGAACGCTGTTTATTCCGTTCCTCTCAGCGGTGAGATTAACTTTCATCTTTTCATTCCGAAACAACTTTTTCAAAGTCTCAAACTTTATTCTTCGATTGGTATGATTGCAGACTTCGAAGAGACGGAATACGGAGACAACAAAGGTATCCGCCAACGAAGAATTACTTGCGATCTGCTTAGTCCCGAAATCAGTGTCAAAGGCTTTGGCGGCAAAGTCAATAACGGAGCATGTGCAGCAAACTGCTTGAGCATGGGGAAGGCTGGCGGCAGATGCAACAGTGGTGTTTGTCAATGTCGCAAGTAAGTTACTTATTAATTGACGACATTTCGTGACCGAGCATTATGAAATGCAGGTGATTTTACATTGGCATTATTCTTCCAGAACCACTTTCGCAGACTTGTGGAAGCAGCGCTTTGGTTAATACAACTAGAAGAAAACACACGCAATTCAATTACTATCTAATCTTAATAGTAGAATTATAAAACGATTAATTTAATATTTAAATACTCCCGTATTTTATCTATTGGCTTATTCTCTTGTAAAATTTTATTAGATAGCATTTTTTTCTTCTGCGTATACATTTGTTTTCTTAACGATGAACCTTGCAATTTATTGTTTAAAATCAATAACTGCGAGGTTCGAAATTCAAAAAGTTGACGTTACCGTGGTATACACGTCACACACAAGCAAGAGTATAGCGATGATAAAAATTCAAAGCACTTGATAGGCAAAAATGTATAAAATCTTAGTCTACAGACTGACCGTTCATTGATTCTGTCAGATATGTACGTTTGCATATGAGATGATGAATAAATAATTGCCCTTTTTTTGTAAACTCGAGTTCTATAGTTTTCATTTTAAGTTTTATTGTTCGATGGTACACATCATGCGTTCCATTCTTTTTTTTTTAATCTTTCGGTTGTATTTTGAGTTCAACATGGAAACTACTCATAATATTAGAAGCATTCCGTAAATGTTAATATATTAAACAATTTTATAAACTGGAATACAATACTATCGATAATTTTAGATATTTAAATTTAAATTGAACGAGTGATTTTTTATTTTCTAATGATGCAAACTGCTACCTACTTTTTAATTTCTAATTTAATCAATAGCATTGAGTTCTATTCTCATCAGTTTTGAAAAACTTCCTGTAATTTTAAAGAAATTATATTTATTACTTTAATCTGAAGTCTCCGTACTTCGTGTTCAAATCAACGCAATTGTGTCAAAACATTACGATTTGAACTTTTGCACTTTTTCATGCATCAACCAATTGCAATGTCGGTAACTAGTCAGTTTTTGAAGTTTACTATATATAGTGGTATTTAACGCGCTTTGCGCGTTCATTTTTTATTTTTTTATGTCACAAGTGTCGTCAAGCGCACTACGTGCGCTTACCTTTCTTTTGTATTAATATTCAATTTCATGCTTCAATCAAATTAAAACTATTATGAAATACACTGTATTTAAAAAATAGTTCTATGCTTCGACATTCTTAATCTGTCGATATTAATTGACAAATAAAAATCAAATTTGATATTCGTATATTTAATTATTATTTCAAACCTAATACCGTAGTAGATCTTTATTAGTGTAACTAAGTTGCAGATAACGGGCAGTGTACCAAGTTCGCTTTTCTTTCTCCAGTTTCTAAATAAATCAAATAACCTTTTTTATTAACAAAAATACTGATATTCACAATAAGTTTTGAGTTTCAGCTCGTTTAAAAACTATATTTCAAAATTTTCACTTTTAGCAACATAACTTTCATCTTTTATAGATTCATTCATTACACTTTTCAGGTTATTTTTCTATGCATAAAATTAATTTCAAAAATGTTTTTAAATTTATTACTGGATAAAATAAAATTAACTTACTATTTTATTTTATGAAATGATTTATTAATTCATTATTTTCTTAATTTGTAATGTCTACTCGAAGCTAAACTGTATAAAAGATATTTAATAAATTCACATGTTCTAAGAATAAATGTAAATGAAGAGCATTAAAATTAAGTTTTAAATATCTAGCTTTTCTTATCAAGACAACAAAATTGCTACAATGCACCTAACGTTCAACTGAATAATTCAGATTCATCTGGCTTGTGAATATAGAGAGATACGAGAATCCAGCTTTCATCATCTTCAAATTATAATTTAAGGTAATATTTATTCATTATTGTACAATAATTGAATGAAAATCATGAACAATGCAAACCTTGCCATAAGTTTCCATTGATATGGTAAAGAGACCTCCACCAGTTATTACTTCTGGTCTGGAACTTCGTAACATCATTATGAATAGCAATTTTCTCGTCTTCGGAGAAGCGAGATACCATTTACAACTCCAACTAAAGTAACGTAATTACATGTAATTTTTATATGACATCGAGTATGGACTTTCCATTGCTAACTTACCAAGCATCGAACACAGACGAACTGGAGTCGATAATCATCTGGCCATGTACAAATATTACATAAAAATGTATGAATAACGCAGCAAAAATAGTAGCATATCTGATCAAAACGAATGGGTTTGATAAATTTAGTATAACCTAAAACAAAATTATCGATATAATGGTACAACTATGCAGGATATATAATATATTTCAAAATTTTCAACCAAGTATATTCCACCATTGAAGATAAAGGCATTCGCCAAAAGTATCGTGAACCAACAAATCTTATAAGTTTTTTCCATCAGTGGCACCATTCTATAAAACATCATTGATCGAATAATTCAAAATTTCCACAGACATGTCACTATGCAATTATAATTACTCGAGTACTTCGTTGTGTAATTTTATAGCTTTCGCTACGTGTTCGTAGGCTTTAATATTCGAAATTGTATAATCCAGCAAGTTCAACTCGTACTCCTCTAAAACCGCAGAGGCTTCTTGCAAACGTATCCTCAAAATTATATGATATAAAAATTATCAAATAAATTCAATTAGCTCATTATATTAACAAACTTTCACATATCCACTGAATTAGTAATTCAACAGTTTATGCAGATTGCGCAGAAAGCATAGACTTACTTAACAATTTCGAATATCCCACATATATGCCTCATGCTAATTATGAAACCAAAGTCATAAATAGTAGATCCTATGAAATAATAAATAGAACTAGAAATGAAATGAATCATTATAGGCACATAATACTTGTTCTCATCAATGAAGCTATAATCGGTGTAATGTGGATATACTATGGCAAGTTCACCGTTCATTATTAAGTAATTGAAAAACATTTTTCCTATGGGTAAGGCGCAGAAATTTAGTCCGTTAACTAAATATATGCCTAAAAAATATAGTATTACGAATTCGGTAAATATTTAAATAAGTACAGATAGATGATTGCTTACAAAGGACCCTAATGCAGAATTTAGTTGTATACTTAGCAGACTTGCCCAATATGTGAACCTCGTGTGCGTTGCTTATTTCTCTGAAGTGATTATTCACTTTGTCGTATATCCTTTGTCTCTGTAATACATAAGTCTCTGTCAAATCTTCTCAAGAAAAATGTTATATATATTTGGTTTAACGCACTTACAATTTGATTGTAAAAACAGCATGTGGTAAGCTTTGCGAAGCAAGCAGTAATTATTATAATAGCAGAAATATTTTCCGTGACTATATCGAGATGCACTCCCCATTCTTTTTTCATCCTAATCAG
This sequence comes from Phymastichus coffea, assembly GCF_024137745.1. Taxonomy (NCBI): domain Eukaryota; kingdom Metazoa; phylum Arthropoda; class Insecta; order Hymenoptera; family Eulophidae; genus Phymastichus; species Phymastichus coffea. Next base: position 1,219,422 of record NW_026706870.1, read on the forward strand.
CTAAATAATATATCATATCCATTAATGCTTGATATTTTTATCAAAGTAATATTACAAAATTATCGTTGATTCACAAGAAATGGATATTACTATAGGTATTAACACTCCAAACCCTTGTAAAAGAAAGTTGACACGGAGAAAACATTTTTTGAATCGACTCTGATGGAACCATACACCCCAAAAACTTTCCAAAATTTCAACCCACTGCCAACTGCGATGTTGGAAAAACGTTGCCTCGTTTCCATACTGATTTTTATAAATTTGTATGCATCTGCACACTTCCATCTTTCAGAGTTTATACAAATACAATGGTATTAGTCGAATGAAACTGGAAGCACATAAAAGCGGCATACAGTGCTTTAAACTTCGCACAACGCAGTTATAACCCCATCTTATGAAATTTTGATTTTCACTGGCAACGAAAGTTTTAATTACGTTTTATTTAAATATTTTAGAAGGATCATGTACCCAGGCCACTTGAATTGTAAACAATAATTTAGATATGATTCAGTGTATATTGTAAAATTTTAATTTATGTGTGGTAAACAACTAAAATAGGAATACATCTATAGCTGTACAATTAAAATATAACAATTCAAGAGTAAAGCTAGTTCTAATCGAATCTGTTTTATTTTCTCCTGAATATACACTGCATTCACTCAATTATTTATACCATTTTGGTATGTGATTTTACGTATTATGGTATTCATTTATACAAATTTTCTTAAACGTTGTTCCAGTTATTCCTAACAACGTTTTATAATTTTGCCTTGAAAAATTACATATCAACAAGAAGTCTCCAGTTATAATTTTGGAAATAAATTTTTAGAAAACAGAGTATCAACATGTGTTTAATTCAAGAAGACAAGTATAGTTTGATTAAGAAGATATCAGTATAGTTCTCCCTATTTTCAAAATGAATAGGATAAGTCTGAATACTATATATATATGCCGGACTCTTCCAAATGACGCACTACTCGCGTAAAGAAGGCCATAAATTGCAAAATTGTCCAAACATACAACAATTCACAATGATGAAGTCGACACAGAACAAAAAGAAACTACACCTACAGATATACAAATGTGTGATGCATCGGAAAATGCAATATCAAGTAAAATTAATGGTAACATTGATTCCTCAACTGCACACACCCAAAATGTTGCATAAATAGTACATTACGACACTAGGCCAGAAAGTTGGATTTCCGGGGCGTGCGTAAGTGACGGGCGAGCCGAAGGCGAGCCCGTCATATTACGCACGCCTGGGCACCCAACTATCTGGCCGTGTGTCGTATACTATTTTTCCTTATCCCTGGCCGAAAGTGTCGTGTACACGGAGAGAGTAAAAATTATGGTGATCGTTCTGTAAAGTTGAAATACCTAAACTTTTAGAGGCTAACCGAGTGTGCGGGAATGACACCTGCGCATGCGCGTCGCGCGTCTAATGCCGCTGCTCTATAGCGTACAGAAAAAACATTTGGGGAAAATCCGGGGAAACCCCAAGTCGTCATACTTTATGATTGAAAATTTTACTGGGCGTCACTGAAATTTTTACTAAGCTATTTTAGTCATTTCAACATGAAATTCTTTCCATGTAGCTGCGCGTGCTTTTTACTTTCCGCTTAAATCATGTTAAGCTGGTCTAGCTGCAGTACGGTTAGGTGTCTCCATGCCCGCCTGACTTTTGTAAAAACGTGGCGAAGCCGGGGTTTTACTGGTCAGGGCGGGTATGAAAAACAAAAGTATTTTATTCAATAAAGCTACAAGTAAGTATATTTTATTCAATTTTCTTTATTGATTTTGTTATCAAGTAAATGAAAAATACAGTTGTTGAAAGTACAGTTTTCGAACGTAACATGTTGCGCGGGAATCGTTTTTCCATTCACACATTCGTTTTTTCTTACGACATTCTCAATATTGTCTAGTGCTCTCCTCTTACTCGGTGGTGATGTTGTAGCTGGCCTGTTAAATACAAGTTTCACTGGTGGTTTCTTGAAAAATTGCTTGTATGGTGCGGATCCGTTGGCGAAATCTTTCAGCCAACCCCCGCATTTTTACAGACGCCGTAAAAAGCGCTCTTTTCTTAGCCTTTCGGTCAAAACTCTAATTTTGCCTATCAGGGGTCTACATTTTTTAAAAACGCCGCAAAGGACACTCTTTCCGAAACCTTTCCGCGCTTGGATAGAAAAAAGCATTTTAGCCAATCAGCGCCGCGTTTCCCAAACAGCCAATCAGCGCCGCTTTTCCCAAACAGGCCGCAAAAGTCCCTCTTCCCGGAGCGAAATCAGGCCGGGAAATAGGCACTTTCGGCCAAGGGATAAGGAAAACAAATATACCGCTTTCAAGAGATCAAGGCTTAACCCGAACACTAACTGTTCGACAGCAAGTTCTACAATATAACCGATAAATGGAAAAAAACTGAACGAAGTCTACCTGGATTCTAAAAAGACAAGGTTTTCCGATCCTAAATACTTAAAATAAATCAAAATAATTGAAGATGATTTAAGTTTAAGAGCAAAATTATTTTATAACAACCAATTTGAAATTTCTCAATTTACAGTTTGTTGAATTTATGAAACATTCGTACTTACATCCAACAAGTAAAGAGTTTAAAAATTTTTTACATATTTAAAGACAATTTTATACAATATATAAAAAAATACATCCTATACTCAATTCTGACCTCAAATATAAATTAACAAGAATTAAAAATAAATTAACAATGTGGAAGTTTAATGATAAATCAGTAAAAAAAAAGCATAAGTGAGTGGAAAAAAGAAACAAACAATCATTTTTTCTTGTAAATAAACAAACATAACTTTAGATAATGGTTATACAAAATTCTCTAAATAACAATATAAATCCCTTCGTATATTGTTTTGAAATGCCTGTAGTATAAATAAACGATTTTATAAATTTTTCGGTGGATATTAAATATGAATTATTCACTGATATAGTTACAAGCTATTTAAAAGAAAGTACTTCAATTAAAAAAAGTGCTGACCTACAAAAGCACAAAAATTCAGTACCTTGGTGGGTTTAGAAATGAGAAATGGATGAGTATAAGGAATATAAAAAATGGCATCTTAGCAAAATAGTTTTAGATCGTATTGCTTATAATAAAATCAATTGTTTATTTGTAAAAACATTTTGATATAAAAAAAGAAAGTTTCGAAAATTTATTTTGAAATTTATTAGAAAGATTTATTATAAAATTTATTATAACGTTTGCTAAGTTAATAAATTTCCATATAAATCCAACGTATATTTGTAATAAATGTAAAATTTTCAAAGATGAATGGACTAATATTCAATCAACTAATGATACAAAAAATTATGATAAAGTCAGGATCCATAATACTCTTAATAGAATATCCTACCTTTCCTCTTATAATTCAGAGTATATATCTGCATGTGTAGATAACAGATTTTTTTTTACACGCCATTTGATTTTGCTGAATTCAATACAGCTCTTGAAGAAAAAAAGCCTGCCGCTGGTCTTAATGGTATAGATTGTGAGACAATAAAATAATTTCCAATCAAATTTAAGGTTTTATTATGAGATATTTTTAATGAAATGTATAAAGAGAACATATACTCAGAAGCTTGTAAAAAGTCTTTTGTCTTCTTTATAGACAAAAGAAAACTGTATAACAGATATTTAATAAATTCATATGTTCTAAGAATAAATGTAAATGAAGAGCATTAAAATTATTTATTATATTATTTTAAGGTTCGGCCGTTGACTGAAATGTGGACATTACATAGTTTTCATTTTGCACTCTTTTCTTTTTTTATGCTTACAAGACGTCTTATTTATTTTTTATTTACTCAACTAATGAACATAAAATAGATGTAAAACGACTCGAGATATTTATTAGCACAAATTTGCTGAACATATGAGCTGCTGAATAATATTATATATACGCACTCTAATTATATATTCAAAATATATGGGTACGTACGCATGCATACTGCCACATGATGGTAATCTAGGTAACTACCTTTTTACCAATCAGATCACGCGACAATGCCCTCTACCTCTTCTCAGCTTGGCGTTGAAAGTGCATCGGGTTCAATGCTTAGTCACTAAGAGGAAATTCGAGCTAAATCTCTGAACTTAGTCACTTTGCAATCCTGCACTAAACATGTATGAGCTTTTATTAATTTTAAAAATGGCTAAAGAAGCAGAAAATTTCTTTGAACTATTACTCATCGACACTGTAGCAGAATTGTGTAAAAACACCGACAAGCTGCAGGGAGCACGTCGTTCAGACGGAGAAAATGTCAGTTCAAGCGGCCATATATCACAGCTACATGCGAAGTTGATGCAAATTGAAAATCTCCATTCTAATAAACAAGTGCCTAGGTACATCGAAGATGACGTCCAGCAAGAACTTATCAAAGACGATGAAGCGAAACATAATGAGATAAGTATAATCAGTGAAAAATCACCGATAGAAAGTCTTATTAGCGAGATTGATTTGGAATTAAATTCTTTGGAAAAACAAGTCAAGAAACTGAAAGAACGATGCAATATAAAAGAATATGAAGCTAATGAAAATCAGGATCATGACTTTCCAGAGAATAACCTACAACCCTTTTATAACAAAAATAGTTGTATACCAAAAAATTCAGACGACTCGTTAGACATTTGGATCCTGATAATAATAACAAAACTAGTAATGTTGTGTCGAAGGATACTGATGATGACGATGACCTAGCGATTTGAGACAGGTGAGAAATAATTTGTTATAAACTATACAACTCTCTATCCGCTAATATTTATTTTCTATATAATTAATTTTATTATAAACAAAAAGTAGAACGATGTCAATAAGGAGATAACGGAAAAACCCCACAAAAGACTTTTAGGCGAAATGGTTGTCATACGCTACAAATGATGAAGTACCTGTCTTGTTAGAGAAATTTCAGACAGCTGTGAAGCTTGAGACACTAGAAGATTATACAAAGCAGGTTTCGTAAAAATTTCTAAGAAATTACAGGAAGAGATTGCACTACTTTTGAGTTTGCTGCATTTTCTGTTATATTTTAACAGAGAAAAACGAACAGTTATGTATTTTTATTCATGATATGAAAATTATCATCATGTAAATTGTTGATTATATAGAAATTTGTATTAAATCTTAAATAAATCCTATAATTTTCATCAAATTAAAAAAAAAGATAATATTCTAGAATGTTTTATTTAAAAGGTATAAATAATAGTATTAAATAATAGTATTAATAAAAAAAAGGGGCTGTGGAGCGTCCGAAGCCGCGTAGCAGCCGAGGATTCCCTTTCAAAACGTGTTGACAATTTTTCTGTTTTGGTGGACTTTCAACCTCTAACGAGTTAAGGTGAAAATTACTTTAATAATTATAGACAATTTCATTGCAACAATTTTATAATAGAATTTAAAAAATATATATATTTTTACAATAGGAAAAATATAATTGAAAAATTTTTTGATAAATATTTAATAAAATTAATAATGTATCTGAAATTGAATTTTTAAAACAAATATATGTTTGGCGTTTCGCCCTCTTAACAATTTTGATACAGCGACGGCGGTTACTATTGTAATATCTTGGACTTTATTTGCGCCTTTGGTTTGCGCGCGCAACTCACGCGAATTCAAATTTTGAATTGTGGCGCATCGGAGTCCTCAGGTACCCACGGCCATTAAAACGAAACGAAACGAAGCGAATTCAAATGGAAATTAACGCGGTTCAGGTAACTTGGGAAAAGGAAAAAGACAAAACTTTATTTTAAAAGAGGACTTAACTACCCGTAAAGCCTCTATATATTTTACATGATACAGTTAAAAAAAGGGCAAACTAGACGGCTCGGTAACGAAATCGAGTCTCCACACGCGATGCGACGTCTAAGCTCCGCTTGATGCTGCTCACTGCCATTCGCGCGTGCGTGGGAGAGAAAAGGACGTCCCTTTTTCTGGGCGTTGGCAAATTAGGAGGCTGGTTTTCTATCTCCCTGGCTCTCAGCCTCGGCCTCTCTTCTCTCCTCGCTGATGATCCACACGTGTAGTGTAGTTGTCCGCAACGGTGACAAAATTTAATGGGCTTTCGGCGGAAAACCCATTACATTTTGATGACTTGAGAGTTGTTAAGAAAAGTTGTTTTCCCTTTCCTTATTTTTTTTTTGAGCCATCATTTATGACCCGCTGCGTCGTAGCACCCAAGTGACCATTTACATTTTACGATTTATGCTAGCCTACTATGTCTATTCAAGAAAAATATTGATTTGAACGCTCGCGCTTTACTTACTACTTTACTACTGTATTATAGAGGGCATAACTTTCCAGCTGAAGACAAGCTTCCCGATATGGAGACTATTTTTAACAGGAGAGTCAGCACAATGTGTAAAATCGTGACGAACCGAATCAACCATCCCCACGCCCCTTGCTCTACGTAACTGACAGCGCCATCTTACTAGTGAGCCTTAAATGAATTCAGAATTACCAATGACTTGAAATCTACTGAATAATTTGCGATTTTTTGAATTTCACGATCATATACTTAACAAATTTCTAGCATTAGATAAAATAGTTTTATGATTACATAATATACATAAATACGTAGAAAATTACATACTCCCAATCATTAATACATTACTATAAAATTCACATCATATTTACAATAAACATTATAATTAGAATTTAGATTGTTTTCGTAGACTTTTGGCTTTCTGTTTTTTTGCACTGTGAATTTCATTGTGCCTTTTGCATGCTATCTTCGCCCGTCTCTCTACGAAAACAATCTAAATTATAATTATAATGTTCATTGTAAATATTATAGGAATTTTATACGAATGTATTTTTTTATTATTGCAAATATGTAATTTTGTGCGTATTTATGTATATTATCATAAAACTATTTTAACTAATGTTAGAATTTTGTTAAGTATGATCGTGAAATACAAAAAATCGTAAATTATTCAGTAGATTTCAACCCATCGGCAATTTGTTTACGGCCCACTAGTAAGTCAGCACTGTCAATTACGTAGGGCAAGGAAAGGGGGGGGGGGGTCAGTAAATGAGATTCAGAATATTTTTGTACGGGGGGAATAGGGTTGCAACTTGTAAATAGTCTCCATGCTTCTTGACCATAATAAGTTAATATGGCGGAGAAACCTCCTCTGCTGTATTGAACAACTTTTCAAGCTGAACATGCTCTGTACGTAAAATACTGTTTACGGCGCCTAAACTGAAAAAATTGTTATGTGTTTTATCTCCGAAACTGGTGGTTTGGTGATTTTTTTCACTGACAAATAATAATAAACCGTTGTGTTTATAAATGAAAACTTATTACGGCCATAGCCCAGGCAACGCATTTTCCCTTCTCTTCCCTCTTTAGTATAAGTTAGTCAGTTCATTGGGCGGCTACGCAATTGAAAATAACTCTAGTTAATTTATTTAAAACAATTTTTGATAAATGTAAACAAACTTTTCAAATGTCACAGATGAACTGACAAAACAGTTGAACATTAGTGTAATGATATAACTGTTGATATGATAGAACAGCTGACGATTCTATTTATTTGAAAAAGAAAAACGAACTTAATGTAGTGGCACTAATTACGTAGCGCCGCCCGTAAACAATTTTAAAAACGAAATAAAATACAATAAAATAAAATAAAATAAAAATAAAATAAAATAAAATAAAAATAAAATAAAAATTTAAATAAAATAAACGTAAACCTATTGGAAGATAGGTCCGAAGCGCCACTGGCATCGAGTAGTTTGCCTTCAAAAACCATGAAAAAGACCATGTTTTAATGGTGTCTTTTCAAATTTCTAAATTTTAATTTGCAATTTTTATACTTTTCGAAAATTCAAAAATTTCTTCCGACGATTATGAAAAACTTCTGAAGTATTTCTTGACTAATTCTAAGATATTTTTGACTTTATGGAATTTTAATAAAAGTTCATAGTTTTCCAAAAAATAATTGTGAAGTTACAAAAAAAAATTTTTCATTCGGGCCGCCATTCTGTTCAATCAAAAAATTCATGTTCGAAAATCTTTATTTATTTTTAATTCAGGTATAGAGATTGCTATCTAGAGAGGTTTCAGGCATATAAAAAAATATTTAAGGAACAAACAGTCGATATTGAGAAAATTTAACCGAAAAATCCGAAAAAATATTTTATTTTTGACATTTCGATGGTAAAACTTTTTTTGAGAGACTTTTAACCAAGGCCATTGAAAAGAGCACCTTCAAGAACGTATAGAGTTGTGGTTCAAAAATTTTCTTTGTTCTAATGCAATTCATGGCAATTAGTCAAACGTAGCTCTCGAAAATATGTCCTGCCAACTTTATTGGGTTAATGTTTAAGGTATGCGCATGTAAAAAATATTAGCCCCGTTCCTGTTATCGCTTTTCGAATTATGGCTTTTGAAAATATTTCACTATTTTTTTTTCAACTTAATAACTTTCATCATAATAAATATTTTGATAAAAAAACTTGGGAAAAGTGTTTACTTCTACGTGTAAAACACATATATGTTATTAAAGAACTAATCCATTCACAACTTGGCTTTAATATTCTAACATGGAATAAATGTTAGATGGTATCATCTTCTAGTCGAAATTCTTTCAACTTTTAACAGCATATCTCTGCAGTGTCGTGAATTTTATGTGACTGAAATAATACTAAAACGTCTATTTAATGAAACCTTGATAGTTACAACTGTAGCTGTCACAACTACAGGTACGAAAATTATAATGAATACCTTAGATACTAATATTAAATATAAGTTGATAATCTCTAACTTTTCTCATCAAGACAACAAAATTGCTTTCACACACCTAACGTTCAACTGAATAATTTAAATTCATCTGGCTTGTGAATATAGAGAGATACGAGAATCCAGCTTTCATCATCTTTAAATAATGATTCAAGGTAATATTTATTCATCGTTGCACAATAACTGAATGAAAATAATGAACAATGCAAACCTTGCCATAAGTTTCCATTGATATGGTAAAGAGACCTCCACCAGTTATTACTTCTGGTCTGGAACTTCGTAACATCATTATGAATAGCAATTTTCTCGTCTTCGGAGAAGCGAGATACCATTTACAACTCCAACTAAAGTAACGTAATTACATGTAATTTTTATATGACATCGAGTATGGACTTTCCATTGCTAACTTACCAAGCATCGAACACAGACGAACTGGAGTCGATAAGCATCTGGCCATGTACAAATATTATAGAAAAATGCATAAATAGCGCAACAAAAAAGATAGCATATCTGAGTAAATCGAATGGGTTGTTTATATTTAGCAAAAGCTACAACAAAATTATCGATATAATGGTACAACTATGCAGGATATATAATATATGTCAAAATTTTCAACCATGTATATTCCACCACTGAAGATAAAGGCATTCTCCAAAAGTACCGTGAACCAACAGATTTTATATGTTTTTTCTATCAATGTCACCATCCTACAAAACATAATTAATCGATTACATTAGAATCTCCACAGACATGTCACTATGCAATTATATTTACTCGAGTACTTCGTTGTGTAATTTTATGGCTTTCGTTACGTGCTCATAGGCTTTAATATTCGAAATTGTATAATCCAGCATGTTCAACTCGTACTCCTCTAAAACCGCAGAGGCTTCTTGCAAACGTACCCTCAAAGTTATATAATATAAAAATTATCAAATAAAATTAATGAGCTCATGGTAGTAACAAACTTTTGCATGTCTGCTGATTTTGAATTCAACAGTTTGTGCAAATTGCGCAGAAAGCATAGACTTACTTAACAATTTCGAATATCCCACATATATGCCTCATGCTAATTATGAAACCACTGTCATAGATAAAATTCCCTATGAAATAATAAAGAACCGCAAAAATTATGTGAAGCATTATAGGCACATAATGCTTGTTCTCATCAATGAAGCTATAATCGGTGTAATATGGATACACTTTGGCAAATTCACCGTTCATCATAAAATATTTGTAAAACATTTTTCCTATAGGCATAAAGCAGAAAGTTACATCGGTAGCTAAATATATACCTAAAAATATATAGTATTACGAATTTGGTCAATAACATACAAATATGTAAATAAGTTAAGAATGATAATTGCGTACAAGCGCATTTGATTACGAAATTCCGCGCGTGCTGAGCAGACTTATCTAATACATAGGCCTCCTTAGGGTCGTTAATTTCTCTGAAGTGGTCGTTCACTTTGTCATATATCTTTTGTCTCTGCAATACACAAGACATCCATGCATGAATTGCATAATATATAAATAATTTTGATTAGCGTATTTACAGTTTCATTGTAAAGGCAGCTTGTGATAAGCTTTAGGAGGACACCAGCAAATATCATATTACCAAAAATATTTTCCGTGACTATTTCGAGATGTACTCCCCATTCTTTTTTCAACCGAATTATCTAAATAATATAATATATCCATTAAAGCTTGTTGTTTTTATGAAAATAATATTATAAAATGATTGTTAATAAACGAGAAATGCACATTACTACAGGTATTATCGCCACCAATCCATGTAAAGCAAAGTTGACACAGAGAAGAAATTTTTGGAATCGACTTTGATAGAACCATACACCCCAAAAACTTTCCGAAATTTCAACCCACTGCCAACTGCGATGAATAAAAAAAGCCGTCTCCTTTCTATTTTGATTTTTGTAAAATGTTATAGATCTGCACATTTCCATCTTTCAGAGTTGACACGATTACAATGGTATCAGTTGAATAAAACTGAGAACAAATAAATGCGGCATTTACTGCATCGCGTTTTGCACGACGCAGTTATAACCCCATCTTATGAAATTTTGATTTTCACGGACGTCGGAAATCTTACTAAATCTTACTAACTAAATTATCACGATTTAGTTAAATATTTTAGGCTAATGTATGCAGACAGCCCGTAGACAATGATTTAGATATGATTCGGTGTATATTGTAAAATCTTTATTTCTGTGTGTTAAACAACTAAAATATGAATATGTCTACAGTTGGACAATTTAATATTAAGTAAAAGCTCGTTCTTTTAGAATCAATGTTCAATTTTCCGTGATATATACGAATACACACACACGCGCGCGCGCACGCGCACACCCACACAAAGACAACACTATGTTCATTTGATTTAATATGAGATATACCGGATGGAACTATGTATTGATAAATGAACATATTGTAATATATTCGATATAATCTTTCTCAAATGTTTGATTGCTAAGTACTTTTGTTTATTAGACTTAGTTTATTATTTATTGTACTTTTACAGTCAGTCGATACGACGAACTGATTCTATATAAACTATTTCTGATTTAATAAATATAGTCTAGTTTTTTTATATAACTTTGTATTTCGTTGTAATCATTTAATAGTGACTATAAGAATATACAGCCAGGTTGATATTTATAATTTAAAAGTATTATCAACGTAGTTTCAAATTTACATAGTCTGAAATTTTTGTACTGCAAAATCATGAAAAACGCAATAAAAATTTAATATAAGTTATCAAAACATTATACTTTTTTATAATCATATTTTTCGCGATATGTATTACATACTTTGACGTTCACGGTTGAAATTGAGGGGCCGGATGCAATAAGGGTTAGCGCGTGACCTTTCTAAAAAGTGACTCACGGAGAGTCCATTTTCAAAATTCAAAAAAGTGATTAAAAAAAAATACCATCATATTCCTCATGGAAAATGCCATCTTTTTTACATTTACCATTTTGTTGTAGCATATCGTGTTTCAGAGATAAAAATTATTACCTCAAAATTTCCAAAACTAATTTTCAATTATTTTTTTTTCGAATACATCGCTCCAATTTCGTCAAAAATCATCCGAATTAGCCGTTTTTTTTTTGAATTACGTGTCATTATCTAGCGCATGCGTTGATCCTATAAGCGGATCAATGTGGAACAATGATAATTGTTTATTTAATTATAAGTCAACAATATCGGGTTATACGGTTTTAGTACGTTCAACGACAAAAAGTGTGCGAGGAAGTTTAAGACTCGAATAACTGTTCGCGAGACATTTGTTCGTTAACAATCAAGGAAGATTTCTACAAAGTTTCAAATCGATTCAATAAATAATGACTGAAGGAGAGCGATTTTACCGAAGTTGCGTGCTCGCGGCAACAGCCGCGCGGGCCGCTGCCGCCGGACCTCGGCCGGACAGGCGTAGCGGCGTCTCCCCGCACACAACAGTCACGAAATCATCGATGCTTCATGGATAACAAGTACAATATACTAATCTCATTAGATATCCAACCATGGATAAATTCATATTGAAACAAAAAATAAAAAATGTTACTAGCCATTAGTTTTATTAAATACTTTGCTTGCGATGAACACTACGAGATTATAAAATTTGAATTTCGCACCGCCACTCAAATTACTTTACGTGCATCGTATGTTTTGACTCGAACACACTAGCAAAACAAATACAGTCTCTCTTGACAAGTGTATACAGCTACATGTTTTCGTTACTTTATACCTCGTATGTTTAAAAGATAATTCGTACTGATCCAAGATGTAGTCGAATAAGCGTGTAGTTTATTAATAGTGTATGGTTTGTATTGCGAGCAAAGTATTTAATAAAACTAATGGATAGTAAAATTTTTTATTTTTTGTTTCAATATGAATTTATCCATGGTTGGATATCTAATGAGATTAGTATATTGTACTTGTTATCCATGAAGCATCGATGATTTCGTGACTGTTGTGTGCGGGGAGACGCCGCTACGCCTGTCCGGCCGAGGTCCGGCGGCAGCGGCCCGCGCGGCTGTTGCCGCGAGCACGCAACTTCGGTAAAATCGCTCTCCTTCAGTCATTATTTATTGAATCGATTTGAAACTTTGTAGAAATCTTCCTTGATTGTTAACGAACAAATGTCTCGCGAACAGTTATTCGAGTCTTAAACTTCCTCGCACACTTTTTGTCGTTGAACGTACTAAAACCGTATAACCCGATATTGTTGACTTATAATTAAATAAACAATTATCATTGTTCCACATTGATCCGCTTATAGGATCAACGCATGCGCTAGATAATGACACGTAATTCAAAAAAAAAACGGCTAATTCGGATGATTTTTGACGAAATTGGAGCGATGTATTCGAAAAAAAAATAATTGAAAATTAGTTTTGGAAATTTTGAGGTAATAATTTTTATCTCTGAAACACGATATGCTACAACAAAATGGTAAATGTAAAAAAGATGGCATTTTCCATGAGGAATATGATGGTATTTTTTTTTAATCACTTTTTTGAATTTTGAAAATGAACTCTCCGTGAGTCACTTTTTAGAAAGGTCACGCGCTAACCCTTATTGCATCCGGCCCCTCAATTAGTGACGTTTCTAACCATTTGTCTAAAATTTATGAGAATAAATAAAACCTAGATCATTGTATGATATTTGATCATTATTTACCGAGTTATTTAGTGGGCATGGAAATTAAAAATAACGTGAAATTGAGAATAGATGGCATGTAGTTGAAAATGAAAGGTAATGTAACACATAAATTTACGAAAATTCTGTTTAGAAATATTTTGTGAAAAATAATATAACTAATGCATAGCGATACATTGAATGTTCGAAATATCTTGTCTGTAGTGTTACAAAAAACAAAGTATTACATTACTTTGCAGGTAATTTAGTTACACAAATGAATCATTAAATTTGAAAAAAAAAACATTCACTAAAAAAGAAAACATCGTAGTGTATTTAAGATTTGAGTTATTTGATATAAAACAAACAATAGAAAAATCTGTTTATAAATTACAATTACTTTTTATGGGCAAAATTGGTATACATGATTTTATTATGACTAACCGGAGTAATCACGTAAGTATCGTTTTCCTTCTCTCTCGCTCTCTTTGCGTCATTGAATGCGTAGGGTGGTACCACTGGAGTATTTTTATTTCTATTAGTTTACTGTATAAATGTTTGTACAGTTATTTATTTACGTGTTTGTAGTGTATTATATTTATTTATTTATTTATTGTGCTGTTTTGTGTCTGTATGACGAAAACTAGTCTAAACTTTTGACTGCATTACTAGTTTTAAGATAAGCAAGCTAGACTGTAGTGATAAGAATTATTGTTTCCTCTGGAATATCGAATTGTGAACTAGTCAAATCCTAGTCTATTTATTTTAACGTAATGACTACAATCATAATCTTATTTATTGACTGAGGAACTACAATTGTAATCGAACTGTGATGAAATGTGATGCCTGTACGGTATAATGTAAATTGACTGAAAGCTGTGACAATTACTGTATATATGTTATATATTATTGTATTTTATGTTTTGCCATCACGGTGAATAAAATTCTTATCTATCTATCTATCTATCTTTTCCTAACTACCAGTTGTCGATCACGTGGTGCGATCAATAATTTTTATATGCAATGTAAGATTATTTTAAATATCGATATCTTGAGTAAATTACAATTTCGTACTACACATAAAAATTTAATTTAATTTTTAAAATAGTTCATTACAGCATTCGAAATTTGTTGTATTAGCGAAAGGAACTTCGTTCCAAGTGCGTGCCTCGCGACATTTTTTCATTTTTTTAAGTAACTGCAGTGTAACTACAATATCGCAAATAAAGTAGCGACGATATTGCCTAACATTATCTACGGTATTGTGGAAGGTAAGTAAAAATAAAGAAAGTCCGATAATCGTTTACTTAATATTAAGTTTCGTCGGGAGAAGCTCTTGTATGACATTACATACGAGAGTGGGCCAAGCCAGAAGTCCGCGGCTTTATCAACAAAGTTATCAGCATCGAGAGAGAGAGAGAGGGAGAGAGAGAGAGAGAGAAAGAGATAAGTCTCGATGGCTCTGCTCTTCTTATTCGGAGCATGACGAGAACGCAGGCTAGCAGTTGATCGCGAGTGGCCGAAAAAGCGTGTAGCGCGGTGGAGGCCAGAGCAGCGAGGGCGACGACGAAAATGCTCGTGGATCAATAGTCGGGACACATCGACGCGCAGAGAAGATGCAGGTCTGCATCGCGAGGCTCGCGTTGATCGTGCTGGTGTTTCCGCGAGCGGAGACCTCATTGGCCAACGTGACGGCCGAGCGCGCGATCGTCACTCGCAACTCGCGCTTCCGACCGCTGCTGGCGAAGAGCTCGGAGCGCCTGGTCTACGCGTCGTTCCCGGCCTATCCCCGGCCGAGGATCAAGCTCGAGACCGAGCGGGCGAGCGAGTTGCCGTGCGAGCTGGACCTGCCGGCTACGGGCGACGTCGAGTATCCATTGAGCTTCGACAATCTGGCCAATGGCAAGCTCGTCCTGTCGTTCGTCGCCTCCAAGGACTCGCTCTACCGTTATCTGCTTGTACTCGTGGTCGATCAGGCCGAGTGCCAGTTTCTGGCCGTGACGACGATGCTCGACCAGAGCCGCGACGAGCAGATGGCCCAAGATTCCGTCTTCGTGGTGACCGGCGAGGAGGAGTTCGACGTGTTTCTCAAGAGGCATCAGCACTGCGACCAGGGCAAGGCTTGCAGACTCAGGTACAGCCACATCGGAGAGCTGATCGGAGTCAGCGAGTTCGACATAGCCGCGGATGCCGAGAGTTGGACCGTCAGTTCGGTCGCCGACAGGAACTTCAGCGACGGCTACTTCTATACCGTGACGAGCCGCCACGGCACCGTCGTCCAGCGACTGGAGCAGGACTTGCAGGTTTGTCGATTTCGAATATTTCGCTGTTTGCGGCGACGTCGCGGGCACGACTGATCGAGCGATTGGCGTCGAGTAGGTTCAGGAGGAGCTGCAGATCAGCAGGACGTTCCTGTACTCGGCCTCGCGTGGCAGCGTCAACAGTTGTCGCGCCGTCTCGGCGACGAGACTCGAGTGCGAGCTTCGCGACGTCCAATTGACGGGCCGCTCGCGATCCGTCGTCGAGGCCCAGTACTTCAAGAGCTTCGTACGGGCGGTCAGGCTGTTCAACCTGTCGGATGGCAGTGCGATGATCGTCTACATTATGCAGGTGTACGTCGAGCCGACCAACGGCAATCGCTTCGCTACTTATCTCCAACACCTCGATCTCCACGGCCATGCCGGTAACCCTGTCAAGTTTCAGGAAGACGTTTGCAAGGATTTCAAGGACATTGGCATGATTTTCGTGCGCGACAATTTTCATTGCTTTAGCGTCTACTGCCGCGATACGATCAACACCAAATGCGCTGCCGTGCGCACGATTTAGCCGACATCGCAGCGAGATCTGCCCCTCGAATACACGCTTTACTCTGGTTCGCGCATGTTAATATGCAATGACATGAGCTGGTTTCCGGCAAATGTAAATTTTAAGTGGTAATAGTCAGGTTCTGAGGTAAGGCATTGTACTTGAAAATAAGTGATTAAACAATGATTTTTACCAAAATCTTGAAAAATTGAAAGTGTGTTGGACAATCCTGCAAGCAATTACGGTATTTCGGAAATATCATTGGTATTGTCATTTGTTAGTAATATAACTAAATTAAGCTTTCGAAAGCTGTATTTGAGTAAATACTACTAATTTTTAAGAGCTTCTAAATTTTTTATTTCCGTTGAAAACTGTCAACATCAGACCTAGCAATTGGTTTACTGTTTACCATTAAATGGTAGATTTACTAATAAGTATGGGTAACCTAATCCGAACTCACCGACTTTGATAATTCTCGGATATGCTGTAGTACATTGCAAAATAAAAGATACGTATTTTTTTGTCGATGAAAAAAATGTATCTAAAAGGAAGGTACTCCAACCTCATCTCGTCGATTTTAATTATTTTTTGATATGTTGTAGTACGCAAAAAAATAAGAGACGCCTATTTTTCTATGTGCCGACATTCACTTTAAAGGGGTGAAAACTATCCCTAAAATTTTTTCCCGAAAATCGTTTTTTAATCATATCTGGTCTTCTAACTAATATTTTTTTATAAAACTACGTGGAAAACATTTCTCATAAAGTCAAAGATATGAGTTCAAATAAATTTTAAAAAGCTTTTCCATTGACTCCATTGAATATGAGAATTATCGTGTTTCAGGATTTTTTATACAACCATCCCTAAATACCATAAACTACACCTAAATTTAATAGAATACACGTAAATGATGAAAAATCTTATAAATGTGATAACAGAATGTAATTAGTATCAAAAGCAGTAAGGTTATAATTATTTTGAAATATAAAAGTCAAAAAAATGATAAAAGTTATCCTAGAAAGTTAATTATTCAATATAAATAAATATTTAACAATATTTTTTAAATAAAATGTTTGAAAATTATATTTAGGTTTTAATTTTTTATAAGAAGAGTTACCCTTTTTCTTTTTCTTTTTATAAGTAAGATGTAGGATGTTATTCTATAAAGTGTTGAAATAATAATGATTATAATAATGAATAATGATAATAATAACTATTGCAAAAAAAAATAAAAACTGTTGGAAACAGCTTCTGGACAATGTCCACTCCATGAAGTACATTTTTACTACTTACAAGGAAAGTACCCCAGGTGTCCCTTTCCGATTTCAATAATACTGAGATATGTTATGGTGCATCAAAAAATAAAAGACACGTATTTTTTTATCGGCGGATATGCACTTTAAGGGGGTGAAAACCACCACCGAAAGTCACCCTCAAAATCACATTTTTTTTCAATATCTTCGGTTCTATTCAACATTTATCAATAAAACAAAATGGAAAAGAATTGCTATAAAAAACGCAACGACAGCATGTAGGTTTTGATAATAAGGGTTACAACCCTTAGATTTAATAGGGGTAAAACTGTATTTTTCTAGTATTTTTTTCGTGTAAAATTTTACAGAATCGTTACAAAAATATAAAAAAATGTTTTTCAAATACAAAATGACAAAAAAAAGGTGACCTGTTTCGATGTTTCCGTATAATCTTTTGTTACGGGGGTGAACTACCCCTAAAAGCTATTATAAATCAATCTAGATAAATAATACAATAAACGAATCCCCGATTTTAATAAAATTGTGATATGTTATAGAGCACTGAAAAGTAGGGAATACGTATCTTTAATCAGCTAATATTCAATTAATTTTCAATAAATTTTATGAACTTTCACAATTAGTTTTATTCATTCTTTAAATAATGAACAATAATGATAGTCTTAAAGAAAGTGTTTGAAGCATAAAGATTTTTTACACCAAGCACAGCGAACTATTGCAATATTGCGTTTTGCAAGAATCGCCAAAGCTGAAGTCGACAGGTTCTCAAATTTTCCAGGGTTTACATCAAGGTATCCACTTTTGTACCAAGAATATTTAATAAGATTTATATATCTTGGGGATGAAAATTGGTTCTGGACTAGAGATTGCAGTTTAATAATATTATTACGTTTATACAATTGCATATCATAATCCATTAAAATTACTTTGTCTGAAAAATGTCTAACATAATTTTTCCAAATGCGAAAGCCAAATACGTCTATAGGTTGAATTTTTCCTTTAATTCCTGTAAGAATTTTTTTTATATTTACTTCTTTATTAACAGGTGTAACTTCTTCTACTTATTTAGGACAAAGCCCACTCCAAGAATCTAATAATAATATACTTTTAGGACCAACTTTCGGAAAATATATTTTTTGTAACCAAATTTTAAAAGGATCTGAAAAAAATTATGTCTTTTAATGTTGTAGTACAGTTTGCAGGTATTCTCGTAAAAATTTTACTTTCGGTAAATAAATATTGATAAATACCTGAAGTCAGTTTTCCAGATTATGATGCTTTAACATTTTTAGGTCGAAATAAATTAGATTCAACAACTGGTCCAAATTGGCCACTTTTTTCTTTACAACTAGGAAATGTCGTGAAAGTAATTTTCCATCATCTGATATTAGAGGGTGTATTGTCTAACTATGTGTTGTAGACGAAACTGATTGTACAACACACTGCACCTGTTTTTCTCCTTCAACAGCTAATGTTCTACCAGAATGTATCTCTAACTGGAATCCACTTAGATCAGAGTTGAATACATTTTCCATTTCTACCCCTTCTGCACATTATTTAACATCAGTTACAAATTCATTTGCATGTTTTTCTAACTCTGTGGCACTTTCTAAAGTTTTTCTGGTTACGAATTTATTAATTTTTCTTGATACTATTCTGTGTGTTTTCTTGAAACGATTAAGCCAGTGATTCGAAGCTTTAATTCTAATATCTTCATAGCCTATTTTCTTTTGAGTTTGTAATGCCCATTTACGTAAGTCTGAATCATGAACGACCAATCCCGCTTCAATTGCAGCTTTAAAATTTTCCAATGTAAATTCTAGACATATTCTAGAAATTTTTTCTCTATATGTCCCTCCTTTATTCAAAGTCTGAGCCCAACGCCGCAACTGCCTTATAGATCTTACTTTCTTAAACTTTTGTTTCACTGATTCAAGACTCAAATTTTTTTTTGTTTACTGCTTCTCCAGTATTCCACTGCTTTTAATTTATTATCATATGATATATCTTCTTCATCTTTAGTACATTCATTTGTTGGTGAAAAAGGACGATCTGAAAAGTGATGCAAAATTTCATCTTCAACAATTTCAGTTTCTATATATTTAAATGGTTCTTGGAAATCTAACGTTTCATCTGTTATTATTTCCACTTCATTAAAATCATTCATTGCATCTAATAAAATCGTTTCAATTTTAAAGAAATTTTAAAGAATATTTAAAGATTGAAAAGCCATAAGAACAACATTGATCACGTTTATTGGATTTATTTTCATATTAAATCCTATAAAATTAATTAATTACTTCTAATAAAATTAAAATTAAAGTCTATTTTTAAATAAGTAACTATACGTATTCAAATATAATATATATTTAATCAAATAAGAATTACATCTAAAAAAAAATTTGTAATTAAATTATTAAATTTATATCTATATTTATTAAACTTACCTTTATAGTAATAATAAAAATGAAATCACTAGTTTAAATTTATATACGACGATTATCTTCTAATAACAACACAAAATAAGTTTTTCAAAAAATGTATTTAAAAGAAATATTAAAAATGATTAAAACATTTAAATCTACCAAGCACGAAAAGTAGACTGAACGTTTTTAAGATGTATAAAATATTAAAAATATCATCAAAGTAATTTATTTGATAATATTATATGACGAAGCGATAAGCATAAAAAATAAAACGGAGAGAATGATAAGATAAACTTTATGTACATACTGACTACATTATCAATTCTCAAGATGAGATACGATGGTAAAAATAGTCTGAACCAATATATTATGGCTATTTTGCACAGTAAACATTTTTAAAACTATTCTACTTTATATATTATTAAGCTACACATACCTATAGTCAATTTACCAAATTTTGATGCTATCACGAAAACATTAGGTTGTTTAAATAAATTTTTTAGTATTATCGGGTTTATTATTATTATTTATTTATTATTTATTTATTATTTAGTATTATCCTTTGTTTCCTTCATAACTGAAAAGGGGGCGAAAGTAATTTTCTTACAGCATTTATTGTCGGCTGTATTGTATAATAGTGGATTGATGCAGAAATTGATTGAACAGCACACTCAACTTTTTTCTTCCTTCCTCTTTTAGTGTTTCTTTGGAATGAATTTCTAACTCAAATCCTCTTTGATCAGACAAGGAAAGGTACCCAACCCGAACTCACTGATTTTGATGATTTTGATACATATTGTAGAACACAAAAAAATAAGAGACACATTTTTTTTTTATCGCCTAATTTTCACTTTTATCCCCAAACAGCGTTTTTTTATTTATTTATCTTCATCATGGATAATTGAACCACTGTCGAGAGCTGTTTTAAAATTATCCAAAGTATACTGACAAATTTGTGCTACTTTTTCTCTATACGTGCCACCTTTATTAATTGAATGAGCCCAAAGACGTAGCTGACTAATAGATGATACTTTTTTGAATCTGTTTTGCATTGTTTTGAGACTTAAATTTTGCTTCGGTTTGCTACTTCTCCAAAAATCTATAGCTCTTTTTTGGTATTCAAAATCTAGTTCTTCATTATCTGCTGTACATTAATTTGTTGGTGCTATATTCGGATCAGGAAAATGATGTTACACTTCATATTCAATTATTTCCGCATTATGGTCTTTATATTCTTTTTGAAAATCCAAAGAGTCATCAGTAATCATTTCTACATTGTTGAAATCATGTATTGTATCTATTAAAATTTCTTTTATTTTTTCGGCCAACTCTGTTTCATGATAATTCGTGACACTATCTGGTATGTTTAACGCTTGAAAGTATGCTAATAATAAGTTTAGAACGTTTAACGGATTAATTTTCATTTTTCAATCTGAAATAAAAACAAGCGGTAAAATTTATACAAGCTCTATTTTTGCATGTAAGGCACGACTGCTACATTTCTACCAGAATAAAACGAGTGAATATAAATTGAATCAAATCATTATATTATGCATTAGAGAAGAATTCTTGTTCCACTTTGTGAAGTTCAGGAAACTCTATTTTTAGTTCACTTTATAGGCGCCGAAAATGGTAGTTTTTATTCACATGTTATTAAAAAATTCTTTGAGTTTGTTAAAAAACTTTATTACATACATGTACCATGGTTCCATACATGTTGAAAATATCTTTTTGCCCTACCTCCACCGAAAGTATGCTGTTATATGCATGTAAATCGGACGGAAAATAGCACTTTGCCGCTCAAGGAAGGAGGAATGTTCCAAAGTAGATATATTGAAAAACTTTCATGAATTTTGGTATTGAAACATATTGTAAATTAAGGGAATTATAGCCATGTTAAGGAAACCTGTCTTTTTCAGAGTTGTTTTTAGGTGACCAAGATATCTTAAAAATCGTAAAAGCAATCGTCTTAAAATTTTGCTTCCTCCTAGAAGAAGCTTTGTAATATTAAAATTTTCAGCTTCATAAAAGAACTTCGTTTGAAGTTCAAAAAACGTGTTTTTAGAAAATGTCCGTATGGATATTTGTGAGTGTGTGTGTGTGTGTATGTACGTATACCATTTTTGAACTGTCCATCGGATATCGATAAAATTTGGTATCCACTTTTGTTTTTGTATCCCGAATGCGTGAAAAGAATCCATTTTGATTTTATCAACACGTTTTTGATTTATAGTGAATTTTCGATTTTTGAAAAACGGGTTTTCCATTCTTCAGATGAAAAAAATTTAGATATTTAAATCGTGCAGATATTGCATTTAGTTTTTCCATATACTACCACCTTTCTTAATCTGACTTGCCCAGCGATGTAATTGTTGTTCATATTACACTTATATACTTCTGTCTAACAGTGCCTATGCGTAAAATTCCAATCTTTGCAGATCTCCAATATTTAACTGCTTTCTTTTTGTATACATAATTTAATTTTTCATCATCCACGGTACATTCGTCAGAATCAGTAAGCTGCTTGTACCATATATTATCTTCAACGGCCATCGCTTTTGACAATTTTTAAATTCTTCAATTTCGAGTGTATTGCCTTCTGGAGCTTCCATTTCGTTAAAGTTATTCATAGCAATCAAATCTACCGAGAAATGTCGAACGTAATTTTTCATAATTCTGAATCCAAAGACGTCTAATGGTTGAATTTTACTTGTGGTGCCTTTGGGAATTATTTTTACGATAAGCTCCTTATTCACAGGTTTTACTGCTTGAATGACTTGAACACAATGTTTATCCCATGAATCTAGTAAAAGATAACTAGTCGAACGGACATTCGAAAAATATACTTCTTTTAGCCATGTTTTAAAATGATCTGCAATAAAATTAATCTTAAAGTTATCGTCTTATGATGGTATATTATGAAATTTAACTCTACGAATGGATGATATAAATCTTAACTGAAGTTATTTTTCCAGACTTACAAGGAAACCCCCCCAACCCGACCCCACCGATTTCAATAATCTTTTGATATGTTATAGTTCATCAAAAAATAAGACATACGTATTTTTTTTTATCGGCGGAAAAACACTTTGAGGGGGTGAAAACAACCCTCAAAGTTCACCCCCAAAAATAGATTTTCCAATGTATCTCAGCATCTAATTGATATTTTACGACCAAACAAATTTCATATCACTTCTCATGTGAAAAGCAAACTAGCACATGCAATTCCGACCACAAGGGATGCAACCCTTATTTTTTTTATTTAAAATACTATCTATTTCATGGCTATTTTTATGAAAAAAATTAAAATAACCCGAAAAAAATTGGAAAAAATATTACCCTACATAAAATACAAAAATAAAGTTAATCTATTCAAGCTTTTTTTCAAACTACTCCCTTAAAGTTGAAAAACCACCCCTAAAAAATTGTTTTCAATACATTACAGGTGGTGTTGATAATTTAGTGTAAAATACGTTAAGCATCATTTATACTGTACAAACACAACTATCTCGTGCAGTTTCGACCACAAGGGTTGCTACCCCTAATTTCTGTCATCGAAATTTTTACCTTCTTTGTACCTATTTTTGAAGAAAAGTTCATAATGAGCTTAAAAAAATTAGAAAAAATATTACCATGGATAGAATAAGAAAAAAAAATTTACTTCTCATTTTTAAAACCACCCCTAATTTCGAAAAACCACCCCCAAAAAATTGTTTCCAATACATTACAGGTCCTGTTGATAATTTACTGTAAAATACGTTGCTCATCACTTATAATGCACAAACACATTTATCTCGTGCAGTTTCGACCACGAGGGTTGCAACCCCTAATTTATGTCATCGGAATTTTTACCTTCTCCATTCCTATTTTTGAAAAAAAGTTCATAACGAGCTTAAAAAATTGGAAAAATTATTATCGTGGATAGAATACGAAAAATATGTACCAATTCAAGATTATATCACCCAACAAGACCCAGAACTGGGACAATGTTTTTCTAAAGTATTTTGTTGCGCCGATTCCGAATCTGTCCGGAAAAATGATCCATCACCCAGTAGCAATTTCTAAAACTCCCCTTATATCCCAATGGCAATTTCCCGCACTAACCCGCACTATCAGAATGCTTACAACCCCGCCTAATAACCCCCTAAAAACCTCCAATGAAAATGCCGTTAGCCCCCCACTAATAGCCCGAAGACATAGCTGAGCCCCCTTGCAACCTTATGGCAATGCTTGCAACCCACCGAATAACATAATGGCAACGTTATCAACCCTGCTAACTACTGGGGTTATTAGGGGGTTATTAGGGGGAGGGTCTTATTGGGGGGGGGAGTTATTAGGAGGTTAATGGGGGGTTGTAAGCAATGCCATTGGGGGATATTAGGAGGGTTATTAGGGGGAGGTTTATTACCATCGCCATTCGGTGATTAGGAGGGTTGATAGCATTGCCATTGTTTTTGTTGGTTGAGTTTTTCTCCTTTCTTGTGACTAAAATTGTAAACTGCCAAGTAATATATATTTAATTGATTTTTATATGCGTTACTATAATTCATTCAGTTACCAATTAAAAACAATCAAAAAAATTAGGACGGATAATAAATCCATAACAATAAGTTCATACTTCTTACAATAATGATATTCTTCATAGAAGTGCTCGAAACATAATGATTTTTTGCACCAACCGCAACGTATAATAGCCACATTTTTGCATCCTTCTATGTCACAATGTGTATTGCAGGAATCTCCAAAACTGTAAGCAACAGGATTGTCAAAATTTTCTGGTTTTTTAGTGAGGTAACCACTCTTGAACCAGGAATATTTAAAAAGATTAGTATATCTTGGTGAAGATAATTGATTGTGGACTAACGACTGAAGTTTAATGATGTTGTTTCTTTTATGTAAATCCAAATCATAATTCATCAAAATTACGGTATCTGAAAATTGGCGGACAAAGTTCTTCCATATGCGAAATCCAAAAACATCAAGTGGTTGAATTTTTCCCGTTGTGCCAGTCGGTATTTTTTTAAAATTTATAATTTTATCACGTGGAGTTACAGTTTCTATGGCACTGTCACAATGACCGCTCCAGGAGTCAAACAACAGCATCGTATTGGAACCTACATTAGGGAAATATACTTTTTGCAGCCATATTTTAAAGAGATCTAAAATCAAAAATCTTATTTGTAAAATCATTTATAATGACATTAATTGTAACTAGATGGGATTATGTGTACCTGTAGTCAACTTTCCAGATTTAGATGCTTCTACGTAAACATTTTCGGGTCTAAATAAAGTGGTTTCAACAATGGGTCCAAACTCACCGCTAGATTCCTTCAAAACTAAAAAGAGTGGTGACAGTAATTCTCCTGCGGCTGATATGAGTGGCTGTATAGTATAACTGTGGGTTGTTGAAGAAACTGTCTGTACTAAATACTGTACCTGCTTTTCTCCTTCAACCGCTAGCGTTCTTCCGGAGTGCATTTCCAGTTGGAATCCGCTCTGATCAAAATTAAACACATTATAAATTCCAATTATTCTTATGCCTGCTTTAACATCAGCAATAAAAGTGTTTGCTTTAATCGTTAGTTCTGAATTACTTTCTAGTGTTTTCTTGGTTATAAACTTATTTATTTTCCGGGATACTATTCTATGAGCTTTCTTGAATTTACAAAGCCAGTTATCCGAAGCTTTGAATCTTACATCTTCTGATTCTATAATCTTTTGAGCTTGCAATGCCCATCGACGTATGTTACGATCATGAACGATGTAACCAGCGTCTACTGCTGCTTTAAAATTATCAAAAGTGTACTGACAAATTCTTGCAATTTTTTCTCTATAAGTACCACCTTTGTTGACTGTATAAGCCCAACGTTTCAACTGACTCACAGATGAAACTTTCTTAAATTTTTGACGTACACTTTCAACACTTAAATTTTTTTTTTGCCACTTCTCCAGTATTCTACGGCTCTTTGCTTATATTCAAAACTGACATCTTCATTGTCTTTGGTACAATGGTCGGTGGGTGCTTCGAAATCGTCAGGAAAATGGTGTTGAACTTCATCTTCTACTATTTTTGCAGCATGATCTTTGTAATCTTCTTGAAAATCTAATGTATCTTCAACGATCATATCTACTTCATTGAAATCATTCACGGAATCTATTAAAATGCTTTTAATTCTTTCCGACAATTGAATCTCTTTATAATTTGTCTCACTTTCAGGTATTTGTAGAGTTTGAAAGTAAGCTAATAATAAATTTAAAACGTTCAGAGCGTTAATTTTCATTTTTTAATCTGAAATAAAAAATATATATATATATATATATATCTTATATATCTTCTATTATATTAAACAGAAGGCGCGAAATTCTCCGTGCGTCCGTCCATCCATCCGTCCCCTTTTTTTCCTTATTTTTCCTCTGTATAGGTCTCTCCTGATATCGCTGGGGAATAAGAAATAAACTGAATAACAAATAAACAAATTAGGATAAAAACAAATAAATAAACAAATTGATAAGTAAACAATAATGATAAACAAACTTATAGAAAACATTCATGAAAAAAATTAATTAATAAATTAAAAAGTAAACATTAATTAATAAACAATAATAATAAACAAATCAATAAGTAAACAATAATTATAAACATCATTAATTAATAAATCCTCATAATCAGTGTAATTTCAATTTTTTTAATAACAAATATTAAAAAGCCGTAAAATTATTTGCATATAAAAAATAATTTTATAGTTATACTTACGTAGCAGGTACTACGAAATACGAATTAACGAAATAGTATCTTATTATTATTTGTACTTATAATCTTATATTCTTACTATTTATTATGCTGTTAGTTCAATAGTCGATACAATACGTCCAACAACAAGAAAGTTGTGTTGGCTACTGATGAAGAATTACTTACTCATATTTATCAATCATGAAAATAACAGACAATCGTCAGAGACGCTGATAGTATCTAGTGGCTGAATTTTGCCTGTTGTTCCTTTTGGAATTATTTTTACATCAACAATTTTGTTTGGAGGTGCTGCTTCCTTTACAGCATCAGGGCAATGCCCACTCCACGAATCAATTAATAAGACACTTGAATGCCCAACATTGGGAAAATACACATCCTTCAGCCATGTTTTGAAATGTTCTGTAACCATTGAAAAAACTCATTTTTATTCACATGACATAAGTTAAAAACTGTAATCATCAATAATAAATATCATACCTGAAGTCAGTTTGCCAGAAGCGGAAGGCATCACGTAAATATTTGATGGCTTGAATAATTTGGATTCTACTACCGGTCCAAAGGTTCCTTTACTTTCTTTTAAAACTATGAATAATGGAGAAAGCAGTCTCCCATCACCTGAAATGAGTGGTTGAATTGTGTAACTGTGAGTCGTCGAACTTACAGATTCTACAAGACATTCAATTTGCTTTTCGCCTTCAATAGCTAGTGTTCTTCCCGAGTGCATTTCAATTTGAAATCCACTCTGATCTGAATTGTAAATTGATTCCAAACCTTTGCTTTTAATTATTTTTTTCACATCTGAAACAAAATCATCAGCTGTTTTTTGTAAATATTCTCTCCCTTCAACAGTCTTTTTTGTTACGAATTTATTTATCTTTCTGCTGACTATTCTGTGAGCCTTTTTAAAATTTTGTAGCCAATGACGTGACGCTTTAAACCTTATATCTTCATGTCCAACGATTTTCTGAGCTTGTAATGCCCATTTTTGTAAATCTCTATCGTGAATTATATAACCGGCATCGGAAGCCGACTGAAAATTATCTAATACAAATTTATTGATTCTTCCAATTTTTTCATTATAAGTGCCTCCTTTATTCAAAGTATGCGCCCATCGTTTCAACTGTGTAATTGATTGGACTTTTCGAAATCTATGCTGCACAGTTTGCAGAGCGAGATTTTTCGTAACTCCGCTTCTCGAATAGTCCACAGCTTTTCGTTTGTAATCCCAAGATAGATCTTCTGTATCCGCTGTACATACTAGTGAGTGTTCATCAACATCCGCTGACCAGATTTTATCAATATCTTCAACAATATGCACTTCAGTATCCTTAAATGGTTCTTGAAAAGCTAATGTAGATTCCACAATGAATTCTGGATCCTCAAAGTTATTTATACAATCAAGTAATAGTTTTTCTATATTATCCTTCAAAGCAATTTCATCTTTAGTAATGGGACTTTCTTGTATATTCATAGCTTGAAAAGATAATAATAATAATTGTATAACATTTATAGGATTAATAGTCATTTTTCCAATACCTAGAAATAATAATTATTATTTGTTTTTTATATGATGAAATCCGAAGCGCATTAATTTGAATATTTTTTTACAAAGTCAGGCAATAATTTTTAATATCATTTAAATCAACATTACACTGACAATTACGTATCAATTTCATTTCTAATTTCTTCGAACGATAAATGAATATTGAACATTCCAAAATTTCTTGTCCATCTTTGATCCCTCACCAATTCTGGAAAAAGACCACATAAAAATATGAAGTATTGCATTTTATAACTCTTTATAAGCTATATCTAAATCACTAATTAAAAAATTATTTTCGTCAAATACGATGTGAGTATGAAAATTTTTGAGCTTTTTTCTTCGGAAAAATATTTAATTCAAAAATGTAGAGTAAAAAAATAATAAATAAATAAATAAATAATAAATAAATAAATAAATAAATAAATTAATAATAAATAAATAAATTTTTTAAAAACGGAATTCGGATAATCTTTGCATTGATATGCAATATTGTGATGGTGATGGGTCGCAACCCATGCAGATGCATCAGCAGCCGTCGCCGTAACAACAGAGTTTTATCATGCAATGGAAAAATTATACTTATCTTTATCAATTCTTTTGGATTTTTTAGAATTATTTTTCATAAAAATAAGTACGAACAACGTAGAAATTTTTAATTTTAAAAATAAGGGTTGGAACCCTTATGTGCAGAACTGCATATGTAAGTTCTATATTTAGATTCGAAGTAATGTTTAATATAACTTAATTCTTGTACTCAATTCACGTTAATATATTTTTCAATTTTTGTTAGCTCATTAAAATTTTTTTTTCATGCAAATAGACACTAAAGATAGAAATTTCATTCAAAAAAATAGAGGTTGCAACTTAACGTAACCCTCATTGATACATGCGTAAATTGTATATTTACATTAGGAGTACGAAATTTAATTCATAGTAAATTATCACAACTTGAAATATATCGCAAAATATTTGAAAAATAATCTCGAACAGGTTAAATTTATTTTAGCATTCTATCCGCGATAATATTTTTTCCAATTTTTTTGGCTATTTTAAGTGTTTTTGTTATAATAATAATAAAAGTTAAATTACGTTAACAGTCAAATGAAATTTATTTCATCGTAAAATATCATATAACCACTGGATTGATAGCCATTTTAATTAAATTTCAACAGACGAAAATTATTTATATTGCTATTAATATTTTACTTGAAATAACTTTATAATATTTATTATTGCATTATTTAATAACTTTATCTTCCTTTTTAAAGTAAGGATTCTATTTCCCTGAAACAAAAATATCTGTTCTTTGAATCTGATTTTCGCCTTCCACGGCAAATGTCCTCCCAGAGTGGATTTTCAATTGAAATCCACTTTGATCTGTATTATACTCGTATGTATTATAAATTCCTATTTCTTGAATAGCTTTCTTCACATTAGTAACAAATTTAAGAGCTTGTTTCTATAGTTCTGCACAACTTTCGAAAGTTTTCGAGTAACGAATTTGTTAATTTTTCTAGATACTTTTCTGTGAGAAATTTTAAATTTTGATAAACAGTGTTTTGAAGCTTTAAATCTAAAATCTTTAAACTCTAAATTCTTTTTTGCGTGTAATGCCTAACGACGCAAATACACATACAGTGTTGACAGCAGATTTTTTAATTTTATA
The DNA here is from genome assembly GCF_024137745.1 of Phymastichus coffea. Lineage (NCBI taxonomy): Eukaryota > Metazoa > Arthropoda > Insecta > Hymenoptera > Eulophidae > Phymastichus > Phymastichus coffea. Next base: position 1,249,309 of record NW_026706870.1, read on the forward strand.
ATACATAATCACAAATTCAAGCAATTTTTTCTCTGTATGTACCACTTTGGTTGACTGTGTGAACCTAACGTCGAACCTGACTGACAGAAGATACCTTTTCGCACTCTCAAGACTCAAATTTTTTCTTTTCCCACTCCGCCAATAATTTACTGCTCTTTCTTTATAATCAAAAGATAATTTTTCTCTATCTTCTTTATATTAATTTGTTGGAAATTGTACAGCAGAAGGAAAATGATGCATTATATCGTTCTCGATAATAATTTGTGCATCAGGATCTTTGTATTGCTCTTGCAAATCTAACGTTTCTTCTGAAATTATTTTTGCAACGTGAAATTCGTTCATCAAATCTAATAAAATATTTTTATGTTTTACGTTAACTGATTTTCTTGATAAGTAGTTGGGCTATTAATTGTTAATTCTAATGTTTAGAAGTATGCCAAAAAAAATTGATTACGTTTAAAGGATTCGTGAATACTGCAATTGCATTAATCTAAATATATATAAAATCTAAAAATATATAAATCTAAATATCCCAAAACTAAAATCAACAAGGTTATCTGTTTTAGCTGGTTTTTCAGCAATGTAGCCACTTTTATATCAAGCGTATTTAAAAATATTTGTATATCTTGGTGAAGAAAGCTGGTTATGGACAAGAGACTGTATTTTTATGATGTTATTTCTTAAATGTAGATTCATTTCATAGTCCATCAAAATTACTTGATCTGATAAACGTCGAACGAAGTTTTTCCAGATACGAAATCTATAAAAATCGAGTGGTTGGATGTTCCCTGTCGTTCCTGTGGGAATTTTTTTTATATTAACAATTTCGTTTGTCGGCATCGTTTCCCTTACAGCTTTATCGCACTGTCCACTCCAAGAGTCGAGTAAAAGTACAGATTGCGTCCAACATTTGGGTAAAAAACTTGTTTCAACCAAATTTTAAAATATTCTAAAATAAAAAAATGTCAAAATTTTTTTATGTCATTGCATTATAATAAACAAAAATATACTAACTTGTAGTTAATTTTCCAGATTTAGATGCTTCCACATGCACATTTTCTGGTCTAAATAACAAAATAAAATCTGGTATTTGTAAACTTTGAAAATATGTTAATAATAAATTGACTACGTTCAAAGGATTGATCTTCATGTTTTAATCTAAAACAAAATCAAGATATAAATACTCTTTTTTGCAGTTGAATAATTTTACAAAAGACAAAAGAAAACCTAGTCTATAGATAGAATTCGATCATACATTTTTAACAGTTATATTTCATGTTTACAAATCAAAATATTTGAATAAAATTATATATGATAAGTGACATAAATACTTACGTAGTAGACAAAAACTTTTCTTCTTGTTATGTACTATATTTTCGTGTTCGGGAAATTTGTATGTAAATACAGAAATAAGTTTATTTATAAATCCAGCACTATAAAAAAACTTTAACTTTTTAAATACTTGACTTTTCTTCAACTACTATGAATAATGAAATATGTATCGGATGTCTTATTATCGTAAGGGGCGTAGATTTGATATAACTTATCTTCTTCGAGCCATTGATAAGACAAAATTGTAAATAAGATAAAGTGTACAGCAAAGTAGAGTACCAACAAAAAGTAAACTAAACCACAAGTGAAAATTGAAAAAAGTAAACAGTTTATAAGTATAGGAATTGAGACTATAATAACTATTTATAACTATTAATATAATCAATTATTTGTTATAATTTCTTTTCTCATTGATAAATTGTAAATGATTAAAAAAGAAATAATAACTATATTAAACTTCCACTTATAATATAATAATTTTTAACTATTATTACTTGTTATTTTTCTTTATTACGAATTAACTTTACGTTTAAAAAATAATAACTATCATTATTACTCTTTTATACACAGCTATATGTAATACAATGCAAATAATATTTAAAAAATACTGATACTATAACTGATATTATTAATTTCAAAAAAACAAAATAGTTAATAATTATTTATAATTTATTTTCGTCTCAAATCTTATATTTATAAGCCGTTATTAACTATTTTTATCTTTTTTGTATTTACAATGAAAAGAAAATAATAATGATTACATAAAATTTGTAATACTTGGGACATATTGTTATGCAACATGAATGTTATTCATTTATTTTTCGCTATTTATATAAGGTTAGCCCGCATGTGGTTCGGTAAGGATTGTTTATGGGGGTTTGGTGGGTTAGAGGCAGGTTGGTTAGTTGAGGTAGCTCGCTCATGCATAGGATTAAATTATTTCAAGAAATACCAAACGACTAAGCTTGTTTATCCCAGGGTTAGGTAGATTGACCTGCTGATAGTTTTACGGGGTGGTTTCTAGGGGGTGAAACACCCCTTAAACATTTTTTTTTTAAATCCGGAAACACGTCAATTTAATTTTGGTATTTTCTCATTATCAGTGCGATTTTTAAATCACTCGTGCTGATTTACTATATTACATGTCGTAAAACAGTACAAAAAATAGTGTATTTACCCCTATTAAAAAGGGGGTTGCAACCCTTCGGTATAAATGTTATGTCCTTAAAAGCGCCTTTTTATAAGAAATTTTTTAACGTTGAGTTTACTGAAAAATATTCATTTGATGCTGAGAAATATTAAAAAAACTGATTTTAGGGGTTGATTTTCAGGGTGGATTTCACCCCTTAAAAGCCCTTATGGGCCCATAAAAGAAAACACGTATCGAATTTTTTTTCAAGTACTACAACATATCCCAAAATCATTCAAATCGGTGAGGTCGGGTTGGGGTGGTTCCCTTGTAAGATCTTAGGCGTATCGGATGCAAAAATAAAAAAAAATAAAAAATGATTTAAATAAAAAAATTCAATTCGAAATTTTCTTAAAAGTACTACTTTTAAACTAAATAAAAAAATAACAAAAAACTTTTGACATTACATCTAATATTTATTATTACTTTTAAAAAATTTATTCACATAAAATGATTGCAATAATAAAAAAAATAAAATAAAATAAAATAATGTTAAATAAATCACAGGTAATAAAATACTTACGCAAGTATCTGAAAATCAGATGATTATTTGTAAAGAAATGTATACCAATGACATTTATGCGTTTGACAATTATTCGTGTACGTTTTGTTACATATGAATATAGACGTGTTTGAGGAAACTAAAAGATTTGATGTTTTCAGTAGTCACTACTATGATGAAATTAGTGAGTACTTTAAATTATTACTCTTGAACTTTCATTAGATAAGTTGAATAAATTCTTGCCTGCAAGCCATAAATATGATTGGTTTATCTGCTCGAGATACTAGCGTATCAATGAAATAGATTTATTCAATAACCCATAAACAGGATAAAATTGGTGAATATCACTTTTAGCGTTAATTTATCATAAGTATATATTAATATTTTAATTTTTGTAAATTGTATTAATATAATTAAAATTTTAATATTTATAATTTTGTCATGTTATCATTATTTTTGAATATGTAATTATAATATTAATTTGTTCCTTCATAGTTGGAGAGAAATTGCTCATTCGAATCACGACTTTTATATAAAAAAATAATAATATTGATGGAATCCTAACTTACTAAATAATTTTGAAAAAATATCGCAATCAGCGGCTCGAAAAAAATACAGTACACTCACGGAAGCCCGAGTAGACACCGCAAAAGTTTTTATGGTCCTGTGATAATTATTATTTCTAATATAACCTTATAAAAATTATAATTCATTAATTCATTAAAAAGGTATGAGTATTTTAAAGAAAAAATTAATTTTTCATCACTGACATAAGATATATTATCTGTAAGGACATAAGGTATACCATCAAGGAAAACAATTAATAAAAATCTAATTTAAAAAAAATATAAAATAACGGTTGCAAATAAATACGCCGAATATCTTAGACTTCTTACAGCAAGTATTCTCCACTTGGTTTTATTAAAAAAAATATTCTTTTGATCAGATGCTGAGATATAAGAAAACGATTTTGATGGTAAGATATAGGAATGGTTTTCTACCCTTAAAAGTAGATGTCGGCACAAAAAGAAAGTTACGTGTCTCTTGTTTTGTCGAGTACAACATATTAAAAAATTATTAAAATCGGTGAGGTCGGATTGGGGGGGGGGGGGGGGGGGTTCTTGTTAAATATATTTTTCTATCCATAAAAGAAACACATATCTCTTATTTTTCAGTGTATTACAACATATCAGAATCATCAAAATCGGTGAGTTTGGGTTAAGGCACTTTCTTGTAAGAAAATCACGTTATTGTAATACATTCAATGTTGTTAAAGTTGAATAAAAAAAAAGCTTATAACGTCATGAAGAGTATTATGTTTTTAAAATATGTTTGAAAAAGTTCAAATTTATCTAAAATGTCATTGTTATTATTATTTTTTCTAAAAGCGCAGTTTTCTTTCGGATGGTGGGACCTCAAGTTCCAATTCATGAATTATATCCAGCAGATATTTATCTAAGATAAGGAAAAGGCCAATATTCTTTCAGACAGCGACTAACACAAATATGACGACATTACATCTGCTATTATTTATTACTTTTGAAAAAATTATTCAAATAAAATGATGCAAAATAAGTCATGCTAACAAAATGCTTACCTTAGTACCTGAAAATTAGATAGATATTGCGTGCTTCACAATTACACGTGTGTATGTCTTGTTACATATAAATATAAACATGTTTAAGTAAGCTAAAAGATTTGTATAATTCAGTAGTTGCTATTATAATGAAATTTATGAGTGCTTTATTACTTTTGAAAAAACTAACAATAATCATGATAATTTATTCCATCATAGTTGGAACAAAATTGCTCTTTCGAATAATAATTTTTATATAAATTACACCTAATATCTTATTGTTACACTTCTTACGATAAATATTTTCCATTTGGTTTTATTGAAAAATATTCATTAGATGTTAAGATATAATTAGACATTGTTTGAAGAGGTAAGATGAAAGACGGTTTTCCATTCTTAAAAATGAATGTTGGCACACAAAAAAGTGTCCCTTATTTTGTCGAATACTACATTATATCAACAAATTATTGTAATAGTTATGATATAATATATTGTAATAGTTGTGTTATAATAAATTGTAATAGTTATGTAATGGTTGTATTGATTTTTCATTATATGTACTAAAAAAATAAAAATTAGAAAAAAGCATTATTGGAAAAATCTTTGACTGCGTTAAGCTGAAATAATTACGAATACATAGTAAGTGAATAAAGGCACAATTTTTATTAAGGTTAAAGGTCAGATTATAAAAACTCTATTATATAGTTGCAGCCTAGCTACGAGCTACGATATCTTATATGTGTAAATTAATGCTCAGTGTTGGGTCTTTTAGCCAGCCACGCTTTGATACCCGGCAGCGATTGTACTTTATGTCTCAGAGCTTTTAAGCCCTCGGCTTTCTCAACAATGTCCCGGCCCATGCGGGGATTGACTATCTCCAGTGTCGCTACGAATATTATATCTGCCCAGGTAATTTTACCGCCGACGAGGTGACCACCGTTGGCTTTTACTATTTTCTCGAGGCGGCCGATGAACAATTCCGTCGTCTCTTCGGCTAGTTTCAGTTTCTCGGCCTTGGCTTCGGCAACTCGTTCGTGAGCAGCGGATACTATTTCTTCAACAAGAAAAGGCAAATATAACACAAGCTTGATTGCATTTTCTTAGCTTTACATAATCTCTACTGCGTTCAAATGTGCACTCTCCTGTGTACAGACATTTCATCAAGTCGGCATTGCAAAGGTGTTGAAAGTTTTAAAAATATTACATTAAGCTATCTGCTGTAAATGACTATTGTCAAAAGCATAATAAATATCCTGACTTTTTTTAATTAGGCTCACGTTTTGTGAATAATGAAAATCCAAGAAAAAGCGCTAGTGTGCTCGTAATAAAAGTTATTGCCGGACTGAAGCAAAAAATGTCGGAGGCAGCGCTCGCATGTTCTAGTTTAGTACAAACTGTCAAATTCCGTATGTACTTATGTTAGTCTGAAAAACATTGTAATATGAAAGTTTTCGGTAAATTCTTTTATTATAAGCCAACCGAACACAAGACACGTTTTTCTTATGACGTGGTAAGCCTAAGTTCATCGAACCGAAGCGAAGTGTGTACACGACTTGAAAATTAGATGACAAGGTTGCGCAGAAGAGATGGAACACAACTTACTCGTGCGCAAGTCGCTGATAGTATCGATGATAGCATCAATCTCAAGGTTCTCCCAGTCGTCCTTGCCGGCAAGACCGAACTGCTTAGCCAGGTAGCGACAGATCGCCGTTGACTGATTGACCCTCTTGCCATCCACCTCGAGTACCGGCAACTGGTTGAATGGCATTGCTGTGTGTACATTTGTATTTACTCTAGAGATTAGGTTTGTCAACGACGCGGATTAAACGTTAACCGATAGTTTTTAAAAAGAAGGTCTTGATAAGCTTTTACGATCTTATCACATCGTCTTGATAAGAACGTGAATTGTTAAACGACGAATTGAACGACACTTTAAAATTATTATCAGGAAATTCATCGATCTTTAACGAATTTTTCGTTCAATTTAGTGACTTTCATTTCCAATTATCATATGAATTTTTTAATATCGAAGTATCGTTCGATTTGACAATCAAATTGGCTTTCAAATTAAAATTTCACTCACTTGGCTTGAGAGCCTTCCACTCGTCAGCGCTGACGCGTTGGTCCTCAAAGTCGACTCCAGCGTAAGCGAAGAGCCATCTGATGGATTCGCCAAGGCCCTTGATATTGAAGTACATCAGTTTGTAGGTAGGCATTTTCCTGCACACAACCGAAAAAATAAAATACAGAGTTGAAAAGGGACAGCGACTGGTACACGTCAACACAAGCGGGACAATCCAAAGATAGAAGAATAAATATCTTACGTTGTCTCTGTCGGCAGTGTTGTAGAGGAATAATGGTTTATCTAGCATCGTACCCAAAGGCATTATATTCTAGCCGACCGGTATAGATAAATTGGATAGTCGGTGGGAGAAGCTATTATCTCATCAACTATGCGTGACTATGCAGAATTCCCTCTTTAAGATTTTACCTACAGGAACGTCACGGTAAGCTAGTTCTGCCGCGATGATGACCGGTCAGCTTTATCGCGCGGGAGGTGCGAGAGCGAGCAACATTGCTCTAGTGTAATTATCCGCAATCGCTTGCGAATAAACGAGTCATCTCGTCGTTGTAAGAAAGCATTACGTTTCGATCCTATACATAGCGCTGTGGTTGTCCGACTCGACGGAAATGACGAAAAAACATTGCGAAGCGGATAATAGATTGCGGCTACAAAATATTCTTCTCGATGCAGTTGCTTTTATTTTTAATGAGCGTCGAGTATCATTGGTAACTTCGGCAACGAATAAAATATTATGGAAGAAAAAACGCTGTGTCGGCTGCTCTGGTGGAATGTTTCCTTGGAGAAACTGTTTGCCCATCAACATTCATGCAACCAAAAACAGTTCAAGAGTATAACAACAAATGCTACCAGTGCACAGAAGCATTATTGTTTGTTTTGACGTGCCAACGTGGGATATAGGCAAGATTGAAATGCCATTCGAATTTACGTTCGCTGCATTTATCAAAGTTTCGCTCGATTTGTTTGGAGAATGCAATCAGAAGAAATTGTGTTACGCATGAAAATTCCATAAAAATGATTTCTGATAAATTTTTTATCGTACAAAAATAGCGTAACGCATAATAATTACACGCATGCATTGTGAAAGATGACCAGTCATAAGAAAATAAATAATATTCAGTGCTTTGTCCACAAAAGAAACGCCCGTTTATCGATTTTTATGTTTTTCGTCATCGTGAAAAAAATATATATACTCTGCAACAATGAATTTGGATTTGAAAAGATAGCGCAATTAGGGCTTTTCTCTTCTCTGTTGACGAATCTTTACGAAATGACTTACTCCACGCTCACTTCTATCCTCATTTCTCTCTGTAAATATTTTCTTTTTGGGTTTTGAGCAAAATTAAAATTGCGTATCCCACAGGCTTCGAGATAGATATCGACACGCAAGTAATAAGACATTGGTTTGAATCCGATTCGGGCAAATTTGAGTGCACTGGGGAGGCGTGTAAGTTCAGATAATCACCATGCTTCGATAATCGACTGTCTGGGTGGGTGCCGCGGTGAAAAACTTGGCCCGAAACAGGAGAACGTTCCTTAGGGAGAGTGTTCGTCTTCAATCAGGTCTGGTTTTTCACCACAACACGCACCCTGACGGTTTGTAAGTAAATTTGATGATTACGTGATGAATACTGTGATCACGAAAAATACAAAGCGTTGAAAATTACAGGCGAAAAAATCGCGAGAGTGAAAATTGAAATTAGGCCACGCGTCATTCCAGAATCTCGCGCCCGATACTGTACTAGTTTATGGCACATCGCCGTATAATTAATAAAATCAGAATCGGATTTTTTTGTTTTGCTAATTTCTTTTAACCGTTTTTCGCTGTGAATTGCTGTTAATTATTGAATACATATCTGTGTTACGGCGTTTGATCGAGCATTATTAACAATTGCAGACAACTTCTGTGTATCTTGAAAATACAATCGTTCAAGATTCGAAAATTTATCATTCGTTTAAAAAACAAAACTTGGAAGCTTTTGTGACATAATTCTGGAGATATTTTCCAGCGACGACCAATCTTTAAGCTCGTGGCATTTACCAACAGCTTTCCGGCCGTTCTCACGCGAGTTCCCCTTGATTCTCAGTAGTCTAACTCTTATTCCTTCTTAATATACGCGGATAACATTCATAAAAGACATATTTGCAGTAATAAACGAAAGTATTGGCGGCTATGTGTCACGTGCTAACACGCGTCAATTATGCACGTAATATATACGTATAGTTCTGGCTTAAAAACTGGCCAACTGCTATCTAAACGGCATGCATCCGTAAATGTTCTCGATAGCTACATACTAATACGACAGGCAAGAAGGTAAAATAAAAACGAAATATAACCGGACGTGGTACTAAAATATATTCAGTCATTATTCGCCTCGCTCGTTTACGTCGAAAAATCAGTTTACTGCCCAACCTGTGCCGATTGCAGATATGCCCGCGAGTGGCTCGCGCACACGCAGAAGAAACTCCGCAGCGAAAAAAGAGTAGAGCGAAGAAAGAGAGAGCGAGAGAGAGCGAGAGAGAGAGAGAGAGAGAGAGAGAGAGAGAGAGAGAGAGAGAGAATGAAATGCATGCAATTTGGTGTTGCCAAATACGAGAATCGGATATGAATTATTGCGCAAATTTAATATTTTCTTGCCTTTGATTACGTAGAATATTTATTTAATAGATTTTATTACAAAGAGAAAAGAAACAGAATCGTATAAACAGAGGCCTCCAAAATAATTATAGTAAAATAAAATAAACTTACTATTGGAGAAATGTTAGTTATAAGTATTTTATTGATGAGTGACTGGTCCTGGAAATTTATTCAGTCCGCGTATATATATTTATGCAGGTCCTCAGTTGTAGTTCGGCATACTATAATTAGTACTTAGATATGTACATATATAACGTATATTTTGTCCGTTAAACTTTCATAATTAACGAATTAAAAACGAAATAAAATAATAGAGAATCTAATTGGAGAAAAATCGTATTGAGTCTTGGTAAGCTGAACGCTGCTACTTCAGTTGTAGCCAGCACTGAACTGACCTAGCTTATCAAACTATGCGTTTGCTTCGGTCACTTTTTGTTTTCCTTCCCACCTTGTTACTTGTATTCGCGTTTTTAGTGCAGTGCAGGGTAACGCGATACCCGCTCGGCACTTACTTGTTAGCGAATGCGCGACGGTCTATTTTTGCGTTTCTTCTCTCTCTTTCCGTTTAGTGAAGGAATTACGAGCAGCACGTGCATTTTATCGCTCGCAGCTCCTTGACCTTGCTGTCTTTTCGAGCTGTTTGATTTTATCATTGATCAAAATTTATCATTTAACAAATTCATTCAACGCCTGATTTTAAGGGACTGGTAATTGTCATCTTGCAATCATTTCATGGGTGGTTTCACTGGGAGCAAACTTCAGAGTCGAGTCGATTTGTAGTTTTCTTGCATCCATCTGCATTTGCAGATACCTGTAACAAATATCCATTATAAAAGTGCGAATTATTCGTATGAGCACGAGAAGTCAATAACGTGAAAATCATTTGTGATCGATACGTACACACTGATTGCAGTTAGCCAGTGCTCTCAAAACATAGTCAATGTTATTAATGGTCTTTAAATCCTAACTTTATAAATTCAAGACTAGCTCAGTCACTATTTTTTTGTTAAAATTTTTATTTTCATTGATATATTATAACTATTAATAATCACATCTTATAGATCATCTTATATATCTTTTTAATGTAGTAGAATATTGAATATAATTAATTGAAAAGCCACTCAAATTTTTAAATTGATGAGATTCACTTCATTAAACAAATCAGTGAAAAAAGGATTGACTGAATGTATGTTAATATTATTCATATTTTATCTAGATAATCGTTAATTGCAATTAATTTAAAAAAAATGAAAATTTGTTCAAATATAGAATAAACAGCTTATAATCGATATTTTCACAAGAATGAATGACAATAATTTATCTTTACGTGGACACAACACAATTATTATGTCATAATGTTTTTAGTTAATAAATGAAATAAATAATCAAATATAATGCAATACGTAACACTTAATTTTTGAATATAATACACATTGTTTCCATAGAAGTAAAATCACAACGATACCTCGTTTCAGCTATGAAAATTTCAATGTATCATGCAAAATCGATAATTATATCAACGGGGAACAGAACAAGAGTCAATATTTTCGAATGAACTTACTAAAATGTTTGAAACGTTGATTTGTGGAAGAACATCGGTATGAGGTTTGTTATTTCGAGTAGAAGCATCAAACTTAAACAGCGTCTGCAGCTAGAGGAAACGTCGTTACTGGTAGCGGCTTCGATGCGACTGAGCGAACGGGTATTTGTTTCAGCTGCAGCGCTGTGCCAATGAAGAATAACGCAGCAGTTCTGCAATATAATCCTTGATATTATTTATCTGAAATGTATGTGCGAAACGCGATTTGTTAATATGAGTCGAAGCCGAGTGCTGCAGAAGTTATAAAATATTTTATCAGAATAGTCGGAAACGAATGTTCGATTTTGAGGCTTGAGCACGAATAAAATAGTTATTCCATGTTGGCGAAGGTGCGGTTTGAAGGCAAGGGTGCAGAAAATGCCGTATAGATCGATACACACTTGGCGCTTCATTGCATTATTTACTCTCTTGAACTCTCTACACTATAGTACGAATAGCCTGTCTCTATTTTACCTAATACTGTTTATAGCAAAGGACACTTTTTTTTTGTTTATTAATAACAAATGAATCTACGAATTGTTATAAAAGTAAAACGGTGCAATCTAAAATGTTAATAGAATAATCGAATGACTTTTTATCTTATCAAGCAGAGTATTTTAGAACATTAAATTTCAAGGGTGATAACTGCAATTTTGACTTTAAAGAAAATCATTTATTTTTAGTTTTGAATTGTATTATATTATAAATTTTTTTATATAAATATTATAAATTTTTTTTATATAAATGATGAATGGAAATAGTCTTGCTTGATATGCACAATCGTAATTATAAATTACTAGTTTTTATTTTCAATGCCTGCGAAGTAGAAAAAAGCATCAAGTAAAATTAATAATCAGTCTTTGGACGTTTCTCCAACCAAGCTTTGATCGCGGGTACAGCCTGAACGTTTTCTCTCAGAGCCTTCAAGCGTTCAGCTTTCTCAATCACATCTCTGCCCATTCGGAAATTGATTAACTCGAGTGTGGAGGCTAACATAATATCTGCCCAAGTAAGTTTGCCACCCACAAGGTGACCGCCGTTGCATTTTACTAAATCCTCGAGACGGTCGATAAATAATTCTGTCATCTCTTCGGCTACCTGTTGCTGCCGGACTTTAGACTCGGCTATTTTTTCATACCACGCTGCGTTCACCTCTGTAAAAAACAATAATTTATTGCACAAAACTTTTGAACAGTTGAACCATTCTTAACGATATTTTTCATCGAAAGGATTTCATTTGTTAATATTATAAACGCTCCTAATTATTTAATTTACAAGCTATTTTCATCACAAGACGTATTCTAACTCCGATTCTAACCGATTTATTGAAAATATAAATAGAAAAATATGAATAAAGCAACGACTTTTTATATTTTATATACGATTATTAAAAGTTACAAAGAAAATGTCGACTCTTTGTTAGATTTTATAATTATATATTATAATGACACTTATATTTTTTACTATATTAATGACATTGAAAAAACTCACTTATGCGAAGATCGTTAATAGTATCGACAACAGCATCGATTTCAAAATTTTCCCAATCGTCGTTACCAGCAAGACCAAATTGTTTAGCCAGATAACGACAGATTGCCGTTGATTGATTGACCCTCTTGCCATCAACATCTAGTACTGGCATTTGGTTGAATGGCATTGCTGATGATTTATTTTGCGAGAAAAGTTATCAGTCATTGAAAAATCGTTTGTACTACTTAACGTAACTATTATTATATATTACAAAAAATCTCAGTATCAAATTACTCTATGATTAATTTGATGTTTATGAAAAGTGCAAAATCTTTATTGAATTCGTTATATATGTTTCAATTTTTTTTAAAAACAGAAGTATATTGTTATTGTTATTGTGACTTCAAGAACTACGTCCACGTGAAACGTTGCAGAGATATTCATTTTTAATTTTAAAAAGTTTGTTTAATAATGCAAGAAGTTTGAGATATTCTTTTTGTCGTATAAATATTCGATAGCAGTCATGGCACTTTACAATAAAAAAAAAAAGAACATTACTCCCAACTAACTTGGTTTGAGAGTCTTCCATTCATCCTCGGAGACACGCCGATCCTCGTAATTGACACCAGCATAGGCGAAAAGCCATCGAATCGATTCGGCGATGCCTTTAATGTTGAAATACATCAATTTGTAAACAGGCATTTTGTCGAATTAAAATTGCCTTTTTTGTTGCTTATTTATAGAAAAGAAAAGCGCAGTAGAAATCTAAAATCCATTTAGAAAAAATTTATTTGCTGCACGATCACTGATACATAGCATAGCACAAACGAATTATACACTTCATATTTAATTTTTACTTTTTACATACGGACTGTGCAGAAAATATGTAGCGCGTTAACATCACTAATAATAAAAGCAGCTCATTGTAAGAAGACGATCAGTTAGTACTTCGGGTGAGATAGCGAAAACTAACTTGATTTTTTCTTTATGCATACGCATATGTATCATATAACATGCGCCGTCGGCTTATAAGGCTTCACTACCCAGATATGCGAACATTCAGTATCGATCGATGTAATGAATATGTGCTCACACATATGTAACTATACGTATATTTAATTACACACATAAATAATTCTATAGAATAACCACATTATTATTATGTTAAAAGTCTGAAAAGCTGTCCTTAATTATATATAAAAGTTCAACGTGATAGGGTTTCATCCGCAACGTAAAAATATTTTTTATGGATGAAGAAACTCAGCGGGAGATTAACAAACATGGATTCAGAAAAGTTATAGAAAAACTTCGCCTGATTAGCAATGATAATACTATCGTTAATGTGATTAACGAACATAATTAGTAATCTATTATAATTGTCCTACAGAAGCGGAGATCTATGTTACCCACTGATTTTTCATATGTATATATCGTAACAATGAAAAATATTGTTTATATTTCTTGAACTGATGAGCATAATAATATTTTGATTGGCTGGAAAAATTGCTAAAGATTCAGCAAATTCATTTCTATAACGTCGAATTAAAACGCTGCGCGAATTCAATTTCTACTAATCTGCGAGTATCAAACTTTTGGATAGATATTTATTATTTTAACCCAACCGAGTTACAAAAATACATACAAAATTCATCCATGAATCACGCATGCGTTTTGGCATATCGGCGTCTCTTTCCGAGACTCACCGCCATCTATAGTAAAGTAGGAATTTACGCACGTGTTCTTTTTCGAGGCAAATAACGGCAACGCCGGCAGCTGCAAAATGCTATAGGATTGCCAGGTGCGTGGTGTGCTCAGTGTTGTGTTGACGCTGGTGATCGAAACGGTTAAAAATTGGGTAGTAGCAGTTCTGCAGCAGTCTATCGAGGTGCGCATCAAGAAGTGTCCTTCATTTTTATCCAGAGACTTTATTATTCAAGAAACAAAATGTCAATGCTAGCGGAACCAAGACGCAAACAAAAGTTTACTCTCAATCCACGAGGGAAACACTGGAGTGAAGGTTAGAAATGAGTTACTTAGAAATTGGATAATTATTATTTACTTGTCCGTGTAGCTTGTCAGTTTCTGAAATTTACTTTTCTTTGTTTGATTGTACTTCTGTTATATGTACTCAAAGAAAAAGTGTTTCTTCTAAAAGCTAACATTTTTTTTTGGAATTTTGCATGCTCACTATGCTTTTTTTGTAGACCCCAACAAATTTGGCCAAAAGATGCTTGAGAAAATGGGTTGGAGTGTTGGGAAAGGACTTGGAGTTAATGAGCAAGGAATGACAGAGCATGTCAGAGTAAAAGTGAAAAATGATCAAGTTGGTGAGTATAAAAATTACAAAACTAAAGTTGGAGGATGTTTTTTTTATAAAGTACTGCTTTGTGTTAAAGGTATTGGCTATCAGAAGGATAAAGATGACCATTGGACTGAACATCAAGACGATTTCAACCGCTTCCTGCAGAACTTGCAAAAGGAGGAAGGTGGAAATATTGAAGATGCTAAAAACAATAATAAAATTTTGAGTGGCAAATCGTTAGAGGAAAAGTCAAAGCATAGTCAAAAAAGAGTGCAGTAATATCAGTATATTCAAACTGCTACTTATTGAAACTATTTTAATATCAATTATTCATGAAATTTACTTTTTATTACAGCTATAAAAAGTTTACAAGAGGTAAGGATGTTAACAAATATAGTACAAAAGATTTGGCTAATATTTTTGGCAAGAAAGATTTGAATGAGAGTGCCGTAAAGGAAGAAAATGTAGAAGAGGAAAATGTTAATGATCCTATTGGTTCTAAAGAGACAACTATCAATATTCTTAATGTTAGTAGTGGTAATATGGATGATCATTTAAGAAAAAAATCTAATATTTGTCATCAAAATGGTGCCAGTCAAGTCAAAAAAGAACCTAATGATGACTATAAAATATGTGTTGGATTTAGTTACTCCACAAAGCCTACAAGTAAATTTTATGTCAATAACAATGATGATCATGAAGAGTGCAAATTTGAGAGTGAATCTGAAAAATATGTAGGACTTGGTTTCACAAAAAACAATGAGTCAAAATCGAAAATTAAAAAACATATGAATTTAAATTACATTTATGATAATCCATGTCTGGATTTGAATATTTTAGATGATTCATCTATACCTAAAACAATTGTACCTAATGTCATTGATTTAGAATATTCTAAAAATACCACTACGAAAAAAAGGAAAAGTGACTTTAGCTATGATAATCAAGGATTAAATATAAATTGTCCTGATAGATATACCCCTAAGAAACATAAAAGTGAGAATTCTTACGAAAAGGAAGGTAGCAATATAGGACTCTTTGAAGGTCAAGTTAATGTAAAAAACAAATGCAATAGGAATATATATGAAGTTACAGAAAACAGCAGTGAATCATTAGAGAAACAAAAATTCAAGAAGTCAAAAAAAATAAAAAATGAATCAGTGTCCAATGGTATTGAAAACCCAGCCCTTGATTTAAATGCTCCTGATAGATATCTTGCACAAAGCTCCACAGTCAAATGTGAATCTGTATCACCAGTTTCTAATTCTTCAATGCAAATAGATGGATCTATTGGTGCAAAAAATAAACCAAGAATAATAAAGTATGAAATCATTTCAAATAATTTTAGTAATTTAGGACTAGATTTAAATTATACTAATAAATCAATGTGCAACAAAACAATGGAAGTTGAAGTTGAAGCACATGAAAATCTTGCTTTAGATATTTCTGAGAAACCAACACCAAAAAATAACAGGGAAATAAAAATGAAGTCTATGGATTTATTTAATGCATTTGATAATACAGGACTGGATGAAAATTTTCTTTCACCTAAAAAAATTGAAATAGAAAATGGCTTTTGTAACCCAGGTTTAGATTTAAATTTTCCTGATAAGCTAACATTAAAGAAATGCAAAAAAGCTAAAAAAGAATCAATTGCCTTTAATGTCCAAGAAAATTTAGGACTAGAATTGGAAGATAAACCAACACTAAAAGAGCTGAAGAGGAATAAAGATAGTCAGGTCTTATCAAATGGAATAGAGAATCCAGGCTTGGACCTTGATAAACCCACCCCAAAAAAATCTAAAAAAGGCAAAAATTTGTCAAATACATCAAATGAATTTGACAATCCTAATTTAGAGGTAAGCAGTCATACAAATCATTTTTATAATAGTATGAATTATGAAGTATCAAGTACAAGTACAGGAGTAGAAAATAATGCTCTTGACTTATCAGACGAGGATTCATGTAAGAAGCGAGTTACTTTTAATGACCAGTTAGAATACAATACAGATGCTATGAAAAAAAAAAAGAAGAAAAAGAAAAATGTTTTAGATAAGTATGAAGTTGTCACAGATAAACTAAAAAAGAAACATAAACATGCAGTGTTAGAATCAGAGAAATTTTTTATTAATGAAGGTTTGGACTTACATATAAAAGATGAAGAAGAAATTGAAAATGAAATAAACGAGAGAAAGAGTAGGAAATCTAAAATAAGAAAAGAAAGAAGAATGTTATTGTTAGAAACTATAGAGGAAGCTCCTGAAGAAGAAAATTCTAATGAAGTTCCAAATATGAAAAATGAGGTAAGTGATAACAAAGAGGTTGTAGTAATAAATGAAATTCCATGTGAGACTGAAAGTGAAGACATGTCTGCAAGGAAAAGTAAAAAAAAGAAGAAAGCAAAGAAAGATTTATTGAAAATTACTGAAAAAATAGAAGTTAGTACTAAGTCAATTGATAAGAAGAAAATAAAAAATGCTTTAGAAGCAGATCCCATGGAAACTGTAGAAGTCAATAGCCCTGAAAAAATAAAAAAGGACAAAGCAAACAAGACTGACGATAAAAAAACTAAAGAATCGCTTTATCACAATGATGATAGAATTAGTTTAAAAGAATTTCTTCACGAAGAGGAAGTTTCAAAACTAAAACAAAAAAAGAAAAAAAGCACAGACAATGAAAAATGTGCTGAAAGTGAAAAAACTGAGGTGATAATGACTGAAGAAAATAATGACAGTTCTCAACATTTTAGAAAAACAAAACAAGTTATGAAATCATGGTTTTCAAAAAATCCTACTCTTTTGTTTACTGGTTCTAATATTAATGAGATAAAAGGCTATGGATCTCAGTTTTACAGTAATTATTGATGATAAGTTTCAATATTCTTGTTAGTCAGACTATTTTAATAAGTTTTAATTTACTTTTTCGTACAGAAGTTATGCTAATAATAATTTTATTTGGCTTGTAAATATTTTATAAAATAAGCGAATGAACTAACTATAAATTGTTATTTCATTTATACATAATAGAATTAAATGTACATGAAGTAACATGTCACAGCTTTTTCTTGATTTTTATTGTTGTAAAACTGTAAGTAGCATGTTAATATCAAATATTAAATATAATATCTTTTTATTATAATTGCCTAGATTTTCTTTCTTGTAACCCTATAATTTAATCATTTTCTTTTACCATATTCCCTCAATAAGATTAAAATTAATTTTCAAATGTAGATGTTAAAAAAATAAGTGTTTATTCATTTTATTTGAATACAGCTTACATTTTACGAAAAATAGTTGATTGAGAAATAGTAAATACAAGAAAATTTTTATTTTGACTGCATACTGATACTGAAACTGCATATATTATTTGTACAGTTAAGTATTCCTATATTTATTACTATTTAATTTATCTGTTTTTTTAAGTACTGATCAACCTTGGGCATAAAATCTGATTATATTTTGTTTTTACATTGAATATTGATCAAATTTCTAATTAGCTTTTGAATACTGTATGAAAGTACAAATTTGAATTAATCAGAAAAATCCAAATCTGAATATGATTGAGAGAATGGTGAGTGAATATTGACAGCTAAAGTCCTAGCTTTATACATTTGCTTGTACTTTTTCGTTTTTTTTTTTTGTTTAGCCAAGGCTTTAGCTATTTTTAACAGTTTTTCTTCGCTTTCATCTAATTGTTTCTTCATCTTTTCTATCTGACTGACATCAACACAACTCAATTTATTACCATAAATCAAACAAATATGACGAACAGATGCTCTTGAATTACACTGAGGACATTTTTTTGCAGATGGATTACTTGATGTCAACCATTGTTTAATACATTTATATCCAAATAGGTGACCACAGCGTAATGAACATAATCTATGTTCTCCAATATTTGTCCATGCTGCTAAACAAATAGGGCACTTTTGATTTGGATCCACACTTTCTGTATCTTCAAACTGTTCATTCTCATTTAATTTTGCACGTTTCAATTCTAAAATATAAATATATTTTTAGTAATTATTAAACAGTAAATATTATAGATATTTTCATTCACTTTACCAGGTTCTTGTACTACTGTTTCTTCGTCATTGGTTTCAGAATCGGATTCTAATTGAGTAGAACTTTCTGTATCATTAACTTCATTTTCATCAGTAGTAGAAATATCTAAAAATTCAGATGAGAAATCTTCTAGATCACTATTAGTATCCATTTCTGTTGATGGTAATATTTCTGATATTGAGTCATATTCAAACTCATTAGATTCCAGAAATTCATTTCCATCAACTTCAGATTCAGTATCAGTATTATCTACATTGCTTACAACCATTGAAGGAAGACTATAAATGTATTCATGTTGTAAAATAAACCATTGTGACAACAATAGATACAAAATTTTTTAGAAATCGTATAACAGTGACGACTTACGCATAATTGTATGGAGAGGACATTGACGAATCAACAAATTAACTTTCAATTTGTTTCAGATCCAAATGTGAATGTCAAGTTTTGGTATTATTTATTTCTTATTTTTCTATCAAATTTAAAATCATCAATATATTTTCAAACAACAATTTATAGTAATTAGTTATAAATTAATCCGCCGGTAATCGACAAATATGGAAAGACAATAACCTTTCAAAAATGTTTACGTATGAAGTGAGTCGTTATTGCATATTGATACTGTTGACGAGATGATCATGTGACTTCGTTCTTTTTCAATAATTTGAAATTGATTCCCAAATCCTTACGATATTTTAAGTGAACTGTTTTGAAAAAAAAATCTAAAATATAAAAACCTATAAATGTTCTCACATTTTTTTGTTATATTAGACTTGAATTTGATAACATTTTAGAAATCGTTCTTTTAGTAACTCAATAATAAGAGATAAGGAACTCACTATATACAAGGAGACATCAGATATCGGTCATCAGACGTGTACCATGATGTAAAAAAATAGTTAAATGATATATTATTGTACAAATAATTGTACTGATAATATTAATTTTTTAATGTTAGTTTTGTATTTTGATAATCTTGATATATGTCCGATATCCGTTATTCGACGTCGGATATCTTCTTATGTATGTAGAAACCTCTAAACTTAAAAACTCAAACAATAAATCTTTAACATTTTTTTATTAAAATATTTCAACTTCATAGGTATTCGTTTTTTAATATGTAACAAATGATTCTGCAAAGATGATTAATCAACTTTCAATACAAACATTATTGTATATTATTGTATATTTTGATAACTTCCTCCATTTGACCTAATCTGGTATATAACTTACTGACATATTCTATGTCTTCATCTGACAGTTCTACATACTTGAAGGGCATAAATAAAATATCTGTTTCAATGATTTTGTAATTTAGTTTTTCTAATTTATTCCTTACTTTATATACTTCTGAAGCAGCACATGTAAACTAGAAAAATAAATTTAAATACATAAAAGTACATAATGCATTGTGTAGAGTGGAATTTATGCAATATCAATACCTGAATAAATTCTTTATCATCCTCTTGTAATTTCTCTGCTTCCTCGGCACCTGTTTCAATGGCATCGTCTATGGCTTTGTCAATATCAAATTCACCTACTTCAGTGTATATTAAACCTTTCTCATAAAACAAATTTTGGCTTGGCATTTCACTTGCTGTAAACCTGCAGCATTTGTAAAAAGAAATTTTAAGTACCGCACAATGGCAGATATTAAAAAATATTGCTATGAAATATCAATTCTACTTACCCACATTTCTTAAGGTGCATATTAACATAAGAGCGTGTATGAGGAATGTTTTCTGTTAATAAATGTATTAGAACCATACTACCAGCAGGGCCTCTACTTTCAAAAAAAGCTGATTGAGTACCAATTTTGGAGCTCTGAGCTTTTTCAAGAAAATTTTTAATTGTTGCCATTGGCATAGATTTTCTTTTGGCTTCCTCAATGACTCTTGCTAACTTATGATTGTTTTCTGGTTTTGCAGACTTACCCTCTGAAAATATTTTCGACAATAATTCTAGACTGTCATTGAAAAAATAATACTACATAGAAGAAATAATTCAGAATGAAAATAGATATAGATTGAATTAAAATTTTACAGTAATTTTTACATGTGTTAACTTACATGAATTATTATTTAAAATTACCTGTTATTGCCACTTTCAGTTTATTTATAAAATTTCTAAGAACATCTGATCGCTGAGCATCTTTTGCCATTTTAGTATGCTTGATATTCGCCCACTTGCTGTGTCCCGCGAATCTTTTGCATTCAATAAAGTTTACGAAATTTTTGTAACGTAAAGAAAATTTAATTAAGCTATTCATTTTTTAATATTTTCTAGTTAACCTATAATTTCAATATATATATACATATATATATACATAGAGAGAGATCATAATCGTGATTTTGGCAAATCTTTGCAGACGACTTCAAAGTTTTTAACATGTTAAAATTAGGTTATGGTAGAATGAAACAATAACACTATATAGGTACGAGGATGGGTCAATAAGTCCTTAGAAAATTCAAGAGATGGCGCGCCAAGTATCATAACGTTTGTTGCTACAGCAAGCTTGACTTTTAACTAGAATGCTGTCAAAGTTTCAACCAGATCCATCAAATGGTTTCGTTTTTATCGTCGATCAAAGTGAACAATTTTTGTTTGTCGGAGGCCCCGCTGTTGAGGAATCCTGTTCTGTTCTATTCTTTTAGTATTCGTTGGCTCTGGTGTCGACTCGCAGTATAGCGAGCTGTGTCCCATACGGCCATCAACTGACTTGATGCGTTTGCGCGCGTGATTCAAATTGGCATTTTATTTGGGTAGAGCAAAGCGAAAGAAAAGAAAAGGCAAGTGAGTAAGTAAGTATCAAATGTGTTGAAGAAAGGCGAGAATAGATGAATTGACCATAGAAGTAGAAGTAAATGTTATTTAATAGAGAAAGTAAAGAAAAAGTTAAAGAAATATTTCTGAATTTTTAAGGAATTTACATAGAAGCATGCGTTGCTTTCTCCTCATAGAAGCTCTCAAACGGGTATATAAGGGCTGCGTTCCCTTAGGCGAATCAGTCTAGTTTCGAACTACAAGCTACAAGCATATATTAAGAGGCTACCATGTCCACTGTGAGTTTATAGTGATTTTACCTCAACCTCTTCCCTGATTCTTCCGGTCGCGTCACTTCTTAGTTTTCCACGATACGATAGTGGTTTATTTGAAAAATGGAAAAAACAGAGTTTCGAGCGGTGATAAAACATTTTCATTTGAAAGGTCTTACACCAAAAGAAATCACAGTTGAGTTGAACGCCGTTCATGGCAAGTCTGCCCCTGTATTTAAGACTGTTTATAATTGGGTAAATGAATTTAAATGCGGCCGTACATCAACAAAAGATAAACCTCGTTCAGGACGCCCCGTAGAAGTGAGTACGCCCGAAATGGTCAACATGACATGGTGTTGAGTGATCGGAGAATAAAATCACGTGAAATAGTTGAAATGACGGGGGTATCAAAAGGTACTGTCATTTCGATTTTACATGATAAATTGAACTTCAAAAAAATTTCGGCAAGATGGGTACCGCGTTTGCTCACAGTGGAGAATAAGCGCAGTCGTGTGGTCGCCGCTAAGGCCCTCTTGGCGCGCATCCACCGTAATCCGGACGACTTTCTGCGACGATTCATAACTGTAGACGATATATGGATACATCGCTACACTTCCGAGACAAAGGAACAGTCAAAGCAGTGGATTATTAAAGATGAACCGGCTTTGAAGAAGGCAAAATTGGTTAACTTGGCCGACAAGATTTTGGTCACTGTTTTTTGGGATGCACATGGAATTATTTTCATTGACTATTTAAAAAAAGGACAAAAAATCACAGGAAAGTATTATGCGTCGTTATTGGACCGGTTAAGTGAGAAAATAAAGGAAAATCGTCCTCATTTGAACAACAACAAAATTCTGTTTTATCAAGGCAATGAACGAGTGCACAATTGCGCTATTTCAATAGCCAAAATTCGGGAATTAAAGTTCGAATTAGTTGATAATCCACCGTATTTACCAGATTTATCCCCTAATAACTTCTTTTTATTTCCAAACTTAAAAAAGTGGCTTGCTGAACAGCGATTTATGTCGAATGAAGAAATAATGATACAAACAAATCACTATTTTGAGGAATTTCCAAAACAATATTTTCTTGATGGCTTAGAAAAACTCAAAGGACATCTGGAAAGGTGTATCGAGCTAAAAGGAGATTATGTAGAAAAATAAAAACAAATTTTCCTTAATAATAGTTAATCTACTTTTTTTATGGACTTATTAACCCATCTCGAGTATATAAATGTATAGATGTAAGAAAAAGCATATTTATAAATGATGATGCTATATAATAAATATTTAAAGTAATTAATAGAAAGGGCGGATGAAAATTATGATTACTCAATGTTTTTTAATAAATTTATTACCGAAATATAAATAATTAATTACATATCTGTTTGTACAAAACTGTTTTAAAAAATCTAAATACGTGTTACAAATATCTATGTACATAACAATAATAGAAAAACAATGGCACATTTTACGCAAGGATACCGAACTAAACATAAATTGGCACATAGAGAAAAGTAAATAAATGTATTTGTATTCTAGCCAGTAGAACGAGTCTATAAGTAATACTGTTTTTGCAACAGAAGTAAAAGTTAAATATTTTTTTACTTTTTTTTTCTCTTAAAAACAACAAAACAAGAAAGTTACTTAATGTTCCAAAAAGTTCCTGAAAAATAAATAAATGTTATATAGCTTTTTATAAATTTTAATTTAAAGATAAGTACTGGAAGTTGCTTACTTTTTTTGAAAACCGAACATACTCAATATACTTTGTTGACCCTGAATAGCGGCAGTCTTCTTTGTACTACTAGTTTTGCAGATTCGTTTACTTGAAGATCCTTGCTTTAATAATAATTACATTATTCAATAATAAATACATTGTTGAAGAAAAAATAATTTTATTTAGTTACCGATGATTGGGCGCTCTTCCGCGAATGAGGTGACGAGTAGCTATCTCTTTTCAGTCTTTTTTCCGGAACGGAATTCTCATACATAAACATACTGGACTTATATTCTGAAAAGACATCCCTTGTAATAGAAAATTCCATCTCATCTTCAGTTGGCGAATCAATTTTCTCGACCCCGTCAACCTTAATTTCGTCATGAAAGTCTACAATGGAATTATCGTTTTTCTGAGCTGAATTACTCTGAACAACGTGTAGCGGAATTTTCTCATTGACAGAGTCATCGCAACTTATGGCTGATGAATTAGGGTCTTTGTCGTTGCTCGAATCTCTATAACCGCTATCTTTCTCGGCATCAGCATTATCTTTGGGAAGCTGAAATAAATCATTCAAAAATATAGATACATAATAATAAATAAGTGTGAAAATTTTGAACAAAATTCACCTCTTCGTCGTCAAAAGTCTCAGTTTCTGGTATAATCACTCTTCTGGCAGAAACTGTCGTCGTTGAACACAGTTCAATATTTTCTTTATAGTCCTCCTCGTCGATGTTGACATCCATTGACTCTGCGACTTCCATTGTCTCTTTAGAAGACTTTTTAGGTGCGAAAAATTCGCTTTGTGCAACCGCTGTCTCATCTATAACTGTAGGTGTGAGCCGACTCTTCACTGGTAACCGTCTCGTCCGCTTGTGCAAAAGACTTGGCGATGTTTCGGCAAGTTTTTTGAATGGGTTTGACCGTCTCACGAAAACCGGAGACGTTGGTTTCTCATCCAGCGATTCCTCCACTTTTCTCGACACTACCGGTAGTGGTTCCTTAGCCTTTTGATCGGGCCTTTTATAAATTTGAACAATGCTCTCGATACTCATCTCTGCCTCTGTAAGCAAAAAATTCAAATTAAAAATTTCCCGCGTGATTACGAAACGGCGCATGCGTAGCGTCTAGCGTAGTTTCAGTCGAACGTTCTCGTCGTTCTTGCTCGCCGCCATCTGCAAGAAGTAAGCATCATGGCGTAGTTTATGTTGTGCGAGATGGTTTATAATATACAGAATTTGCATTGTAAGAAACTCTGTCAACTCGAACAAGCGATTGAAAATTAAAGCTTTGAATCTGAAGTCAAACTTAACATATCGACGATTCGATATATCATATGAACGCCGCATGATAACGGTGTTAAGTTGGCGCAGAGTAGTTGAATAGTATCGCAATACTGAGGTTAGGTTATGGTTGGGTGCCGTTCCTGCGGGCGAAATATCGCGTCTGGTACTCTGCGATGTAGTAAATGTAATTCAGCGTACCACATCTCCTGCTCGCACAGATACAAAATCCAGGACGGTGTGTTTAGCTTGTGCTGCGGCTCAAATGAGCCAGTGTTTTCCACTAATTTCAATTATCAGATGCGCACAAGGAACAAGCGTAGACAACAGCAACAGCAACCAAAGCAAATCAACAATTTCCAGGACGGTAGTATGCGATACGGTAAAGTTCAAAAGACCACAGAAAGCATGGGTGTTTGTGACAAACCTGCTACTTTAGAAAATGCTGACGAGGTAAGTTTTAGAATAAACAACTTTAAGTCAGCTGCTTTATACATAAGTTGAATATTAAGTTTAACTAAGATTTTTGTTGTATAGATTACTGAACAAACAACAACAGATATTATTATCAATGAAGAAAATGATGACAATGGCAATGTTAATAATTTTGAGAGTAACGAGACAGAAGAAGTAGTGGAAGAGTCACCAAATAATACTGATAACAATGACCCTACAAATGAAGAAAATACTCCAGAGGAAATATTGAATGTTAACAATGATGGTCAAAGTAAAGTCACACTGGAAACTGTATGGGTAGGAATTTCTTCTTTACAATCATCCATCTCAAATATATCTAACTCATTGAACACTGTGTCGACACAATTGAATACTTTTGATCCTCGTATCAATGAGCTGGAGTCATCAATTAACACAATTAAGACAAAAACTTCAAATTTAGAGAATGTACAAACTGACGTTACCAGTCTAAGAACAGAGCTTGAGCGTGTGACAAGTGAGTTGGAAAATTTAAAGTCAATGCAAAGCCAACAGGACTTTGATGTTTCTACAGTTGTTACTGAAATCAAGGATAGAGAAATTAAATCTAAAAATATCTTAATATACAATGTACCAGAGGATAATTTGAGAATTTCACAAGATTATTCAACACTCGATGACATCAACAAATTCAATGCATTATTAGCTGCAAGAGATACGTCACGTGCTCGCGAAATACTTCAAAATATTCCAGACGTTGATCTTGATGAAATAGAAACAAGACGTTTAGGACGAGTTAATCCTAATGTTAGCCGCCCCCTTCGAGTTACTCTACAAAGTCGAGAAGATGTTATTACTGTTATGAAAAATAGAGGCCTAGTTAATAACCAGTACAACGTAAAAACTGACTTAACCAAGATCCAACAGAAAAAAATTCGAGATTTGAAGCAAGAATTGGAGAGACAAAATGCTAGTGGAAACACTAATTTGACAATTAAATTTATCAATGGAGATCCAAGAATAATACCTGTTATCAGGAGAAATTATACAAAGCGTGAATTCCAAGGTTGACTTCATTTGTAAATTGCATGAGTATGGTTTAGTAGTTACGTTATCATTAAAATAATTAAAGTTTCCATAATTCATATGTAAATCTGACATTTTTTAATAGTATCTGTTCAGAAGAAGTTAATTTATATAACAAAAAACTGTATAAAAATGCTTCTTAAATCAAAATAAAATTTTGGTTAATTTAAAATATCACAATTTTATAATCAAAAAGACTGCAATTTGCTGAAAAATTTATATTTTCATTTAGGAAAGATTGCTAACTTTAACACCCATTTGAATCAAGCATTTGATAATTTATAATTATTTAAATTTATCATATATTTCTTAAGCATTAATAATGATCTACTATAAATAAAGTATTAAAAAAGTTAATTTGAAGAATAAAAATGTCTCAACAAAATATTTTTTGCTGAAAATACTCAAACAATTAATAATTTTGAAGTTTGCAATAGAATTTTTTTTATATCACCAATCTATAGGTAACACTCACTTTGTAAGAGACACAAATACGAAAAAAATATATGTAGAATATATAATATCCATAGAAGTATTGAAATAGAATAAACTAATGAAAACTAATGTGAATTAGGATTTTTCAACTAGTATTATAAATGATTTCACAAATCAAATTTAAAATGACAAAAGCTATATGTAAAAAACATTAATACTTGGAAGAATATTTAATTTAGTAATTTAACATATATCAGTGAGTAGTTGCTTTTTAAAATACTTTCAAGTACGTCCATGGTCCAAAAGTACATTATAGTATTTTTTTATATAGTCACAAATATTTTTGATTAAGAATTCCTTATTTTAATGAATTTTAGAAACACCTTAAGACTATAACAATTGTGTCAATCACTTAAATATCTTAAAATAAATTAGTATTTATGTGCAAAATTTGTTTATGCAAATATTTTATCCCTCTATACTATCCTTTGAAGCAAAATTGAAATCATTAAACACTCACCTTCAAAAGTTCTTTTTCTTGGTGTTAATTCTTTCTTTAATGAATCTACTTTCATTATCATGGTTTGACCTTTTGTACTTGCAATTTGTGCTGGTAATTTATCTTTTTCAAGGTTGACAATTTTCTTTTCTTCCACCTTATTTGCCTTAAAATTTTTTGACCAAATACTTGGATGTTTTGCTACAGCTGTTTCACTCCAAGAATTTGTACGTTTCGGACGAAACTATGCAAAAAGCAATAAAAAATCAACAATAACGAACAATACAATGAGTGCTGTTTGTTTTTAAATAAGATTATTGTTTTTATAATTAAGATTTGCAAATTTTTTTTTTTTTCGATACGATGTCTGTGGAGACTTGACTTTATGAATGCTAAAATTATCGAGCATACTTAAAATCTTATCCTACACATATCGTATCCAAAAAAAATAAAATTAAATGCATGTACGAGAAAGTGATTTCATCCCCATGTAGTTTCTTTATCCTCGTTTCACTTAGGTGCAAATGTCCATACGAGATTGAAATCACTTGCTTGCACTAGAATAAAAAATATAATATGAGAATGTTTCATAGAAAGAAACTATAATCTAAGAAATATGCAATACTTTGTTAAATAAAGGATTTTAATGATCATCTAAACATCCTCTAAACATACTCCAGAAAATCTCGCTTTCTGTGCTTGCAACAAGTTTCTTATACCATATAAATGCTCTGCATTTTTTAGAGTATAGATAAGAAAATTTGTCGACTCACATTGTCTGGATCAAAGTTATGTAGTTTCTCGTTTGTAAATGGATCACAATTTCCAAGTGCAAGTTGCCAGGCGAGTTCTGGATCAACTTCTGTACCAGCATGTACGAGCTGTTCTTTTGTGACATCCGGGGTCGGTGGATTTAATCGAACCTGTTTTCTTTGTATAGGACAATAAACTAACTGATGCTTAAAAGTAACTAATGCTCGCAAAAAATTGTCTCTGTACTCTTTAGTTACCATGAGGTTTTTCATATTTAAACTTGAAGCAAGACGTTGTAGAGCCTGTTAATGTAAACGTGAATTGCATTAATTTTTTTATTAATGAGGAGTTTTCAAGTAAAACTTACATTGTAAATATTATCATCTGTGTTTTTCACTATAAACTTGCAAGCTTTACCTAGACCAATGCCAGGCAGAGATGCTAAATAATCACAACCAGAGAGAATACACATGTGTCTGAATTTATCTATGTTGAAATTAGACAGCCTCAGCCCCATTGCTAGGTGGAGTTGACTTTGCTCAACTAGAACTCCATGTCCATACAGATCCATCTTGAAAAATATCTTAAGAAAGAAAAACATTGATTCAATTTTACATTCAATACAATCAGTACAATGATAAATGGATACAATAAATTACTACCTTTTTACATCCGAAAAGAGTAAGATCGCTGTCTTCAGTGATCACTACATCAGCAATCCCTAACATGTTGAGATAAGCAAGTTGTGCATCAGCTTCATAAGGTGCTACAATGCAATCAACATTATGTGCTTGACATTGTTTGATAACTTCTAAAGCCATTTTGTGGCTGACGTCAAGAGACCTCCTCAAGAGATTTTTCCCCTCTGCATTATTGCCCATTTTTATTAGTTCTGCTGCTCTTTTACGATTAGCAACTCTAGTCCTTTAGACAAGAATTCAAATAAATACTCATATAAAAGCTTTGAAAAGGAAAGAAATTACTTACTCTCTTCTTTTTAATTCTGTTTCTGCTTTTGCAGGAAGATGTCTCCCATCAAAAACTAATATTGGCTTAATATTATGACTAAGTAACATATTTACCAATTTCATACAGTACTTTACATACCTAAAAACCAATACATTATTATTAATTTTTTGGTTTAAAAACATTCTACATATTTTTTAAGGATAAAAATTTACACGTCAGTAGGTTGACCCATGATAATTTTATCAGCACAGGAAAATGCTCCTTTGTGAAGCCAACAATAAGTGTCAACAGCAACAGTCTTTCCAGCAAATTCAGATATATTGGTTTTCTTTGAATATTTGTCCAAAAATGGAAGGAGGCCTGTGATACCCATCTATGCAAAGACAAAGAAAAATTTTTAATTTATTAAGATTAGTTTTGACATATGATATGAAACAATAACTACTTTGTTTTTTCACTTCTCTTATTAATACTAACAAAATACTTGAATGAAAGAGAAATTCAAAATAAAATCGCATTTATCTATTAGTGATCAGTTCACGAATTTTTATTGATGTGTAATAAATTGAATATAAATTCATAAAATGGACAATAGAAACATAAAACTAAATCATATTCTTCATGCAATATAAAATTACAAATTATATAAAATTACTAATGTTATAATAATCACTTTTTAAATCCTCAATTTCCAATTAGCGATCAAATATTTATAACCTCTAGAAAGCCACAAATTGATGAGATAAAATTGTAAAGTAAACAAATAGCACATTTAATACTAAAGAGATCGACTAAAAAGGAGCAGATTAGAGACCAAATTTCCTGAGCATCTTCATCCTCACATCTTATGAGAGGATGATAATCAAGCAGGGGAAATCGGAATTGAACAAATTGTCAGAAGGAAAAGAGCGCGAACGGCTAATCTCTGATCACATGTTTCTATACATACATTATATATGTATATGTACCACTATATATAGTGTGCCGTGACCTGATGGCACCTTGACTGTTTGCTGACTTGTCAAAAAGGAGTTCTTTCCGAAATGTAGATCGTTGTTCGTATTGTCGTTGCTGTCTTTGGAAAAAGTGACCTACATTTGTAGTGGTAGTAATCCGCGATATTTGATTTTCGCAATTACAAATCGCATTGAGCATTTTACTTCAGATATAGGATTTGTTTATTTATGCATTGCTGCTGTAATATATCACAAATTTAAATAAACTATTAGATGAAAACCGCTAATTAAACAATTCGCCATTTACTTAACATAAAAGATATCAAATTGTAAGAGTAACATATTAATTTATTATTATTAATTTCATCGTTGTTTACTCATAATTTATAAAACATTCAATATTTGGCAATATCGTGGAAAGTTATAAAATACTACCTGCTTTTCGGCTGTGAAGCTACAGAAGTATTCTGTCAATAAGTAAAAAACAAGAACTTTCTACGAAAAGCAAACAGGTAAGTGCGTGTTTATTTTATATAGGCTTCCCGGGTTTATTTATCAGACAAACAAAGAAGGCACATAAAGTGACTGAAAAAGAAAGCTATTTCACGAAGAAGTTAAAACTAAATATGTAACCATGATTCGGATGAAAACAATATGACATTAGGTGATGTTGAAATTTAAATGGCTGTAGAACCACATCTGTATGAAACGACACAGGATATGTCAAATACAGATTATGCAGTAATCAAAATGGATTTTGATTATCTGACCAAATATTGGACGAAGATAGTGAAAATGAAGATGTTAATTTAGATACTTTAATGTCATTAGATAAAGAAGATCGATCCAAATTCAATTTTTTTAAACAAATGTATGGGACATATTTATACACTTCCTCACGCGTGTATAAACGATCTCTTAAGTACTTAAAAATACTGGCTCTTCAGTCCCTAAAGATCTCAAAACGCCCAGAGAATCGGTAACGCATGCAGTGGGAAATAGCAAGTACTGCTATTACAGCATCGTCAGCGCATTACAGACATAAAAAAATGTGATGAATATCAGAGAAATGTATGATTGCGAACGCGCAAGAAAAATCGACAGCTAACGCATTGAGTGACTATATAATATCCTCAAGATCTCTTTCTGTAATCTGCAGCTTTTTAGTGTCTAGGTATATGATGTTGGTAATATACAAATTTACCTCAATATTATTGCAGCAGATAGTAGATATGAATTTAATGCTCAGAAATGCGGTTGTAGCTTGATTATCCCTTTTTTAAAAAATCAGAACCGTTTCAGCTCTGATCCTGCTCTGAAATCGGCTCTGATTGTGTTCTTATTTAGCTTGGAATCTGCTCTGATTTTGTTCAAAATCGTAATTCTAATTCAGAATAAAATCAGAGCAAAATCACAGCAGTATCAGAACTGATTCAGAGCTTATTCAGAATTAATTCGAAATAGTTCACAATAAGCTAGTAAACAATGTTTATTACAAGTAATCCCTTCTGGAAATATCAAGTAAGTTCTTATGTAAGTCTTTAAGTGTGTATTTCGACAAAGTTCTTAGGTAAGAACTTACTCGATAAGGTGAACGAAAAATTGCGTAGGTAATTTCTTACTTAAATTATTAAAATAGATATACTCATTATCTTCGAAATAAATAAAAGAATTAGCGATCATACCAGTACAGATAACATTTTTCAAATACAGTGAAATGAATTTATTGCAAATCATTTTAGCTCGCTCATGTTCGAGATTCGACAACGTTATTTTCAATATAAGGCCATTCGTCCCGGACTAATAGATTGGACTCTTCAGTAGAGAAACGCCTTGTTGCACGATGTTCCGTTGCTAACTAAGTAAGATATCCACATTTACTTTTTTACGAAAAAAGCAAGCACCTATCGGCTATTTTTTCATCCGAATATCGATAACCAAATTATTCAATTTTCAGTTTTCAATTCAGTTTAAACGACCATCAACAAATTTCAAGGCCGCAGACTTTTGAATAAATAGAAATCGAGCTTTGTAAAGATGTTTTCAGTCATGGTACGTGGCTTTTTCTCGAGTACGGTCTTCACATGCAGTTACAGTTTCTTTTAACGTGTCAAGTTTTCTATATATGCTCTTTAAGAAAGCATATTCTATTTAAATTTCATAGAAGAATAAATTATGTCATAATCACTAAACAACATAGGTGGAGTTAATCCGCAGAAATAAATAATATATCATATTACATAACCTTACCAATATATTATAACGTATGTTTTGTCGGTTATATCTTTATTAATAAATAATACAAAAATTATAAAATAATTTAAAAGATGAATAAAACTTACCAACAATCATAAAAATTAATTTTTTGACAGACATGATAAGGAGAATAATTTTTTTAAGACAAACAAACGTAACTATTGTTCTATATATGTATATAAGACATCTCGCTATGCCTACTAGTATTGCACTGAGTGAAACAGATAACAGTACGAACCATCAATGTGATTAGATTAAACTACTCAACTAAGATTAAACCCGCTCAATACTCATAAAACAAACGAGATCATGAGTTTAAATTTCGAATTTAAAACTTATTAATAACATTAGAAGAAACATATGGAAAATAAATATATTATTTTAATGATATAAAATTATTTGAAACACTAATAATGTAAATATGAATTATTTAAAAAAATTATTTTTTAAGACCCTTATAATTAACGTATTATAGAAAAAACATTCAAAAATATTAGAAAAAAAACACCGTACCATTCAACTTTCTAAAATACTCTTTCAAAAATTATTTGAATTATGTATTACTTTATTAAAAATGTTATTGACAGAGCAAATATTTGAAAAAGATTGCACATGATACTTACTCAGACTGAGAGCCACTATGGCTCATGGATAGAATGGTGGTCCCCTATACGGAAGTCTAGGATTCAATTTCCAGCGAGTACCAATGGCTCTTTTCAAAAAGTGCATGTGCTACATTTATTAACAATATGGCTCTAGTGGTTCGGATTTTACATTAAGCTTTCAATAGAATTCGAATCATAGAATCGTTACTCTTTTATTTATTTATAGCCTATTGAGTGTAGAGCTAATGTAAATTGCTATCTTTGGGTTCTAAATCTCCGAGACATCACGTAGTTTCGAATATTATTTTCCGAGGTGATTTGTCACGTGACACCGCGTGATTTTTTCAGCTAGGCAATTTTACCACTAAGGCGCGTAATTTTCCAAAAATTATTTGTGGAATATATTTACGATTTGATTCTAAAATACTGGTGCAAAGTTTTGAATAATAGTGCTTGAAACATCGATAGAAATATTTGAAATAAGTTACTCAAATATTTCAGAAAAACTTGTAAAACTTGACCCAAGCCTATTCTCACATATATTTTTTAAATATTTCAGAGACGTTTTTAATAACTATTCTCAAAAAGAATACAAAATACTGCCGAACATGCGACACTTTTATGTATTTTAGGAGTTTTATTTTTGTACTTTAGGAGTTGTTTTCTGATACTTCAGTAAAATATCAATTTTACAAAAGAAATGAGAAGAACCTGTTTTAGAGATTCTCGAAAAACATTGCAAAAATTCAAATATTTTTATATCTATGGCATTAAAACTACAGAAATATAGCGAGTAAAGTTGTTTAATTTAATGTTTTTTTAAATATTTTTGATATAATTCAAAACATATTGCTGTAACTTTTCCTAGAACTTTGCTGCAGTGTGAGTTGCGCAGACATAAAATACTATAAGAAGATCGCATCTAACTTGGGTTATAAAGTTAAAGTTTGCTTGTAATTTAAGTTAACTCGCTTGGTACTTTTATAATTGATTATTTACTTGTTATATACATTTACAATGGGGATGGACTAAATTACATTTTTTTTTTAATTTTAGGTACTTATTTTGTTGAGTAAACATAGTTGCCCATGCTCTGATCGCATAAGTTTGTCACTTTCTAAGCAGCGCTACTGATAGCCGTCGCATCGAGCGCTATAACCAGTCATAACGCTCCGCCTTTCGCATAAGTTTTCAGTGCAATCTTCCCAAGTTTTCAAATACATCGCATTGTAGTTGGATCTCCTTCATGGCAGACACAAAAATATGTCAATAATATTTCAATAAAAGGTTACAGTAATGTTTTTAACCTTTCATGAAACCTTTCTAAGATATTGCAGTAATATTTTATGCTATATGAGCTTATCGTATACTCAAATTGTCTATGCGGTTCTGCGTTACCTGTCAGTGCGACAAACAGTTACCATTTTACACGCACTGTGAGGAAAAGGGTTATTTGTGTTTATTTGTCTCATTACAAATCATAGGCGTCCATGAGAAATGACTATAGTGTGCCGATCTCTTTAGTTGTTTTCCTGGGATATTTATGTTATTGTTACCTTAAATTTTTACTTGTTATATTTTAATTTGCTATGGAATTGTAAATGATATAATTTAACTACAATATTATAATATTTAAATCATATTCTCAACCTTAGAACACAGAATTAAAGTTTATCCTGAATTTAATATTTATTAAGTCACAACCGGAACACAATATGGCTATCTCACGACCACAATAACGCTTAAAAATCTCTATTTGCCTATTATTGACGAACCAAACGCCGAACATCCTAAGAAGCAAGAATTGGTTAAAAAAATGTTGCTGCAACATATGTTTTACAAAAAGTCCGCCTTTGTTTCTAATTAAATAATGTTATTAAAATGTTTCTAGAATTCTTACAGTTATAATTTTTTATTTTGTGAGGCAGCCTTTCTGCAACATTTCTATAACATTTTTGAGACCAACGTGAGACCAACATTCACGCAACATTTCTGCAATTTTTTTACAACCAAATATAAAATATTAACTCAACATCATTGTAAATCTCATAGCACAAATTATTTTTTATCATTTTAAAAATTTTGACTATTGCTCTAAAATTCATTTGTTTCAGAAACGCTGCCACGACGTTGAATCAACATTTTGCACCTTATTGCAAACATGTTGCAGAAATATTGCACGAATGTTAGTCTCTATGAAAAAGAAAAGATTTGTCTAACATTGAAAAAAGGTTGTAGCAAGATTGGATCTCTTTTTCATAAACTTGTTATAAAAATGTTGTAGAAATTTTGCCTAAAGGCTGCCTCACAAAATGAAAAATTATAACTGGCATTCTAATATGTATTATTAGAATAGGTAGGTAATATTATTCTGACAACACAGACAGATATTTTGAACGTGGCTACATTTCTATAACATCTTTGTTTTTTGCCAGAAATGTTGGAGACATTGCAAAAGATATGTTGCAGCTACATGTTTTAAACAGTTATTGCCGCTTGAGACTATAGACGTTGTTTATATTTGTGTTTTCTTTCAGCAATGTGCTCGCATCGCGAGACACGATGACTTAGTATATAAGTATAGCATGTAAGTCATCGTAGCGTATGTATAAGAATGACGACGACCCAAGACGTCAAACTCGCAAGTCCGGTTGCGAATTGACAGCGAAGTTCAACATGACGCAATTCCCATGAAAATAGTAAAAAAAATTGTTATATATTACAAACAACATTTATATAATGAGATAAAAATTCTAACATTACGCGTTCGAGATATGGTGAGAACAAGTTATACATATGCAGAAAAAGTAAAAAAAAAACCATTATGGATCTTACAACAGTGGTTTTCCATGAATATTTCAAACTTTATTATTTTACT
Organism: Phymastichus coffea; assembly: GCF_024137745.1. Taxonomy (NCBI): domain Eukaryota; kingdom Metazoa; phylum Arthropoda; class Insecta; order Hymenoptera; family Eulophidae; genus Phymastichus; species Phymastichus coffea. The sequence goes on from NW_026706870.1 coordinate 1,284,956, forward strand.
TTATGAAATCGTGAAAATTAAATAAGGATTTTATTATGACCAACACTGACGTCAATACTTAAAAGAGAATTCCACGCAACGAAAAAATTGTTTCATCGGTTCAACTTGGTTCAACTTTAAAGTTGTACATGGATTAAAGCGGAAAATGTAGGAATACTAATTTTAGAGTAAAGTTTCTAATAGTCTTTTTCAGAAATTGATAAGTACTTTTATTTGTTTTATAATTTCAAATTTATGAAATAGAGTAATAATTGGAATCATAAAATTCTGTTACAACTTTTCTAAATTAAAATTTTTTTAATACTGCATTTTTCATCAATGTCCAAGAATATGTGTATTGAATTTGAAGTCTTAATATTGATTAGAAGCAATAAATATCACACCACTATCCCAATATAGTGAAACAGCGTCACTCCGAGACTTCAATATTTAAGAACACTTTTGTCAATATTTATTGTGAAAGCACTCTTATCTATTTTTTAATGCATGGATAACTTGAAAACTAATTAAACTTTATCTTATTAGTTTTATGAATTTCTAAAGAAAGGTTCTATGTATAATTTTCTAATTAAAGTTAATATTGAACGCTTTTTCAGAAAATCGCAAATATTTGATGAGATAAAGTTCATGTTAACAAATATAAGCTTAGAGATCGATGCTTCGTCGCGACGCCGTTCTATAATTTTTTCTAATAATTATTAAGACTTTCAATTTTATACACGCATTCTTGAGACGTTAACAAACAACGTAGCATTAGAAAAAATTTCATTTTCGTAAATCTGTAACAAACTTTTTAAGATTCAAATTACTCATATCAGAATTTTCGAGACTATAATTTTTTATAATCAAAGAAAAGTACTTGTCTCCTAAAATTAACCATATGAAACTTTACATCAAAAGAAGTATTTCTAATTTTTTTCGTTTTAATTCATTTATCTAAATGCGAACGAGTGAACTGGGGAAACACTTTTCGTTGCGTGGAGCATTCTTCGACAACCGTTAAGCAAGAATTGTCCTTAGTTAAGAAATTGTTGAACATTTAGTCGTTGTTTTATTCAATAATTTATATCGATCATTTTATATTTATATTTAAAAAATATTACTGTGTCGAGATCTCTTGGTAATGATATATTGTGAATGGCTTAATTTTAAGAATAATTGAAATACCTACGTTCAATAGACATATCTTACTTCTGAATGGAAACGTTTACAGCCGATTTTATTCGATTTCAAGTCATAAGATTAATATTTTCATATTTTACTTAAATGATAAAATTTGTAATAATGGAAAGAATAATGTGCTGAATATAATTAAAAATTAAGTGAATTTCCAGCTCTCACTATTTCCCTTCTTTCTATTATTACAAATTTTATCATTTAAGAAAACTATAAGGGAATTAAAACAGTATGTTACGTATTCATATTTTACATTGTTTTCACCTTAGTAAGTGAAAATGCAAAGACAATAATCAGCTTAAAAAGAATCCAGTACAGATGAAGACGGAGGAATTCAACAAGAATTATATATTTTTTTCATTGTAATGTTATTTATAAGCACGACGAACGGTGGTCAAAAGGTTTCTATCAGTAATATAAGTTGAAGAACGGAATTTTCTTGACGGTAAATTTAACGAACGTTATATCAAATAAAAAATTAATTTACCATTCTAAAGATAAGCTTTATTCGAATGTTAAAATAATCATTGCTGTACAAAAGGTACAAATATTTGTTATTTGTATTTCTACGCATAAGACTAGTAAGATATCTTATCTTATCGCAAGAATATATATAATTTTATCCGTGGCAAAGTAATAGATGAACATTTGCTTTCGGTTTTTAGCGCTGTAAGACAATTTTTTATTCAATATCATGTTGAAATTAACGCTGCTTGTTTTTTTGACTTTTTGCGTGATGCTTGCTAAGGGAGGTATATGAAAGGACTTTTTTTTACTTTGTTCAATAGTTGTTCTATCGTATTTTATATAATTTATATGTTTAAAGATTTTCATGACTACGAAAATTGTAAAGCGATGAATTGCAAAGGTGAGTCTGCTCATTATATATCTCTACTAATTAGAGTTTCAGAACAATATTTTACTTTTATGGTAATGAAATTGACAACTTTGATACCGTATGTTACTTTAAAAACACTGTTACCATAAAATAAATTCAAAATTTAGACAATAAAAGGCTTTCACATTTAATAAAACTCTAGAAGGATAACAAAAATACTTTATTCGATTTTTTATTGAAAAAATCTAATAATACGAAACATGAAATTTCTATCTAGTAATTTTTCATTGAATATAATATTTTAACGAGAGATTAATTTTTTTTATACAGATCTAAAAGGAAGAGCCATGCATCATTGCTACACACGTTGTTTCAGTAAAAAGAGTTTTTTTAATATTTTTAATATTTATATTCTTTTTTGCTCTTATAAAATATTTGTGTTTTTTACAGATACAGAAATAATATGGTTTCCATTTTGAACTTCAGTTTATCAAATCCATAAGTAACTTCCGAAGTAAAGACCAGTACTTTTATAAATAATAAAATAAGTGAATAATCTTACAGATAGTCTTGATAAAAATCTACAATACATCAATCGATATATATGTAAAGCCTTAAATAACAGCACGTGATACGTAATATTGTTTACATCTTCATTCAGACTCCCAAAATTATTCCTCCTTCCAATCAGTCGAAGCAATAAATTCAAATAACTCGGCGACTTGGCTAAAGAATTAGGTCAATAAGGCCAATTGAAACTTATGAATATTTCAAAATGAAAAAAAAATAACCAATCCCAATGCGAATCGAATAGAAAAAGAAAAAAAAATAGATACAGTTCTATTAAACAAGAATAAAATGTATCACGCTACAAACTCAGAAAAAAGTACGATTCAAGAGAGCTATCCTCTAAAAATATTACCGGAGATGAAATCCTGTTGCGCCAAGAGGAACACTCTTGGTGAAATAATCGCGTTACAAAAGTGTTTGCTCATGTTCCAACGGAATTTACTCTTGCAATGTGCAATAAATTATTATTCTATCTTCTTCAGCAAAAGTATTGTCAATGAAATGCATGCAAAACAGGGTGTGGTAATTCACACGCTTCGTATATATTTTAACAGTATAATTAAATGATCTTGAGCGTAGACTACTGATCATCATAAATCGCACGGAGTATGAATCACTTTTCTAAACACGAGTGCGCTCGCGAAGATCCATAAATCTGATGCCACATCTCAATGTAAAATTGTATGTGCTCTTGAATTTCATTGCCGCACACGGCGCTGCGAGGCATCGTCATCTCGGACGCCGCCACTTTGCTAATTTCCGAAATTACTTTGAAACCAATGGGAAAGTGCGATATCTCCTCTGTCAAGAGAGAAATCCGATAAAAATGTTCCCTTCGGAAAAACCAAAATTGCCCGATTATCGGATCGGAGCCCGGCATGCAAATAATGAACGTAATCTTCGAACGAAAATTTGAATAATCGGTTTGCCACAATTTGCATTTTCCCAATGAACAACTGTAATCAAGTCCTACTCGGACAAAAATGTTTATTCCTCTTGCTGCGAGAATTTCGGATCAAGAGGAGCGCGATGAATTGTACCTGCGTTTATACAGCCCCGCAAACTTTCATTGTTGATGGCGCAATGCAGACTTCCGCATGAACAAATCGAGCTGATATAGTGCACACACGTCCTTCGATTTCCTTTTTCATTTCTCTCTATCCAAATCTAACGGTAAAGTTCGTCGATGTGTACATTATCTTAGAAATGTTGGTAGGAAGAAAAGAGAAAAAAAAGAAATCGGCAATCATCGCTAAACAAAGCTGATTGTCATGCGTCTAAATCGAGAGAGAAAAAAAGACGCACGTATATGTAAGCATATATGCCGGTCGAGCGCTCGTAAAAACCGGAGTGGCGAGGGAACTTCTCACACGCTGCGTGGATTTTGAGCTGAAAAGATCATCGTGGGACACCAATTTTTTTTCGTTCGGGACACGCAAGTGCAGCACTGTTGGTAACCGAGTGGCAGTTCTAATACTGTTATCTGTGTGTTTAGTGCATGAAAGAGCCGTACACTGTTCATTATTTTCAATAGTTTCAATAGTTTACCTATCATCTTTGTATGAGCCACTTCAGTCTCCGACAACGTTTTCATACTTATCCGTGAAAGCAGTTTTCATTCAAAAGCGTAACGAATTTATTATTTCTATTTGTGTGTTTTGATCGTTGTGTAAAATAACGACTATTCATAAATTTTAATTCTTCGAGATGATTTGTACTTCAGAATATTTTAATACTATAACAGTTTCTTGGAGTTTCATTAAATTAACTCGCCAATGACTTTGAAAATTATTCATTAAATATTATTTAATAATCGAGAATTTGCTATAAAATGCTATTTCCAGAGCTTCATGAGCTTGGAAAGAATATTGTTTATTTGTAACTCTTAATATACATGCGAGCATTCAAATAATGAAGGCTACACAGACACACACGCGATCATTAAGGCGTCTCGCGCAACAAATCTCACAGCGCGTAATAATAGCGATCTTCCGTCCTGAATTTACATGGAAAAACCATATCCCGTAGACGAGCTCTGATAATTATTGTCCTTTAAAATTCTTCGTTCGTCATCGCGAGATGCGTCATGTGACTTTTATACTCCTTTTTTCTGCCGATCTATTGTCAGCAAAATAACATCTTCAACGAATTGAAACGACACTGAACGTGTTGCGCGCCGACAGGTGAAATCATCGCTAATGACGGCGCGATTGTGATCGGGTTTAGGAGACGAATAATTTTCAATGTGACTTTAGTGTTTCAGGCTTCGCTGCCGGGAAATACGCGGAAAAGTTCGTGCAACCGAAACCTGTCATGAAAAAATTTCTAACGAGCTCGAGGTACATTGCGACAAAAAAATTTCAGCTTTCTCTGAATTTCCGTGAATCGTTGACGTTCGTTATAAATTAGTTCTCGCATATCGTATATGAAGTAGAATAAATCCATAATTCATCGTGTTCCACTCTAAAGTGATGAAACGAAACTTCAATTGTCAACGTATCGGTTCACTATCGGATTTACGATTTTCTGTTAGTCGAGCGTTTCATTACGAACTCCACGATTCATTTGTATTTAAAAACACCTATTCAAATAATTACAAAATACAAATTTGAAGAAATAATTTACGAAAGAAAGCTTATTTTTGACAAATCATAAATGATTAAATCGAAAGGGATAAAATATCGAGATCAGTTTGGATCAATTGAGCAATGACAACTGCACTATTTGTAAAAAATGACCGTGACTAAATACCTCAGCAGTTGCGTGTCATTGTATATGTCTATACGAGTGTGCACTTATTGCACAGCTTGCACCGCTCACTCGGAATAAATTAATTCTTAAAAAAAATGTTCAGCGTTTTCTAACGTTGAGTTGAATGATATTATTCTTGGCTTAATAAATCTTTAAAATGTTCGCAGACTAAGATGACGATGAAGACGACAAAAATACTGTTGCTGTTATTGAGTGCAGCGACGTATACATCAGGGGCAAGTGTCAATAGATCGACAAAGAAGCAGTCGGATCTACCGGCTTGGATTGATTGCACAAGTAACAGCCATTGCGCACCTGGGTACTGTTGCACGATAGGTATGTCGAGAAGCTTTCTACCGCCTGTTACTAGATCGATAATTCTTGTTATTATTGAATATTTACGAAATGCGCAAAAACTTTTACAAATTTAGATATCGTTAAGACAAGAGGAACAAATTTAATTATCACAGCTGAAGAATTTTAAGTTTTCTTTTATGATTCATCAAAGTTGAATGATCACTATCGTGGCATGAATTATACCATAAGGCTTCTAAGAGCACTACTTTAAAGAAATTTTAGACAAATATTTTTTATGAAAAATAAGATTATTCGTGTTTTAGGTCGGAGTTTACGTGCAAATATTCAAATACTTTTCGAATCAAATTATATATGAATAATCAATTTGCCATAATTTGAATCTGACTAATGAAAGAAAATTTTTTCTAAAATATTTTAACGTTTGAACGAATAGGAATTCTTGTATATTAATTTCGTGAGTTGAATTTCTAGTTAGAAAGGGGTTTGCTTTCGCGACAAAGGAAATGAAAAATAGATATTTTCATTTTGTTTAAGAGCATTGTTCCAAATGATCTTAAAAAAAACAAGAAAAAGCAAAGCTGGTACATACACTAATGAACCTTTTTCATTCCTCAGTCGCGTATTTTGTGAGAAAATATTTTCACGTGAATTTCAATTTTCAACTAACGTATTTCCAAATGGCTCGGCATCATGTAATCGGTAGTTTGGCAAATGTTAGAATAATGAAAAGTCGCCCGGTAACAGAACGAACGTCTGTTCGACAGCGTACGAGAGATACAGCTATCCTCACTGTCAGCAGTTGCAAGAAGAGGGTGACTTTTGCCGACCTAACGGTCCCTTGTTGACGAACGGCACGCGATCCTATCCTGACGAGCTACAAATAGAATTGAGCGACGTATATCTGATGTTTTGCCCTTGCGCTTCGGGATTGGCGTGTGATCCTGTCAGTGCTGAATGCCGCGACGAGAGAGATCTTAATCTACTGGAGGACAACAAGGATTAGTGATAAGAGTATGATGATTTTTTTTGCTCTTCCTAATACAATTTTTCTAATTTAATAAAGGATTTGATATAATCTTCTTATAAAATCTCGTTATTCTCACGACCCTTTTAATATCTGACATTTTGAATGACTATTATGCATAACTAGTTTTCATCTTCGATAATCTTATCTTCTAGTATGCAAATGTTATGAGTAATTCTCATTGTCCGCCGTTATTTCAGACAATGTTATCGTGACCTCTTTCGACTTGTCACAATGGCTTGTGTAATTTTTTTAATGACACACGCTTGCAGATATACTTTCTTATTCATTGCTTTTCTATATAAACGTAATGAAATTTTCTTTTTAGGCAATAGTCATTTTTCAACATTTTTTAAGTTACCATAATTCTCGCCTTACAATACTCGATTCATTTCGAGGCTTGATTAACAAATTAATTTTCGAATTCGAATAATTACCACAAACATTTGCGTAGATTATACTGTTAGTGAATGCAATTTCAAACGTTTTACGATTTTTAATTTGGATTTCAATGAATTCGTACATTCTAAATTCGATTCAAACCAAATTCAGAAGAGTTTATCTTTGTCTCTTCTACAGATATCCTATTAGTTATTTATGTATCTTGAGCAGGACGCACGTGATTATGTTTGAGGAGGATATTTTTAGAACGGGACAGTATAAGGCCAAGGCAGCTGTCGAAGCTCACTCGTGATGCTTAACAAATTTTCAGCCCTGGCATGGCCGTATTTGAGTTACGTGCAGGTGACACTTAATTAATAAAAAAGTTGTGTGCGACGTACGCACACTTTTCAATGATACCATTATGTTACTTATTTATTTCCGTACCAACTATAATGTTTTCTCTATTATTGGAAGAAACAGTCTATTAGAAATAATGGTTTATAATAAATAATTATATTTTCAATCATATTCTTTAATAAATGTACTTATGCATAATATATAAAAAATAAATTTTTTTATGTAAATAGTACTTCAATGATCCCCACTCCTCATTATCTCCTCGACTGCAATTACCCATAATTACAATCGAGAAGCTCCTCACGCGTACGCCACCTATTTATTGATTGAGCATGCTCTGCTCTTAATAAATCGAATACAGTCACCTGAAGTAAAAAAGATTTTTCACTCCATGTAATAACTTCAATACATCCGCGTAGGGTGAAAAGATAACTGCGTAAATGAGATAAGTTGAACGGCTTTTATGAATCGGCTGCTTATCGCTATACGATTGAAGTCAATGAGCTGCTATCCTCTGAAGCAGTGTCACGTAAGTGTATAAATCCCGTGCTCAACAATTCCTTTTAATTATTCTATCTACATACAGGTGTGACCTTATTCTCCATTTCTTTTCCCTGTTTGTCTCTTTGTACCTCCACTATTTATTTTTTTTCTTTTTCCTTATCTTATCCACAATTATTTATTGTATATCATAGCAGCTTGTGGAGAATATATTTAATATGTAAATATGATTCTCGGCTTCGGATGGTTTTTTCATCTCCGAACAAAACTTTTGAAGATAAGGATTTTCAAAATCGCAGTATATAAAGCAGACATTCGAAATGACATTACATTAGCGAAGTCCCCAACTGGTCAAAAGAATCTTGAATATTTATAGCAACTGTGCTAACATCAGGTATACATGAAAAGAGTACAAATTTTAATGGTTCCACGTTTATTTACCATGTTATTCATTTTGAGACATATTTTGAAATAATTTTTATGCAAACTAATTATTTTTTAAAGTCACTGCTGTTCAAAATAACTTCGTATTGGGAAAAAAAAAAATAACGTGATAGCATATAAAAAGTCGTAGGTGTGTACTCAAAACTAATCATTTTTTATAGAATATACAATGACGACGGCAACTGGATTATTCGTGCTTTTGAGCGTGGTAGCCTGTACATTGGCAGAAAACCAATCACAGTCAGCATCCAACGTCGAGTGCAAGAGTGACACAGATTGCAAACGTGGATACTGCTGTGCAATTGGTGCGATCTTTTAAAGGCTCGCTCTTATAAGCTTCGCGACGGTTACTTGGAGCCGCAGAGACATGTAGATTTACCGTGTTCACGAAGCAAATGTTCTGTTCCGATACAGGTCAGCAACGTTACAGCTACCCACAGTGCCAGCCGTTGCGAGCGAAAGGTGACCTGTGTCGTCCAGGTGAGCCACTTCTGGTCAGTGGGCCATTTTATTATCCAGACATCACGGTGACATTGAGCAACGTTCATCTTACTTTATGCCCATGCGCTGACGATCTCGTTTGTAGTAGAACTGACGGACAGTGTCACGTTGCTTAAGACGTAAAATGGAGCATTCTGAAAATTTTCAACAGTATTTTGTAATGTATGTGTGGAATATCGATCGGGCATCGATCATTAGTCACAGGCAATCGCGAGCCTTCGTGTAAATGCATGAATGTATGAGTGCATTTGTGATAAGGACGTTGCACGTATACATAAATATTGGAGCTATAAGTGTAAAGTTTAAAAGACAATCCTGAGACAGACTCAGCTACTAAACGACTTATTAGCACGTTTTTCGCCGATTACGTGAAAGGGCTGTATCTATACACTACGCACACACACACACATTTTTATGTCCGATAGGCTGTAGAACTAAAACCAAAAAAAATTTCAGACAAATAAAGCGCATTTTCATTATAAGAAAAGTGTTATATAATACATCTATTGAATTCTATTAATTATCCCGAAAAATGTTCACGCCAACGACACTCCTTGTACCATCAACAGATTCACTAATTTTTTTGTGCTTCGACTATACAGGTGACTGCAAAAGACCGCACGCGCCATGAAAAAGGGTCCAGCGCCGCCTACCTGAAAGTAGGCGGCGCTGAATCCCCGCAATTGTCTGATTGGGCCCCAGCTAATGCTCGAAGGAAAGAGAGGGAAATTTCCTTACTTTTCACGGGTCTTCTTGCGATGAAAGAGATACGCTCGGGGAGTCGGTCTCTCCGGCGAAACCGTTTTTCTGCCTCGACGTGCAACCGGGACATCTTCGCTAAACGAAAAATGGTCTTGTCGAATGAAAGTATTAATATTACCATAGATTATAGGTAGTGTTCGCGCCGTATACGCTCCAGATGTTAGCCAAATGCGAACATGCTTTCACCCTGGTTCGAACAATTATCCCTTCCCACAATCCTAGTCAGCCGTTGCCATGTGAGGCCCAGGCCGCCGCCAAGGCGAGGTAGCGATGAGTGCGAGAGATATACCGATAAGTTAGCGTAAATACCATGAACGTGTCTGTCTAGCCGAGTCATAAATCTTTTATGAGGAGAAAGCTATGACGACAAGCGACAGCCCGCTCGGCCATTTAGCTCATAGGCTGAGTTTGTCTTACCCTCTGATTGGACCCTCGCAAATAGGCCCAAAAGTGGGGAGTTACGCACCTCGTTCGCAGCGGTGAAGCGCAGTTGAGAAAACAAAGGAGTCCAGAAGGTTACGAACCTTGAGTGCGCACTCTCGTCTTAACTGTGGCTCTAACATCTTTGAGTTTATCAAATGTACATCGTTCGCCACTGCGTCATTCTCACGAGTGTGTACCCAGTGACATCCTAGCGTTCGCATGCGACGATCTTCGCCTAGACGCCAGCGGCGCAAGGGGCTAGGTCCAGAAGTCGCCTACCTAGCTGAGGATACACCGCGTCCTCTGGAGTGGCTGCCTCTCAGCGGCATCGGGCCTCTTCCATCAAGGGCCACGGACTGCGTCGTAGTGAGTCTGGAGAACTCTCCCTGTTTGGGGTGAATCTTAACGCCCATGCGTGTCGAGCTGGTAAGAATCTTGCGAATGGCCATTCAATCGCGTTTATACAGGCTAAGCAAGCTTCCGTAATTTAGGTACCTGACTTGAATAAGTTCTAGCTGTATTTATTAATTTCCTTTGTTTAATACCCTGAAATTCACATGTCTTTTTCCTCATTCGAGTACTGAGTTTATTTTATGCCGGATGACTTTCAGGGTCTCAGTTACTACATTTATTTTTTAATTAAAGAGTCAAGTTCTAACTTAATCATCAGTGTTTATTAATCGTACACACCTGCACCGAAATCGTTCATATTTTTTCTATTATTAGCTTACTGTGTTTAGATTGTTCAAGTAGTTTCTTTCAAAACAAATATTAATTTAGTCTACTTCCAACCGAAAGTGTTGTATCTTCCTTGTCTTGAGTACACACATAATCTATTCATTCGTGCTTTATCGTTGTTGTGCAATCATCTCTTCTAAGCTTGAAGAGAGTCGAGGAATTTCGATGTTCCCGTACGACAGAATAGTCGTTACATTATTTTTTTTTTAAATTATGTATTTCTTATTATTATTATAAATTTTTTATATAAGCACAGTAATAAAAATAACTTCGAAAGTAAAAAACTAGAGCGTGTGGACAATTATGCATAATTTTATTATACACAAACTATTATCTACAATACATAGTTAATTATTGATTAATACCATATTACTATTTATAATAATTTGTGTGTATAATAAAATTGTGCATAATTGTCCGCACGATAAAACTATTTACCATACCAGGAAATAAACAACAGAAAAATATATAACAATGTAAATTGTTATTTATATCACGAAAATGTAATGGCCACTCTGACAAATAATAACAAAATTACAATTACGATTGAAACATTTAATGTAAAATGTACATTGTCTTTTATAATACAAATTCTCCATGTATATTAAAATTTCAGTATATCCTGTACAATTGTAGATTTTTGCCTTTAAAACAGTATCTCGAGGATGTCTATGTACAAAATTTATTATGAAACTAGCTATAAAGCTATATGTATTTATGAACTTGACGTTTCTTGAACCTCGGTCAAACTTGCTTGACCTCACCACTACAGTGGGCGCAACAAGCCATGTTAACAATACCACCAACATTACTTGACGCCGAAGAGTTTGGCATGAACATGCGAACTGCGCCGACTAAAGCACTACAAGCTGCATCCTGGGACATCATGATATTCGGACTCATTAGCAGTTGTTCTGCATTTTTTTCGGCGGTTGTTTTCATTTCGAGGCCTGTGACGTTGATTTCTCGTCGTAGATCTACTTTATCCATACCACTAAGTAAATTGATTTTTAAAAGTTCTGCTAACTGAAAGCTGCCTTCTGAAAGGTCAAGAATATTCGTACTAGGAAGTTCGTGACGACGCGATGCTCCTACTGGATCGAAATTCTCACGGATGATGCTAAGAGTTCTGAAATGTAAAATTTTTAATTAGTGATAAGTGCTCAAATTACTGGTAAAAATATTATATCAGGCAATAACTTATAATAGATTTAGTTAAATTATTTTAATGTAGTACAACTACTATTGTGACAAATGAATTGGAATGACTCTTTTACCTATAAGTCTTCATGGAAATATCTCTAACTTTACTACGCTCTTCCAAAAGCCTCTTTATACTTTCTTGCAAATCTGTAGTTCTTTGACACAGAGCTGCCTTCCACTTTGCTAGCTCTTCTACCATCAAACTAAAACATTAATAAGTTTTAGCACATTGCATTTTATCGTTATACAGTGAGAATAAAAATTCACCTGCTTGCTAAAAATTTGCTCCTCCAAACTTCACACTGTCCGGCTAGCCACTCGGTTTGTTCTTGATGAGTACTCAGATGCTTGGCTGAATTCAATAATGCCTGCGATAATTGTAATTTATCCTCTGTGAGTAAATGCACTCTGGTTTCCAAATCTTCACCTACAGCTGCGACTAATAAATTTTTCAATTCACCATTCACCTGCAGCAATCAGGAATGTCAATATTCAGCAATTATTTTAGAAATAAAAAAAGAATGTAATTAATATTACTTGGGCTTGAAATTTCAATTGATTTTCTAATTGACAATTTTCATCTTTCAGCTTGTGAATTTCAGCTTCATATTGCTTTTTCAAATTCTCAACTTCACTGTCAACATGAATACTAGTGTGCTCTTTTTGTTTATCTTTTATGGATTCTTCAGTCTTTAGATGAGCTAACTGGGATACCATAACATTGATATCTAGATTATTTTTTGATCTCCTTTTTTTTTTTTCAAAAGGTACTATAGGATTAACAGCAGCTTTATATGGTTCATAAGGTATAAACTTTGGTTCTTTTGTTTTCAACGAATGGAGTATGTGTTTCTCTTTTTTAATCTGCGTTATTGTCTTAGGTACAAGATTCACTATTTGTCCCGTTGGAGTTACAGGGGGAGTTGAATTCTGTTTCAAATTTGTTGGATGGTATATTAATGCTTCCCCTAATCTTGTCTTAATTGGCTTTTCCACAATATCCAATAATCTATCAGCAGCAACATTTTCCATTCCATCACCTTGGGTTCTCTTTGGACAAGCTATGGCTTGAACATCTAAATACGGTAACTTGTAGTTATTTGAAAAGAAGAAGTATTTATAACTTCTAAAAGACTTTTTATTTTACCTTGATTTAGTGATGAAATACTGCGATTACTACTTTTTCTACTTCTAGAGTAAGTAAACGTTGCTATTTCATCATTCATATTTGAATATTGCTTATATTCACAAAGTGAATAAATTAATGGATATTTTTAAGGTATGTAAAATTCACCAACGATAATGAAATAATTTATGAGACTTTTTCGAACAATTATTAAAAATTTATTGGAATGATACAAGAAATCAAAATGTTTATGATTAGGGAACCAAATCCAATGCCTACAGGTATCTAGCGTACCTCTGCAGCGTTCCACATGAATGTAGTTCTTGAAGTAATAATAACAATTACAATTTGTTTTTAAATACTAAAGTAATCCTCTATTTATCACACGCGTACGTACATATTTACCATCTGTTACGAGACGCAGCTGTTACCTGCTGTTGCAGCAACGAAATCGAGACGACCCTGGCAGAAAAGTGATTGATTTAAAAAAATATATATATACCATTATTTTCGTCTTAATTTGTACCACCCGGAAATTGCTTTTTTGGAATTTGTACCCCCCCCCCCCCCCCAAATTTAAAAAAAAAGCGAAAAAAACGATATTTCGGAAAACTCATAAGCCTAGCAGAAAAATGATTGATATCTTAAAAGAAAAAAATACCACTAGTTTCATTTTAATTTGTACCATTAGAAAAATGCTTTTTTGGAATTTGTACCCTCTTTAAAAATAGAGAAAAAAAGATTTTCGTAGGGTAGATTAGCAATTCAAATTAACGTATTACTGGGCATGCGCGGCAGAAAATCTATCTTCCAGCGGAAAAAGATGTGATTTTGAAAAAAAAATGAATGCCTTCTTCTTAATTTGTACCATCTAAAAAATACATAAAACTAATGTGTACCACTGTAGAATTTGAATTATACAGCGTTTTTCATAGAAACAGTAAAATGCAAAAAATTAATAAAATTTATGATCCTGGCAGAAAAATGGTGAATTTTCTTAAAAAATTTTAAGTAAATAGCTTTATGTCTATTTATACTATTCAAAATTATCTATATTTTTTTTGTACCCTTCCAAATTCCAAATCCAAAATTATATTAAAATTATAAGAGCTGTATTAATAGGAATGGGTTATTTCAGAAAATAACCCATAGGAATGGGTTATTTTCTTAGATCTTTCTTAGATTCTTTCTTAGATCTTCAAAGATATTTTATTTTTGGATTATATTTTTGGATTTCGTAAATGGTACAAATTAAGAAGAAGACATTCATAAGCTTTTACATTAAAATTTCACGATTTTTCCGACGAGAAAAGAGATTTTCCGCAGCACGGAAGACACGAAATTAGAATCGTCGAATTAGACTACGAATTAATTTTTTTCTCAATATTTTCGAGGGGTTCAAATTCCAAAATAACTATTTTTCAAATGGTACCGATTAAGGCAAGACTGGTGGTGTATTTTGTTTTATATTAGGAAATAAACATTTTTCCTATCAGAGTTTTCTACTTTATCATCCGAGTAATCAGCTGTTTTTGCGGATGTAGGACTGTAGGAGTTTAAGAACTTCGGACTTTGTATATTAACATATCTAATTAAATTTTAGAGTGTAAAAATTACAATAAAACAATTTTTCAGTTGGTAAAATTTAAGGTGAAACTAGAAATATATTTTTTTCTTAAGAAATAAAAGATTTTCCTGTAAAATTTATCAGTATTACAATCGCACAAAAATCATTGTATAATTCAAATTCTACAGGGATACAAATTAGTTTTATGTATTTTTTAGATGGTGCAACTTAAGAAGGCATTCATATATATATATATTTTTTAAATCGCATATTTCTCTGCTGGAAGATAGATTTTCCGCCGCGCATGCGCAGTAATGCGTTAATTTGAATTGCTAATCTACCCTACGAAAATCTTTTTTTTCTCTATTTTTAGAGAGGGTACAAATTCCAAAAAAGCATTTTTCTAATGGTACAAATTAAAATGAAACTAGTGGTATTTTTTTCTTTTAAGATATCAATCATTTTTCTGCTAGGCTTATGAGATTTCCGAAATATCGTTTTTTTTTGCTTTTTTTTTAAATGTTTGGGGGGGGGGGGGGGGATACAAATTCCAAAAAAACAATTTCCGGGTGGTACAAATTAAGACGAAGCTAATGGTACATATATATATATTTTTTAAATCAATCATTTTTCTGCCAGGGTCGTTTCGATAGAATCTTTTTTGTAAACACCCTAATGTACTCCTACCATACTAAACGATAACATCCGAAAACAGCTGAGAATCAAATGCCTACTTGTATTTTTGTTTACTATTATTTGTTTTCCACAAATATTTTTATTTTAAACCAAACAAAAGAAAACTGATGATGATTATTTTGGTAATGAAATTCTTGAACTATTTAATTAAATAGATTCTTATGACAATTGAGAAAATTAATATATTATATCTACATTAAATTTTGCCAATCAACAACTACAATTGCAGCCAAGATAATATGCATTCAATTGTTACTTATGGTATGGAAATTTAAGTAGTGCTTACGAAAAAACTGTTTTATTAATCTATAATATTTAATTAGATAATTCTATGCTTCAAATAAAAAGCAAAGAGCATTTTTTGAGTACTGGATGTTCAAAATTGGATAAATTTTTAAGAGGAGGTTTACTTAATAAAGGGATCACTCAGATTTATGGAGAATCTGGTACAGGTAAAACTCAATTGGCTCTCCAATTATGCTTGACAGCGCAAATTAAAAATGACTCATCCAATTATTTGTATGGTATGAATTATTTTGTAACACTAAAATCATTAGAATTAAATGGGAATTCTTTTCTTAATACTGCTAATTACGACAATATTGCATGATTATTACAGGTGCAGCATACATTTGTACAGAAGCAGCATTTCCATCTAATCGATTGCAACAATTATTTGAAAAATCACCAATTGCAAAAAAACATTTAATATCAAATGAAATGATTTTCATTGAACATGTTTCAAGCACAGTAAGCATTTGCAAGAAAATTGAAAAATGTCAAAAAATAATTCATAACATACTTTCATAGGAAGACTTAGAACATTGTATTTCAAGTCCTGAACGACTTCCACAGCTATTGAGTAAATATAAAATAAAACTGATTGTTATTGATTCTATAGCTAGCACCTATAGAGTTGAATATGAATCAGATAATTTGAAAAATAGAGCAAAAAGTTTGAGAAATTTAGGTTACCACTTGCATAAATTAGCAAACAAGTATGACATTACTGTAGTTTGCATAAATCAGGTAAAAATATTTTCTAAATTTATATTTTTAAAAATCTTAGTACAATATTTTTTATTTTATTATTAAAAACACTTTCCATTGACATTTGCATCAATCATTTAGATAACTGCCATCATTCACAAAACACCTGTAGAACATATTTCTGCAAAAGAGAAGCCATCTCTCGGCATTACTTGGGCTAATATGATAACCAACTCTTTACACATGTACAGGAAAAATAACAGACGCTATCTGTACTCAGAAGGCTCAACTTATATGCCACATCAAACCATTGAGTTTGAAATTTCAGGATCTGGTGTTGAAGCAATAGATGATTAAAATCAAGTATTTAACGTGAGTTGTTGAATGTCCCAAAATGTTTTATCATTCACAACTCTTATAGTCTCCGATGGTTTCCATTGATTTTTATGAATTGTTGAAGTGAATGGATCCATAGTATTTATATCTAAATGCTCTACTTCATTATGAATTATTATTCTATAAATAATTGAAATATCATTAAAAAAATGACTACTATAACAAGTTCTGGAAGTTATTAGCTTAGTATTCAACATTGTTACCTCAATGCATGGAGAAATGTTCTGTAAGGCTCAACATCAGTTTTCCCGCTGTAAGTGTAATCTCCTACAATTACATGGCCTATATATGCACAATGAACCCTTAATTGATGACGACGCCCTGTAGTTGGATAAAGCAAGATTTTTGTTGCTGCTTTATTATTGTAATAACCTTTCTCTAAAACCATTAATCCTGTACATGATTTACGAGGTTCTGTACAGAATTGATTATCATTTGTACACATTTTACGACTACCATTTATTTCTCTAATGTCCCTTCCTGTAAATAATAATCTTGTATATTATATCAATTATACATAAATTTTCTGGGTTTGATGTAATTAGTGTATACCAATAGGGACATTAATTATTATTGAAGGGCTATTAATATGTCCATGAACAACAGCTATATAATATTTTTGAACTTTTCTGCCTTCAAAAGCTATAGATGCAGCTCTTGCTGATTGCTTATTTAATGCTATACACATCACTCCACTTGTAGCATAATCTAATCGGTGAACAAAATAGAACTCATGGCAGAGATTGGGATTAGCCAAATTTGGAAACATCTTACGGATTACACATTGGACACTTTCCTAAAAAATCATTATACATTGTAATAAAAGGTAAATTGGAATTAAAATTTAAATATAAAATACGTTAATTACCTGCATATTAGGATTATTACAATTAATCACCATATCAAATGGTTTATTGATAACTAAAAAATTTTCACTATGGTGTAATATTTTTAAAACATTAAATTCTGTAAACTTTTTTTTCTTAATGATTCCATTTGTAATAATAAAAATAAAAGTATTTAGAATGTCATACAAGTTAGTCATGTATTTTATAAAGTGTGTAAAAATACACATTATTTATGTTCTTATTACATTTCTAATTTGTAATAGTAAATCATTTTTTATCAATGAATATAGACGCTTATAGAAGACCAGGCCAGGTGCTTGTATAAGTGACCATCCCCAAATCAGCCCTTGAAAATGTTTAAAATTAAAATTAATATTGTTTTCAATCAAGATGAATTTGCTCAGTTTACCTATGATCATATATAATTTGCTTCATTTGCATTAAAGAAAAAAGTATGTATAAAAGTATTACAGTTGAACATTAATTTACTTCACTAAAATCTTGTCGAAATATCAATATTTTTTTAATTCTAAGATTTTAAAAAATTGCTCACTCTCGAAATAAATTTGCCCCGTTATAAAATTCAAGGAAAATTAACAATTTTTTATAAAAAAAATTAAATAATCTCATTTATATTTTGACCAGAACAAAAAAAGCGCCTTGCGCATGTGCAAGTGCACGTATTGTACCACTCGTCTATACGCATGCGTATTGGCTTATCGATGCTCGGTCAGAGACTTACCGCCATCTAGTAAAGTAACGTATATACGTAACATATATAGCCTACCTGAGCCGCTGATGTTTCCAGATATATATTTTCTCTCTTTCCAGATATTATTTAATTGACGACAGAAAATAATATAACGACTGTACCATTAGGATTTAAAGGAAGAATATACCTAACTATACTGCCAATCACCTACTTTGGGCCATCTGCTGCAAAAGTAGTCAAAACTTTAAAGTTAAATGTCTCTGGTAAAAACTATAAGGTACAGAGTCGCCTGAGAGCTCGTTTGAAAGGTCTTTTAAAAAGCTTTTAAATGGTATGACTAATGGATGCCATTGATTGTTTTTTATATTTTGTAAGTAATAATTCAACATTGAAAATTCGGAAAATTTTTTACTAACTTTGAAAATTTACTAAATCTGGAACAGAAATCTTACAAAAATTTGAGTGAGAATATTTTTTAGCTTTTATCAAGCTGTATCTGAATCACTGGTAAAAACGCGTCGAAACTGATGCGCGCACGGGCATATTTTCCGGGAAGTGAAAGTTTTTTTAAAACATTTTTTATCTCCGTAAATTCTAAAAATTCAAAAAAAATGTATGTTTACATTTTTTTTTTGGAAACATTAGAAATATTGCTGAAATCATTATTTATAAAACTTTTCTTTGAAACAATTCTTGCTGGCTGGGTCCTTCCAATCGTTAAAACGTTGTAGTATAGACATATTACATATCTATATCGAGCTTTAGAAACTACAGTAATAGAGCGTTACCATCTATTGAAGTCATTAACTCACGAAAAGTGAGTTAATAATGACTTCTAGTTTCAGGCTTAAATATTAAGATTCATCAACAATTTTACAAGAAAACCGCCATACTTTAGTTACGCGGAAAAATTCGATCTCCACCTATTTCGCATTCATGAATCGAAAATCGGAAATTAAGGCAACATATGCCGTTTTTCCTTTTTCGTCAACAATTTCCCTTGACAAATCGGAGGTCAACTTCGCAGTCCTGATCACATATATATAGAAAGCCTCTAATCATTAAATATAGAAATTTTGAAAATTACTTGGAGAAGTTAATGGCACCGAATTAGCCAAAACTGATTTACAGTATATTTGTTAAAATAATATATCTATTAATCGATATATTCTATAAAAAGTTTGAAACCATAGACAAATATGTCAAAAATAAAGAAAATTAAATCGTCAGATGCAGCCGACGATTCAAATTATTTAGAAAAAAAAAAGCGGAAGCCAACTTGGTGCATTGCCGATATAATTAAAAGTACTTAACGAGGTACTACGTTGTCAAATTGAAATCATTACAGCTTTTATACTCGTATAAATGCGTTATACTTATTCGCGAATCTTACATAATTTGTGGGTGAGATAATAGATTAGATGAGCTGGCAGTTTTATAAAGAATAGCTTTCTTAACGTGTTTTAGCTACTGGATTCATTCTGTCTTTTCCGGCCGTCAAGCATTCGCCAATTGTTTTACATAAAAATTAGATTTGAAATTGTTACTATGAATTTGAGTTATAACTGAATATTTATTTGCCAATTAAAATCGATAGATATTGTGGAGCATTTCAAATCATATAATTATTTTATGTATGTATAGCGTACTTTAGAATTTTTCACTTTGCCAGTATCAATTTTAATTTTATTTAAGCATCAAACTGAAGTATAACATACAAAAAAAGAGCGCATGAAGCGTGCTTGAATACGCTAGTTTATAACAAAGACGAACTTTTAATACAACTGGGGGTTTATTCATGTCGGAGCGATACAGCAGAAGTAACCATCAATATTATATCTGTAGAACCAACTGAAGAGTGCATAAGTGTGTGAAGGCAGAGGTGGAGGTTGCTTTGTCAACTATAAGGTACTCTTGATTCCAAGACTTATGGAATTCTAATATAAATAATTATAAATGAAAATATGATTTAACAATGAAAACTTATTATTTTACAATGTCATTTGAATACATGTTTACATATTAATGAATGAATTTGCAATTTTTATGTGGAGTCATACATTTAAGTGATATAAAATTTGAAACAATATTGTTACTAAATATTATAACATTTTTTTGGAATTACTAAGTTTATGCCATAAATTATATTAAAAATTATTTGTAAACCATCTATTAAGTCACTTGTGATTACTGTTGGTTTAGATGATGTCTTTAATTCCTTTTTCATACCATTTCTCAAACGTGCAACTGTTCTATGATTACAAATTGTTTTATCAGAGGTATGATATTTTACTATTACATCTTTCAATTCATTTATCAATTGCAAATCTAATGTAGTCAATTGATCTCGAGAATATATTCGAACTGGCCACTGTTGTTTACAAGCAAGGCAGTCACATCGAAAATTGTAGATGTCAGATATCTTTTGTCTTTTAACAAAATTATCTATGTAATATGGTTCAATGTAACAATTGAATAACTGAAACAAATAAATTATTGGAATATTTATTAAAAAAGTCAAGGTTTCAGAAAAATAACTAAAATGTTATATGTATTTTTTAATTTATCAAATATACCTGAGAAGTTCTTTTGATCGGCTGTACTGCATATAAAATAATAGTGTTATGACTAGTATAGCATCTATTTACATTGGGATGGCAACTATGATTAAGCAAACTAGAAACAGATGCAATATAAGCACCTGCAGAGCAGCATTCATTTTCCCAACATTCTGTATTACTTAATTTGCTTGAACACTCATAAGTGTTATTCCACATCTATGTAGTAGAAATAATAAGTGTTACATATTTGCCAAAAACCAAAACATAAATTGTAAAAATTAGTTTCACATACTTAACGAGTGTTAATAAAATAGTCTCCAAAATAGCTAGTATGTTTAGCTATTTTTAATAGTACATTTTGTGTATTATTTTTATGTATTTCTAGATTTACATTAGGAATATTATTTGACAAAGTGTATATAGTTTTTAAACCATTAGTTTCAACTCTTTCATCAACTATAAATCCTTTCTTTTTGTCTATAAATCAAAGTATTTGATTACTAAATTATTTGACAATGATATATGATTTTTTTGTTGTAAAAATAAAAGAAATTATTACCAGTGCACTTATCAAATCTTATTAATTCAGATTTCAATTTTTCTATACTACCAAACTCTTTTAATGCCATAATTAATATTCTAATTGCTACTTGTTTATATTTTTCACTATAATTAGGGTTATCAGTACTATAAATAAAACATTCAATATCATATTTTATCCAAGCTTCTTTTTTACATTGTTCTGAACAAAACATTGACATAGCACAATGATCACATGGAATATTAGCCCATGTTGTAACAAAACAATAAGAACAAAATGCATGTGATTTAAGTATGTTTAGAATTTGAACAAATGGTTTCTCAATGTAAATCACATCTCCAGGTCTGAAATCTTTGGCAGCAATCAAATGCCGACCATACTTCTTATTATAATGTACTTTTATTGATGAAAAGTCATTTATTTTATATACTGATGAACCAGCTCATTCAGTATTTCTAATTTTTTACTTTTTGGAGTAGATTTCTGCTCAAGAGGTTTAGTTAATAACAGTTTCATTCTATCAATGTTATTTTGAAATGATTTCTTTATAGTTGCTTCAGTAATTTCACTCCATAGATGCTTAGCTTTTTGGCATACACTATTACATTCTGTTGACCCTATTTTATGAAGATATTTAACTTTACAAAGCAAAAGTTTGATAGATAAAATTTTATTTTTTATAATATTTATTGCTCTGTTAATATCTTTTATAGATTCTGCATGCATATTTTTTCATGTGCATTAAAATAACAGATCGATTGCTAAATGCTAATGCAAGTCCTTCCGTACCACTTTCTGCAACTACTATGCTCATTGAATATGTTTTCCAAATTTGTTCATGAATATAAGCATCATGAAAACTGCTTTTAAATAGTTCATTACTGTTATGCCTTATAGCTTCAGAATATCCTGAATTTTTTGCAAACGGGATGTGTATCATCTGAATCCATTCTTTGAAATTCAGAAGATTTAAACAGATTTTTAATTTCCTTCTTTTCCTCTTCCATTTTTTAACTAAATCTAAATTACTAAAAATATTTTAAATACACATAAGGCTTATTTAGTAATCTCAAGAAATACTTCACGATTACATCTACTAGCAAAGTTAATTATCCTCTAGTAACTATTTATTAATTTATTTATCAAATATCAACGAAACTTTATCATATACACACTAGTAATATAGTAACTTTGAATAAATTTTATAATCTTTTAGATAATAACAAAGAACTTTTCGTTACAAAATTGAATCAATGGTAGAGTTCAATACTAGGGCAACATATTATAAGATACGACAATTAATTTTAGCGATAATTTCTTATCCCCGAGAAAAAAGCATTGACATTTCATTATTTCATGAAAAAAAAAATTAAAACCCTTACGTCGTTTGCAGAAACCAGAAGAGAGACAAAGCAACAGTTTAATAAAAGTAATACTTTTGTACAAATGAAGTTTGCTGTATTATGAGTTCGTCATAATTCATAAACATGAACAAATGAAAGTCCTCGAGATTTAACTGTTTTAGTTAAATATGATATATACATAAAAGTATGATTCATTTGCTGTTGCCTTTGCAATTAGCGTTTGCGTTGTATAAGTTGCTCCTGAAAATGTTTGACCGAGTTAAGTGCATATTTTCTTATATTAAATTCTTTTCTACAGTTAAAATGATAATGAAAGAATCAATTGGAATATAAATAGCCTTACTAATTAAATTTCAATTGTAAAAACAAACTTGGAATGGAAGAAACGTGTACTGAACCTGGTTAAATAATTTTCAGTCAAATTGCGTCTGGGACAATTTTTTTAGATGATGCTGTATACATTATGCAATTAGTACAATTGCAATGCTTGCGTGTCGGTATAACTTTGTTTAACAATTTCTTTCAAATTGTAACATTAGAAGTTTTTTCATTTTATAAACTACGAATAATAAACTTGTTATAAGATACTTATAACGTTTAATGATTATGCATAAAATTGGAAAATCTTATAATTTTTTGTAAAATATTAAAAATTCAACAAAAGACTTATGTAAATGGAAACTAAAAAGAATTAGTAATTCCAAATTGCTTTTTTTTTCCAACAACCAACCAATGAATTATGTATAAAATCGCAATAATGAAATTAATTCAGCAAATCAGTAAAAAAAAATATTCAAAGACAAGTCCAGGTAATGCAGATTTTAATGTATTTTATTATATTTCATATGGAAAAGTAAATTATGAAAAATAGTATTAGTTACATATCTGTTAACTAATAGTTCAAAATAGAAAATTAAATAAAGTATGTAATAGAATCATGATAATCATTTTTTAAACTTTAAAAAACTAACTTTGTATTCTACAACTACAATTACTCAACTATTATATAATCTTTTTGTTTTTAGAGCAGTACACTCTTTGATTACAATGGTCATTCCTATCCCGTAATCATAATAACAATGTTTAAACAAATTTTATCTCTGAGTTGCACTTGGATGGTACAAATAACATGATACCATATAATTGATTAAAAATAATACTCAAAGTTCTCATTAAATCAATATTCATCAGTGCAGGCTGTGGCAAATCTTTTAAAGTTCTTTCTAAATCCTTTCCAAGAGAGTCAATCATTTTGATATAATAAGCAGAGCCAATGAATGTTGAATCAATTATACGTTTATAGTATGATCCTAATTCTACTTCTTTATGCAAGTATAAAGATGACCAAGGATTTATAATTATGTCATTTTTGAGGAGTAAACTTGGCCAATCATTTAGACAAGCTTCACACTCACATTGAAAATTGTAAATATTTTTCAACAATCGTTTCCTGATTGATTTTTCAATAAAAAAAAATTCTTCTTGATAACAGCGTAATATCTGTAAAATGAAGTAATAGCTTATTGCTTTTAAATTAATAAATTATAATTTTACATTAATTTTATTATCTATTTAGTGAAAATTATCTCAATAAATATACCTGTTCTCCTTTTTTAATTGGTTGTAATGCATATATAACAGCCTTGTGATTGTTACTGTAACATATATTAACATTTGGATTGCAGCTGTGATTGATTAAACTAGTGACCGGTGCAATATAAACTCCTCTAGAACAACAGTCACTTTTGCAACAGTGTGATTTTAGAATTGAACCATTTGGGCATTTATAACTTCCATTCCACATCTAACCAAATCACCATATATTCATATATAGTATAAATTAATTTTTCTTAATCAATTAAAAATTTGATTTTACTTACTTCTAGCTTATTAATTTCACTTACTGTACTTAATCTTAAAAATAAAGCACAAAGAAAGAAAAGATAATCTTTTCTTATATAACTTTTAGTTTTTTTTCCGCAAAGGTCTTCTGCTAGTAATCCTGTAGATTGTATCAAAGTGTCAAGAAATAAAGCAACACTTTCTTTGTGTCTTTGCATTTTAAACTTAGTCACATCATGAGATAAAATATACATGGTCTGGAACATACTTGTCTCTATTTTGTTATTGTTTTTGAATCCTTTGAACTTATCTAAAATTGGTGTTATAATTTACGAAAACACATAGTTTATGGTTACAAAGAGTAAAGTAAAAGAATTAATCTATTTAATATTTGTATACCTTTGGATTTGTCAAATTCTGCTAATTCGGCTTGCAAGTTTTCAATACCACCATATTCTTTTAGAGCAAGAGATAAAGCTTTCACAGCTAGATGCGTAGAACTGTCATCTAATTTTTTTTTTATGCAACTATACAATGTACACTCAATACTGTGATATTGTTCCCAAGCTTTTTCTTTGCATTCATTTGAACAAAACATGGTCCAAGAACAATGGTTACATGGAATGCCTGCCCATGTTGTAGTTAAACAATGAGAACAATATAAGTGTATATTTTCTATATTTACACAGTGAATATAAGGCTTTTCTATGTAGATAATTTGTCCTGGTTTAATATCTTTAGCTGCAATAAGATGTCTTCCATGTTTTTCATCATATTGTATTTTTATAAGAGAAAAATCACCAATTTTATTTCGCTTATTTAAAGCTTTAATTGCAGAAACATTATAATTATGAAATGTTTCCAGGGGTTCAAATGGCTTTTTTAATGTGAATTTAGTTTCGTTAATATCATTAATAAATATATTCTTCAAATTCTCTACTTCAATTTTATCCAATAAAGATTCTGCTTCATTTAATGCAATATTGCTTTCTTCTGATCCCAATGCATGTAAACATTTAGCTTTACGAATGAGCAGTTTTATATGAAGACAAGTATTCTTTGTAATATTTTGTGCTCTAGAAATATCCAGTAAACTATCTTCATACTTGCTCATGTGTAATAAAATTGCTGATCTGTTACTATGAGCAAGGGCAAGATTTTCAGAATTTTCTGTTGCCAAAGCTACGCTTTTTGAATACAACTTCCATATTTTCTCATGACTCTTAGAGTCATGTATTTGATTATTGAAAATAAGATTAGCCTCTTTTCGGAAAATTTCTGATGTTTTATTATCTTTTACATTACTCATTGTAATTTTTCTAGTTATACCGTTGAAATGTAGTGGATCTATTATACTTAAAATTGTGTTATTTTCTTTCTCCATAATATTCTATAATATAAAAAAAATAATAAAAAATAGTCACACTTGCACTTAATTATTTTATTTGATTGTTTCGATAATAATATGATTCAATGGTTTGTTCATAATTCATGTTATAATTGGATGGGAAACGATTTACAATATACCTATACTCAAATTCAATAGTACACTTATAAAGATAATTTTTGCAAGTTACAAAATTTGAAAAAAGCACGTGCTTTGATGCGATAATGCAATACTTTGAACTGAATTATTTGCACATTAAAGAGAATATCAAAATCTTATAATTCTTATATTGTTTCATTCACTTTAACAAATTTTTTTAATTAGTATATGTTAATATATGTATTTTCTTTAACGATTTTGATCGATGAAAGAAAAATCAGAAATAGAAGCCCATACATACTTTTGTTTTAGGTTAAGGTCCAGTGAACTTTACCGACTGAACAAAAGATATTTTATTTCAGTATCGTTATATAAAAACACTCAGGCGTTATCGACTATGCAAAAGGATGGTTTTCAAGTTTCTCTCTCTCTCTCTCTAAAAAAAATGAATTGATTATGTATGTACGTACGTCCACACACACACACACACACACACACACACACACACACACACACACACACACACACACACACACACACACACACACACACACACACACACACACACACACACACACAACCGCGGAAAATATAAAAACTCTGTTTATAGTAATTCGAATTTTATGTCTCGACTAGTGTCCTTAAGTGCGATTTGTGCACTCACTTCTTGCTAGAATTCAATAATTAATTTTATAATCTATAAAAAGAAAGCATGTTTTAAGCTTCAAAATCAGCTTAAAGAGGACCCTGAATTTTTTTCCATGGTAATAATACTGATAAATCGTGGTGTTACGGATACGACCCCGAAACAAAGCAACAACCAAGCCAGTGGAAGTCACCTGGCTCTCCTCGTCCCAAAAAAGCTTGTCAAGTAAAGTCAGATATCAAGGCATTGTTTATTTGTTTCTTCGATTGCAGAGGTGTTGTGATGCGAAGTCCATTCTACCGGATCGAACTGTTGACTAGGAATTATATTTGAAGGTTTGGAAAAGATTAAGGCCCTCGCCACATATGCGCATACGCGTGCGTACAACGGCGTACAAACACGTACAAATCGCTAAAAATTTTGATAGTGCCAACAACAGAAAGTTACTACTATTCCTCGCATGCCCCAAACGAATACACTTACTGCCGGAATAAACGTATCACAACCTTCAATAATATAGCGTTATGATATGCGCATATGTGGCGAGGGCCTAAGAAAGAGCATTAGAAAGAAATAGCCAAATTTTTGGTGTGTAATTGACTGGTTCTTCCACCATGACAACGCATTGGCCCATTCCGCTCTCTCCGTAAAACAGTTTTTGAGCAAAAACGGCATGACACCAATTCTCCATTCCCTCCTCCCCCTGTCCTACTTACCGGATCTAGCCTCCTGTGATTTCTTATTGTTTTCCAGACTTAAAAGAGATATAAGAGGAAAGCGTTTTGTTAATATGAAGAAGGTAAATCAAAAATTGCTGGACGGCCTAAAGAATATATCCCAATAAGTGAATTTAAAAAATGTTTAGAACAATGGAAGGATTGTTTGAAAAGGAACATTGTGGTTAAGGGAGAATACCTTGAATGTGATCAAAATTTGGTGTAAAAATTAAGAAGCTATGACGACATTCCTGTTTCTTTTGGGTCCTTCCTCGTATATAGATACATATAAATAAAATAATCATATGTTTTATATACTCACCATACGTTGATATTAAATGATAAATAATCCAATCATTTTCATATTCGCCGATAGCAATAATTCAAATCTAATAAAGTAATAGGTTCTAAGATTGTTAGCTATATATAGATAATCCCCACTCTAAATGAATATACAAATTTTGTGTAGTATGTATACAAAATTTGTAGAAAAATATATACAAAATCTATAACAATATTATACAATATTCGTACAGAATTTATATAAGTTTGGTATAAGCCTTGTAAAAGTTTCGTATTCAATAATTGACTTTCTCCTAAAAATGGAATAAATAAATAATACACGCATAATGTGGATAAAATAATGTGGGCAGTTTCCGTAAAATTCGAAATACATAAAAAAAATGAAAGAAAATATTAACCTAACCGAGACTTAAAAGAAACTTTAACTTTTTAACTCGAAACTTTCATGTTACCAGACTTGTATACTTTACCAAATTCAATTAATTATATGTCTACTGATAATAGCGATGAATTTAAAGTTAACAATACATTTATAAAAGTTTTATTTTTGCTCAATTATTTATTTATTTATTTATTTTTGTTAAATTTAAATTCATCAATATTATGAGTAAAACTACAGTTCATTGAATACGATCAAATAATTCATAAACAATTTTCTGATGCACGTAATATCAATAACAGTTGCCGATAGCAAAGTGGTAAAATCGCACAAGTCTTACATGAAGATCTTGGGTTCAAGTCTTGGTTATTAATGGTTCATTGTTGATAATATTTATTGGAAGCTAAATTTTACAATAAAGATATTCAATAAATTTATATGTCCTATAAATAAATGTAATTGGAGGGCATTAAGAATACTTTAGCGTATTATTTCAAAGTTAGGCCGTTAAGAGAATGTGGAAGTCATTATCTTTTCAATGCCTACAAATGATGATACTAATTTGTATTAATAGAATATTAATATATGTAAAATGCCTCGATGATTGAAATCGATAAATAAACTGTTTGATTAAATACTATTGAGAAATTTTTCTTTAAAAATTGTTTAAAACGTATAAAATATGATTTAATAAAAATTATTGAATTGATTTGCATTACAAGTATTGTTCAAACTAATTCTTTATAATAGAAATTTATGAGTATTTTTACTGCTTGTTACGATTACCATTAGTTACCATTTAAAACTATTCATGTCCACTCGTCACTTAATGACTGATCTATTTACTTCATTGAAAATGGTTGATACTATTCGACACGAATAGTTTTCTATAGGAACCTATGGAACTTTCTCAACACAGACCTTTATTTCAATCTTAAACATACCAAAATAAGATTATCGATTAGGAATACAAAATATTTACAATTTCAATCTCTGGTTTTTATGAACGATTTATTCACTGCTAGTTCCATAAAATAAGTGTAGAAACAATAACACTGCAGTTTACTTTTTTACTTTTATTATCTTTAAAATTACCTGTATCAATTATGATAAATTAAATTTTTATCACTAAAATCTCAACTCACATCTGCATTCAATAGGCTATTTTCTGCCACATAACAGTATATCACGTGAATGATGAGTTAAAGATTATACTTTTTGTTTGATTTTATTTCTAAAAACAAATTAAATTTGAATTGAAATACAAAATCAATTCAAACCAATTTGAATTCTCGCGATTTTATTCATTTGGGCCAATCAGGTTACGAATAAAATGTTTTAACATAACTTTCATCACCTTTTTACAAGAAGATAGGAGGGGATTGTCTTCAAATTTATAGAAATATGAGTTGAGTTCACTTTGATTGTGAACAATGAATTAATTAACAACGTAATTAATTCACTAGTTTATTAATTTATTATTAATTTATTTATTATTTCACTTTATCCCACTCTGTACACGACTCTATTGTAATTCGGAAATTGTAAATAAAATCTGTTGGCAACGCGGCGATTCTTCCGTACTCGACCTCTCATCAACCTCCTGTAAGGAGTTATATTGTAAGAGTTCGGATGGAAGCGGTTTTCGCCTGGTGTACTCATCAAGATTTAAACTTTCCACCGTGCTCGACTGTTCTCCAAATATATATATATATTTTTTTCGCATCGATCATGTCATAATATCTTGTTGGTTAATAAATAGTCACTTTTGATGTAAAATATAAAAATTTTTTACTAAAATGAGTAGTAGATTAATAAATGCAATCAGTCATTAAGATTTTTATATGAAATAGATAAAAGCATAAAAGTTAAAGTTAGCTGTTGAATTTATACATGAACGAGATAATATGATTTTATATTACTGTCATAAGAATTTTTTATCGCGATGCTTTTATCAAGTCGTTCCATTAATTGATGTCGAAATATATGGTCGTTTATTTTTTCACTGTAACTATTAATTTTTTACGACTGCAAAATAAAGGCTCCGATGTTTTGTTACGAACAGTGACAAATACTGAATAATTGATTTTAGATTTCATAATATATAGGCAATTCTCGAAAATCATATATCTTTGCAATTAACACTCAATAACCAATCATCAATGGTTGTGGAATGCAGAACAGTTTTATATATATTTTATGTGTAGTTATGAAAGTAATTTTTATTTATTTATTGAGGGAGGGGATTGATTTGAGGTTATGGCATGAATAAGACGAAAGTAGAATTTGTCCATACGGGATTCCCCTGTTTATTACCATAAGGTCCAACGTACAAGACTAAGACTTCTTCACTGTCGTGCACTATAAGTAAAATGCTTTAAACATGTGAAATCTAAATAAGTACAAGAACTATACTTTCTACTATACTATTCACTATTATATTTGTCATTTTACTTTTATGTGGTAATTTTACTAAAAATGGTTATTAAAATTGTAGGATTGTATGAGCGCGATAGACGCAGATACAGAACAGATCTATGGTGAAAGACAATTGATTTAAAAAAGGCGTGAAGTGCATGTCAGAGTGAAAAGAAAAGAAAAAAGTGATAAAAAAAGAGATTAAATAACTTACCGAGACAGCCGGTTACATTACGAGATATACCTGAAATTCTTGTACAGAAATGGAATGATATTTCACAAGTTTAAATAAGCGCCTGTATTACAATACAGAATCCAACAATGTGGTGGTAACACATGATATTCAAATACACACATTTGCCAATATTTGCTAGATTGCATGAACATTTACACACACACACACACACACACACACACACACACACACGCGCGCGCGCACGCACACACACACACACACACACACACACACACACACACAAGTACCAGAAAAAGTTAGGAGTATTAAAATGCTTCGAAATTGACGAATTGTAGGGTCCTTATCTCTGATACCACTATACTAAAATATATACACAAATACGTAAACATACTTGTGAGGAAAGGTAAATTGCTAACCAGCTATTTTTTTATAGTGATCATCGGGTAAAACTAAAATCATCGGTAAGCATGAGCATCGTATAGTTAATATTCATATACTCCTTTTTACCTCTACACAAGGATTATTTCAAAACTTTTTTAAAACACTATAAAAATGGCTAAGAACATCGTAGCGAGGCAAATATTTTTTTAATAAAGGCAAAGAGTTATACTTTTAGATGTTATGTTCAGAATTATTAAAAAAATTTACCGAATAACAACATTGCGACAACATTAAGAAAACTGGTTTCAACAACATTTTGCTAACATTTAGCTTCAAACAAATGTGGACATTTAGATGCTTCGGAAACATTGCTGCAATAATTTTAACGGTTGCCGAAAAAATTGCAATGTTCCCAGAAAAATATTTTGGTAATATTTTTAAAACAATTGCTAGTTGGGGTATAATCAAACAAGTTAAATAATGTTTTATCTCTTGAAAATAGAGCATAAGATATTTGGTAAGAACTTGTGTAACAAATGACATAAGAAATACCATTATAATTTATGTAAGTTCTTATGCAAGACATATCAGTGGATTTTCGACGTAAGAACTTGTGTAAGAAGTTGCGTAAGAACTTGAGGATTGTTTAATTAAAAAAAATTCATTTTGATTATTATTTTACAATAATTCACTATTTTACTTATGATTTTAATGTTCTACGTTTGTGCCAATAATCAAGCATAACTACTTCTCGTTGATGTCCTTGATTTTTTCCTAGGTATGGTCTCCACTAGCTCTTCGGTGGCATTCTGGTCAAGGTCGTGGCACTGCCTGTTTGCAAATCGCGAAACTTGATTTTATCGTCATCCTCGCGGTAGTGATATGGTATCGTCCAATAAACTTAATTTCACTAAAACTTCGTTTATTCACGTACGTTGGCTCTACGAATGCTCGCCCATACGCTTTTCGGCCACGGGATTCGAACGCCCTGAAACTACGCTTCCCAACGCGAATTTCCACTCACACAACCTGCTACTCGGTCTACCCAACGACACTTGGTCAACACTAGCCCGATTTATACTTACTTCCTTGTAAATCTGCACATGAGAAATAGGATCAATCTAAAGTGTATCTACTCACAGCTGTAGCGAATGACAAAATGGACGAGTTTTGCGTTCGTCTTCTCTATCTTGCCGTTCTTTTTCCCCTATTCGCCATAAATTCTCTTATTGGTCAGATCATTATTCGCGGTCAGATTATTATCTAAGTACCCATAACAACGTCGATAATGAGAATCAAAATATTATTTTACTAGCATTTCATTAATTCATTGTAATATTAAATTTTATCTTTTAATTACGTGCGCACCCTCAGTGTCGTTCGCTATCTCGCTCTCTCTTACAAGAAAACCTCCCAACCCGACCTCACCGATTTTAATGATTTTTTGATATGTTATAGTACATGAAAAAAATAAGACATTCGTGTTTTTTTATCGGCAGAAAAACACTTTAAGGGGATGAAAACCGGCCTCAAAATTCACACCAAAAAATGGATTTTTCAATGTATCTTAGCTTTTAATTAATATTTTATCACTTTTCATGTGAATACAAAACTAGCGCATTCAATTCTGACCATAAGAGGTGCAAACCTTATTTTTTTTCATTTAAAATTCTACCTTTCTAAGGGTGGTTCTCACCGTTTCAAAGTATTTTTCTGTCGATCAGAAAAATAAATCAGCTTATGATATCGATGAAAAATTAGATAAAAAATATTTCTTTCGGAAACTTTCTAAACATAGCGATCAAGATTTTAGATTAATTCTTGGAGTAATGAATATAGAGAAAATTTCGAATTTCATAAAATTGCTGTCATCTTTAGATAACGATGATTATATGGCTTCTCGCGAAATATTTTCAGAAAAGTTATACAGAGGCCAATTCGTATTTGCATAAATGTATTTCGACATTCTTAACAATAATTACAATCTATATTTGATCATTAAAATATGAGAGCCGACTTTTTACAATATATTACAGATTCGTGTGTGTGGGTGGATATACTCATCAGCCGAGAGCACAGCGTCCCTTGTTAGCAATCAAATAGTTTTTCTGTAATTATGTCATCACAAAGTAAGTTTATTCTTCATGAACGAAGTGTTTCTAGGAATCTGAATAGAAAAAAAACTTACAGCACAGTTAATCAGAGCAGGAGGATTATTCCAGTGACTCTTACAATGCCCAGCTGCCTCTTTAATGCAGTGTGTGGCCGCCCACTTAAATGCCTGTGCGATCAATCTGATCGCCACCTGAAGAAGCTGCGAAAGATCAAACAAATGTTTTTGTAATGCAAATGTAAACTCAAACGCTTACGATTTTATTTAAGATATTCTCACCGGGTTGCGTGCTTCAACTGACTCGTCGAGCAATTCTACAAATTCGTCGTCGTTGTCGATGGCCATGATTAAATGTTCATACTCCAGGCTGTCAGGAATGGCGCATTCACCTTGGTGCTCTTTGAAGTACTCTTTCTTTAATAATTCAGAGGTAGCCGAGTGAATAAATATGTTTTGAGCTCGGATAAAAAATAATAAATAAAAAATAATAATGGATTGTACTTACGGCACATTTGAGCAATTTTTTGGGATTGTACCAAATCTTTTTGCAATGGTGGGCTACTTCTTTTAGACAGTTTGTCGTTGCCTCTGCGAAGAAGTCTTTGAGGTAGTCGATTATCGCGTCGATTATCTGAAAAAGAAAATTCTTTTTAAGCTTTCTGCCATGGAAATGAAAACAAATTGTTACTAGATAAATTTACAGCATTACTAATGTAAATCTTGACAAGAACCACCCGTTTATATTATGTATTGACCTATTTTATAAAAATATTGCTTTCTCTATGTAGCACACAATGAAACTTGTGATTTGATAAAAATCAACATTCGTACTCACTCCATCGTATTGCTCAATATCGATCTTGCGTATATCAACGTTCATATCTTGCATCTCAATGCTGCCTTCCGCGTTGACATGATTTGCCCCAAGAGCCAAGAAGGCAAGAATGCAAAGTGCTAAAAATTTGTAGACGAACATACTGACTTTGTACTCAACAATTAGTCGATCGTTACTGACTGACAGACTCGGACCACAGCGACACTTATATCCTCGTTAGAATGTTTTTTGTCGCTGTTTTATCACATGTTGCTGTGTGCGCGATTTTATCAATCAATCGTATGTGATTACCCGAACACTAATAATTATTTCAGACACCTAGACATTGAATTCTCAAGTGTCGGGTTCAGATCTCTAACTTGATACGTGAGGTAAATCACCCAGATTCGTGATTATTGTTATAAAAAAAACAACTCAACGTGAAAATAAGAAAATTGTACTAAAGAATAAATTATTTCAAGAATCGTAAAAATAATAATTATGGTCTTTAAATTGGCAATAGTTATTATTTTTATTTTACGTATAAATTGGCAATAGATATATATTGTAAATATATTGGAACCATCTTGGCAATTGTTTTTACAAACCCATTGGCAATTGTGCGCGCGAGGTCTATTCGTAATATGTTGGCAATAGTTGATGAATGAACTCTATTTACAGCAACTATTGGCAACGTTAACAATAGTTGCTTTTTTAATTTATGCGCAAAATTGCTACAATATATTGGTAATACGTTCTGATTAAATAATTTACAATTTATAGCAATATATTCGCAATAAATTGGATTGAAAAAAATACATTCGAATTCCGTGTAATATATTTCTAACACATTGGTGATATATTTAAAATACATTCAAATAACAATTTTTTATCTAATTATTTTCATACTTTTCTATTTATTTTTTTATTCAGAACCAATGTACTATTAATATTTTTCGTATAATGATTTTTGTAAGAATATGTATTTACTTTCAATAGCAGTAATTGAGGAATTTCTTTTGAAGTAGAAAACTCATGTATAAATAAAAAATACTCATTTTCAATGTCATTGATCGGTTCCACTATATAGTCAGAGTTTGTATTTATAATTTTGAAATGAATGCATACATTTTTAAAATTTTCTATTTCGACTATTTCAAGGCTGCTCTCAATTTAAACGCATTGATGAACTAATGAAAATATATCCGTCTGATAAATCAAGTGAGAACGGATTTTTAAGATGTTAATTTTTTTCAAAATTACAAAATCTTTCCTAGAATAGGTACATAAATTTTTGCATTTAAAGTTGGGAACCTGTAAATCATTTGAGCCGTATTTCATATA
This sequence comes from Phymastichus coffea, assembly GCF_024137745.1. NCBI lineage: Eukaryota > Metazoa > Arthropoda > Insecta > Hymenoptera > Eulophidae > Phymastichus > Phymastichus coffea. The sequence continues at coordinate 1,320,385 of NW_026706870.1, forward strand.
AAATGATTCAGTTTTATTGTTGCTATGAATGTCCTCAGAAAAATAAAGAATTTAATCTTTATATAATTTTGAAATTTATCTATCTAAATTCTAGTTTTCCGAGACATTGCTCGGCGTCGCGTTGGAATCTTGCTGATTGATATACATACAATTGATATAGTATATCGCGACGGAGCGTCAAGCTTTTGGCGTCGAGTTACGGAGCGACGAGATATATTTCTTTTCCGATCAATTTTATTTTTGATTAACAATAAATTTCCTTTAGCGAGTAGTTATATTATTGAATTTATTTGGTCATAAACCGATGATTTGATTGAGCACAATCGGTGATCGACTACCTCAATTAAATTATAGAATGAAAATATTTCTACAGCAAAATTTGGATCAAACCATAATATGAGCTACAGTTTTGTGATGCCTTCAAATGCCCAATGCATATCTATCGCGGTATTTTACGTATTTATAAGTGATTTTTCACAATATCAATCTTTTACACCACATACTGATATATTGGACTTAACAGCAAAAATCGCATTATTTATCGTTTCTGCATCGGTTCGAAAATTCAACTTTCTTCGGTGAAGGGTTATATTGGTGTTCTCGCATGATTTTCACCGGGATATGAACATATTTGACACCCAAATGTATTATTATATTGATTTATAGAAAGGAAAAGAACTTGCGCCGGTAAATCGATTGTACCGCAACAAATTATTCCTCGAATATCAATGTAATTTCGTAAATCTTAAATAACACATTTTCTATTTTGTATCGTAGATAGTAAGATTAGAATTATTTACTGTAGTAAATAGTTTTAAAATGGTTAAAAATATACCCTAAATATTATTATCTAAGTTTGTAAATGTCTTGATGTACTGTAGTAGAAGACAGATTGACAGAGAGAAAAAATCACGAGAGACAAAAGGAAAGGTACAGAGTGTCAGCGAAGAAGACAACTCATTTGACAGTAAATCATTAAATTACAAGAATACGTAATAAGTTTTGTACGCGCGCAAGCTACTATTCACCACCGATATACATAGTATATACGTATATACGTACACAGGTAGATACATTCAATAGAAAAAAATATTAAAAAACGGAAAGAAAAAAAACGTATAGATCCATTATTGTTCTGTTTGTGAGACATACAATTGGCGGTAATCCCTGCAGATAAAATTTATTTTAAATTTAACGTTTTATCGAAAAATAAATAAATAAACAATAATATCAACCACTAATACTTACAACACCAAAAGCCGTGAAATGAAAAATATACACTTAAGCGATATCACGAGGATCAGCTAGTCTAATCTATTTATAAATGATATAAGTTATTAATAAACAAATTATTTGCAGAAAGTCCTAAAACTATGTAGGCTTCTCAAAAGCTTATAAGCTCAAGGCAGTTGATATATAAGCCCTCGAGCCTTTAAAGGTCATAGTTGATATTTTTAGTTTTTAGCTAATTACAAAGTTGTTTGTGCTTGAAAATTGCTGAATTTATTATAACCAATAATTTATTAAAAAGTCATACACTTACAATTTTAATTGGAACTTTGAAGCGCGAACTCGAAATCATGACCCAACTTGGTATTTCAAAAGCTCGAGCTTTTATCCTCGAGCCCTAGCCGAGTCACACCTTTGCAAAAGTCTAAAAATATACTTCAGTACGTATTCCCTCAAATATTCCATCGCCGAACAAAGAGCGAGGATGAAGGTTAATCCTAGACGAAGTTGAGGATTTATAATAATCAATACTATTGAATTTTCTGGTTCTTGAACAAAACCAGAGTAAAACCGAGTAATCCGTTGAAAGTTTCTAATTCTATCCGTCAACTGAAATAAAGTCTATAGAGTTATCGGTACTTTACGAGATCATTAACTCTTCATAGTTAGCCGAACTTAATCAAAAGCTAGAGTGGCCGTAGCATCTTGATACCTAAGAATTAAAAAAATAGTTTATTATTAATTCAACCATCACATTCATCTTTTGTATTAATTTAAATTATTTACCTTTTATCTAGTTCTAACTCATGATAGATCTCGATAAAATTACGATTATCTTCGTGACATCCCCTATAAAAATTCTTCTTTAATCTCCGCTTTTTGTAAA